>NC_092821.1:74478709-75092459 GCF_023375885.2 Dermacentor andersoni
TTTCGTGGATTTGTGACACCAGCTGTTCATAATTGCCACGTCGGAAACTTCTCAAGCTCTGGAGGGCTGCTTTCGAGTCACAAAATATTGCCCATTTGTTGGGCGGTTCTTTTTCAATGTATTCGACAGCAGCGCGAAGAGCGGCCAGTTCAGAGCCTGTAGATGTCGTTACGTGTGATGTCGTAAACTTGATGACGACCGATTGAGATGGTAGAACAACGGCGCCCGTAGAATTTTCCGAGACGGAACCATCCGTGTAAACATGAATGCGGTTAGAGTATGAACAATGCAGAAGTTCCAATGTGATCTGCTTGAGAGCCGCGGTGGTCAGGCTAGCTTTCTTCACTATTCCTGGAACAGCAAGGTACACAGGAGGCTTCTTCAAGCACCACATAGGGGATGGCGTTCTTGTTGCGGGTGAGTGCCTCAAAGACAAAGAGTGCCGGTTAGCCGCAATTGATCTGGAGAACGCTGCCCTGGGTCTTTTCTCAGGCAATCGAGCGAGATGGTGGTCAGGGACTCTGGATATATGGCGAACATGCACCCGGAGCGCGTCGATATCTATATAGGTCCTTATTGGGTGGTCTCTCGCGGTGGCAATTGTTGCCACGGTTGAAGCATTTCGAGGTAGCCCCAGACATGTTCGAAGGGCTTGGCCTTGAATGCTCTGTAGGACATGGATGTTAGTTTTGTTAGCATTGGACAGCACTGGTGTGCTGTATCGCAAGTATCCTAGGAAGAGCGTCCTGTATAGTTGAAGCATAGATGCCACGGATGTGCCCCACGTTTTACCGGCGAGAAACCTTAGTATGTGGGAGATAGAAGTAAGCCTCTTCTTCAAATATGTGATGTGGGGGCTCCATGAAAGGTCTCTGTCTATAATAACGCCTAGGAATCGGTGAGTTTTTGCGTAGGAAATTGGTTGGTGGTCAATAGAAATGGGGTACCAGGTCATGGGCTTGTGGGTAAAGGCGACTAAGGCGCACTTCTCGGTCGAAATGCTGAGGCCTTGCGCACGCAGGTAGCAGAAAGGTTTAATTGCAGTGGTGCTGATCATACGAATGTAGCACAAGATACAATGGGCAAACCGCGTTTATTCTAGATTCACTTAGCTTGAGAGCCATCGACTTGCAAGGCTAGGAATAGAACCTTTGTCAGCTTTAGTGCGCCAGAAAAATCGCGCCTGGTTAGATATCTTCACACAGCTGAATCGTTATTTTGACGACAGTCGCCATGGTAGCACGGTGGCCTGTCGCATTCCGACAGAATTGCAAGAATGCTTGTGTCATCTTTTGGGTGAACGTTAAATAAGTCCGAGTAGTCAGATAATTCATGAACTCTCTATTACTGCGTCCCTCAACCCACAGTAGACCCAGTGCTACTTCACTTCAGCCGCTCATGGAGACTTCGAATTGCCGGATTTATCTGTGATTCCACCAAGCGTCTCTCACGGATGCGGTTTCGTGTAGAATTGCAGCTTTTAAAGCGCACACGCGTTTAGTATTGGCCGCCGGTGGTGGAACGCCTAGCAACCCTCAAGGAGTGGTAAATTGACTGGGTGCCTTCATTTACTACTTTTGAACGCGTAAGCATTCATAAGCTTACCCAACGAGACAACCATCCGTAAAGTAAGAGGAAAAGTTGCGGCCGATCCCCGAAATAGCGCAATACCGGCCCTTCCCGTGGCAGAGATGAAGCAGGCTTTGAGCACTCAGCAAATGGAAGCGAAAAGTGCATACATTCTTCAGAATCCCGCATACGATGCAGATACAGCGCGCAGCACCAAGCGTCTTTACCTTTGTGTTGCCTGTCGCTTCCGCGCGAACGAAGCGGCGAAAACAAAGCCGTTAGAAATATCTCAGCACAGGCAGCACCCATCCCTTTTCGCGGATCGCTTTCGAGATATGGGCCTATGCGTCCCTCCTCAACGCGAAGCCACGAGAACACAGCGCGCGAACCTAGCAGCAGTCTGCACACACTGTCTGCATCCCAGATCGCATTCAAAATATGGCCCGTAGGGCTCATAACGGTTCGACGCTCATGAATAAGGCAGTAAAGAGGCATACCAGCTTATAATGATCAGAACGTCATCAGCGAATCCAGCGCCTCCACTTGCAAAAGCTTTCTTGCCTTATCAATGGACCTTGCGCCGCCATCTGCAGCACTTCGTGTCGCCGCCGAGCTGTCGTTTATACCGGTCGTATCAAATTTCATAACATTGATAATGACGCCTTCCCGCCTGGAAATGAGCAAATGGTACAATGCTTTCACATAAATAAACAACTTTCAGAGGAGTTTCTTCGTGGCTTTTTTCTAGCGCTTTCTCTCTTCCTGATTGATTTACTCCCATGAGCGAATACAAATTACACAGTGGCGGAATGGTTATTACATCGCGCAAGGAATGCCATTAGTCGCAGCGCCATGAGTGAGAGGCACCGCTCTGGGTGCTTTTTTTTTTTTCAGCATGCCGAAATCTTCCTTCCCAAGATTTCTTACTCTATTATTCACTTCTTAACATTGCTTTCCACACACAAGATTCATTCAGCGCATTGCCAACGGTGTAGGATGGTCTTTCAGATTCGCAGTTAGTCAAAATTAAATATGTTTTAGAGGATGTTTGCATTCACTGAAAACGAGCCTAATTAAGATGTCGCACAGATACCAATAACAGAGCAACAAATAGGGATTACACTAACGCTTACTGTGAGAATCATTTCCTGATTTCATTCTTATCTGTAAACGCACCTGATAGTGCACAAGGTATATCATGCATAGTGAAGTTGGTGTAGCGTAGCCAGGTTATTCGTACTGTCCGTGGCGAGTGCATCGATATAGACCATAACCAGCATCCGCAGTAACAGACAATGAACGCAAGCGTACAAAACCCTCGTCAGTGTGAGCATCGTGCGCGACGCTTTAGGTTTTGACAACCCGAGTTGTATCTTCCTTCCCTACATTGATAAGTTAGGTGATGCTGTGCGCATCATACGTCACCGACTTTGTAATTCAATGTGACCGCGCAACGCTAACACTCCTTTTATGTACCGAAACCAAAATTTTGCCACGCAAAAAAATAAACACTGACGCTCGGATAGACACACTGGCCAGTGAGATTGAGCGACTACGCAAACATAAGGAATTGGTAATTTTGCGTCGTCAGAAAACAGGAATAATACGTGGTGCGTCAACCATTGCGAATGCCATTGTTACGCCTGGATCCCGTCCGGTACAACAGGTCAACCAAGCTCTTTGGACAGCAGTTTTATATCAACTTGCTCAACTAACGTTGCTGATTCAGAATTCCCTGCATCATGGCTAATTCTCTGCAGCAGCTGTCACAGGATGGAATTCTACAGTGGAATTGTCGGGGCCTAAGCTCCAAGCTAGGAGAAACTAAAACCAAGCTTCAATACAATAAGCTACATGTATGGGCACTACTTATTCAAGAGCATAATAAGTTATGCTCCTTGTCCAATTTTAATGGGGATCATAACCCATCTATTATAGATAGACGTGCTACTACAATGGCTTCAGCTCCGGGAAAAGCTGCAGTTTATATATCATCGCATATTGCTCAAACAGTGATTGATCTGGGGCCATGGTGTAGTGGTAATCAAGAAGTTGTCGGGGTCCTGAAACGACCAATGAAGACTCCTGTCATTCTAGTGTCATTCTACGTCAGACCACAGCGCACACGTTTGAACTTGGGGTGGATAGCCCATCTCCGGTCTACATACCCGGGAATTCCTATTCTCGTGGGTGGAGACTTCAATGCCTCACATACAGAATAGGGGTACAACTAGAACTCCCGAAGAGGATACCAAGTTAAACACATCATGAGCGATGCCACTTTAACAGTGTTGAACCATGACGCTGTGGCTACCTGTGCTGTACCCGCAGTATCTAGACCAAACGCTCCAGACCACACGTCGTGGTTGGGTCCTGGAATGCCGCAGTGGCGGGTGGAACCAGATACATGGGGCAGTGATCATATGCCAATAATGATTGGTTTGCAGAGAACGTGCATAAAGGAAATTCGTCGATGAGTAGCAGTCATGCATTAGGATAAGTTTCGGGAATCATCGATTGATAATGTACCCTCAGAGCCCTCAGATATTCTTCCCGCTTTGCAAGTACTGCTACGGAGGAACACCACTGTAATCACACTTGACGAGGAACAACCTCAACCGGACCTCGCCCTTTTGCAACTTTGGGCAAAACGACGTCAGGCAGAAGTGTATGCGTCGAGGAATCCCGATGCACCAGGTAGCCGTGCACGTTCTAACCATATAGCGGCGAAGGCGCGTCGGCACGAAAAGCAACTTTCTCGACGACGATGGTATGAGTGGTGCGAGAACCTTGGATCGGGCATTGGAAACAGAGTGCTTTGGCGTACGTTCCGATCAATGGAATGCGGTCATAAGCAACCTGACCCTGCAGCCAGCGTTAGGTTAGCGATGCAGAGTTCGCCACATCAATTTGCAGAACACGCTGCTAGAGCGTTTTGCCCGAAATACGATCACGCGTCACCTATAAACTGCCCCGAAATTGATGAGTCTGACACAACTTCCAAATCCGAAATATACAGCCCTTTCAGCATGGCCGAACTAATAGCGGCGATTGAAACTTCGAAGCAACGAACATCACCTGGTCCCGATGGTATTCCTTATGAGCTTTTCAAGAACATGGAAGGAGCAGCTCTCGACGCACTTCTTCAGGCTATTAACAAAGTATGGGAGACTGGAAACGTTCCACCTGATTGGAAGCATTCAATTGTTGTCGCGATTCCGAAACCAGGAAAGTCTCCAAATAGCCTGCAGTCCTTACGCCCAATTTCACTAACCTCAACTGTCTGCAAGCTCGCTGAAAAGATGCTGGCCACGCATGTTTCCTGGTGGCTTGAACGCCACGATGAATGTCATCCTGCTCAAATTGGATTCCGTTCTTACTTGTGAACTGAAGACGGACTTTCTATCGTATCAGACGATGTTTTACAGGTTTCACCACACAGTCACGCTGTGCGCACGGTAGTAGCAACAGACATAACGAAAGCTTATGACAATACAGACCATGAAATCAATATAGCCAACCTCATCGACCTGGGACTTCCACCGCGGGTGATAAGATTCATCTACTCATTCCTTGAGAATCGCGCATTTGCGATTAGAGTAGATGTAAGGCAAGAAAGATACTTCACATCGAACAGAGGAGTCCCACAAGGTTCGGTTTTGGCTCCTCTTCTCTTCAGCGTTGCTCTAATACCTCTAGCCTGGCAACTACATCGGACTCCAGACGTGAGGTTCTTAATCTATGTGGATGACGTCACTTTGTGGTCCGTGCATGAAGATGTACAAGAAAATAGAAGAAAAAGTACGAGGTATGCTATGCGTGCGCTCGATTGGGACACAGATCGGACGTGTGCCCAAACCCGGACAACAAAAAATGCCGAAGATGTGGGGAAGAAAACCCACAGGAGGACCACCAATGCCAAGCCAAATACCAGCTCTGCGGGAAAGAGCACCCACTCGGTGAGAAGAGATGCAAAGAGCTGTACAGAACACCGTACGAAATCAAGAAAAAAATCTGGGAGAAGGAAAAAAAAACAAGCAGGAGGAACTGAAGACCCAACAACGGCAAACCCCTGCGGACGGAGCTGAGAAATTGCTCAAGGAGGACTTCCCCAAGCTGGGAGGAAACCACGAAGGAAACTTGCTGACCCCCGGTAGTCAGGAGACCAGGGGACGCAGGAGATCGAGATCCAGGGACCCAAAGGACCCATGGGGCAAGAGACGAAGCAGAAGCAGGGATCCAAGCAGAGAGCCCAAACAAGTAAGCTTTGTAGAAGTGTCCTCCCAAGGACAGAGAAATAGAACAGTTAAAGAAAAAAGTGGAGGAGCTACAAGGGCTCATAAATAACCTTATGAAAGCGCAACAAGAAAAAGAGAAGGCAACATCCTCCCCTCCCCGCACACATCCCGCACAACCCAAGCAGGTAGCCCAACAAACCACTCCCCCTACACCCAAGCAGCGGGAAATGGAAGGAGAGAAAATGGATGAATCAGAGACAGTCAGGAGACCCCCACTTAAACGGAAAGGAGATAACGAAAGAGACATGTGGGCAGAACTAAAGAAGTAATGCGAGGCGAATACGAACGCAATGAAAACGATACAGACAGAACAAAGAGACTTCATGGCACAGGTCATGACCGCACTCAGCCAGATTCAAAAAAATATAAACCAAAAATTTGAAAGTATAACAGCAGAACTACGGGCACAGAGAACCGAACTACAAACATACCTACACAGACATAATCGCAAACTATAAGCTTCACCGTAGAACTGTCCCTCCTCCGGACAAGGAGCTCGGAAATACAGAGGCGAGAGCCTGGCGAAGACTGCAAGCAGGAAACTACATAAATCCAGTATGGGCGTCGCACGTACTGAAAGACGAAGATAAAGACGATAAATGTAAGAGATGCGGGGAGAGGCGGACCCTCGACCATATAATCTGGCAATGTGTAGACTCCCCAGGTGTCAAGGAAGGAATAAATAGTAGAGAAGCCTGGGACACCCTTCTGCAAAGCGCGGACCCCGCCATGAGGAGGAGAGCCATCCATCTGGCGGCAGAGGCCGCGAAGAGCCAACTCTTTGCCTGCATCTAGTCGCGGAGACCCCCACCCCTGTCCCTAGGCCTGCGCGCCAGGGGCAGGGAGTAGGGGTCTCCTTCTCTGATGGAAATAAAAGTTTTTGGAACGGAACGGAACGGGTGCATGAAGATATGTCTAGACAAACTCCACAGCTTCAAGAAGCCCTTGATGTTCTGAACAACTACGCTAAAAGCAGGGTTGAACATTTCCGCCCAAAAATCAAGCTATGTGTTGGTGGCCAACAAGAAAGGACGCACGAGAATCACGCAGCACCCCTTTACATTTTGACTCGGCGCAGTGACAATCGCTGAGTGTGTGTGTGTGTGAAGTGATTTTAGGAAAGGAAACGAAAGAGATGAGTGCAGCGCCGTAACTGTCTCTCACAGGAGGACACCTCAACAGCACTGCACGGGGAAGGGGGAATGGGAAGAAAAAGATGAAGGACAGAAAGACAGGTCGAACGTGGCAAGGGGAAGAAAAAAAAAAATGTGAGTGCGGGGCTCAGAGCCGCGCTCTCAAGTGCGTCGCATTGCAGTAGTCTACCAGTGCCGAAAGAGCGTGCTTCACGATGGACGAGTGGGCTGCAGGGAATAGCAGCGCGGTCGCCGTATCGTAAGTCAGTCCCAGTCGCCGATAGACTGTACACAAGTCCGTGCGCTCCGCATCGAAGGCAGGGCAGCGAAGTAGCAAATGGTCGAGCGTCTCCAAATCGGCGCAGTTGCTGCACGCGGGGTCGCCAATTCCTTCTGAGGTCCGCATACTGGGTCTCGATATGCACCACTCCGGCAGTGGTGCAAACTGGCTCCGTAAAACCAGACTGAATTCGACAAAAACCCTTCACCTTATTCGTCGCATTGCAGCAAAAGCAGCTGGAGCACGTACTGACGTAGCACGATGGTTGTTGCGTGCAGCCTTGCAGCAACGAATTTTATATCAGGCACACTTTCAACGGCTGACTTTGGCACAGCTGGCACAATTGGATACGATTAATCGCGATTCTATGCGCACAATCACAGCACTGCCCCGCATCACTCCGATACCAACCTTACAGGAACATGCCCAGCTCAACACAATTGCAGAGCTAATTTTGCAACGTGAAAAAGCACGTGAAATAAAAAAGCAACTTGTTCCGGCTTTCGCTGCGTTGCATGCTAATTTTCAACGCGGCTCTCGAATTGACAATCAGCCCTTTCCAATGCCTCCCTGGGAATTCACCAGCATCACAACTAATAAGCCAACGAAGTTACGACGCAGCGATACAACAGGTATTTTTGACGAACACAATATCGTCGATGCATCATGGGCTAACATCTGCAAAGTCTGCACGGATGCTGCCATTCTCCCAGACTGCGGAAGGACATCATTCCTAAGTACTACGCATAATTTCATCAGCGGCCACCAGCGCTATTTATCTACGGAAGCCAGCGCTCTAGTAATGGAACTTCAAGCCATCCACGACGCTGTGCAAGATGCGACATCTAAGCTGCCTACTATCAAGCAACTAGATATCTTCACTGATTCTTTAGCGGCTATTCAGGAACTCAAGAAGGTTGATAAGGCGATAGAAATCTGCGAGACAATACACACTATGAATAGGAAAACAGCTACTTGCGTCAAGGTACACTGGATTCAAGGCCATTCAGCGAACCCTCACAACATTGCTGCTGACCAGCCGGCACACTGCCCTCCTAATCCTGATCCTCCACCTATTCCCCTCCCACCCCAACCCCGTATTTCGCTCCGAGCCCGTAAAAATGTTCTCCGGCAGGACACACGCGCTCTTATCCCACCGTGTGTCTGCTCCCTCCCTCTTCACCTTACTAGGGCGGAGGAACTTGTGCTTAGGAGGCTTCTGGCCGGGGTGGCCCTTACACCGGCTGTTGTCTCAAGGTGGAACTGGTCGCATTTTCCACTGGGTGCTACGTGTCCATACTGCTCCGTTCCTGTGGTGGAAGCAGATGCATACCACCTAATATGGACATGTACGGGTGTACAATCGGAACGCTCGCGTCTCCTTCTGCAAGCCGGCCTCCGCTACAGTGTGACAACCAGCTATGACCGCTGGATACATGACAAAAGATTCCACAAAACACTGCTTCACTTCATACACAGCACAGGCCTCACAGCACACATATAATACGCATATACGCTCCAAGAATTATGCCTTAAGGCCAAGTCTTTATCGCAATAAAGAAACATATTGTAGTATAATGATGGTGGTCTGAGGCATTTGAGGTGGGCAGTTGAGCTTTCACACCACTATCATTGTCACTACCACTGTCTGCACCACAGATCGCATTCAAAATTTGGTCCGTGCGGCGCATAATGGGTCGACGCTCATGGATAAGGCAGTAAAGAGGCATGCCACCTTATAATAATCAGATTTTCATCAGCGCATCCACGCCCCCACTTGCAGTAGTCTTCTTGCCTTATCAATGAACCTTGCGCCGCCATTTGCAGCAGTTCTTGTCATCGCAGAGCTGTCGTTTATACCGGTCGTATCAAGTTTCATAACATTGATAATGTCACCGCCCCGCCTGGAGATGAGCAAACGGTACAATACTTACACATACTTAAACGACTTCCAAAGGAGTTTCTGCTTGGTTTTTTTCTAGCGCTTTCTCTCTTCCTGATTGATTTACTTCCATGAGCGAATACAAATTGCACAGCGGCGGAATGGTAATTGCATCGCAAAAGGAATGCGATTAGTCGCAGCGCCATGAGTGAGAGTCACCGCTGTGGGCGATGTTTTTTCGAATGCCGACATCTTCGTTTTCAAGATTTCTTACTCTATTATTCGCTTCTTAACATTGCTTTCCACACACAAGATCCATTCAGCGCATTGCCAAAGGTGTAGGTTGGTCTTTCAGATTCGCAGTTAGTCAAAATTAAATATGTTTTAGAGCATGTTTGCATTCACTTAAAACGAGCCTAATTAATATGTCGCACAGATACCAATAACAGAGCAACAAATAGGGATTACACTAACGCTTACTGTGAGAATCATTTCCTGATTTCTTTCTTATCTGTGAACGCACCTGTGAGTTCACAAGGCATATCATAGTGAAGTTGGCCTAGCGTAGCCAGGGTTATTCGTACTGTCCGTGGCAAGTGCTTCGATATAGGTCATAACCAGCATCCGCAGTAATAGACAATGAACGCAAGCGTACAATACCCTCGTCAGTGTGAGCATCGTGCGTGATGCTTTAGGTTTTGACAACCCGAGTGTTATCTTCCTTCCCTACATTGATAAGTTAGGTGGTGCTGTGCGCATCATACGTCACTCACTTTGTAATTCAATGCGACCGCGCTACGCTAACACTCCTTTTATGCACCGAAACCAAAACTTTTACCACGCAGAAAAATAAAACAGACGCAACGGCGAAACGAGATAGCATTTCACTGAAGAAAGGCTTATCGAGCGAGTGCCTCCACCGCAGCCGTGGCCTAGTGCATTGGGCGTCCGTAACGGCTGCGGCAGGTGGGTGGTTCGAAACCCACTGCCGGACGCCCACCGGTAACTAATAGGGTACAGGCGCTCCCCCTACCCGAATCCCGGTTGGGTGCGGGATGTATCGACGCCTGGGAGAGGCTAACCAGTGCTGCGGACCACCGTGTGAAGCACACAATTTCGAACGGTAGCCCGAAAAGGGTGGCATGTCTTGAAGAGTCGTAGTGCGCATGTCGGCTAGGGTGGCATCTGCCCTGTGCGGCGCGCGACTTGTTCCATTCCAGAGTGAGACCGACAGCCCTGTTTCGCATGCAACCAAATAACGCCAAGTGATTTACGAATCCCGGTGATCAAGTACAACCGAGTCAAAACAAAGCCCGGTGGCATATATACCCCCGGTGGCATATATGGCCCGGTGGCACATAAGGCCCGGTGACACTTGGCGGTTGGTGTTAGCCCCTTCTTTTTTCAAATTTTTTAACAGTAACTTATACGTGATGCTGACAATTCTACATTACATAACTCGAAAGAAAACAATTTCCTTGCCGATACGACGCATATTTCGAATCTATGTGAAGCAAGGTTACCGTGAAACAGGAAATTAAGTGTTCTATCATCTGTCCGTCTTTTAATGTTGTTTTGCAACGTGACGGTTATGGCCTTGCCTGGCAAATCAGTAAGTGTCCTTCATTGTATGAATGGTGTCAGATATGTCTCAGCTATCTGGAACGATAATATGGCGGCCACATATATAGTTGTCAATTTTAGAAAAGGTTTGCCCATATGGCTTCGGTTTAAGTTAAAACTGAGCCACAAAGTAGCGCCGAAAAATCTTCATGTATGCGACAACATACCTAGATTTTCGTCATTGGAGCAGCTGGAGAGCTGCGAGCCCGTACACGAGCCGCAAATCTTCCATAGTCTCAATTATCAAAGAGCCGTTCCTGTACAACGTAACCCTTAGAGACGTGTGATCGCATGCACACTGTGGCGCGAGCGCGTACACTCCACATATCTCGAGTGTTCAGAGTTATAATTCGAAACAATGGGTGAAGGCAGCGAGGACTGCTGTAAATAAATTGGTGTCCGGTGGTTGGATAGAACCTCTGTCCTCCAGCACAGCAGCCCAATGCTCTTACAAATATGAGCTACAGTCCTACGGATGATTCAACCATACCAAAGGGGCTCCTTCAAACGACAGATGCCTGCGGCAACTGTGGACTCTGGTGAGGACTCTTCTTTGCCTTGTCCTACTGATCCTGCTAGTCTGATAGACTCAAAACAAACCCGACTGGCGCTTAGGCCCAGTGCGGCGGCGCCGCAGCGCTCGCCCGACGAAGAAGTGTTTGTGCTAGATGTGAGCTCCTCATCTGTACGTTCCACTAGACTGCTGCGTGTGACAACATCCATGCCAACCACGCAGCCGAAGTGTGCAACCGATAGCTCGGATACCCAAGATGCAACACCGAAGCACAGTCCGCTTCGTGATGTGAATTTGAACCTATCCGCAATCATGCCGATGGACAATGGTGGCCCTATGGACGTTCAGCCCTCTGGCGGTTCGACGAATGCAGCCAAGCGAGGTCCCCCTATCAACGTGCTTCAAGAAGACGCCATCGCATCGGAGCAACCGGCAAAAAAGGTAAGGACCACCCCAGAGAATTCTTCCACGGCCTCCCCTACGCCCGCTCCCTCTCAGTCTTACCCAACGCCCACCCCTTTCAATCCTATCGAGCTCATATACGCCCCCTTTCATGCTACGACATAACTTCAGTAGCCACGAATTATGTCCAAAGGGTCATCGACCAATATCTTGAGACCACTGGATACAAAGGGTTCGCAGCATATAAATCTACCAACTCGATCACTGTGCACTTGGCATCTCTCAGTGATGTGGCGAAAATGTGCTGTTTAACATCGATCCCGCTGTCACAAGATCAACACCTACCTGTGCAGTGCTACTTTGCATCGGGCCCTAATATAAAGAGGTGTGATGTCTATGGCATTGACCCGGAAGACACCCCTGAGATAATATGTCGTGAATTGACCTCCACGACACACAGGGTACTCGCAGCTAGATTCATGTGCAAAAGCCGTACATGCTTAGTGACGGTACAGGGCCCTGAATGTATTCCAGAACGGTTTTATTACTATGGTTGCATATTGCGACCTAAACCCTACCTCCCTCGGGCAATATTCTGCTACCGCTGCTTTAAACGTTAAGACATGCAGGCATTTTGCCCACAGCGTACTATTGATCCAGAAAAGCTCACACCAGAAGGCCAACCACGATATCAATGTGGCTTATGTAAATCTGATGAGCACGATACGACAAGCATAAATTGTCCGACTAAACAGAAGGCCACAGTACGGATAGGAAAGGCTATACCAAAAACGACTATAGTAACAACACACAATCGTTATGAGGTTCTTGCAGAAGAGCCAGAGATGCTCTTGGCAGAAGACGCAAAATCCCCAGAAACACGACTGTATTCTTTTGTCCTTAAACGTGGCAAGCAGTCGCAGACAAAGAAACAGAAATTTCCGCAACCTCTCTATCAGTCGCATGATGGCCATGATGACACTGACGCTCGGATACACGCACTGGCCAGTGAGATTGAGCGACTACGCAAACATAAGGAATTGGTAATTCTGCGTCGTCAGAAAACAGGACCAACACGTGACGCATCAACCACTGCGAATGCCATCGTTAGGCCTGGATCCCGTCCGCACAACAGGTCAACCAAGCTGTTTGGACAGCAGTTTTATATCAACTTGCTCAACTAACCTTGCTGTTCAGAATTGCCTGCATCATGGCTAATTCTCTGCTGCAGCTGTCACAGGATGGAATTCTACAGTGGAATTGTCGAGTGCTAAGCTCCAAGTTAGGAGAAACTAAACCAAGCTTCAATACAATAAGCTACATGTATGGGCACTACTTATTCAAGAGCATAATAAGCTATGCTCCCTGTCCAAGTTTAATGGGGATCATAACCCATCTATTATAGATAGACGTGTTGCTACAATGGCTTCAGGTCCGGGAAAAGCTGCAGTTTATATATCATCGCATATTGCTCAAACAGTGATTGATCTGGGGCCATGGTGTAGTGGTAATCAAGGAGTTGTCGGGGTCCTGAAACGACCAATGAAGACTCCTGTCATTCTAGTGTCATTCTACGTCAGACCACAGCGCACACGTTTGAACTTGGGGTGGATAGCCCATCTCCGGTCTGCATACCCGGGAATTCCTATTCTCGTGGGTGGAGACTTCAATGCCTCACATACAGAATAGGGGTACAACTAGAACTCCCGAAGAGGATACCAAGTTAAACACATCATGAGCGATGCCACTTTAACAGTGTTGAACCATGACGCTGTGGCTACCTGTGCTGTACCCGCAGTATCTAGACCAAACGCTCCAGACCACACGTCGTGGTTGGGTCCTGGAGTGCCGCAGTGGCGGGTGGAACCAGATACATGGGGCAGTGATCATATGCCAATAATGATTGGTTTGGAGAGAACGTGCATAAAGGAAATTCGACGATGAGTAGCAGTCATGCATTAGGATAAGTTTCGGGAATCATCGATTGATAATGTACCCTCAGAGCCCTCAGATATTCTTCCCGCTTTGCAAGTACTGCTACGGAGGAACACCACTGTAATCACACTTGACGAGGAACAACCTCAACCGGACCTCGCCCTTTTGCAACTTTGGGCAAAGCGACGTCAGGCAGAAGTGTATGCGTCGAGGAATCCCGATGCACCAGGTAGCCGTGCACGTTCTAACCATATAGCGGCGAAGGCGCGTCGGCACGAAAAGCAACTTTCTCGACGACGATGGTATGAGTGGTGCGAGAACCTTGGATCGGGCATTGGAAACAGAGTGCTTTGGCGTACGTTCCGATCAATGGAACGCGGTCATAAGCAACCTGACCCTGCAGCGAGCGTTAGGTTAGCGATGCAGAGTTCGCCACATCAATTTGCAGAACACGCTGCTAGAGCGTTTTTCCCGAAATACGATCACGCGTCACCTATAAACTGCCCCGAAATTGATGAGTCTGACACAACTTCCAAATCCGAAATATCCAGCCCTTTCAGCATGGCCGAACTAATAGCGGCGATTGAAACTTCGAAGCAACGAACATCACCTGGTCCCGATGGTATTCCTTATGAGGTTTTCAAGAACATGGAAGGAGCAGCTCTCGACGCACTTCTTCAGGCTATTAACAAAGTATGGGAGACTGGAAACGTTCCACCTGATTGGAAGCATTCAATTGTTGTCGCGATTCCGAAACCAGGAAAGTCTCCAAATAGCCTGCAGTCCTTACGCCCAATTTCACTAACCTCAACTGTCTGCAAGCTCGCTGAAAAGATGCTGGCCACGCATGTTTCCTGGTGGCTTGAACGCCACGATGAATGTCATCCTGCTCAAATTGGATTCCGTTCTTACTTGTGAACTGAAGACGGACTTTCTATCGTATCAGACGATGTTTTACAGATTTCACCACACAGTCACGCTGTGCGCACGGTAGTAGCAACAGACATAACGAAAGCTTATGACAATATAGACCATGAAATCAATATAGCCAACCTCATCGACCTGGGACTTCCACCGCGGGTGATAAGATTCATCTACTCATTCCTTCAGAATCGCACATTTGCGATTAGAGTAGATGTAAGGCAAGAAAGATACTTCACATCGAACAGAGGAGTCCCACAAGGTTCGGTTTTGGCTCCTCTTCTCTTCAGCGTTGCTCTAATACCTCTAGCCTGGCAACTACATCGGATTCCAGACGTGAGGTTCTTAATCTATGTGGATGACGTCACTTTGTGGTCCGTGCATGAAGATGTACAAGAAAATAGAAGAAAAAGTACGAGGTATGCTATGCGTGCGCTCGATTGGGACACAGATCGGACGTGTGCCCAAACCCGGACAACAAAAAATGCCGAAGATGTGGGGAAGAAAACCCACAGGAGGACCACCAATGCCAAGCCAAATGCCAGCTCTGCGGGAAAGAGCACCCACTCGGTGAGAAGAGATGCAAAGAGCTGTACAGAACACCGTACGAAATCAAGAAAAAAATCTGGGAGAAGGAAAAAAAAAACAAGCAGGAGGAACTGAAGACCCAACAACGGCAAACCCCTGCGGACGGAGCTGAGAAATTGCTCAAGGAGGACTTCCCCAAGCTGGGAGGAACCCACGAAGGAAACTTGCTGACCCCCGGTAGTCAGGAGACCAGGGGACGCAGGAGATCGAGATCCAGGGACCCAAAGGACCCATGGGGCAAGAGACGAAGCAGAAGCAGGGATCCAAGCAGAGAGCCCAAACAAGTAAGCTTTGTAGAAGTGTCCTCCCAAGGACAGAGAAATAGAACAGTTAAAGAAAAAAGTGGAGGAGCTACAAGGGCTCATAAATAACCTTATGAAAGCGCAACAAGAAAAAGAGAAGGCAACATCCTCCCCTCCCCGCACACATCCCGCACAACCCAAGCAGGTAGCCCAACAAACCACTCCCCCTACACCCAAGCAGCGGGAAATGGAAGGAGAGAAAATGGATGAATCAGAAACAGTCAGGAGACCCCCACTTAAACGGAAAGGAGATAACGAAAGAGACATGTGGGCAGAACTAAAGAAGTAATGCGAGGCGAATACGAACGCAATGAAAACGATACAGACAGAACAAAGAGACTTCATGGCACAGGTCATGACCGCACTCAGCCAGATTCAAAAACATATAAACCAAAAATTTGAAAGTATAACAGCAGAACTACGGGCACAGAGAACCGAACTACAAACATACCTACACAGACATAATCGCAAGGTATAAGCTTCACCGTAGAACTGTCCCTCCTCCGGACAAGGAGCTCGGAAATACAGAGGCGAGAGCCTGGCGAAGACTGCAAGCAGGAAACTACATAAATCCAGTATGGGCGTCGCACGTACTGAAAGACGAAGATAAAGACGATAAATGTAAGAGATGCGGGGAGAGGCGGACCCTCGACCATATAATCTGGCAATGTGTAGACTCCCCAGGTGTCAAGGAAGAAATAAATAGTAGAGAAGCCTGGGACACCCTTCTGCAAAGCGCGGACCCCGCCATGAGGAGGAGAGCCATCCATCTGGCGGCAGAGGCCGCGAAGAGCCAACTCTTTGCCTGCATCTAGTCGCGGAGACCCCCACCCCTGTCCCTAGGCCTGCGCGCCAGGGGCAGGGAGTAGGGGGTCTCCTTCTCTGATGGAAATAAAAGTTTTTGGAACGGAACGGAACGGGTGCATGAAGATATGTCTAGACAAACTCCACAGCTTCAAGAAGCCCTTGATGTTCTGAACAACTACGCTAAAAGCAGGGTTGAACATTTCCGCCCAAAAATCAAGCTATGTGTTGGTGGCCAACAAGAAAGGACACACGAGAATCACGCAGCACCCCTTTACATTTTGACTCGGCGCAGTGACAATCGCTGAGTGTGTGTGTGTGTGTGAAGTGATTTTAGGAAAGGAAACGAAAGAGATGAGTGCAGCGCCGTAACTGTCTCTCACAGGAGGACACCTCAACAGCCCTGCACGGGGAAGGGGGAATGGGAAGAAAAAGATGAAGGAGAGAAAGACAGGTCGAACGTGGCAAGGGGAAGAAAAAAAAAATGTGAGTGCGGGGCTCAGAGCCGCGCTCAGTCTACCAGTGCCGAAAGAGCGTGCTTCACGATGGACGAGTGGGCTGCAGGGAATAGCAGCGCGGTCGCCGTATCGTAAGTCAGTCCCAGTCGCCGATAGACTGTACACAAGTCCGTGCGCTCCGCATCGAAGGCAGGGCAGCGAAGTAGCAAATGGTCGAGCGTCTCCAAATCGGCGCAGTTGCTGCACGCGGGGTCGCCAATTCCTTTTGAGGTCCGCATACTGGGTCTCGATATTCACCACTCCGGCAGTGGTGCAAACTGGCTCCGTAAAATCAGACTGAATTCGACAAAAACCCTTCACCTTATTCGTCGCATTGCAGCAAAAGCAGCTGGAGCACGTACTGACGTAGCACGATGGTTGTTGCGTGCAGCCTTGCAGCAACGAATTTTATATCAGGCACACTTTCAACGGCTGACTTTGGCACAGCTGGCACAATTGGATACGATTAATCGCGATTCTATGCGCACAATCACAGCACTGCCCCGCATCACTCCGATACCAACCTTACAGGAACATGCCCAGCTCAACACAATTGCAGAGCTAATTTTGCAACGTGAAAAAGCACGTGAAATAAAAAAGCAACTTGTTCCGGCTTTCGCTGCGTTGCATGCTAATTTTCAACGCGGCTCTCGAATTGACAATCAGCCCTTTCCAATGCCTCCCTGGGAATTCACCAGCATCACAACTAATAAGCCAACGAAGTTACGACGCAGCGATACAACAGGTATTTTTGACGAACACAATATCGTCGATGCATCATGGGCTAACATCTGCAAAGTCTGCATGGATGCTGCCATTCTCCCAGACTGCGGAAGGACATCATTCCTAAGTACTACGCATAATTTCATCAGCGGCCACCAGCGCTATTTATCTACGGAAGCCAGCGCTCTAGTAATGGAACTTCAAGCCATCCACGACGCTGTGCAAGATGCGACATCTAAGCTGCCTACTATCAAGCAACTAGATATCTTCACTGATTCTTTAGCGGCTATTCAGGAACTCAAGAAGGTTGATAAGGCGATAGAAATCTGCGAGACAATACACACTATGAATAGGAAAACAGCTACTTGCGTCAAGGTACACTGGATTCAAGGCCATTCAGCGAACCCTCACAACATTGCTGCTGACCAGCCGGCACACTGCCCTCCTAATCCTGATCCTCCACCTATTCCCCTCCCACCCCAACCCCGTATTTCGCTCCGAGCCCGTAAAAATGTTCTCCGGCAGGACACACGCGCTCTTATCCCACCGTGTGTCTGCTCCCTCCCTCTTCACCTTACTAGGGCGGAGGAACTTGTGCTTAGGAGGCTTCTGGCCGGGGTGGCCCTTACACCGGCTGTTGTCTCAAGGTGGAACTGGTCGCATTTTCCACTGGGTGCTACGTGTCCATACTGCTCCGTTCCTGTGGTGGAAGCAGATGCATACCACCTAATATGGACATGTACGGGTGTACAATCGGAACGCTCGCGTCTCCTTCTGCAAGCCGGCCTCCGCTACAGTGTGACAACCAGCTATGACCGCTGGATACATGACAAAAGATTCCACAAAACACTGCTTCACTTCATACACAGCACAGGCCTCACAGCACACATATAATACGCATATACGCTCCAAGAATTATGCCTTAAGGGCAAGTCTTTATCGCAATAAAGAAACATATTGTAGTATAATGATGGTGGTCTGAGGCATTTGAGGTGGGCAGTTGAGCTTTCACACCACTATCATTGTCACTACCACTGTCTGCACCACAGATCGCATTCAAAATTTGGTCCGTGCGGCGCATAATGGGTCGACGCTCATGGATAAGGCAGTAAAGAGGCATGCCACCTTATAATAATCAGATTTTCATCAGCGCATCCACGCCCCCACTTGCAGTAGTCTTCTTGCCTTATCAATGAACCTTGCGCCGCCATTTGCAGCAGTTCTTGTCATCGCAGAGCTGTCGTTTATACCGGTCGTATCAAGTTTCATAACATTGATAATGTCACCGCCCCGCCTGGAGATGAGCAAACGGTACAATACTTACACATACTTAAACGACTTCCAAAGGAGTTTCTGCTTGGTTTTTTTCTAGCGCTTTCTCTCTTCCTGATTGATTTACTTCCATGAGCGAATACAAATTGCACAGCGGCGGAATGGTTATTGCATCGCAAAAGGAATGCGATTAGTCGCAGCGCCATGAGTGAGAGTCACCGCTGTGGGCGATGTTTTTTCGAATGCCGACATCTTCGTTTTCAAGATTTCTTACTCTATTATTCGCTTCTTAACATTGCTTTCCACACACAAGATTCATTCAGTGCATTGCCAAAGGTGTAGGTTGGTCTTTCAGATTCGCAGTTAGTCAAAATTAAATATGTTTTAGAGCATGTTTGCATTCACTTAAAACGAGCCTAATTAATATGTCGCACAGATACCAATAACAGAGCAACAAATAGGGATTACACTAACGCTTACTGTGAGAATCATTTCCTGATTTCTTTCTTATCTGTGAACGCACCTGTGAGTTCACAAGGCATATCATAGTGAAGTTGGCCTAGCGTAGCCAGGGTTATTCGTACTGTCCGTGGCGAGTGCTTCGATATAGGTCATAACCAGCATCCGCAGTAATAGACAATGAACGCAAGCGTACAATACCCTCGTCAGTGTGAGCATCGTGCGTGATGCTCTAGGTTTTGACAACCCGAGTGTTATCTTCCTTCCCTACATTGATAAGTTAGGTGGTGCTGTGCGCATCATACGTCACTCACTTTGTAATTCAATGCGACCGCGCTACGCTAACACTCCTTTTATGCACCGAAACCAAAACTTTTACCACGCAGAAAAATAAAACAGACGCAACGGCGAAACGAGATAGCATTTCACTGAAGAAAGGCTTATCGAGCGAGTGCCTCCACCGCAGCCGTGGCCTAGTGCATTGGGCGTCCGTAACGGCTGCGGCAGGTGGGTGGTTCGAAACCCACTGCCGGACACCCACCGGTAACTAATAGGGTACAGGCGCTCCCCCTACCCGAATCCCGGTTGGGTGCGGGATGTATCGACGCCTGGGAGAGGCTAACCAATGCTGCGGACCACCGTGTGAAGCACACAATTTCGAACGGTAACCCGAAAAGGGTGGCATGTCTCGAAGAGTCGGGGTGCGCATCGCTGGTAGGGTGGCATCTGCCCTGTGCGGCGCGCGACTTGTTCTATTCCAGAGTAAGACCCACAGCCCGGTTACGCATGCAACCAAATAACGCCAAGTGATACAAAGCCCGGTGATCAAGTACAACCGAGTGAACACAAAGCCCGGTGGCATATATACCCCCGGTGGCATATATGGCCCGGTGGCACATAAGGCCCGGTGGCACTTGGCGGTTGGTGTTAGCCCCTTTTTTTTTCAAATTTTTTAACAGTAGCTTATACGTGATGCTGACAATTCTACATTACATAACTCGAAAGAAAACAATATCCTTGCCGATACGACGCATATTTCGAATCTATGTGAAGCAAGGTTACCGTGAAACTGGAAATTAAGTGTTCTATCATCTGTCCGTCTTTTAAAGTTGTTTTGCAACGTGACGGTTATGGCCTTGCGTGGCAAATAAGCAAGTGTCGTTCGCTGTATGACTGGTGTCGGATATGTGTGAGCTATCTGGAACGATAATATGGCGGCCACGCATATAGTTGCCAAGTTTAGAAAAGGTTCGCTTATATGACTTCGGTTTAAGTCAAAACTAAGCCACAATGTAGCACCGAGAAATCTTCATGTATGCGACAACATACCTAGATTTTGATCATTGGAGCATCTCGAGAGCTGCGAGCACGTACACGAGCCGCAAGCCTTCCATAGTCTCAATTATCAAAGAGCCGTTCCTGTACAACGTAACCCTTAGAGACGTGTTATTGCATGCACACTGTGACGCGAGCGCGTACACTCCACATATCTCGAGTGTTCAGTGTTATAACGAGAAACAATGGGTGAAGTCAGCGTGCACTGCTGTAAATAAATTGGTGACACTCAGCCGTAGTACGACTTATTTTTGCAACTTCGTTTTTCTTATCCGAATCAGAAACGTAAACTTTTGTCACATTAGCTTCTGTAATAAGCTGCGTCTGTCAATGTGCACAGTAAAGGTAGGAAAAAGCACACTGATCCAAGCACCCTTGTTCATTGATGTCAGCTGTTGACCAGCAGAACATACGCGCATCTGCAATTAGACGGATAATGGCAGCCCTGAGAAGAGAGAGGAAAAGGCTTCCGTGTAAAGTAGATCGCCTGAGTTAAAGGTAACTTCGTGCTCCACTTGCGAGCTCCACGGGTCGCGCTCGGGTGCAAAATTTGGCTCAGGTGTTCATATCAGCGCATCGTTTCATACCATTACCCGCTGTTACGTTTCGCCTACAACGCGCGGTAATGCCGGCGCGGATGCAACGGACGCCGGGGCTTTGTTCAAAGCGGCGGACATTTTGGCCCGTCCGACGCCGCCGTAACGCCTACCCGCCAAGCGTGCCCAGGCGTGTTTCAGTGCCACGTGTCTTCGTGTGTGCGTGTGTGTGTGTGTGCCCTCGCTTGTCAAAGCGCGGCAGCCGGGGAGCGGAGTTCCCCGAATGAGGAGCCTGGAGGTCTCTCGGCTCAACTGTTCGCGCCGTCGTGTGGGTGAGGGTTGGCAATGCGTCACTACACTCGGTTCAGCAGGTCTCTCGGCCCGACAGTTCGCGCCGTCGTGGGCTCCTGCTGCGCCGTCCCATGACCTTCATCCCGTGACCTTCCCTCCTTCCCTTTTGGACCGCGACGCCGGGAGTATAAGAGCAGCTGCCCCCGGACGCCAGGAGAGAGACTCCGTTTTGTACTGTTGAGTTGCGTGCTCTCCCGTCTCTCCACTTCGGTCGAACTGACCGGCCGCTCTTTTGCTATGTTAGAATAAACAAGTTGTTCTGTTACCAGTCTTCTCATGCTTTGCCGGGACCTTCGGATGCTTCCAGTGCCCCAGGCCGCCAGGCCAACGCTACCCTTGGGGCTTGCGACCCATTGGCAATAACGGGCGTCAGCACCGAGACCCCATCAACTCGTGCCAGCGGTGCGATTCCAACATCTGGTTGCCAGCGGTGGGATCGCGACAACGGAGGCCAGCAGCGAAGAGATGCGGTTGACTGTATGCTGAGCAGCACAACGACCATCCGGGAGCAGTGCAACGAGCCCTGTGTGACGACTGGTTGCCTGCAGCGGAACGACTGCGCTGAAGTCTTGGCTGCAAGGTTTGGTGAGTGCGGGACTTTCTTCTTCTGAGTTTTGCCAGGCTTTTGTTAGTGTTAGAAACAGAGCTGGTAATTGTGGTTGTCGTTGCTACCGGGTTAGTTTGCGGCAAGACAATAGTAGGCAGTAGAGAAAGCAGCATTCAGAGCAGCCATGGATTTGAAGTCGTTGCGCAAACCGATATTGCTGGAGCTTGCAAGAGAGTTGGGTCTGGATGTCTCAGACAAACTCAGAAAACCAGAACTGCTAAGGGCTATTCTTGAGTTAGAAGCTGAGGATGACGAGCTGTCGGAATGCCTTGAGACCATTGAGGAAAGGGAGCGTGAACTTAAAGAACAGAAAGAGAAAGATGAGCGTGAACAAAAAGAGAAAGAAAAAGAAGAGCGCGACCGTCAACACGCTTTGGAAATGAAGCGTCTCGAGTTAGAGATGGAACGCGCTCGTAATGGAAGTCAGGCACACGGTGCAGGAGAACGAGTATTGTTCAAAATGACTGACCTGATGCGGCCGTTTAAGCTTGGAGAGGACATTGGTTTGTTCCTGGTTAACTTTGAGCGAACGTGCGAGAAGCAGGGGTTCTCTCGGGAAACGTGGCCACAGCGCTTGCTCACTTTGCTACCCGGCGAGGCGGCCGACGTAGTCGCTCGCTTGGAGAGAGAGGAGGCAGAGGATTTCGACAAAGTGAAATCGAGTCTGCTAAAAAAGTACCGGCTGTCAGCGGAGGCGTTCCGTCGGAAGTTTCGGGAAAATGAGAAAGGCAAAAGTGAGTCATATACAGAGTTTGCGTACAGGCTTATGTCAAACATGCAGGAGTGGCTCAAAGAAGAGAAAGCGTTTGGTGACCACGAGAAAGTTCTGCAGTGTTTCGGGCTAGAACAGTTTTATAGTCGGTTACCTGAGAACGTGCGGTACTGGGTCTTGGATAGGCCAGACGTTAGTACGGTGGCTAGAGCCGCTGAGTTAGCCGAGGAGTTTGTGACGCGTCGGGTTCGCGGAGCTAAAGACGGTCAAAAGGGTGAATTTGGCTCCAAGTTTGAGAGGCCGAAGTTCACACCCATGAGAGCAAAGGGGGATACACGTAGTGCGGATGCGAGTGAAAGCAGTCCGACCGAACGTAAGGAGACGGCGGCAACCGAAGCCGAACGCAGAAAGCGGTTCGAGACGAGGCAAGCGCGCGTTTGTTATACGTGCCAGAAGCCGGGTCACTTTTCGGCGCAGTGTCCGACCGAACGTAAGGAGACGGCGGCAGCCGAAGCCGAACGCAGAAAGCGGTTCGAGGCGAGGCAAGCGCGCCTGTGTTATACGTGCCAGAAGCCGGGTCACTTTTCGGCGCAGTGCCCAGAAACAAAACCAAAAGTCGTGTTTTTTTCATTAGGCAGCACTGACGAGAACATCAAGCTTCTCGAGCCTTACATGCGAGACCTCCTCGTGAACGGGAAAGAGTGCCGAGTGCTTCGCGATACCGCAGCTACGATGGATGTCGTTCACCCCTCTTACGTAGAACCCGATATGTTCACGGGCGAGTGCGCATGGATCAAGCAAGCAGTGGAAGCTCATAGCGTGTGTCTGCCGGTAGCAAAAGTGCTTATTGAAGGACCTTTCGGAGCACTTGAGACGGAGGCCGCAGTGTCATCTATGCTGCCCCCCCAGTACCCGTACTTATTTTCGAACAGGTCCGATCACCTCCTGCGCGAGAAGGGGCTTTTGTTTGGTGAGGCTAGCGTTCAGGCCTTAACCAGATCGAAGGTTCGGGAGCTCGCTGCAAAGGCGGTAGTTGCGGGGCCGACGTTGTTGAACGATGAGAAAGGGTCAGAGGTGCAGCAAGCTGGTAGTCAGAGCACGCCCGAACGGGATAAAATTGAGCCTGTAGCGTTAAGGGCACCAGATACTGGAGAGGAAATTCCCGATGCGGGAAAGTTAGAAGAGCTTCCGGTCGAGCTTCCGGGACTAGGCTCAGTGACGAACAGGAAAGACACCGATCAAGTCATTAGTGACTTAATAAGTAAAGCATCGCTGTCGCCTGAGCAGAAAACCGAACTACACCAGCTCTTACAAGAGTTTCAAGGTCTGTTCTCTGAGAGGCCTGGTAGGACTTCTGTCCTTACTCATGACATAGAACTTACCTCCCCAGAGCCAGTACGATCCAAGGCGTACCGGGTGTCACCCCGCCAGAACGATATTATGGAGGCTGAGGTAAAGAAAATGCTACAGCTCGGTGTTATTGAAGCGGGTGAGAGTGATTATACCTCCCCTTTGATTTTAGTTGAGGTACCGGGCAAGGAACCTCGTCCTTGCGTCGACTACCGCAGGCTTAATTCCATCACTAAGGATCAAATTTATCCGATCCCTAACATCGAGGAGCGCCTTGAGAGAGTGAGTAGCGCTCAGTTTATTTCCACCCTAGATCTTGTCAGGGGTTATTGGCAGGTTCCACTTACAGAAGAGGCTAGTAGGTATGCGGCGTTCATTTCACCAATGGGGACATTCCGTCCTAAAGTTTTGAGTTTTGGTTTGAAGAACGCGCCATACTGCTTTTCAAGCCTCATGGATAAAGTGTTGCGGGGACAGCAAGAATTCGCTTTACCGTATCTAGACGACGTAGCGATATTCTCCGCATCCTGGCCTGAGCATATGGCGCACTTGCGGGCAGTGCTAACCCGCCTGCGCGATGCGGGCTTGACAGTCAAGGCTCCCAAGTGCCAGTTAGCACAGGCCGAGGTTGTCTACCTCGGACACGTGATTGGTCGGGGTCGTCGCCGCCCCTCTGAAATAAAAGTGGCCGCTGTGCGAGACTTCCCGCAACCGCGCACGAAGACCGATATTCGGTCGTTCTTAGGTGTCGCCGGCTAATATCAGAGGTACATCCCCAGGTACTCTGATATCGCGGCTCCCTTGACGGATGCTCTAAGAAAGACAGAGCCGCAAACAGTCGTCTGGGATGAGACGAAGGAAAGAGCTTTTAGCGCCCTAAAGAGCGCCCTAACAAGCCAGCCTGTGCTACGATCGCCCGACTACACAAAAGGGTTCGTTGTTCAGTGTGATGCTAGTGAGCGAGGCATGGGCGTTGTACTGTGCCAACGGGAAAATGGAGAAGTAGAACACCCCGTCCTGTATGCTAGTCGTAAGCTGACGAGTCGTGAGCAGGCGTATAGCGCCACCGAGAAAGAGTGTGCGTGTATCGTGTGGGCCGTTCAGAAATTGTCATGTTACCTAGCTGGCTCGAGGTTTATCATTGAAACGGATCACTGCCCTCTCCAATGGCTGCAGACCATCTCTCCCAAAAATGGCCGCCTCCTGCGCTGGAGCCTCGCTTTGCAACAATATTCCTTTGAGGTGCGTTACAAAAAGGGGAGTCTCAACGGTAACACCGATGGCTTAAGTCGAAGCCCCTAACGTGGGAATCAGCCTCAAAATTGCTTGTTACTGATGTTTTTCTTCCTGAGGCAGGATTTTTAACCTATTGCTTTTGTGTAGTGTTTCAAAGTGATGATGTGCTTTTTAGTGCAATTTTTCCGATTTGTGGACGCGTTCTGAGTGCTGCTAAACTACTGTAAGGAACTAGGCAGCAGTATAAAAGGGGAAAGAGCCTGGCAGGGCTTAGTGAGGGTTGTGCCGTGCTTGCTAACTGAGCGGTTGACTTTTGGCGTGGTTCTAACGCTTGCCGGAAACGAGAACAAAAATGTCAACTCTCCCGAAGTCACTTTGCAGTGTCCTGTGTGCACCTGAACATGAGAACGAGGCCTTCTCTGTGCGCTGCGCTCAAGAAACGCCCAAGGACGCCCAACTTCGGTTATGAGCATCATCGAGCGACATCCCTCCGGACAGCGGATGCAGTCCCCTGACCATCGGGATCTCCTTCCCCCGGCGGGGCGGTCTGTTACGTTTCGCCTACAACGCGCGGTAATGCCGGCGCGGATGCAACGGACGCCGGGGCTTTGTTCAAAGCGGCGGACATTTTGGCCCGTCCGACGCCGCCGCAACGCCTACCCGCCAAGCGTGCCCAGGCGTGTTTCAGTGCCACGTGTCTTCGTGTGTGCGTGTGTGTGTGTGTGCCCTCGCTTGTCAAAGCGCGGCAGCCGGGGAGCGGAGTTCCCCGAATGAGGAGCCTGGAGGTCTCTCGGCTCAACTGTTCGCGCCGTCGTGTGGGTGAGGGTTGGCAATGCGTCACTACACTCGGTTCAGCAGGTCTCTCGGCCCGACAGTTCGCGCCGTCGTGGGCTCCTGCTGCGCCGTCCCATGACCTTCATCCCGTGACCTTCCCTCCTTCCCTTTTGGACCGCGACGCCGGGAGTATAAGAGCAGCTGCCCCCGGACGCCAGGAGAGAGACTCCGTTTTGTACTGTTGAGTTGCGTGCTCTCCCGTCTCTCCACTTCGGTCGAACTGACCGGCCGCTCTTTTGCTATGTTAGAATAAACAAGTTGTTCTGTTACCAGTCTTCTCATGCTTTGCCGGGACCTTCGGATGCTTCCAGTGCCCCAGGCCGCCAGGCCAACGCTACCCTTGGGGCTTGCGACCCATTGGCAATAACGGGCGTCAGCACCGAGACCCCATCAACTCGTGCCAGCGGTGCGATTACATCACCGCAGAATGTGCGTTTCTATGAGCTTTAGGGGTGGTTCAACAGCACTTTAACCACCCCCTTTACCACATATTTCATGTCATTAAATTTTTTATATGTTATTGCACGCATTACAAGGTTCACAAGTGATGCTAAAACGTTCACAGTATTTTATAGGAATGCATGTTGTGATAAGTGGAAACACTTATGTAACGAGGACACCGCAAGGTATTTTTTTTATCTTTCACAAGCGACTAATGACATGAAGAGGTGCAGGCCGACGTAAGTATGACGCGAAAAGTGGGGAGTTTCAATATTAGTCCACTGGATTACGCAAGCGTCTGTAGCCAAAAAGTTGCAGTTTCGCCTGACAGGCGAAGTATCGATTGCGATGGCAAAAATACAAGACGGTATACGAAGTAAGGATGGTAGTTTTATAAGCCGTATCAACTTGGAAACATTCTCTTGCCAACTAAATTAACAAGCACGCTGTCAGTTCGCACAGCGAATCATGAACATATCCCAATGGGGGACCGCAAAGATTCGCTGCCAAAAAGCTCTCGTGAGCAAGCGCTACAGGAGCAGCGATTGAAGTGACCTTCTTGCTTTCTATCGCTTTAACATGGACTGAGCATAGAGAACACAGAACGTGCAAAGGTTGTGAGCGGCCTGCAGCTTGTTTTCAAGATACGGCATGCGTGACCGGCCGCTTCTGCTCTATGTGGGGAGTTGCTGGCGGCGTAGAAGCCCCCTCCTCTACTTCCCCTGCTACCTACCGACTGTCCACACGGGAGACTGAGCCTCGATCTTCAGTTCTCTTTGCGCATGGTCGTGAAATACGCAGTTACTGCCGCAACCGAACGCAGCCCCCCTCTCTCCCTCCCATCCCCAAACGCCCTTTGACACGACGGAAGATGGCGCGTTTGCTCTCCACCTTCCCTCGCGCGTTCCACAGAGTGCCGCTAGTACAGG
This sequence comes from Dermacentor andersoni, assembly GCF_023375885.2. NCBI lineage: Eukaryota > Metazoa > Arthropoda > Arachnida > Ixodida > Ixodidae > Dermacentor > Dermacentor andersoni. The sequence goes on from NC_092821.1 coordinate 74,506,243, forward strand.
ACTATATAATACAGGACCATAGCACAGGATGTCGCTTGGACGCTAGAACAGTCCTTTTATTTAAATACGTGCATTTTCTTGCAGCAGTTTCACTGTTTCATTTTCATGCTAGTCCAGGATAGCTGCACTTATTCATTAGCTGCGAGCACTTCGCTAAGTTCCTCATTCGATAACCTATCTACAAAATCTGTGACCTTACACCAACTCTGGGACGTATGTGTGTTCTGTTTCCGATATTGTACTTTTATGGTATCTTGCAAAATTTTGATAATAAGTGAAACTTTAATAAATGTGAAATCAACAAACTCAGAGGCCAAACTATTGTTGGTCGCAACTGCATGAAGTTCATGCGAGCTGACGCGTTATGCTTCTTTTACACACTTCAAAAGCTATAGGCGCGAACACTACCTATCTGCTTTTCTATTTCCTGTTGCACTTTGTCTTTTACGTTTTAATGTCACAGCTTGGTATGCAAGTACTCATTCTTTGTTGACCTACAGTGAAACAATCCTGCGCAATTTTTTGTATTGTAAGTGAATGATTCTCCTTTGAAAAATATGTTCTCTGTCAAAGACTGTATAAACGTGTCTGCATGAACATACAATATGCTTTCAGGTTGCGTGCGCAGATGAAGTGAATATTCCCCTAAGGGATATTTCAGGTGGCAATGATTTCAATGCCTGTGTATATGGGCGCCGCCGATACAACGAAGGTAGACGCACTGAACTAATGTACACGATACTCGAATCCGAATTCAGTCTGTGCATCGAGATACTTAGATATGCGAGCGTGCAAACCGCGTCATCTGCTTCCAAGCACTGCCTGGCACACTTTAATATGCCTGACACTCCACAATAGCGTCGTGCCTCTTGATACAGCGCACCTGGTTTATAGAGACGGCACTTTTATATTATGTTGACATAATTAAAGCAATATGTGCATCAATACAGCTCGTCTTTCGCACGGAGAATTCCTTGGATTCCAGATAGCAGAAAGGTTTAATTGCAGTAGTGCTGATCATACGAATGTAGCACAAGATACAATGGGCAAACCGCGTTTATTCTAGTTTCACTTAGCTTGAGAGCCATCGACTTGCAAGGCTAGGAATAGAACCTTTGTCAGCTTTAGTGCGCCAGAAAAATCGCGCCTGGTTAGATATCTTCACACAGCTGAATCGTTATTTTGACGACAGTCGCCATGGTAGCACGGTGGCCTGTCGCATTCCGACAGAATTGCAAGAATGCTTGTGTCATCTTTTGGGTGAACGTTAAATAAGTCCGAGTAGTCAGATAATTCATGAACTCTCTATTACTGCGTCCCTCAACCCACAGTAGACCCATTGCTACTTCACTTCCGCCGCTCATGGAGAATTCGAATTGCCGGATTTATCTGTGATTCCGCCAAGCGTCTCTCACGGATGCGGTTTCGTGTAGAATTGCAGCTTTTAAAGCGCACACGCGTTTAGTATTGGCCGCCGGTGGTGGAACGCCTAGCAACCCTCAAGGAGTGGTAAATTGACTGGGTGCCTTCATTTACTACTTTTGAACGCGTAAGCATTCATATGCTTACCCAACGAGACAACCATCCGTAAAGTAAGAGGAAAAGTTGCGGCCGATCCCCGAAATAGCGCAATACCGGCCCTTCCCGTGGCAGAGATGAAGCAGGCTTTGAGCACTCAGCAAATGGAAGCGAAAAGTGCATACATTCTTCAGAATCCCGCATACGATGCAGATAGAGCGCGCAGCACCAAGCGTCTTTACCTTTGTGTTGCCTGTCGCTTCCGCGCAAACGAAGCGGCGAAAACAAAGCCCTTAGAAATATCTCAGCACAGGCAGCACCCATCCCTTTTCGCGGATCGCTTTCGAGATACGGGCCTATGCGTCTCTCCTCAACGCGAAGCCACGAGAACACAGCGCGCGAAGCTAGCAGCAGTCTGCACACACTGTCTGCATCCCAGATCGCATTCAAAATATGGCCCGCAGGGCTCATAACGGTTCGACGCTCATGAATAAGGCAGTAAAGAGGCATACCAGCTTATAATGATCAGAACGTCATCAGCGAATCCACCGCCTCCACTTGCAAAAGCTTTCTTGCCTTATCAATGTACCTTGCGCCGCCATCTGCAGCAGTTCGTGTCGCCGCCGAGCTGTCGTTTATACCGGTCGTATCAAATTTCATAACATTGATAATGACGCCTTCCCGCCTGGAAATGAGCAAATGGTACAATGCTTTCACATAAATAAACAACTTTCAGAGGAATTTCTTCGTGGCTTTTTTCTAGCGCTTTCTCTCTTCCTGATTGATTTACTCCCATGAGCGAATACAAATTACACAGTGGCGGAATGGTTATTACATCGCGCAAGGAATGCCATTAGTCGCAGCGCCATGAGTGAGAGGCACCGCTCTGGGTGCTTTTTTTTTTTTTCAGCATGCCGAAATCTTCCTTTCGAAGATTTCTTACTCTATTATTCACTTCTTAACATTGCTTTCCACACACAAGATTCATTCAGCGCATTGCCAAAGGTGTAGGATGGTCTTTCAGATTCGCAGTTAGTCAAAATTAAATATGTTTTAGAGGATGTTTGCATTCACTGAAAACGAGCCTAATTAAGATGTCGCACAGATACCAATAACAGAGCAACAAATAGGGATTACACTAAAGCTTACTGTGAGAATCATTTCCTGATTTCTTTCTTGTCTGTAAACGCACCTGATAGTTCACAAGGTATATCATGCATAGTGAAGTTGGTGTAGCGTAGCCAGGTTATTCGTACTGTCCGTGGCGAGTGCATCGATATAGACCATAACCAGCATCCGCAGTAACAGACAATGAACGCAAGCGTACAAAACCCTCGTCAGTGTGAGCATCGTGCGCGACGCTTTAGGTTTTGACAACCCGAGTTGTATCTTCCTTCCCTACATTGATAAGTTAGGTGATGCTGTGCGCATCATACGTCACCGACTTTTTAATCCGATGTGACCGCGCTACGCTAACACTCCTTTTATGCACCGAAACCAAAATTTTGCCACGCAAAAAAATAAACACTGACGCTCGGATAGACACACTGGCCGGTGAGATTGAGCGACTACGCAAACATAAGGAATTGGTAATTTTGCGTCGTCAGAAAACAGGAATAATACGTGGCGCATCAACCACTGCGAATGCCATTGTTACGCCTGGATCCCGTCCGGCACAACAGGTCAACCAAGCTGTTTGGACAGCAGTTTTATATCAACTTGCTCAACTAACGTTGCTGATTCAGAATTCCCTGCATCATGGCTAATTCTCTGCAGCAGCTGTCACAGGATGGAATTCTAGAGTGGAATTGTCGGGGCCTAAGCTCCAAGCTAGGAGAAACTAAAACCAAGCTTCAATACAATAAGCTACATGTATGGGCACTACTTATTCAAGAGCATAATAAGTTATGCTCCCTGTCCAATTTTAATGTGGATCATAACCCATCTATTATAGATAGACGTGCTACTACAATGGCTTCAGCTCCGGGAAAAGCTGCAGTTTATATATCATCGCATATTGCTCAAACAGTGATTGATCTGGGGCCATTGTGTAGTGGTAATCAAGAAGTTGTCGGGGTCCTGAAACGACCAATGAAGACTCCTGTCATTCTAGTGTCATTCTACGTCAGACCACAGCGCACACGTTTGAATTTGGGGTGGATAGCCCATCTCCGGTCTACATACCCGGGAATTCCTATTCTCGTGGGTGGAGACTTCAATGCCTCACATACAGAATAGGGGTACAACTAGAACTCCCGAACAGGATACCAAGTTAAACACATCATGAGCGATGCCACTTTAACAGTGTTGAACCATGACGCTGTGGCTACCTGTGCTGTACCCGCAGTATCTAGACCAAACGCTCCAGACCACACGTCGTGGTTGGGTCCTGGAATGCCGCAGTGGCGGGTGGAACCAGATACATGGGGCAGTGATCATATGCCAATAATGATTGGTTTGCAGAGAACGTGCATAAAGGAAATTCGACGATGAGTAGCAGTCATGCATTAGGATAAGTTTCGGGAATCATCGATTGATAATGTACCCTCAGAGCCCTCAGATATTCTTCCCGCTTTGCAAGAACTGCTACGGAGGAACACCACTGTAACCACAGTTGACGAGGAACAACCTCAACCGGACCTCACCCTTTTGCAACTTTGGGTAAAGCGACGTTAGGCAGAAGTGTATGCGTCGAGGAATCGCGATGCACCAGGTATCCGTGCACGTTCTAACCATATAGCGGCGAAGACGCGTCGGCACGAAAAGCAACTCTCTCGACGACGATGGTATGAGTGGTGCGAGAATCTTGGATCGGGCATTGGAAACAGTGTGCTTTGGCGTACGTTCGGATCAATGGAACGCGGTCATAAGCAACCTGACCCTGCAGCGAGCGTTAGGTTAGCGATGGAGAGTTCGCCACATCAATTCGCAGAACACGCTGCTAGAGCGTTTTTCCCGAAATACGATCACGCGTCACCTATAAACTGCCCCGAAATTGATGATTCTGACACAACATCCAGATCCGAAATATCCAGCCCTTTCAGCATAGCCGAACTAATAGCGGCGATTGAAACTTAGAAGCACCGAACAACACCTGGTCCCGATGGTATTCCTTATGAGGTTTTCAAGAACATGGAAGGAGCAGCTCTCGACGCACTTCTTCAGGCTATTAAAAAGTAAGGGAGACCGGAAACGTTCCACCTGATTGGAAGCATTCAATTGTTGTCGCGATTCCGAAACCAGGAAAGTCTCCAAATAGCCTGCAGTCCTTACGCCCAATTTCACTAACCTCAACTGTGTGCAAGCTCGCTGAAAAGATGCTGGCCACGCGTGTTTCCTGGTGGCTTGAACGCCACGATGAATATCATCCTGCTCAAAGTGGATTCCGTTCTTACTTGGGAACTGAAGACGGACTTTCTATCGTATCAGACGATGTTTTACAGGTTTCAACAGACTGTCACGCTGTGGGTACGGTAGTAGCAACAGACATAACGAAAGCTTATGACAATATAGACCATGAAATCATTATAGCCAACCTCATCGACCTGGGACTTCCACCGCGGGTGATAAGATTCATCTACTCATTCCTTGAGAATCGCGCATTTGCGATTAGAGTAGATGTAAGGCAAGAAAGATACTTCACATCGAACAGAGGAGTCCCACAAGGTACTGTTTTGGCTCCTCTTCTCTTCAACGTTGCTCTAATACCTCTAGCCTGGCAACTACATCGGATTCCAGACGTGAGGTTCTTAATCTATGTGGATGACGTCACTTTGTCGTCCGTGCATGAAGATGTACAAGCAAGTACAAGAAAAAGTACGAGGTATGCTATGCGTGCGCTCGATTGGGACACAGATCGGACGTGTGCCCAAACCCGGACAACAAAAAATGCCGAAGATGTGGGGAAGAAAACCAACAGCAGGACCACCAATGCGAAGCCAAATGCCTGCTCTGCGGGAAAGAGCACCCACTCGGTGACAAGAGATGCAAAGAGCTGTACAGAACACCGTACGAAATCAAGAAAAAAATCTGGGAGAAGAAGAAAAACAAGCAGGAGGAACTGAAGACCCAACAACGACAACCCCCTGCGGACGGAGCTGAGAAACTGCTCAAGGAGGACTTCCCCAAGCTGGGAGGAAACCACCAAGGAAACTTGCTGACCCCCGGTAGTCAGGTGACCAGAGGGCGCAGGAGATCGAGATCCAGGGACCCAAAGGACCCATGGGGCAAGGGACGAAGCAGAAGCAGGGATCCAAGCAGAGAGCCCAAACAAGTAAGCTTTGTAGAAGGGTCCTCCGAGGCCAAAGATGATAAGGACAGAGACATAGAACAGTTAAAGAAAAAAGTAGAGGAGCTGCAAGGGCTCATAAATAACCTTATGAAAGCGCAACAAGGAAAAGAGAAGGCAACATCCCCCCCTTCTCGCACACAACCCGCACAACTCAAGCAGGTAGCCCAGCAAACCACTCCCCCTACACCCAAGCAGCGGGAAATGGAAGGAGAGAAAATGGATGAATCAGAAACAGTCAGGAGACCCCCACTTAAACTGAAAGGAGATAACGAAAGAGACATGTGGGCAGAACTAAAGAAGGAATGCGAGGCGAATAGGAACGCAATGAAAACGATACAGACAGAACAAAGAGACTTCGTGGCGCAGGTCATGACCGCACTCAGCCAGATACAAAAAAATATAAACCAAAGATTTGAAAGTATAACAGCAGAACTACGGGCACAGAGAACTGAACTACAAACACAAAGAACCGAGCTGGTTGCCCTTGCGGAGCGACAGAAAAATTTAGAGGACTCCTTTACCCAAATCTAATATGGCCAGAAACGCACGAATTAAGTCTATCATTTGGCAATGGAACTGCCGAGGGTTCCAACGCAAGCGAGCGCTACTGCAAAAGTACATAGACACACTGGAAGAAAAGCCGCTAGCAATAGCGCTGCAAGAAACCGGGAAATTAGCATCCCTCCCAGGATATCAGGCGTTTCACAGTGATAAGGGGGAAAAATCGAGGGTATTAACACTAGTGAAAAGACACGTAGCAACAACTGAACACGAGATTCAATCCAGGGACACAGAAGGAGTCTTAGTGGAGATGCTTACGGGTAGAAAAGAAGAGCCCAGCCTATTTCTACTAAACATCTACTCAAGTCCTAGACAGAAAAAAGTCAGGTTTAGGGCCATCTTCCGAAAAGCCCTGAAAGCAGCAGGAAAGAACCCCCTATTCTTAGTAGAAGACCGAAACACGACGCATGATGAGGAATGGGGATACAAAAGAAGGGATGGCAAGGGAAGGAAGCTGTGGGAGGACATACATGAACTGAACCTCTCACTACACACCGACCCAGGAAACCCAACTAGCAAAGGTAATAGCGTCACCGCAGATACCACACCCGACCTAACGCTCTCCAAAAACACCAGAACAGTAACGTGGGAAAATACAGGACAAGACTTAGGCAGCGATCACTATATTACTGCCACCACTATAATGAAGAGAGTAAAGGAAAAACGACTAAAACAGCCAAAAGTTACAGAATGGGATAGATTTAGGAAGCGGCGAGAGGAATCTCCAACCACAATTATTACAGACCTAAGAGAATGGACAGACACACTTAAAAAACACGTCACCGAAGCAACGGTTACTTTAGAAGGCCAAGACGCTCCACTTATAGCAGACAACAAGCTATTGCTCATGTGGGAAGCAAAGGGTAGTCTAGAAAGCCGGCTCAAAAAACAGAGATGGAACCGGAATCTAAAAAGAAGAATAGCCAGACTAAATCGAGAGACTGAAAAATACGCACTACAGCTATGCGAGCAAAACTGGTGTAGCACATGTGATGACATGAAAAAAGGTATGAGTTTAGCTAAAACATGGAACATCCTAAGACGCCTGCTAGACCCAACCCAATCAAAGTGGCACACAAACATAAGGCTAGCCAAAACACGACATAAATACGACGGAACAGACGAGAGCTTCATGGAAGAGACCACACAAACATACATAGGAAACGTGACTCGCACGAACCTACCAGAGTATGGGGGACCCCTAAATGAGGAGCTAGATCCACCCATAACAGAGGCAGAGGTGAGAGCGGAAATAATCAGACTTAAAACGAAATCGGCCCCAGGCCCAGATGGGATAACAAACAAAATGCTGCGGAACCTAGACGATGAGTCGATCACAGCTATAACTAAATACATTCCACAGGTATGGGAGAAAGGGGAACTCCCGAAACAATGGAAAGAGGCTAGCATCATACTAATCCCCAAACCGGGCAAGCCCCCTAAGCTAGAGAATCTCAGGCCGATCTCCCTCACATCATGCGTAGGGAAATTAATGGAACATCTAATCCAGACATGGTTAACCCGATTCATGGAGGGAAATGAACTATGGCCGAATGAGATGGTTGGATTCCGACCGGGCTTAAGTACCCAGGACGTGATGCTGCGGCTTCAGCACGACATCATAAACTCAAGATCGAGAGATATAAAAGCAATCCTAGCTCTAGACCTCAAGAAAGCCTTTGACAATGTCAAACACGAGGCAATCCTGACAGAAATGCAAGAAATGGGTGTAGGATGCAGAACCTACAACTATATAAAGAACTTCCGGACACACAGGACGGCAAAGATTAGGTACCAGGATTTGGAATCGGAAGAAATAGAACTGGGAAACAGAGGTACCCCGCAAGGGTCTGTACTCTCCCCACTCCTCTTCAGTCTGGCTATCAGGGGCCTCCCGGCTAAACTAAGGAAAATAGAAAATTTAAACTTCAGCATGTACGCAGACGATATAAATGTTTGGATAAACAAAGGTAACGACGCGGAAATAGAAAAGGAAAACAAACTGCAAACAGCCGCGGACACTGTAGTCGAGTATGCAGCAACTAGGGGGCTTACTTGCTCACCAGAAAAATCGGAACTCTTAATGCACAACCCCAAATCATTAAGGCTGAAAAGAGACTGCGATCTTAACATCCCGGTTGGGGGCAAACCAGTACCCAAAGTAGAGAATATAAGAATATTAGGACTTTTCATCCAAAGCAATGGATACAACGACGAAACCATACGGAAACTGGAAGGTTATGCAGCACAAGCCACCGGGTTATTCAGAATAGCTCTTAAGGGGAGAGGGCTAAGAGAAAGAAGCCTAGTTAAGCTAGTACAAGCGTACGTCATCAGCAGACTTAGCTACGCCACACCATACCTTAGCATCCGGGCTTCAGAAAGAGACAAATTAGGCTTGATATTCAGAAGATGCTATAAACGGGCACTCGGACTACCCATAAGCACCTCCACTGAGAGACTCCTAACAATGGGAATTCACAATACATGGCAAGAAACAGCCGAAGCAGTTAAAACCGCCCATCAGGAAAGACTCAGACAAACATATACAGGCAGAGCTATACTGAACATGGTGGGGCTGCAGACAGACAGAGGCATGCAAAAGAAACGTGACATCCCGAGAGAAATCAGAGAACTGCTAAGGATAGACCCACTTCCCAAAAACATGCACCCCACCTTCAACAAAAAAGGAGGGAAAAGAGAGCCGAAGCAATGGTCAGACGCTTCAGCGATATAGATAGGGAGATAGTGGCGTACATGGATGCGGCCAGCGGCAAACTGGGTGCGGCAGTAGCCTCGGTGGTAGATGACCAAGGCGAAGCAGTCTCAGCAGCAACAATACGCAGCCGCAATCCGGAAGCAGCGGAAGAAGTAGCAATCGCGCTTGCCTGTGTCGGGACCAAGGCGAGCTACATAATAAGCGACAGCAAAACAGCCATCCACAATTAAGGAAAAGGCAGAATAGCACCAGAAGCGATACGAATACTAACAGGAAAGAAAATTGACAGAAAAATCAGCCTCGTACGGGCACCAGCTCACACGTCGGTCCCAGGCAACGAGGCGGCACACTTCCTAGCCCGAGATCTCTACTTCGGGGCAGGAACAGAGCCGCCCGCTTGCAAGGAACCAGACGAGAGACTACAGACCTACACAGAAATAATCGAAAACGATAAGCTTCAGCGTAGAACTGTCCCCCCTCCGGACAAGGAGCTCGGAAATAGAGAGGCGAGAGCCTGGCGAAGACTACAAGCAGGAAACTACATAAATACAGTATGGGCGTCGCACGTACTGAAAGACGAAGATATAGACGATAAATGTAAGAGATGCGGGGAGAGGGGGACCCTCGACCATATAATCTGGCAATGTGTAGACTCCCCAGATGTCAAGGAAGGAATAAATAGTAGAGAAGCCTGGGACACCCTTCTGCAAAGCCCGGACCCCGCCATGCAGAGGAGAGCCATCCATCTGGCGGCAGAGGCCGCGAAGAGCCAACTCTTTGCCTGCATCTAGTCGCGGAGACCCCCACCCCTGTCCCTAGGCCTACGCGCCAGGGGCAGGGAGTAGGGGGTCTCCTTCTCTGATGGAAATAAAAGTTTTTGGAACGGAACGGAACGGGTGCATGAAGATATATCTAGACAAACTCCACAGCTTCAAGAAGCCCTTGATGTTCTGAACAACTACGCTAAAAGCAGGGCTGAACATTTCCGCCCAAAAATCAAGCTATGTTGTGGTGGCCAACAAGAAAGGACGCACAAGAATCACGCAGCACCCCTTTACATTTTGACTCGGCGCAGTGACAATCCCTGAGGCTTCTGAGGTCCGCATACTGGGTCTCGATATTCACCACTCCGGCAGTGGTGCACACTGGCTCCGTAAAACCAGACTGAATTCGACAAAAACCCTTCACCTTATTCGTCGCATTGCAGCAAAAGCAGCTGGAGCACGTACTGACGTAGCTCGATGGTTGTTGCGTGCAGCCTTGCAGCAACGAATTTTATATCAGGCACACTTTCAACGGCTGACTTTGGCCCAGCTGGCACAGTTGGATACGATTAATCGCGATTCTATGCGCACAATCACAGCAGTGCCCCGCATCACTCCGATACCAACTTGCCCAGCTCAACACAATTGCAGAGCTAATTTTGCAACGTGAAAAACCACGTGAAATAAAAAAGCAACTTGTTCCGGCTTTCGCTGCGTTGCATACTAATTTTCAACGCGGCTCTCGAATTGACAATCAGCCCTTTCCAATGCCTCCTTGGGAATTCACCAGCATCATAACTAATAAGCCAACGAAGTTACGACGCAGAGATACAACAGGTATTTTTGACGAACACAATATCATCGATGCATCATGCGCTAACATCTGCAAAGTCTGCACGGATGCTGCCATTCTCCCAGACGGCGGAAGGACATCATTCCTAAGTACTACGCATAGTTTCATCAGCGGCCACCAGCGCTATTTATCTACGGAAGCCAGCGCTCTAGTAATGGAACTTCAAGCCATCCACGACGCTGTGCAAGATGCGACATCTAAGCTGCCTACCATCAAGCAACTAGATATCTTCACTGATTCTTAAGCGGCTATTCAGGAACTCAAGAAGGTTGATAAGGCGATAGAAATCTGCGAGACAATACACACTATGAATAGAAAAACAGCTACTTGAGTCAAGGTACACTGGATTCAAAGCCATTCAGCGAACCCTCACAACATTGCTGCTGACCAGCCGGCACACTGCCCTCATAATCCTGTTCCACCACCTATTCCCCTCCCACCCCAACCCCGTATTTCGCTCCGAGCACGAAAAATGTTCTCCGGCAGGACACACGCGCTCTTATCCCACCGTGTGTCTGCTCCCTCTCCCTTCACCTTACTAGGGTGGAGGAACTTGTGCTTAGGAGGCTTCGGGCCGGGGTGGCCCTTACACCGGCTGTTGTCTCAAGGTGGAACTGGTCGCATTTTCCACTGGGTGCTACGTGTCCATACTGCTCCGTTCCTGTGGTGGAAGCAGATGCATACCACCTAATATGGACATGTACGGGTTTACAATCGGAACGCTCGCGTCTCCTTCTGCAAGTCGGCCTCCGCTACAGTGTGACAACCAGCTATGACCGCTGGATACATGACAAAAGATTCCACAAAACACTGCTTCACTTCATACACAACACAGGCCTCACAGCACACATATAATACGCATATACGCTCCAAGAAATATGCCTTAAGGGCAAGTCTTTATCGCAATAAAGAAACATGTTGTAGTATCATGATGCAGGTCTGAGGCATTTGAGGTGGGCAGTTGAGCTTTCACGCCACTATCATTGTCACTACCACTATCTGCACCACAGATCGCATTCAAGATTTGGTCCGTGCGGCGCATAATGGGTCGACGCTCATGAATAAGGCAGTAAAGAGGCATGCCACCTTATAATAATCAGGTTTTCATCAGCAGTAGTCTTCTTGCCTTATCAATGAACCTTGCGCCGCCATTTGCAGCAGTTCTTGTCATCGCAGAGCTGTCGTTTATACCGGTCGTATCAAGTTTCATAACATTGATAATGTCACCGCCCCGCCTGGAGATGAGCAAACGGTACAATACTTACACATACTTAAACGACTTCCAAAGGAGTTTCTGCTTGGTTTTTTTCTAGCGCTTTCTCTCTTCCTGATTGATTTACTTCCATGAGCGAATACAAATTGCACAGCGGCGGAATGGTTATTGCATCGCAAAAGGAATGCGATTAGTCGCAGCGCCATGAGTGAGAGTCACCGCTGTGGGCGATGTTTTTTCGAATGTCGACATCTTCGATTTCAAGATTTCTTACTCTATTATTCGCTTCTTAACATTGCTTTCCACACACAAGATTCATTCAGCGCATTGCCAAAGGTGTAGGTTGGTCTTTCAGATTCGCAGTTAGTCAAAATTAAATATGTTTTAGAGAATGTTTGCATTCACTTAAAACGAGCCTAATTAATATGTCGCACAGATACCAATAACAGAGCAACAAATAGGGATTACACTAATGCTTACTGTGAGAATCATTTCCTGATTTCTTTCTTATCTGTGAACGCACCTGTGAGTTCACAAGGCATATCATAGTGAAGTTGGCCTAGCGTAGCCAGGGTTATTCGTACTGTCCGTGGCGAGTGCTTCGATATAGGTCATAACCAGCATCCGCAGTAATAGACAATGAACGCAAGCGTACAATACCCTCGTCAGTGTGAGCATCGTGCGTGATGCTTTAGGTTTTGACAACCCGAGTGTTATCTTCCTTCCCTACATTGATAAGTTAGGTGGTTCTGTGCGCATCATACGTCACTCACTTTGTAATTCAATGCGACCGCGCTACGCTAACACTCCTTTTATGCACCGAAACCAAAACTTTTACCACGCAGAAAAATAAAACAGACGCAACGGCGAAACGAGATAGCATTTCACTGAAGAAAGGCTTATCGAGCGAGTGCCTCCACCGCAGCCGTGGCCTAGTGCATTGGGCGTCCGTAACGGCTGCGGCAGGTGGGTGGTTCGAAACCCACTGCCGGACACCCACCGGTAACTAATAGGGTACAGGCGCTCCCCCCACCCGAATCCCGGTTGGGTGCGGGATGTATCGACGCCTGTGAGAGGCTAACCAATGCTGCGGACCACCGTGTGAAGCACACAATTTCGAACGGTAACCCGAAAAGGGTGGCATGTCTCGAAGAGTCGGGGTGCGCATGGCTGCTAGGGTGGCATCTGCCCTGTGCGGCGCGCGACTTGTTCTATTCCAGAGTAAGACCCACAGCCCGGTTACGCATGCAACCAAATAACGCCACGTGATACAAAGCCCGGTGATCAAGTACAACCGAGTGAACACAAAGCCCGGTGGCATATATACCCCCGGTGGCATATATGGCCCGGTGGCACATAAGGCCCGGTGGCACTTGGCGGTTGGTGTTAGCCCCTTTTTTTTTCAAATTTTTTAACAGTAGCTTATACGTGATGCTGACAATTCTACATTACATAACTCGAAAGAAAACAATATCCTTGCCGATACGACGCATATTTCGAATCTATGTGAAGCAAGGTTACCGTGAAACTGGAAATTAAGTGTTCTACATCTGTCCGTCTTTTAAAGTTGTTTTGCAACGTGACGGTTATGGCCTTGCGTGGCAAATAAGCAAGTGTCGTTCGCTGTATGACTGGTGTCGGATATGTGTGAGCTATCTGGAACGATAATATGGCGGCCACGCATATAGTTGCCAAGTTTAGAAAAGGTTCGCTTATATGACTTCGGTTTAAGTCAAAACTAAGCCACAATGTAGCACCGAGAAATCTTCATGTATGCGACAACATACCTAGATTTTGATCATTGGAGCATCTCGAGAGCTGCGAGCACGTACACGAGCCGCAAGCCTTCCATAGTCTCAATTATCAAAGAGCCGTTCCTGTACAACGTAACCCTTAGAGACGTGTTATTGCATGCACACTGTGACGCGAGCGCGTACACTCCACATATCTCGAGTGTTCAGTGTTATAACGAGAAACAATGGGTGAAGTCAGCGTGCACTGCTGTAAATAAATTGGTGACACTCAGCCGTAGTACGACTTATTTTTGCAACTTCGTTTTTCTTATCCGAATCAGAAACGTAAACTTTTGTCACATTAGCTTCTGTAATAAACTGCGTCTGTCAATGTGCACAGTAAAGGTAGGAAAAAGCACACTGATCCAAGCACCCTTGTTCATTGATGTCAGCTGTTGACCAGCAGAACATACGCGCATCTGCAATTAGACGGATAATGGCAGCCCTGAAAAGAGAGAGGAAAAGGCTTCCGTGTAAAGTAGATCGCCTGAGTTAAAGGTAACTTCGTGCTCCACTTGCGAGCTCCACGGGTCGCGCTCGGGTGCAAAATTTGGCTCAGGTGTTCATATCAGCGCATCGTTTCATACCATTACCCGCAGAATGTGCGTTTCTATGAGCTTTAGGGGTGGTTCAACAGCACTTTAACCACCCCCTTTACCACATATTTCATGTCATTAAATTTTTTATATGTTATTGCACGCATTACAAGGTTCACAAGTGATGCCAAAACGTTCACAGTATTTTATAGGAATGCATGTTGTGATAAGTGGAAACACTTATGTAACGAGGACACCGCAAGGTATTTTGTTTTTATCTTTCACAAGCGACTAATGACATGAAGAGGTGCAGGCCGACGTAAGTATGACGCGAAAGGCAGTGGGGAGTTTCAATATTAGTCCACTGGATTACGCAAGCGTCTGTAGCCAAAAAGTTGCAGTTTCGCCTGACAGGCGAAGTATCGATTGCGATGGCAAAAATACAAGACGGTATACGAAGTAAGGATGGTAGTTTATAAGCCGTATCAACTTGGAAACATTCTCTTGCCAACTAAATTAACAAGCACGCTGTCAGTTCGCACAGCGAATCATGAACATATCCCAATGGGTGACCGCAAAGATTCGCTGCCAAAAAGCTCTCGTGAGCAAGCGCTACAGGAGCAGCGATTGAAGTGACCTTCTTGCTTTCTATCGCTTTAACATGGACTGAGCATAGAGAACACAGAACGTGCAAAGGTTGTGAGCGGCCTGCAGCTCGTTTTCAAGATACGGCATGCGTGACCGGCCGCTTCTGCTCTATGTGGGGAGTTGCTGGCGGCGTAGAAGCCCCCTCCTCTTCTTCAACTGCTACCTACCCACTGTCCACACGGGAGACTGAGCCTCGATCTTCAGTTCTCTTTGCGCCTGGTCGTGAAATACGCAGTTACTGCCGCAACCGAACGCAGCCCCCCTCTCTCCCTCCCATCCCCAAACGCCCTTTGACACGACGGAAGATGGCGCGTTTGCTCTCCACCTTCCCTCGCGCGTTCCACAGAGTGCCGCTTGTACAGGACTATATAATACAGGACCATAGTACAGGATGTCGCTTGGACGCTAGAACAGTCCTTTTATTTAAATACGTGCATTTTCTTGCAGCAGTTTCAGTGTTTCGTTTTTCATGCTAGTCGAGGATAGCTGGACATATTCATTAGCGGCGAGCACTTCGCTAAGTTCCTCATTCGATAACGTATCTACAAAATCTGTGCCCTTACACTAATTCTGGGACGTATGTGCGTTCTGTTTCCGATATTGTACTTTTATGCTATCTTACATAATATTGAGAATAAGTGAAACTTTAATAAATGAGAAATCAAAAAACTGAGAGACCAAACTACTGTTGGTCACAACTACATGAAGTTCATGCAAGCTGACGCGTTATGCTTCTTTCACACTTCAAAAGCTGTAGGCGCGAACACTAACGATCTGCTTTTCTATTTCCTGTTGCACTTTGTCTTTTACGTTTTAATGTCAGAGCTTGGTATACAAGTACTCATTCTTTGTTAACCTACAGTGAAACAATCCTGCCAAATTTTTTCTATTGTAAGTGAATGATTCTCCTTTGAAAAATACGTTCTCTGTCAAAGACTGTATAAACGTGTCTGCATGAACATACAATATGCTTTCAGGTTGCGTGCACAGATGAAGTGAATTTTCCCCTAAGGCATATTTCAGGTGGCAATGATTTCAATGCCTGTGTATATGGGCGCCACCGATACAACGAAGGTAGACGCACTGAACTAACGTACACGATACTCGAATTCGAATTCAGTCTGTCCATTGAGATACTTAGGTATGTGAGCGTGCAATCCGCGTCATCTGCTTCCAAGCACTGCCTGGCACACTTTAATATGCCTGACACTCCACAATAGCGTCGTGCCTCTTGATACAGCGCACCTGGTTTATAGAGACGGCACTTTTATATTATGTTGACATAATTAAAGCAATATGTGCATCAATACGGCTCGTCTTTCGCACGGAGAATTCCTTGGATTCCAGATAGCAGAAAGGTTTAATTGCAGTGGTGCTGATCATACGAATGTAACACGAGTTACAATGGGCAAACCGCGTTTATACTAGGTTCACTTAGCTTGAGAGCCATCGACTGGCAAGGCTAGGAATAGAACCTTTGTCAGCTTCAGTGCGCTAGAAAAATCGCGCATGATTAGACATCTTCAAACAGCTGAATCGTTATTTTGACGACTGTCGCCATGGTAGCGCGGTGGCCTATCGCATTCCGCCAGAATTGCAAGAATGCTTGTGTCATCTCTTGGCTGCACGGTAAATAACTCCAAGTGGTCAGATAATTCATGAACTCTCCATTACTGCGTCCCTCGTAATCCACGGCAGACCCATTGCTACTTCACTTCCACCGCTCATGGAGATTTCGAATTGCCGGAGTTATCTGTGATTCCGCCAAGCGTCTCTCACGGCTCCCGTTGCCGCTTTTAAAGCGCAAACGCGTTTGGGATGTGCCGCCGGTGGTGGAACCCCTAGCAACCCTCAAGGAGTGTTAAATTGAGTGGGTGCCTGCATTTACTTCTTTTAAATCCGTAGGCAATTATATGGTTACCCAATGAGAAAACCGTGCGTAAGATAGGAGGAAAAATATCGGCCGATCCCCGAAATAGCGCAATTTCGTCCCTGCCCGCGGCAGAGATGAAGCAGGCTTCAAGCACTCAGCAAAGTGAAGCGATAAGTGCATACATTCTTCAGAATCCCCCATATGAGGCAGATAGAGCCCGCAGCGTCGAGTGTCCTTACCTTTGTGCTGCCTGTCGCTTCCGCGCGATCGAAGCAGCGAGAACACAGCCATCACAAATCTGTCAGCCCACGCCGCACGCAGCCCTTTTCGCGGATCGCTTTCAAGATATGGGCCCACGGGTCTCTCCTCAACGCGAAGCCACGAGAACACAGCGCGCGAAGCTATCAGCAGGCGGCACAAACTGTCTGCATCGCAGATCGCATTCAAAATATGGCCCGTGGGGCTCATAACGGTTCGACGCTCATGGATAAGGCAGTAAAGAGGCATACCAGCATATAATGATCAGAACGTCATCAGCGAATCCAGCGCCTCCACTTGCTGTTGTTTTCTTGCCTTATCAATGGACCTTGCGCCGCCATCTGCAGCAATTCGTGTCGTCGCAGAGCTGTCGTTTATACCGGTCGTATCAAGTTTCATAAGAATGATAATGACGCCTTCCCGCATGTAGATGTGCAAATGGTACAATGCTTACACATAATTAAACAACTTCCAGAGGAGTTTCTGCGTGGCTTTTTTCTAGCGCTTTTTTTTCTTTCTGATTGATTTACTCCCATGTCTGAATAAAAATTACACAGTGCCGAATTGGTTATTGCATCGAAGAAGGAATACTCGCAGCGCCATGAGTGAGAGCCAACGCTGTGGGCGATGTTTGGCTTCGTAACATTCCGTTCCACACACAAGATTCATTAAGCGCACTGAGAGCTGTAGGTTGGTCTTTCAGATTCGCAGTTTGTCAAAATTAAATATGTTTTAGAGCATGTTTGCATTCACTGAAAACGGGCCTAATTAAAATGTCGCACAGATACGAATAACCGATAAACAAACAGGGATTACACTAACACTTACTGTGAGAATCATTTCCTGATTTGTTTCTTATATGTGAACGCAACTGTGAGTTCACAAGGCATATCAGGCATAGTGAAGTTGGTGTAGCGTAGCCAGGTCATTCGTACTGTCTGTGGCGAGTGCTTCGATATAGACCATAACCAGCATCCGCAGTAACAGACAATGAACGCAAGCCTACAAAACGCTCGTCAGTGTGAGCATCGTGTGCGACGGTTTAGGTTTTGACGACCCGAGTGTTATCTTCCTTCCCTACATTTATAAGTTAGGTGATGCTGTGCGCATCATACGTCACCCACTTTGTAATTCAATGTGACCGCGTTACGCTAACACCCCTTTTATGCACCGAAACCAAAAATTTTGCCACGCAGAAAAATAAAACAGACGCAATGGCGAAACGAGATAGCATTTCACTGAAGAAAGGCTTATCGAGCGAGTGCCTCCACCGCAGCCGTGGCCTAGTGCATTGGGCGTCCGTAACGGCTGCGGCAGGTGGGTGGTTCGAAACCCACTGCCGGACACCCACCGGTAACTAATAGGGTACAGGCGCTCCCCCTACCCGAATCCCGGTTGGGTGCGGGATGTATCGACGCCTGGGAGAGGCTAACCAATGCTGCGAACCACCGTGTGAAGCACACAATTTCGAACGGTAGCCCGAAAAGGGTGGCATGTCTCGAAGAGTCGTAGTGCGCATGTCGGCTAGGGTGGCATCTGGCCTGTGCGGCGCGCGATTTGTTCTATTCCAGAGTAAGACCGACAGCCCGGTTCCGCATGCAACCAAATAACGCCAAGTGATACAAAGCCCGGTGATCAAGTACAACCGAGTGAAAACAAAGCCCGGTGGCATATATACCCCCGGTGGCATATATGGCCCGGTGGCACATAAGGCCCGGTGACACTTGGCGGTTGGTGTTAGCCCCTTTTTTTTCAAATTTTTTAACAGTAACTTAAACGTGATGCTGACAATTCTAAAGCATTACATAACTCAAAAGAAAACAATACCTTGCCGATACGAAGCATATTTCGAATCTATGTGAAGCGAGGTTACCCTGAAACTGTCCGTGTTTTACAAGTTGTTTTGCGACGTGATGGTTATGGCCTTGCCTGGCAAATCAGTAAGTGTCCTTCGCTGTATGACTGGTGTCAGATATGCCTCAGCTATCTGGAACGATAACATGGCGGCCAC
The DNA here is from genome assembly GCF_023375885.2 of Dermacentor andersoni. Taxonomy (NCBI): domain Eukaryota; kingdom Metazoa; phylum Arthropoda; class Arachnida; order Ixodida; family Ixodidae; genus Dermacentor; species Dermacentor andersoni. The sequence goes on from NC_092821.1 coordinate 74,525,281, forward strand.
ATATATAGTTGTCAATTTTAGAAAAGGTTTGCCCATATGGCTTCGGTTTAAGTTAAAACCGAGCCACAAAGCAGCACCGAAAAATCTTCATGTATGCGACCACATACGTAGATTTTGGTCATTGGAGCAGCTGGAGAGCTGCGAGCCCGTACACGAGGCGCAAATCTTCCACAGTCTCAATTAGAAAGAGCCGTTCCTGTACAACGTAACCCTTAGAGACGTGTGATTGCATGCACATTGTGACGCGAGCGCGTACACTCCACATATCTCGAGTGTACAGAGTTATAATTCGAAACAATGGGTGAAGTCAGCGAGGACTGCTGTAAATAAATTGTTGTCCGGTGGTTGGATAGAACCTTTGTCCTCCAGCACAGCAGCCCAATGCTCTTACAAATATGAGCTACAGTCCTACGGATTTGTCAACCATACCAAAGGCGCTCCTTCAAACGACAGACGCCTGCAGCAACTGCCAGTCTTTTTCGCAATGTTCCATAATGACAACTAGCGCTTTCAGGACCTGCATTGGAGTGCAATGTCTGCCTTTGAAGATTGCCTATAGATGCTATCCCGATTAAATATTGTAGTTTAAATATTGTAGTTGTTTGCTTGAGTTCCTTGGAAATTGCGCGACAGCAAAGAAAGTCTCGCCCTTATCCGGATACGAAGCTCCTCGGAAGCCTATGGGGACGTGTGGACTTTGGTGAGGACTCTTCTTTGCCTTGTCCTACTGATCCTGCTTGTCTGATAGACTCAAAACAAACCCGGCTGGCGCTTACGCCCAGTGCGGCGGCGCCGTAGCGCTCGCCCGACGAAGAAGTGTTTGTGCTAGATGTGAGCTCCTCATCTGTACCTTCCACCGCACTGCTGCGTGTGACAACATCCATGTCAACCACGCAGCCGAAGTGTGCAACCGAGAGCTCGAATACCCAAGATGCAACACCGAAGGACAGTCCGCTTCGTGATGTGAATTTGAACCTATCCGCAGTCATGCCGATGGACAATGGTGCCCCTATGGACGTTCAGCCCTCTCGCGGTTCGACGAATGCAGCCAAGCGAGGTCCCCATAACAACGTGCTTCAAGAAGACGCAATCGCATCGGAGCAACCGGCAAAAAAGGTAAGGACCACCCCAGAGAATTCTTCCACGGCCTCCCCTACGCCCGCTCCCTCTCAGTCTTACCCAACACCCACCCCTTTCAATCCTATCGAGTTTATATACGCCCCCTTTCATGCTACGACATAACTTCAGTAGCCACAAAATATGTCCAAAGGGTCATCGACCAATATCTTGAAACCGCTGGATACAAAGGGTTCGCATCATATAAATCTACCAACTCGATCACTGTGCAATTGACATCTCTCAGTGATGTGGAGAAAATGTGCACTTTAACATCGATTCCGCTGTCACAAGATCAACACCTACCTGTGCAGTGCTACTTTGCATCGGGCCCTAATATAAAGAGGTGTGATGTCTATGGCATTGACCCGGAAGACACCCCTGAGATAATATGTCGTGAATTGACCTCCACGACACACAGTATACTCGCAGCTAGATTCATGGGCAAAACCCGTACATGCTTAGTGACGGTACAGGGCCCTCAATGTATTCCAGAACGGTTTTATTACTATGGTTGCATATTGCGACCTAAACCCTACCTCCCTCGTGCAATATTCGGCTACCGCTGCTTTCAACGTTGAGACATGCAGGCATTTTGCCCACAGCGTACTATTGATCCAGAAAAGCTCACACCAGAAGGCCAACCACGATATCAATCTGGCTTATGTAAATCTGATGAGCACGATACGACAAGCATAAATTGTCCGACTAAACAGAAGGTCACAGTACGGATAGGAAAGGCTATACCAAAAACGACTATAGTAACAACACACAATCGTTATGAGGTTCTTGCAGAAGAGCCAGAGATGCTCTTGGCAAAAGACGCAAAATCCCCAGAAACACGACTGTATTCTTTCGTCCTTAAACATGGCAAGCAGCCGCAGACAAAGAAACAGAAATTTCCGGAACCTCTGTATCAGTCGCATGATGACCATGATGACACTGACGCTCGGATAGACGCACTGGCCAGTGAGATTGAGCGACTACGCAAACATAAGGAATTGGTAATTCTGCGTCGTCAGAAAATAGGACCAACACGTGACGCATCAACCACTGCGAATGCCATCGTTACGCCTGGATCCCGTCCGGCACAACAGGTCAACCAAGCTGTTTGGACAGCAGTTTTATATCAACTTGCTCAACTAACGTTGCTGATTCAGAATTGCCTGCATCATGGCTAATTCTCTGCAGCAGCTCTCACAGGATGGAATTCTACAGTGGAATTGTCGGGGCCTAAGCTCCAAGTTAGGAGAAACTAAAACCAAGCTTCAATACAATAAGCTACATGTATGGGCACTACTTATTCAAGAGCATAATAAGCTATGCTCCCTGTCCAATTCCAATGGGGATCATAACCCATCTATTATAGATAGACGTGTTACTACAATGGCTTCAGCTCCGGGAAAAGCTGCAGTTTATATATCATCGCATATTGCTCAAACAGTGATTGATCTGGAGCCATGGTGTAGTGGTAATCAAGAAGTTGTCGGGGTCCTGACACCACCAGTGAAGACTCCTGTCATTCTAGTGTCATTCTATGCCAGACCACAGCGCACACGTTTGAACTTGGGGTGGATAGCCCATCTCCAGTCTACGTACCCGGGAATCCCTATTCTCGTGGGTGGAGACTTCAATGCCTCACATACAGAATGGGGGTACAACTAGAACTCCCGAAGAGGATACCAAGTTAAAAACATCATGAGCGATGCCACTTTTACAGTGTTGAACCATCACGCTGTGGCTACCTGTGTTGTACCCGCAGTATCTAGACCAAACGCTCCAGACCAGACGTGGTGGCTGGGTCCTCCAATGCCGCAGTGGCGGGTGGAACCAGATACATGGGGCAGTGATCATATGCCAATAATGATTGGTTTGCACAGAACGTGCATAAAGAAAATTCGACGATGAGTAACAGTCACGCATTAGGATAAGTTTCGGGAATCATCGATTGATAATGTACCCTCAGAGCCCCCAGAAATTCTTCCCGCTTTGCAAGAACTGCTACGGAGGAACACCACTGTAATCACAGTTGACGAGGAACAACCTCAACCGGACCTCGCCCTTTTGCAACTTTGGGCAAAGCGACGTCAGGCAGAAGTGTATGCGTCGAGGAATCCCGAAGCACCAGGTAGCCGTGCACGTTCTAACCATATAGCGGCGAAGACGCGTCGGCACGAAAAGCAACTTTCTCGACGACGATGGTATGAGTGGTGCGAGAATCTTGGATCGGGCATTGGAAACAGAGTGCTTCGGCGTACGTTCCGATCAATGGAACGCGGTCATAAGCAACCTGACCCTGCAGCGAGCGTTAGGTTAGCGATGGAGAGTTCGCCACATTAATTTGCAGAACACGCTGCTAGAGCGTTTTTCCCGAAATACGATCACGCGTCACCTATAAACTGCCCCGAAATTGATGATTCTGACACAACATCCAGATCCGAAATATCCAGCCCTTTCAGCATAGCCGAACTAATAGCGGCGATTGAAACTTAGAAGCACCGAACAACACCTGGTCCCGATGGTATTCCTTATGAGGTTTTCAAGAACATGGAAGGAGCAGCTCTCGACGCACTTCTTCAGGCTATTAAAAAAGTAAGGGAGACCGGAAACGTTCCACCTGATTGGAAGCATTCAATTGTTGTCGCGATTCCGAAACCAGGAAAGTCTCCAAATAGCCTGCAGTCCTTACGCCCAATTTCACTAACCTCAACTGTGTGCAAGCTCGCTGAAAAGATGCTGGCCACACGTGTTTCCTGGTGGCTTGAACGCCACGATGAATATCATCCTGCTCAAAGTGGATTCCGTTCTTACTTGGGAACTGAAGACGGACTTTCTATCGTATCAGACGATGTTTTACAGATTTCACCACACAGTCACGCTGTGCGCACGGTAGTAGCAACAGACATAACGAAAGCTTATGACAATATAGACCATGAAATCATTATAGCCAACCTCATCGACCTGGGACTTCCACCGCGGGTGATAAGATTCATCTACTCATTCCTTGAGAATCGCGCATTTGCGATTAGAGTAGATGTAAGGCAAGAAAGATACTTCACATCGAACAGAGGAGTCCCACAAGGTACTGTTTTGGCTCCTCTTCTCTTCAACGTTGCTCTAATACCTCTAGCCTGGCAACTACATCGGATTCCAGACGTGAGGTTCTTAATCTATGTGGATGACGTCACTTCGTCGTCCGTGCATGAAGATGTACAAGAAAGTACAAGAAAAAGTACGAGGTATGCTATGCGTGCGCTCGATTGGGACACAGATCGGACGTGTGCCCAAACCCGGACAACAAAAAATGCCGAAGATGTGGGGAAGAAAACCCACAGGAGGACCACCAATGCCAAGCCAAATGCCAGCTCTGCGGGAAAGAGCACCCACTCGGTGACAAGAGATGCAAAGAGCTGTACAGAACACCGTACGAAATCAAGAAAAAAATCTGGGAGAAGAAGAAAAACAAGCAGGAGGAACTGAAGACCCAACAACGACAACCCCCTGCGGACGGAGCTGAGAAATTCCTCAAGGAGGACTTCCCCAAGCTGGGAGGAAACCACCAAGGAAACTTGCTGACCCCCGGTAGTCAGGAGACCAGGGGACGCCGGAGATCGAAATCCAGGGACCCAAAGGACCCATGGGGCAAGGGACGAAGCAGAAGCAGGGATCCAAGCAGAGAGCCCAAACAAGTAAGCTTTGTAGAAGGGTCCTCCCAAGGACAGAGAAATAGAACAGTTAAAGAAAAAAGTAGAGGAGCTACAAGGGCTCATAAATAACCTTATGAAAGTGCAACAAGAAAAAGAGAAGGCAACATCCCCCCTCCCCGCACACAACCCGCACAACCCAAGCAGGTAGCCCAACAAACCACTCCCCCTACACCCAAGCAGCGGGAAATGGAAGGAGAGAAAATGGATGAATCAGAAACAGTCAGGAGACCCCCACTTAAACGGAAAGGAGATAACGAAAGAGACATGTGGGCAGAACTAAAGAAGGAATGCGAGGCGAATAGGAACGCAATGAAAACGATACAGACAGAACAAAGAGACTTCATGGCACAGGTCATGACCGCACTCAACCAGATACATCATCATCATCATCATCAGCCTGGTTACGCCCACTGCAGGGCAAAGGCCTCTCCCATACTTCTCCAACTGCCCCGGCCATGTGCTAATTGTGGCCATGTTGACCCTCCAAACTTCCTAATCTCATCTGCCCACCTAACTTTCTGTCGCCCCCTGCTACGCTTCCCTTCCCTCGGAATCCAGTCCGTAACCCTCAATGACCATCGGTTATCTTCCCTCCTCATTATATGTCCTGTCCATGCCCATTTCTTTTTCTTGATTTCAACTAAGATGTCAATAACGCGCGTTTGTTCCCTCTGCCGATCTGCTCTTTTCTTATCCCTTAATGTTACACCTATCATTCTTCTTTCCATAGCCCGTTGCGTCGTCCTCAATTTAAGTAGAACCCTCTTCGTAAGCCTCCAGGTTTCTGCCCCGTACGTGAGTACTGGTAAGACACAGCTGTTATAAACTTTTCTCTTGAGGGATAATGGCAACCTGCTGTTCATGATCTCAGAATGCCTGCCAAACGCACCCCAGCCCATTCTTATTCTTCTGATTATTTCACTCTCATGATCCGGATCAGCAGTCACTACCTGTCCTAAGTAGATGTATTCCCTTACCACTTCCAGTGGCTCGCTACCTATCGTAAACTGCTGTTCCCTTCCGAGACTGTTAAACATTACTTTAGTTTTCTGCAGAATAATGTTTAGTCCCACCCTTCTGCTCTGCCTCTCCAGGTCAGTGAGCATGCATTGCAGTTGGTCCCCTGAGTTACTAAGCAAGGCAATATCATCAGCGAAGCGCAAGTTACTAAGGTATTCTCCATTTACTCTTATCCCCAATTCTTCCCAATCCAGCTCTTTAAATACCTCCTGTAAACATGCTGTGAATAGCATTGGAGAGATCGTATCTCCCTGCCTGACGCCTTTCTTTATAGGGATTTTGTTGCTTTCTTTATGGAGGACTACAGTGGCTGTGGAGCCGCTATAGATATCTTTCAGTATTTTTACGTACGGCTCGTCTACACCCTGATTCCGCAATGCCTCCATGACTGCTGAGGTTTCGACTGAATCAAACGCTTTCTCATAATCAATGAAAGCTACATATAATGGTTGGTTATATTCCGCACATTTCTCTATCCCCTGATTGATAGTGTGAATGTGATCTATTGTTGAGTAGCCTTTACGGAATCCTGCCTGGTCCTTTGGTTGACGGAAGTCTAAGGTGTTCCTGATTCTATTTGCAATTACCTTAGTAAATACTTTGTAGGTAACGGACAGTAAGCTGATCGGTCTATAATTTTTCAAGTCTTTGGCGGCCCCTTTCTTATGGATTAGAATTATGTTAGCGTTCTTCCAAGATGCCGGTACGCTCGAGGTCATGAGGCATTGTGTATACAGGGTGGCCAGTTTTTCTAGAACAATCTGCCCACCGTCCTTCAACAAATCTGCTGTTACCTGATCCTCCCTTGCTGCCTTCCCCCTTTGCATAGCTCCCAAGGCTTTCCTTACTTCTTCCGGCGTTACTTGTGGGATTTCGAATTCCTCTAGACTATTCTCTCTTCCATTATCATCGTGGGTTCCACTCGTACTGTATAAATTTCTATAGAACTCCTCAGCCACCTGAACTATCTCATCCATATTAGTAATTATATTGCCGGCTTTGTCTCTTAACGCATACATCTGATTCTTGCCAATTCCTAGTTTCTTCTTCTCTGTTTTTTTTAGGCTTCCTCCGTTCCTGAGAGCTTGTTCAATTCTATCCATATTATACTTCCTTATGTCAGCTGTCTTACGCTTGTTGATTAACTTCGAAAGTTCTGCCAGTTCTATTCTGGCTGTAGGGTTAGAGGCTTTCATACATTGGCGTTTCTTGATCAGATCTTTCGTCTCCTGCGACAGCTTACTGGTATCCTGTCTAACAGAGTTACCGCCGACTTCTATTGCACACTCCTTAATGATGCCCACAAGATTGTCGTTCATTGCTTCAACACTAAGGTCCTCTTGCTGAGTTAAAGCCGAATACCTGTTCTGTAGCTGGATCTGGAAGCTACAGAACAGGTATTCGGCTTTAACTCAGCAAGAGGACCTTAGTGTTGAAGCTGAGTTAAAGCCGAATACCTGTTCTGTAGCTTCCAGATCAAGCTACAGAACAGGTATTCGGCTATACAGATCTGTATACAGATTTGTATCTGGCTATACAGCCAGATATAAAAAAATATAAACCAAAGATTTGAAAGTATAACAGCAGAACTACGGGCACAGAGAACTGAACTACAAACACAAAGAACCGAGCTGGTTGCCCTTGCGGAGCGACAGAAAAATTTAGAGGACTCCTTTTTCCAAATCCAATATGGCCAGAAACGCACGAATTAAGTCTATCATTTGGCAATGGAACTGCCGGGGGTTCCAACGCAAGCGAGCGCTACTGCAAAACTACATTGACACACTAGAAGAAAAGCCGCTAGCAATAGCGCTGCAAGAAACCGGGAAATTAGCATCCCTCCCAGGATATCAGGCGTTTCACAGTGATAAGGGGGAAAAATCGAGGGTAACAACCCTAGTGAAAAGAAACGTAGCAACAATCGAACACGAGATTCAATCCAGGGACACAGAAGGAGTCTTAGTGGAGATGCTTACGGGTAGAAAAGAAGAGCCCAGCCTATTTCTACTAAACATCTACTCAAGTCCTAGACAGAAAAAAGTCAGGTTTAGGGCCATCTTCCCAAAAGCCCTGAAAGCAGCAGGAAAGAACCCCCTATTCATAGTAGGAGGCCTAAACGCGATGCACGAGGAATGGGGATACAAAAGAAGGGATGGCAAGGGAAGGAAGCTGTGGGAGGACATACAGGAACTGAACCTCTCACTACACACCGACCCAGGAAACCCAACTAGAAAAGGTAATAGCGTCACCGCAGATACCACACCCGACCTAACACTCTCCAAAAACACCAGAACAGTAACGTGGGATAATATAGGATAACACTTAGGCAGCGATCACTATATTATTGCCACCACTATAATGAACGGAGTAAAGGAAAAACGACTAAAAGAGCCAAAAGTTACAGAATGGGATACATTTAGGAAGCGGCGAGAGGAATCTCCAACCACAATCATTACAGACCTAAGAGAATGGACAGACACACTTAAAAAACACGTCACCGAAGCAACGGTTACTTTAGAAGGCCAAGACGCTCCACTTATAGCATGACAACAAGCTATTGCACATGTGGGAAGCAAAGGGTAGTCTAGAAAGCCGGCTCAAAAAACAGAGATGGAACCGGAATCTAAAAAGAAGAATAGCCAGACTAAATCGAGAAACTGAAAAATACGCACTACAGCTATGCGAGCAAAACTGGTGTAGCACATGTGATGACATGAAAAAAGGTATGAGTTTAGCTAAAACATGGAACATCCTAAGACGCCTGCTAGACCCAACCCAATCAAAGTGGCACACAAACATAAGGCTAGCCAAAACACGACATAAATACGACGGAACAGACGAGAGCTTCATGGAAGAGACCACACAAACATACATAGGAAACGTGACTCGCACGAACCTACCAGAGTATGGGGGACCCCTAAATGAGGAGCTAGATGCACCCATAACAGAGGCAGACGTGAGAGCGGAAATAATCAGACTTAAAACGAAATGGGCCCCAGGCCCAGATGGGATAACAAACAAAATGCTGCGGAACCTAGACGATGAGTCGATCACAGCTATAACTAAATACATTCCACAGGTATGGGAGAAAGGGGAACTCCCGAAACAATGGAAAGAGGCTAGCATCACACTAATCCCCAAACCGGGCAAGCCCCCTAAGCTAGAGAATCTCAGGCCGATCTCCCTCACATCATACGTAGGGAAATTAATGGAACATCTAATCCAGACATGGTTAACCCGATTCATGGAGGGAAATGAACTATGGCCGAATGAGATGGTTGGATTCCGACCGGGCTTAAGTACCCAGGACGTGATGCTGCGGCTTCAGCACGACATCATAAACTCAAGATCGAGAGATATAAAAGCAATCCTAGCTCTAGACCTCAAGAAAGCCTTTGACAATCTCAAACACGAGGCAATCCTGACAGAAATGCAAGAAATAGGTGTAGGATTCAGAACCTACAACTATATAAAGAACTTCCTGACACACAGGACGGCAAATAATAGATACCAGGATTTGGAATCGGAAGAAATAGAACTGGGAAACAGAGGTACCCCGCAAGGATCTGTACTCTTCCCACTCCTCTTCAATCTGGCTATGAGGGGCCTCCCGGCTAAACTCAGGAAAATAGAAAATTTAAACTTCAGCATTTACGCAGACGATATAAATGTTTGGATAAACAAAGGCAACGACGCGGAAATAGAAAACAAACTGCAAACAGCCGCGGACATAGTAATCGAATATGCAGCAACTAGAGGCTTACTTGCTCACCAGAAAAATCGGAACTCTTAATGTACAACCCCAAATCATTAAGGCTGAAAAGAGACAGCGATCTTAACATCACGGTTGGGGGCAATCCAGTACCCAAAGTAGATAATATAAGAATATTAGGACTTTTCATCCAAAGCAATGGATACAACGACGAAACCATACGGAAACTGGAAGGTTATGCAGCACAAGTCACCGGGATATTCAGAATAGTTCTTAAGGGGAGAGGGCTAAGAGAAAGGAGCCTAGTTAAGCTAGTACAAGCGTACGTCATCAGCAGACTTAGCTACGCCACACCATACCTTAACATCCGGGCTTCAGAAAGAGACAAATTAGGCTCGATAATCAGTAGATGCTATAAACGGGCACTCGGACTACCTATAAGCCCCTCCACTGAGAGACTCCTAACAATGGGAATTCACAATACATGGCAAGAAACAGCCGAAGCAGTTAAAACCGCCCAACAGGAAAGACTCAGACAAACATATACAGGCAGAGCTATACTGAACATGGTGGCGCTGCAGACAGACAGAGGCATGCAAAAGAAACGTGACATCCCAAGAGAAATCAGAGAACAGCTAAGGATAGACCCACTTTCCAAAAACATGCACCCCACCTTCAACAAAGAAAGGAGGCAAAAGAGAGTCGAAGCAATGGTCAGGCGCTTCAGCGATATAGATACGGAGATAGTGGCGTACACGGATGCGGCCAGCGGCAAACTGGGTGCGGCAGTAGCCTCGGTGGTAGATGGCCAAGGCGAAGCAGTCTCAGCAGCAACAATACGCAGCCGCAATCCGGAAGCAGCGGAAGAAGTAGCAATCGCGCTTGCCTGTGTCGGGACCAAGGCGAGCTACATAATAAGCGACAGCAAAACAGCCATCCACAATTAAGGAAAAGGCAGAATAGCACCAGAAGCGATACGAATACTAACAGGAAAGAAAATTGACAGAAAAATCAGCCTCGTATGGGCACCAGCTCACACGTCGGTCCCAGGCAACGAGGCGGCACACTTCCTAGCCCGAGATCTCTACTTCGGGGCAGGAACAGAGCCGCCCGCTTGCAAGGAACCAGACGGGAGACTACAGACCTACACAGAAATAATCGAAAACGATAAGCTTCAGCGTAGAACTGTCCCCCCTCCGGACAAGGAGCTCGGAAATAGAGAGGCGAGAGCCTGGCGACGACTACAAACAGGAAACTACATAAATACAGTATGGGCGTCGCACGTACTGAAAGACGAAGATATAGACGATAAATGTAAGAGATGCGGGGAGAGGGGGACCCTCGACCATATAATCTGGCAGTGTGTAGACTCCCCAGATGTCAAGGAAGGAATAAATAGTAGAGAAGCCTGGGACACTCTTCTGCAAAGCGCGGACCCCGCCATGAGGAGGAGAGCCATCCATCTGGCGGCAGAGGCCGCGAAGAGCCAACTCTTTGCCTGCATCTAGTCGCGGAGACCCCCACCCCTGTCCCTAGGCCTGCGCGCCAGGGGCAGGGAGTAGGGGGTCTCCTTCTCTGATGGAAATAAAAGTTTTTGGAACGGAACGGAACGGGTGCATGAAGATATACCTAGACAAACTCCACAGCTTCAAGAAGCCCTTGATGTTCTGAACAACTACGCTAAAAGCAGGCTTGAACATTTCCGCCCAAAAATCAAGCTATGTTGTGGTGGCCAACAAGAAAGGACGCACAAGAATCACGCAGCACCCCTTTACATTTTGACTCGGCGCAGTGACAATCCCTGAGGCTTCTGAGGCCCGCATACTGGGTCTCGATATTCACCACTCCGGCAGTGGTGCACACTGGCTCCGTAAAACCAGACTGAATTCGACAAAAACCCTTCACCTTATTCGTCGCATTGCAGCAAAAGCAGCTGGAGCACGTACTGACGTAGCTCGATGGTTGTTGCGTGCAGCCTTGCAGCAACGAATTTTATATCAGGCACACTTTCAACGGCTGACTTTGGCACAGCTGGCACAGTTGGATACGATTAATCGCGATTCTATACGCACAATCACAGCACTGCCCCGCATCACTCCGATACCAACCTTGCAGGAACATGCCCAGCTCAACACAATTGCAGAGCTAATTTTGCAACGTGAAAGAGCACGTGAAATAAAAAAGCAACTTGTTCCGGCTTTCGCTGCGTTGCATACTAATTTTCAACGCGGCTCTCGAATTGACAATCAGCCCTTTCCAATGCCTCCTTGGGAATTCACCAGCATCATAACTAATAAGCCAACGAAGTTACGACGCAGCGATACAACTGGTATTTTTGACGAACACAATATCATCGATGCATCATGCGCTAACATATGCAAAGTCTGCACGGATGCTGCCATTCTCCCAGACGGCGGAAGGACATCATTCCTAAGTACTACGCATAGTTTCACCAGCGGCCACCAGCGCTATTTATCTACGGAAGCCAGCGCTCTAGTAATGGAACTTCAAGCCATCCACGACGCTGTGCAAGATGCGACATCTAAGCTGCCTACCATCAAGCAACTAGATATCTTCACTGATTCTTTAGCGGCTATTCAGGAACTCAAGAAGGTTGATAAGGCGATAGAAATCTGCGAGACAATACGCACTATGAATAGGAAAACAGCTACTTGCGTCAAGGTACACTGGATTCAAGGCCATTCAGCGAACCCTCACAACATTGCTGCTGACCAGCCGGCACACTGCCCTCCTAATCCTGTTCCACCACCTATTCCCCTCCCACCCCAACCCCGTATTTCGCTCCGAGCCCGTAAAAATGTTCTCCGGCAGGACACACGCGCTCTTATCCCACCGTGTGTCTGCTCCCTCTCAATTCACCTTACTAGGGCGGAGGAACTTGTGCTTAGGAGGCTTCTGGCCGGGGTGGCCCTTACACCGGCTGTTGTCTCAAGGTGGAACTGGTCGCATTTTCCACTGGGTGCTACGTGTCCATACTGCTCCGTTCCTGTGGTGGAAGCAGATGCATACCACCTAATATGGACATGTACGGGTTTACAATCGGAACGCTCGCGTCTCCTTCTGCAAGTCGGCCTCCGCTACAGTGTGACAACCAGCTATGACCGCTGGATACATGACAAAAGATTCCACAAAACACTGCTTCACTTCATACACAAGACAGGCCTCACAGCACACATATAATACGCATATACGCTCCAAGAATTATGCCTTAAGGGCAAGTCTTTATCGCAATAAAGAAACATATTGTAGTATCATGATGGTGGTCTGAGGCATTTGAGGTGGGCAGTTGAGCTTTCACACCACTATCATTGTCACTACCACTGTCTGCACCACAGATCGCATTCAAGATTTCGTCCGTGCGGCGCATAATCGGTCGACGCTCATGGATAAGGCAGTAAAGAGGCATGCCACCTTATAATAATCAGGTTTTCATCAGCAGTAGTCTTCTTGCCTTATCAATGAACCTTGCGCCGCCATTTGCAGCAGTTCTTGTCATCGCAGAGCTGTCGTTTATACCGGTCGTATCAAGTTTCATAACATTGATAATGTCACCGCCCCGCCTAGAGATGAGCAAACGCTACAATACTTACACATACTTAAACGACTTCCAAAGGAGTTTCTGCGTGGTTTTTTTCTAGCGCTTTCTCTCTTCCTGATTGATTTACTCCCATGAGCGAATACAAATTACACAGCGGCGGAATGGTTATTCCATCGCAAAAGGAATGCCAGTAGTCGCAGCGCCATGAGTGAGAGTCACCGCTGTGGGCGATGTTTTTCCGAATGCCGACATCTTCGTTTTCAAGATTTCTTACTCTATTATTCGCTTCTTAACATTGCTTTCCACACACAAGATTCATTCAGCGCATTGCCAAAGGTGTAGGTTGGTCTTTCAGATTCGCAGTTAGTCAAAATTAAATATGTTTTAGAGCATGTTTGCATTCACTTAAAACGAGCCTAATTAAGATGTCGCACAGATACCAATAACAGAGCAACAAAAAGGGATTACACTAACGCTTACTGTGAGAATCATTTCCTTATTTCTTTCTTATCTGTGAACGCACCTGTGAGTTCACAAGGCATATCATGGTGAAGTTGGCCTAGCGTAGCCAGGGTTATTCGTACTGTCCGTGCCGAGTGCTTGGATATAGGTCATACCCAGCATCCGCAGTAACAGACAATGAACGCAAGCGTACCATACCATCGTCAGTGTGAGCATCGTGCGCGATGCTTTAGGTTTTGACAACCCGAGTGTTATCTTCCTTCCCTACATTGATAAGTTAGGTGATGCTGTGCGCATCATACGTCACCGACTTTGTAATCCAATGTGACCGCGCTACGCTAACACTCCTTTTATGCACCGAAACCAAAAATTTTGCCACGCAGCAAAATAAAAAAGACGCAACGGCGAAACGAGATAGCATTTCACTGCAGAAAGGCTGGTCGAGCGAGTGCCTCCACCGCAGCCGTGGCCTAGTGCATTTGGCGTCCGTAACGACTGCGGCAGGTGGGTGGTTCGAAACCCACTGCCGGACACCCACCGGTAACTAATAGGGTACAGGCGCTCCCCCTACCCGTATCCCGGTAGTGTGCGGGATGTATCGACGCCTGGGAGAGGCTAACCAATGCTGCGGACCACCGTGTGAAGCACACAGTTTCGAACGGTAGCCCGAACAGGGTGGCATGTCTCGAATAGTCGTGGTGCGCATGGCTGCGAGTGTGGCATCTGCCCTGTGCGACGCGCGATTTGTTCTATTCCAGAGTGAGACCGACAGTCCGGTTACGCATGCAACCAAATAACGCCAAGTGATACAAAGCCCGGTGATCAAGTACAACCGAGTGAAAACAAAGCCCGGTGGCATATATACCCCCGGTGGCATATATGGCCCGGTGGCACATAAGGCCCGGTGACACTTGGCGGTTTGTGTTAGCCCCTTTTTTTTTCAAATTTTTTAACAGTAACTTATACGTGATGCTGACAATTCTCCATTACATAACTCGAAAGAAAACAATATCCTTGCCGATACGACGCATATTTCTAATCTATGTGAAGCAAGGTTACGGTGAAACTGGAAATTAAGTGTTCTATCATCTGTCCGTCTTTTAAAGTTGTTTTGCAACGTGACGGTTATGGCCTTGCCTGGCAAATCAGCAAGTGTCGTTCGCTGTATGACTGCTGTCGGATATGTGTGAGCTATCTGGAACGATAATATGGTGGCCGCGTATATAGTTGCCAAGCTTAGAAAAGGTTTGCTCATATGGCTTTGGTTTAAGTCAAAACTAAGCCAATATGTAGCACCGAGAAATCTTCATGTATGCGACAACATACCTAGATTTTGATCATTGGAGCATCTCGAGAGCTGCGAGCACGTACACGAGCCGCAAGCCTTCCACAGTCTCAATTATCAAAGAGCCGTTCCTGTACAACGTAACCCTTAGAGACGTGTGATTGCATGCACACTGTGACGCGAGCGCGTACACTCCACATATCTCGAGTGTTCAATGTTATAACGAGAAACAATGGGTGAAGTCAGCGTGCACTGCTGTACATAAATGGGTGACAGTCAGCCGTAGTACGACTTGTTTTTGCAACCTCGTTTTTCTTATCCGAATCAGAAACGTAAATTTTCGTCACATTAGCTTCTGTAATAAACTGCGTCAGTCAATGTGCACAGTAAAGGTAGGAAAAAGCGCACTGATCCAAGCACCCTTCTTCATTGATGTCAGCTGTTGACAGGCAGAACATACGCGAATCTGCAATTAGGCGGATAATGGCAGCCCTGAAAAGAGGGAGGAAAAGGCTTCCGTGTAAAGTAGACCGCCTGAGTTAAAGGTGACTTCGTGCTCCACTTGCGAGCTCCACGGGTCGCGCTCGGGTGCAAAATTTGGCTCAGGCGTTCATATCAGCGCATGGTTTCATACCATTACCCGGAAGATGTGCGTTTCAATGAGCTTTAGGGGTGGTTCAACAGCACTTTAACCACCCCCTCTACCACATATTTCATGTCATTAAATATTTTATATGTTATTGCACGCATTACAAGGTTCACAAGTGATGCCAAAACGTTCACAGTACTTTATACGAATGCATGTTGTGATAAGGGGAAACACTGATGTAACGAGGACACCGTAAGGTATTCTTTTATCTTTCACAAGCGCCTAATGACATGAAGAGGTGCAGGCCGACGTAAGTATGACGCGAAAAGCAGTGGGGAGTTTCAATATTAGTCTACTGCATTACGCAAGTGTCTGTAGCCAAAAAGTTGCAGTTTCGCCTGACAGGCGAAGTATAGATTGCGATGGCAAAAATAGAAGACGCTATACGAAGTCAGGATGGTAGTTTTATAAGCCGTATAAACTTGGAAACATTCTCTTCCTAACTAAATTAACAAGCATGCTGCCAGTTCGCACAGCGAATCATGAACATATCCCAATGGGTGACCGCAAAAATTCGCTGTCAAAACGCTCGCGTGAGCAAGCGCTACAGGAGCAGCGATTGAAGTGACCTTCTTGCTGTCTATCGCTTTAACATGGACTGAGCATAGAGAACACAGAGCGCACAAAGGTTGTGAGCTGCCTGCAGCTCGTTTTCAAGATACGGCACGCGTGACCGGCCGCCTCTGGTCAATGTGGGGAGTTGCTGGCGGCGTAGAAGCCCCCTCCTCTACTTCCCCTGCTACCTACCGACTGTCCACACGGGAGACTGAGCCTCGATCTTCAGTTCCCTTTGCGCCTGGTCGTGAAATACGCAGTTACTGCCGCAACCAAACGCAGCCCCCCTTTCTCCCTCCCATCCCCAAACGCCCTTTGACACGACGGAAGATGGCGCGTTTGCTCTCCACATTCCCTCGCGCGTTCCAGAGTGTGCCGCTAGTACAGGACTATATAATGCAGGACCATAGTACAGGATGTCGCTTGGATGCTAGAACAGTCCTTTTATTTAAATACGTGCATTTTCTTGCAGCAGTTTCACTGTTTCTTTTTTCATGCTAGTCCAGGATAGCTGCACTTATTCATTAGCTGCGAGCACTTCGCTAAGTTCCTCATTCGATAACCTATCTACAAAATCTGTGACCTTACACCAACTCTGGGACGTATGTGTGTTCTGTTTCCGATATTGTACTTTTATGCTATCTTGCATAATTTTGATAATAAGTGAAACTTTAATAAATGTGAAATCAACAAACTCAGAGGCCAAATTATTGTTGGTCGCAACTGCATGAAGTTCATGCGAGCTGACGCGTTATGCTTCTTTTACACACTTCAAAAGCTGTAGGCGCGAACACTACCTATCTGCTTTTCTATTTCCTGTTGCACTTTGTCTTTTACGTTTTAATGTCACAGCTTGGTATACAAGTACTCATTCTTTGTTAACCTACAGTGAAACAATCCTGCGCAATTTTTTGTATTGTAAGTGAATGATTCTCCTTTGAAAAATATGTTCTCTGTCAAAGGCTGTATAAACGTGTCTGCATGAATATACAGTATGCTTTGAGGTTGCGCGCACAGATGAAGTGAATTTTCCCCTAAGGGATATTTCAGGTGGCAACGATTTCAATGCCTGTGTATATGGGCGCCGCCGATACAACGAAGGTAGACGCACTGAACTAATGTACACGATATTCGAATCCGAATTCAGTCTGTCCACCGAGATACTTAGATATGCGAGCGTGCAAACCGCGTCATCTGCTTCCAAGCACTGCCTGGCACACTTTAATATGCCTGACACTCCACAATAGCGTCGTGCCTCTTGATACAGCGCACCTGGTTTATAGAGACGGCACTTTTATATTATGTTGACATAATTAAAGCAATATGTGCATCAATACGGCTCGTCTTTCGCACGGAGAATTCCTTGGATTCCAGATAGGAGAAAGGTTTAATTGCAGTGGTGCTGTTCATACGAATGTAGCGCAAGATACAATGGGCAAACCGCGTTTATTCTAGATTCACTTAGCTTGAGAGCCATCCACTTGGAAGGCTAAGAATAGAACCTTTGTCAGCTTCAGTGCGCTAGAAGAATCGCGCCTCGTTAGACATCTTCAAACCGCTGAATCGTTATTTTGAAGACTGTCGCCATGGTAGCGCGGTGGCCTGTCACATTCCGAGAGAATTGCAAGAATGCTTCTGTCATCATTTGGGTGCACGGTAAACAACTCCAACTGGTCCGATAATTCATGAACTCTCCATTACTGCGTCCCTCGTAATCCACGGCAGACCCATTGCTACTTCACTTCCACCGCTCATGGAGACTTCGAATTGCCGGAGTTATCTGAGATTCCGCCAAGCGTCTCTCACGGCCCCCGTCTCGTGTAGAATTGCAGCTTTTAAAGCGCAAACGCGTTTAGGATGTGCCGCAGGGGGTCGAACCCCTAGCAACCCTCAAGGAGTGTTAAATTGACTGGGAGCCTGCATTTACTTCTTTTAAATCCGTAGGCATAAATATGCTTACCCAATGAGAAAACCGTGCGTAACATAAGAGGAATAATATCGGCCGATCCCCGAAATAGCGCAATACCATACCTGCCCGCGGCGAAGATGAAGCAGGCTTCAAGCACTTAGCAACGTGAAGCGAAAAGTGCATACATTCTTCAGAATCCCCCATATGAGGCAGATAGAACCCGCAGCATAGAGTGTCTTTACCTTTGTGCTGCCTGTCGCTTCCGCGCGAACGAAGCAGCGAGAACACAGCCCTCACAAATCCCTCAGCACACGCCGCACCCAGCCCTTTTCGCGGATCGGTTTCAAGATTTGGGCGGTGCGTCTCTCCTCAACGCGAAGCCAAGAGAACACAGCGCGCGAAGCTATCAGCAGTCGCCACACACTGTCTGCATCGCAGATCGCATTCAAAATATGGCCCGTGGGGCTCATAACGGTTCGACGCTCATGGATAAGGCACTAAAGAGGCATACCAGCATATAATGATCAGAACGTCATCAGCTCATCCAGCGCCTCCACTTGCTGTTGTTTTCTTGCCTTATCAATGGACCTTGCGCCGCCATCTGCAGCAATTCGTGTCATCGCAGAGCTGTCGTTTATACCGGTCGTATCAAGTTTCATAAGAATGATAATGACGCCTTCCCGCATAGAGATGTGCAAATGATACAATGCTTACACATAATTAAACAACTTCCAGAGGAGTTTCTGCGTGGCTTTATTCTAGCGCTTTTTTTTCTTTCTGATTGATTTACTCCCATGTGTGAATAAAAATTACACAGTGCCGCATTGGTTATTGCATCGCACAAGGAATGCTATTACTCGCAGCGCCATGAGTGAGAGCCACCGCTATGGGCGATGTCTTTTTGAATGCCGAAATCTTCCTTTTCAAGATTTCTTACTCTATTATTGGCATCGTAACATTGTGTTCCACACACGAATTTCATTAAGCGCATTGAGAGCTGTAGGTTGGTCTTTCAGATTCGCAGTTTGTCAAAATTAAATATATTTTAGAGCATGTTTGCATTCACTGAAAACGGGCCTAATTAAAATGTCGCACAGATACGAATAACCGATAAACAAACAGGGATTACACTAACACTTACTGTGAGAATCATTTCCTGATTTCTTTCTTATACGTGAACGCAACTGTGAGTTCACAAGGTATATCATGCATAGTGAAGTTGGTGTAGCGTAGCCAGGTTATTCGTACTGTCCGTGGCGAGTGCATCGATATAGACCATAACCAGCATCTGTAGTAACAGACAATGAACGCAAGCGTACAAAACCCTCGTCAGTGTGAGCATCGTGTGCGACGGTTTAGGTTTTGACAACCCGAGTGTTCTCTTCCTTCCCTACATTGATAAGTTAGGTGATGCTGTGCGCATCATACGTCACCCACTTTGTAATTCAATGTGACCGCGCTACGCTAACACTCCTTTTATGCACCGAAACCAAAAATTTTGCCACGCAGAAAAATAAAACAGACGCAACGGCGAAACGAGATAGCATTTCACTGAAGAAAGGCTTATCGAGCGAGTGCCTCCACCGCAGCCGTGGCCTAGTGCTTTGGGCGTCCGTAACGGCTGCGGCAGGTGGGTGGTTCGAAACCCACTGCCGGACACCCACCGGTAACTAATAGGGTACAGGCGCTCCCCCTACCCGAATCCCGGTTGGGTGCGGAATGTATCGACGCCTGGGAGAGGCTAACCAATGCTGCGGACCACCGTGTGAAGCACACAATTTCGAACGGTAGCCCGAAAAGGGTGGCATGTCTCGAAGAGTCGTAGTGCGCATCGCTGCTAGGGTGGCATCTGCCCAGTGCGGCGCCCGATTTGTTCTATTCCAGAGTAAGACCGACAGCCCGGTTACGCATGCAACCAAATAACGCCAAGTGATACAAAGCCCGGTGATCAAGTTCAACCGAGTGAAAACAAAGCCCGGTGGCATATATACCCCCGGTGGCATATATGGCCCGGTGTCACATAAGGCCCGGTGACACTTGGCGGTTGGTGTTAGCCCCTTTTTTTTTCAAATTTTTTAACAGTAGCTTATACGTGATGCTGACAATTCTACATTACATAACTCGAAAGAAAACAATATCCTTGCCGATACGACGCATATTTCTAATCTATGTGAAGCAAGGTTACCGTGAAACTGGAAATTAAGTGTTCTATCATCTGTCCGTCTTTTAAAGTTGTTTTGCAACGTGACGGTTATGGCCTTGCCTGGCAAATCAGCAAGTGTCGTTCGCTGTATAACTGGTGTCGGATATGTGTGAGCTATCTGGAACGATAATATGGTGGCCGCGTATATAGTTGCCAAGCTTAGAAAAGGTTTGCTCATATAGCTTTGGTTTAAGTCAAAACTAAGCCAATATGTAGCACCGAGAAATCTTCATGTATGCGACAACATACCTAGATTTTGATCATTGGAGCATCTCGAGAGCTGCGAGCACGTACACGAGCCGCAAGCCTTCCACAGTCTCAATTATCAAAGAGCCGTTCCTGTACAACGTAACCCTTAGAGACGTGTGATTGCATGCACACTGTGACGCGAGCGCGTACACTCCACATATCTCGAGTGTTTAGTGTTATAACGAGAAACAATGGGTGAAGTCAGCGTGCACTGCTGTACATAAATGGGTGACAGTCAGCCGTAGTACGACTTGTTTTTGCAACCTCGTTTTTCTTATCCGAATCAGAAACGTAAATTTTCGTCACATTAGCTTCTGTAATAAACTGCGTCAGTCAATGTGCACAGTAAAGCAAGGAGAAAGCGCACTGATCCAAGCACCCTTCTTCATTGATGTCAGCTGTTGACAGGCAGAACATACGCGAATCTGCAATTAGGCGGATAATGGCAGCCCTGAAAAGAGGGAGGAAAAGGCTTCCGTGTAAAGTAGACCGCCTGAGTTAAAGGTGACTTCGTGCTCCACTTGCGAGCTCCACGGGTCGCGCTCGGGTGCAAAATTTGGCTCAGGCGTTCATATCAGCGCATGGTTTCATACCATTACCCGGAAGATGTGCGTTTCAATGAGCTTTAGGGGTGGTTCAACAGCACTTTAACCACCCCCTTTTCCACATATTTCATGTGATTAAATTTTTTATATGTTATTGCACGCATTACAAGGTTCACAAGTGATGCCAAAACGTTCACAGTACTTTATACGAATGCATGTTGTGATAAGGGGAAACACTTATGTAACGAGGACACCGTAAGGTATTTTTTTATCTTTCACAAGCGACTAATGACATGAAGAGGTGCGGCCCGACGCAAGTATGACGCGAAAGGCAGTGGGGAGCTTCAAGTAGCCAAAAAGTTGCAGTTCCGCCTCACAGGCGAAGTATCGTTTGCGATGCCAAAAATAGAAGACGCTATACGAAGTCAGGATGGTAGTTTTATAAGCCGTATAAACTTGGAAACATTCTCTTCCTAACCAAATTAACAAGCATGCTGTCAGTTCGCACAGCGAATCATGAACATATCCCAATGGGTGACCGCAAACGTTCGCTGTCAAAACGCTCGCGTGAGCAAGCGCTACAGGAGCAGCGATTGAAGTGACCTTCTTGCTGTCTATCGCTTTAACATGGACTGAGCATAGAGAACACAGAACGTGCGAAGGTTGTGAGTTGCCCTCAGCTCGTTTTCAAGATACGGCACGCGTGACCGGCCGCCTCTGCTCAATGTAGGGAGTTGCTGGTGGCGTAGAAGCCCCCTCCTCTACTTCCCTTGCTACCTACCCACTGTCCACACGGGAGACTGAGCCTCGATCTTCAGTTCCCTTTGCGCCTGGTCGTGAAATACGCAGTTACTGCCGCAACCAAACGCAGCCCCCCTTTCTCCCTCCCATCCCCAAACGCCCTTTGACACGACGGAAGATGGCGCGTTTGCTCTCCACATTCCCTCGCGCGTTCCACAGAGTGCCGCTAGTACAGGACTATATAATACAGGACCATAATACAGGATGTCGCTTGGACGCTAGAACAGTCCTTTTATTTAAATAGGTGCATTTTCTTGCAGCAGTCTCAGTGTTTCGTTTTTCATGCTAGTCGAGGATCGCTGGACATATTCATTAGCTGCGAGCACTTCGCTAAGTTCCTCATTCGATATCCTATCTACAAAAACTCTGAGCTTACACTAATTTTGGGACGTATGTGTGTTCTGTTTCTGATATTGTACTTTTATGCTATTTTGCATAATTTTGATTATAAGTGAAACATTCTTTAATAAATGAGGAATCAACTAACTGAGAGGCCAAACTATTGTTGGTCACAACTGCATGAAGTTCATGCAAGCTGACGCGTTATGCTTCCTTCACACTTCAAAAGCTGTAGGCGCGAAAACTACCGATCTGGTTTTCTATTTCCTGTTGCACTTTGTCTTTTACGTTTTAATGTCAGAGCTTGGTATACAAGTACTCATTCTTTGTTAACCTACAGTGAAAAAATCCTGCGCAATTTTTTGTATTGTAAGTGAATGATTCTCTTTTAAAAAATATGTTCTCTGTCAAAGACTGTATAAACGTGTCTGCATGAATATACAGTATGCTTTGAGGTTGCGTGCACAGATGAAGTGAATATTCCCCTAAGGCATATTTCAGGTGGCAATGATTTCAATGCCTGTGTATATGGGCACCACCGATACAACGAAGGTAGACGCACTGAACTAATGTACATGATATTCGAATCCGAATTCAGTCTGTCCATCGAGATACTTAGATATGCGAGCGTGCAATCCGTGTCATCTGCTTCCAAGCACTGCCTGGCACACTTTAATATGCCTGACACTCCACAATAGCGTCGTGCCTCTTGATACAGCGCATCCGGTTTATATAGACGGCACTTTTATTTTATGTTGACATAATTAAAGCAATATGTGCATCAATACGGCTCGTCTCTCGCACGGAGAATTCCTTGGATTCCAGATAGCAGAAAGGTTTAATTGCAGTGGTGCTGATCATACGAATGTAGCACAAGATACAATGGGGAAGCCGCGTTTATTCTAGGTTATCTTAGCTTGAGAGCCATCGACTTGCAAGGCTAGGAATAGAACCTTTGTCAGCTTCAGTGCGCCAGAGAAATCGCGCCTGGTTAGACATCTTCACACAGCTGAATCGTTATTTAGACGACAGTCGCAATGGTAGCGCGGTGGCCTGTCGCATTCCGCCAGAATTGCAAGAATGCTTGTGTCATCTTCTCGGTGAAGGTTGATGATGATGATGATGTGTGGTGTTTTAACGCGCAAGGGCCAGGTTTGGCCAAAGAGCGCCATGACAGTGTTAGTGATTTCGCGGTGGAATTATGGGTGCTATGAAGATGTGACTTGGCTGTAAAGTGGCCTAAATATAGTCGCTGTAGAGTGCGTAAAATCTACGTGCCATAAAATTATGGCGATGACTAATGACGAATACTATGAACATTAAGATCGATCGTAGAAGAATGATGCATTGTTTAAAATATGCGAGATGTTAAATTGCTTACAGCACTACTGCCTCGCCAGAGCCCTTGAACCACAAGGGTCTGGAGGCATGTGCTATTCAAAATAATTATCATAGCGGCCTCCTCTGAAGAGAGGAAGCGCTACGAACGTGTGGGGCAAATAACATGCAATACAGCATCTTTCAAAAAACCTAGGACTGCGTTGGTGTCAAAGAGTGGTTCTGGACCAAGTAACATCACAGGATGAAGGGGATGTGCTGCCGGTATGCTAAGAGAAAATGTTTCTTTCTTTCAGGTTCGGCTTCCCGACACTCCTGTAGGACGTGGAGGACGGTCAGCCTCCCGCGCATCTACCACAGGTTGGAGGCTCGTTTCCCGCGAGTAAAAAGTTATGTGTGCCAAAAGTGTGTCCTATTCTTAGACGGCAGAATAGGACATCTGTCCGGCGGGATTTTGTTACAGGAGGCCAGAAACCTAATTGTGGCTTTATTACATGCAGTTTATAATTTATTTATTCGTCCCACTTGCGTTGCCAGTGGTTTCGTAGTTTCCTTCTTAAGAAAGGCTTCAGGTCTGTGACAGGGACCAAAGCAGTAGGATTAACTGCATGCACTGAAGTTGATGTGGCCATCTGGTCGGCTAGAACGTTTCCCTCGATGCCCCTATGTCCAGGCACCCAGTATATAATCACATGTTGGTTAGATATATATGCTTTACACAGTGCGGAGTATAGTTCATTAAATACTGGATTTTTGTGATTACAGAAAGACATCAAGGCCTTCACAACACTGAGGGAGTCTGTAAATAAACTGATTTCTGGAATTGTGAGTTATTTATATGCTTTACGGCCGACAGCAGTGCGTAGGCCTCGGGCCGTAAAGACACTAGTTTCCGGGTGCAGTACATCGGTTTCCGAGAAGGATGGACCGACGGCTGCATAGGACACCCCCTCACGTGTCTTCGATGCGTCTGTGTAGAACTCCGTACAGGAGTATTTGTGCTGGAGTTCCCGAAAATGCATTTGTATTTCAATCTCTGGAGCGTGTTTTGTAACTTGCATGCAAGATATATCGCATTGTATCAGCTGCCACTCCCAAGGAGGTAACAGCTTGGCTGGATGCATTAGGCGAAGCTCGAGGATTGGGACATGCATTTCATGACTAAGCTCCCTCACACGTAGCGAGAAAGGCTGTCTTACGGAGGGACGATTATGAAAGAGTGTAGCATATGTCATCTCGTTTACGGTAGTATAACACGGATGTTGAGGATTAGAGTGGACTTTCAGAAAATATGTTTGGCTGATGTATGTTCTTTGGAGATGAAGTGACCACTCATTCGATTCTGCATATAAGCTTTGTATGGGACTCGTTCTGAAAGCGCCAGTGGCCAGTCGGATTCCTAGATGGTGGACTGGGTCTAGCATATTTAGCGCGCTCGGGGCGGCAGAGGGATAAATCACAGCACCATAATCAAGTCTTGAACGAATCAGGCTTTTATAGAGTTTCAATAAACACTTTCTGTCACTACCCCATGTAGTCTGGGAAAGAAGTTTCATTATGTTCATCGTTTTTAGACATTTTTCTTTAAGATGTTTGATGTGGGGGACGAAAGTGAGTCTATAGTCAAGTATAACACCTAGAAAGTTATGCTCTTTGTTTACAGGTATTTGTTGTCCACCCAGTTTTAAGCAAGGATCTGGGATCGTTCCTCTCTTTCTTGTAAAAAGAACGCAAGAGCTTTTGTAAGGATTGATCTTAAATCCATTCTTGTCTGCCCATATTGAGACTTTGTTCAGGCCATGCTGTACCTGTCTCTCGCACACTGCGAGGTTACAGGATTTTAAAGCTATCTGAATTGTCGTCCACGTAGACAGAGTAAAAGATGGCCGGCGGTAATGAAGCGCGAAGCGTGTTCATCTTCACGATGAAGAGTGTGCAGCTGAGCACGCCTCCTTGGGGAACACCCGTTTCTTGCGTAAATGGACGTGAAAGTTCATTGGCGACTTTTACCCGGAAGGTACGATCGGACAGATAGCTTTCTATAAGGTTTAGCATATACCCGTGGATGCCCATTTCTGACAAGTCTCTTAAGATTCCGTACCGCCACGTTGTATCGTACGCCTTCTCCATATCGAGGAATATGGATAACAAAAACTTTGTGTACAAATGCGTCGCGGATATTTGCTTCTACACGTACAAGATGGTCAGTTGTGGAGCGCCCTTCTCGGAAACCGCACTGATAAGGATCAAGCAGTTTGCTCTGTTCAAGGAAATGAATGAGTCGCCGATTTATCATTTTTTCGAACACCTTACAAATGCAACTTGTGAGGGCTATCGGGCGGTAACTTGCCACCGAGGAAGGGTCTTTGCCTTGTTTCAAAACAGGGACTACAATGGCTTCCTTCCACGCGGTTGGAAGATACCCTGCATCCCAGATGGTGTGAGTAGTGCAACTTGCGTATCATTGTGTAAGTTTTTAAGCATTTCATACATGACTCGATCAGATCCCGGTGCGGAGCTCCCGCATGCGCTCAAGGCAGCTCTCAATTCGGCAATACTTTTTAAAAGGACGGTTGTAAGGCTCATTCTGTCGACATTTTCTGATGAGTGGCTTGTATTCTTCTATTTGTTTATATTTCAGGAAGGATTGTGAATAATTTGTAGAACTTGACACGTTCTCAAAATACTCCCCAAGTGAGTCTGCCTGGTCTTGCAGTGTATCGCCCTGTGTGTTTACCAGAGGGAGTGAATATGTTTGTCGCCCTCTAATCCTATTAACCCTGTTGCAGGCTTTGGCCTCATCTGTATAGGAGTTGATACCGGATAAAAACTTCTGCCAACTCTCTCTTCTGGCCTGTCGGCGGGTTCGCCTGCCTCAGGATTTTACTTTTTTTAAATTGATAAGATTCTCCGCAGTGGGGGAGGCGCGTAGCAACCCCCACGCTTTGTTTTGTTTCTTACGAGCGATCCTACAATCGTCGTTCCACCACGGGACACGCCGTTTGCATGCCAATCCATTTACTTGTGATATACATTTAGTTGCGGTATCTATTATGAAGGCTGTGAAATATTCCACAGCCGCATCAATTCCTAACGAGGACATGTCATCCCATGAAACACTACTGAGAGTTCGGAATTTCTCCCAGTCAGCTGTATCAATCTTCCACTTAGGAGCCTGTGGTGTACATTCGTTCTTTTTAGGTGTTCGTAGCAGTATGGGGAAGTGGTCGCGTCCGTAAGGATTGTTTGTAACTTCCCATTCGAGTTCAGGCAGTAGTGACGGCGAGACTAGGCTAAGATCTATTGAAGTAAAGGTTTTGTTGGCAAGACAGTAATATGTGGGTTCTTTCTTATTCAGAATGCACGCACCAGAAGAGAAAAGGAATTGTTCAACAAGTCGTCCTGGCGCATCTATACGAGAATCGCCCCACAGGTAATTGTGTGCATTGAAATCGCCAAGAACAATATAAGGTTCTGGCAATTCATCTATGAAGGACTGAAAATCATGTTTAGTTAATTTGTAATGTGGGGGTATGTAGAGCAAGCAAATAGTGATGAGTTTGTTTAGCAGAACAACTCGCACCGCCACTGCTTCAAGGGGCGTTCGTAGCTGTAAGGGTTCACAAGCTATACTTTTATGACTGACAATCGCAACACCACCCGATGATGCGACGGCATCATCGCGATCTTTGCGAAACGTAACATACGTTCGGAGAAAGTTTGTGTGTTTGGATTTTAATGTGTTTCCTGTAAACACAGCACTTTTGGATTATGTTTGTGGATGAGTTCTTGCAAATCATCAAGGTTTCTAAGGAGACCTCTGATGTTCCATTGAATGATTGGTGTATCCATATTTAATGTAAATTGGTGCTGTGTTTACGGAAACGGAATGGTTGCCTTAGATTACAGAGCCCTTTCGAGGCCCTGTAATAGGGGTTTTGCTCTTTCTGAAGCGTTCGAGCGAGTCTCGACGCTCCTTAGGCGTTTGGTGCGCCTTGAGGACAGGTGTAGTGTCCATTGCCTCGTGTGAGGCGCCGGACAAGCGCTCTTGCGAGCGAGAGGTTTTCCGAGAGAGTCCTGCCCTGGAAGGCAAGACCCCTGCGCTCACCAGCCCGGAGGTCGATGGGGCTCCCTGAGGGATTTGGCTGCGCTGGCCGTTGCCAGCGCTGGAAGGGACCTCGGAGATTGGGGCAGCCTCGGCTGCGCCCACCTTCGGGGTCGATGGCCCCGTCTGCTGGGTTGGCGGAGCAGCGCTAGCTGCAACCGCCGCGGGGGCAGATGGCGTAACTGCCGACTCACTGACTGTGGGTCGGACAGCCGCCGGAGGCCGTTGTGACGCTGCCCCCTGAAGCGCCACATCGGCAAAGGTTTTCTTGGGCAGGTACGATACCCGCCTGCGTGCCTCTTTGAAACTTATGTTTTCCTTGACTTTAACTGTTACGATTTCCTTTTCTCTTTTCCAAGACGGGCACGACCGCGAGTATGCGGCATGCTCGCCATCACAATTTACACAGTGAAGAGCGTTTGCACAAGATTCAGTGGTGTGTTCGTGGGCACTACGTTTCGCACATGTTTGGCGGCCCCGGCAGCTCCGCGAACTGTGCCCGAAGCGCTGGCATTTGAAGCATCGGAGCGGATTTGGCACGTACGGCCTAACACGGAGCTTGATGTACCCGGCCTCGATTGATTCGGGCAGGACACTTGAATTGAAGGTGAGAATTAGGTTCTTGGTCGCAATTTCTTTACCATCGCGCCTCATCTTTATTCTTTTCACATTTATGACATTCTGTTCGCTGAAGCCCTCCAAGAGCTCAGCCTCAGTGAGCTCCAGCAAATCATCGTCCGAGACAACGCCGCGGGAGGTATTCATCGTGCGGTGCGGGGTTACTACTACTTGGGTCTCCCCAAATAATACTAGCTGAGGCAGTTTCTCAAATTGCTTCTGATCGCGGAGCTCCAAGAGGAGGTCTCCGCTAGCCATCCACGACACCTTATATCCTGGACCAAAAACTTCGGTAAGAGACTTAGATACCAGGAACGGGGAGATTGTTCGCACTTGTTTAGCTGGTTTTTCAGAGTGGATCACGTGAAAACGAGGGAAGGATTCTTTTTGCCGACCAAAAAACTGGAATACATCATCGGTGCGCCCTCTTTTCTGAGGGCGATCTGGGAGGGGAGGCAAGGAACTAGCCATAGAATAATGTAATTTTCGGCAATAACGCCAGCCACCCACCATGGAGCCCTACAAGGGGACGCTACAGGGACTGTAAAAGACAGATCCTGTAAGCGCCAGCTGTACGTTATCACTATAACCAAATATGAGATAACCTAGTTTGGCTATTCACACAAGGTTAACCCTTGCTGCCTGGAAAAATTGGAAGTGACAGGAAGCTAGGAGAAGACAGGAAAGATGAAAAGTCAGAGAAAGACGAAGGCTGGAGGGAGAAAGAGACAGGAAAAGGCAACTACCGATTTCCCCCGGGTGGGTCAGTCCGGGGGTGCCGTCTGCGTGAAGCCGAGGCCAAAGAGGTGTGTTGCCGCCGCCGAGGGGCGGTAAAGGTGCAAACACCCGGCATTGGCTCAACCCCCAGGATCCCCTTTTCCCCGGACACGGCTAAGCCGCGCACGGCTACGCGTGAGAGGGTCCAACCCTCGTGTGCTCGGGTACGTGGTGTCGCAACACACCAAACGCCTGCTGACGCAGACGCCCCTGTGGGGAGGGGTGCAGGTTAAATAACTCCAAGTGGTCAGATAATTAATGAACTCTCCATTACTGCGTCCCTCGTAATCCACGGCAGACCGATTGCTACTTCGCTTCCGTCACTCATGGAGACTTCGAAATGCCGGAGTTATCTGTGATTCCGCCAA
Organism: Dermacentor andersoni; assembly: GCF_023375885.2. Taxonomy (NCBI): domain Eukaryota; kingdom Metazoa; phylum Arthropoda; class Arachnida; order Ixodida; family Ixodidae; genus Dermacentor; species Dermacentor andersoni. The sequence continues at coordinate 74,554,598 of NC_092821.1, forward strand.
GCGTCTCTCACGGATGCCGTTTCGTGTAGAATTGCAGCTTTTAAAACGCACACGCGTTTAGGATTGGCCGCCGGTGGTGGAACGCCTAGCAACCCGCAAGGAGTGTTAAATTGACCGGGTGCCTTCATTTACTACTTTTGAACGCGTAAGCATTCATATGCTTACCCAACGAGACAACCATCCGTAAAGTAAGAGGACAAGTTTCGGCCGATCCCCGAAATAGCGCAATACCGGCCCCTCCCGTCGCAGAGATGAAGCAGGCTTTAAGCACTCAGCAACTGGAAGCGAAAAGTGCATACAATCTTCATAATCCCGCATACGATGCAGATAGAGCCCGCAGCACCAAGCGTATTTACCTTTGTGTTGCCTGTCGCTTCCGCGCGAACGAAGCGGCGAGAACAAAGCCGTCAGAAATCTCTCAGCACACGCAGCACTCAGCCCTTTTCGCGGGTCGCTTTCAAGGTATGGGCTGGTGCGTCTCTCCTGAACGCGAAGCCACGAGAACACAGCGCGCGAAGCTATCAGCAGTCGGCACACACTGTCTGCATCGCAGATCGCATTCAAAATATGGCCCGTAGGGCTCATAACGGTTCGACGCTCATGAATAAGGCAGTAAAGAGGCATACCAGCTTATAATGATCAGAACTGAATCAGCGAATCCTGCGCCTCCACTTGCAGTAGTTTTCTTGCCTTATCAATGCACCTTGCGCCACCATCTGCAGCAGTTCGTGTCGTCGCAGAGCTGTCGTTTATACCGGTCGTATCAAGTTTCATAACATTGATAATGACGCCTTCCCGCCTGGAGATGAGCAAATGGTACAATCCTTACACATAATTAAACAACTTCCAGAGGAGTTTCTGCCTGGCTTTTTTCTAGCGCTTTTTTTTCGTTCTGATTGATTTACTCCCATGTGTGAATAAAAATTACACAGTGCCGAATTGGTTATTGCATCGCAGAAGGAATGCCATTCGTCGCAGCGCGATGAGTGAGAGCCACCGCTGTGGGCGATGTTTTTTCGAATGCCGAAATCTTCGTTTGCAAGATTTCTTACTCCATAATTGGCATCGTAACATTGCGTTCCACACAGAAGATTCACTAAGCGCATTGAGAGCTGTAGGTTGGTCTTTCAGATTCGCAGTTAGTCAAAATTAAATATGTTTTAGAGCATGTTCGCATTCACCGAAAACAAGCCTAATTAAAATATACCAATAACCGAACTACAGCTAGGGATTACACTAACGCTTACTGTGAGAATCATTTCCTGATTTCTTTCTTATCTGTGAACGCACCTGTGAGTTGACAAGGCATATCATAGTGAAGTTGGTCTAGCGTAGCCAGGCTTAATCGTACTGCCCGTGGCGAGTGCTTCGATACAGATTATAACCAGCATCCGCAGTAAGAGACTGTGAACGCAAGCGTACAAAACCCTCATCAGTGTGAGCATTGTGTGCGACGCTTTAGGTTTTGACAACCCGAGTGTTATCTTCCTTCCCTACATTGATAAGTTAGGTGATGCTGTGCGCATCATACGTCAGCGACTTTGTAATTTAATGTGACCGCGCTACGCTAACACTCCTTTTATGCACCGAAACCCAAAATTTTGCCACTCAGAAAAATAAAACAGATGCAACGGCGAAACGAGATAGCATTTCACTGAAGAAAGGCTTGTCGAGCGAGTGCCTCCACCGCAGCCGTGGCCTAGTGCATTGGGCGTCCGTAACGGCTGCGGCAGGTGGGTGGTTCGAAACGCACTGCCGGACACCCACCGGTAACTAAAAGGGTACAGGCGCTCCCCCTACCCGTATCCTGGTAGTGTGAGGGATGTATCGACGCCTTGTATCGACGCAATTTCGAACAGTAGCCCGAAAAGGGTGGCATGTCTCGAATAGTCGTGGTGCACATAGCTGCTACTGTGGCGTCTGCCCTGTGCGGCGCGCGATTTGTTCTATTCCAGAGTAAGACCGATAGCCCGGTTACGCATGCAACCAAATAACGCCAAGTGATACAAAGCCCGGTGATCAAGTACAACCGAGTGAAAACAAAGCCCGGTGGCATATATACCCCCGGTGGCATATATGGCCCGGTGGCACATAAGGCCCGGTGACACTTGGCGGTTGGTGTTAGCCCCCTTTTTTTTCACATTTTTTAACAGTAACTTATACGTGATGCTGACAATTCTACATTACATAACTCGAAAGAAAACAATTTCCTTGCCGATACGACGCATATTTCGAATCTATGTGAAGCAAGGTTACCGTGAAACTGGAAATTAAGTGTTCTATCATCTGTCCGTCTTTTAAAGTTGTTTTGCAACGTGACGGCTATGGCCTTGCCTGGCAAATCAGCAAGTGTCCTTCGCCGTATGACTGGTGTCGGATATGTGTGAACTATCTGGAACGATAATATGGCGGCCACATGTATAGTTGGCAATTATAGAAATGGTTTGCTCATACGGCTTGGGTTTAAGTCAAAACTAAGCCACAATGTAGCACCGCAAAATCTTCATGTATGCGACAACATACCTCGATTTTGATCATATCTGCAGCTCGAGAGCTGCGAACACGTACACGAGCAGCAAACCTTCCACAGTCTCAATTATCAAAGTGCCGTTCCTGTACAACGTAACGCTTATAGACGTGTGATTGCGTGCGTACTGTGACGCGAGCGCGTACTGCCCGCATATCTCGAGTGTTCAGTGTTATAACGAGAAACAAGGGGGGAAGTCAGCTTGCACTGCTGTAACTGAATTGGTGGCCGGTGGTTGGATAGAACCCCTGTCCTCCAGCACAGCAGCCCTGTGCTCTTACAACTATGAGCTACAATCCTACGGATGATTCAACCATACTAAAGACGCTCCTTCAAACGATTCACGCCCGCGGCAAGTGCCAGTCTTTTTCGCAATGTTCCATAATGACAGCTAGCGCTTTCAAGACGTGTATTGGAGTGCAATGCCTGCCTTTGAAGATCACCTATAGATGCTATCACGTTTAAATATTGTTTAAATCGTTTAAATCCTATGTCTACTCGCTTCGCTACCCATCGTAAATTCATATTGCCTAGTATTCGTAGTAATTATTGTATATTTACTTCGCTTTCTTTTCAATAACATTTTGGAGTAGCTTACAGACTCATATAAAATCTCCATCATCTTGCATTTGTTTAAGCTTAAGTAACTATGTTTAAGTAACTATGTTTAACTAAGTTTTAGCAACGTATGTTTAAGCAGTAAAGTGGAAAGTTGGGCTAGTTGGTGAGTGATCATTATACCTTGCTGGTGAAGCAGCGCACTGACACGGACACAGTGAAGACAAACAGGAAAAGACGACACTGTGTCGACGAGTGTCGTCTTTTCCTGTTTGTCTTCGCTGTGTCCGTGTCAGTGCGCTGCTTCGCCAGCAAGGTATTATGTTGAAGCAGTTTAAGTAAGTGCTAAAACTACCTGCGGTAGTTTTAACAGTTAGACATGCAGTATCAATGCCTCGCGATGACGAAATGGCAAAAAATCAAAATTCACTAAGGGCACAAACGGTCTGCGCTGAGATTCAGCCGCAGGGACGTCTCTATTGCAATTCAGAGCTTTATGAGGCCCATATATTGACAATTCTAGCAAGGTTGCTAAATTATCAGTTTACTCTCTTACTATATTTCTGAATTTGTTATTAATTATTGCAAATCTCACAATGACTTTCTCCTCGCTTCTAGATTTTTTTCTTATGCACACTCCAATATTATAAATTTTCTTCTGGTTATATACTGTTACTTGCCCATTACTGGCAAAATAGCTTGCTTCTTCACCTAGCTCCCGTAGTGGATGCGAGTCACTGTGGGGAAGCAACATGTAAGAAACGACAGTCGAGTAGTGGTGGGTGACACAGCACGAAAAAAGAAGGGCATCTGGATGAGAGCCTACAAAAATATTAACTTCTAATTTTAAGAATTTATAGCACGAAAATTATTATTAACGATTAGAGTTCATTTAATATCTCATTTTCAGTAGGTATTTACTCTTGTTCGACCCACTGCCACCCGATTCATGGCCAATCCCCCGTAGTGGGTTGTGCTGTATCTACAGGCACCAAACCAAACCAAACAACGTAGTTGCGCCAGCAGTCGAGGCAGTCCGTACTTGCACTTGGTGCCATGACCGCTATCTTAGCACGTAGGCGTTTGATAGATGCAGTCGCAATTACGAGTGCCAGACTTTGGTTGCGGCGTGGCATGCCGTTCCATCGGGCACCAGGCACTGCGGGTCGGATGCGAGAAGTCGTTCGTTTACGCACTGCAAAAACGAGCTGCACTGCCACTGACACTTCATCTAGCATTCCCCGTTCGCAAGGTATTTAAGGCTTCTTTCCTTGTTCATGTTCCCTTGTTCACAACGCTGTCAGGTCGGGCGCTGAAACAGTTTCTTGGCGGTAATTTCATGTCTAACACTCGAACATTTCGACTTCCTCGCGTGGTGCAATGATTTCTAAGATGTTTCTGGTTAACGTACGTACCGCTTGTACTGTCAGTACCTTGTGATAAAAATCGACTTATGTTGTTCGGCAGTTGGCACTCGCCATAAGCGTCCTTTCTGACCGTGCTGCACCAGTAGGAGGCATGAAACTATTCTGAACGCACAGCAGAGAGCGCTGCAAACGCCACTGCAGATACCATGCTACAACTACGGAATATGTGTATGAGCATGTCTGCGTTCTTTAGGTTATGTTTATTCCTGAAATTTTAACGTCGTCTGCGCCTGCCGGCATGCAACATTGATTTTGTTTGCCTACTGGTACAAGGCTTCCGAAGCTGATTTTGGCTGAACATTACGTATTTTAGGTGGTGGTTTCGTAATTGTAGCTTAAAAAAAGAACAGCGCAATTGTGAGCACGTGAGCAAAAGGCGTACAAGGGTGCCTGTTTCTTGCCCATGTCCTTTATATGGCGCTGTTTCTTCCCTAAATAAATTCCCCCTTCCCCCTAAATAAATTTTGTACCCAATGCGCGTCCCAAGTATAATAGTACAAATTCGGTTCCGCAATGCCAAGAGAATTCCCGCGCCTACCCTTTACTTTCAGATGCCCATCGACTGGTGCTTCACCTGCAAGCGCGCGGCTTTTCTATGACTAACGGGATCAGCTCCAAGCCGGCTTTGTTCGATCTCAGACAGCCACGGCTCCACGAATTGCTCATCCTCTTCCGCCACGTTTACTGCTCAGGCACGTATCCATTAGAAGAGCGGATAAAGCTGCATTCGGGAATGTTCAACGTAACCCCGTCGAAGTTCGACGAAAGAACACCATCCGAGCAGTTAGGATGCGTATTTTGTGGATAGAAAACTTCCCTAGAGGAGTACACATCAGCGGCGTTACTGAATCTCCTTGAGCAACGGTATAAATTCAGTAGTGGATGTGGCCATGGAATAAGTTGGTTCCTACAGAGTAGACTAAATCGCTACTTGGAAATATTTCATCACTTGAGTTGCTAAACGGGAATAGCTGTAGGAAACGAAATGTGCATGCCTATCTTCATATAACCGCAGCTTTCATGTGGTTTTTCTTGGGCAAATGTTTCGTTTGATACTTGCATAATTGTTATTACGGGGGACCTCAAAATTCTGTAATCCTGAAGGAACATTCTCGTACGTTTACGAGAAATTTGCGAAAACCGTAATGCGTCAACAGCAATATAGCAGTGGTTGTATAAGCATCGTTTCTGGATTCTGATTCATTTTTTCTTTTTTTGCAAGCAGCCTGTCCAAGCAGTTGCAAGCAGTTCCCGGTACTATACGCTCTTCCGCATAGCGCAGATTTGATAGAAAGATGCAGGCAGCACGCTTACTACCTCGAGAGTACTCTGTTCAGTCGACAGTCTGAACACTACGAAAAATGTTAAGGTTGGCGCCCATTTTGTGCATTATTTAGGAGCATCACGTAGCATTTTGTGCGATGTTCATTTCTAACCTCTGTCCCGCCATCCTACGCCCTAAGTATTAGCCACTGATTACGTGCCCCAATAGGCGGTTTCTGAATGGACAACTTGTGTCATTGACATTAGGCAACTGGTCATGTCAAGCAGCTGATAGTGGAGAAAGAAAAGAAATGAAGACAATCGGACCAGAACGTGCACTCAGCGAAGAACGTTTAGCCACAGGGAAGTGGAGACGTTGTCGGTAACAGAAAATTGTAGTAGTCGGCTGCGTAGAATTGTATAATTTGGCAATACGTCATGTCGTTTCTTTGCTTTAATGCTAATCGCATTAACGTAGACACTCATTGTGAGATGAGCTGGTTTTCCATTTTGTCCTTTCATCGTTCTTTGTTTACTGCGACGTGTTTAGAAAAAGCCGAATTGTTCCCTTAAATCAACGAAAAAGGAATTGTGTTTTTTACAAGTACGCACTCTTAGGTACACCTCGAGGTGACACCAATGGTGGGATTTCTGGAGCAGTTGAAGTGCACGGAAAGCGAGACTTTTGTATCCAGAATACAACACTATGGCTGTGCAACACCAACATTAACTAGTTATTGAATGCAACCGTGCTTTCCGTAAGCAGATGATCTTGTTCTCTTTCAGTTTTACTTTGCTTCTCCTACAGCGTTCCCAGCATGCAACAACCTTGGTTGGGGTTGTTTCTGTCTACTCTTGAATGCATGCTGCACCTCGCGCTGTTTCTATGGAATTACGCTAATTCCCTTCGTCCCAATTTCTGCCATTTCAATAAATACTGCACAGGCAAAACAATCTGCCAAGCCTACTCTAATCATAGTCAGGAAGAGCGTGCCCGAGCCGTACGTTCTGTCACTCGCCAGAGTAATTGGAGGCTGGTAGAGGAAACACGTATTCACTTCTGTTTTAGAAAAAGTTAGTGGCGTTACACGTCATGAACGCAGGTGACGCGCAAGCGTATGGGGGGTATAGGACACACGAAACTATCGGCCATCGGTGCGCCTTTGACGCCTACCCTGTCCACATCGCAAATCGTATTCAAGACAGGGCTCGCGCGACCGTGACATACGCAGCAGCCACCGCAGTAGAAGGCCCGTTGGAAACGCTCGCTGACTATTGAAATTACCTAGCATGGTGGCAGCACGCAGAGGCAGACATGAACACTCAACATTCGATGACCACGGACACTCGCTGTCGAAGCGCAGGCGTGAGGAATCGCGGCAGCAGCAGTGAGCGAAGTGACCTTCGTGCTGCCCATCGCTTCAACGAAACTGAGCGGTAATAACACTGCGCACATAAAGCGAGGAGCCTTCCGCGCACCTAGACTGTGCCCCCAAAGCAGATCGCTTTCAAGATAAAGCCCTCGCGACCGCGTGTAACCGCACCGTGGGAGGCTATGGTGGAACCACTGGCAGGGAAGTACAGTCCAGTTCCGCAAGGTGGCACGGTGGTAAGGGGCGCGATCTCGCATTCTTCCCTCGTGACATCTAGCGGTTTGAGACGCTGTCGTTGAGACCATTGCCTCTGGTTACAGCGTCAGCGATCAGAGGTGGTGACAGGTGCTGCACAGGATTCCGAACGCGTCGCTTGAGGAAGGGGCGCTCGAAGTACCAGTTGGCTTCCGCTTATGGGTAACGCATGGCAGTAAGAAGAAGCACCCCTCATATTATAGTGCAATATAGTGCCCAAAATAATCACCTATTAATGCGTGCTAAATGTATTTGTGAATAGTAAGCGAGGTTGTTTCTTCTTAAATTGCTTCGCTGTCTATTAATAGCAACATTTCGGCAGCGCAATTTCAGGCATATGCGTGTGAGACTGTGTTCAACATGTTAGTTTAAAGAGTATGAAGACGCTTAACAGTCTTTATCCTCAAATTTCATCGTTGTCGTTGCCCATAGTGCTAATTAAATGAGCAGACGAAATTTTCAGTCAAGCGGGAGCCAGCGCAGAGGCCCCGATGCCTTCCTCCTTCGCGGCTTCAGACAAACAACGCCCATTTCACTAGCTGGCCACTTGACACGTGAACGGAACTCTGCTAAATCAATGTGTCACGTAGAGGTCGAATGCTACCGCCTCCGAATGCTCTAAGCTGGTTTGCAGTGTTCTGAAAGAATGAGGGGAATGTGTTTCAAGCGCTGTATGTTCGATAATCAAAATGTAACGCACGACGCCAGAGCGTGTTGGCGTGCTGGAAGACGACCAGTCCATTATACCATTAGAAGCACTTCTGTCGTGGCATACCGGTACGCACCACGTCTGGGCAAATCCTAGTGGTTGAGAACACCGGCATGGGCATGACAGCTGTCCTTCCTGGAAGCATACAGGCCGTCAAGAATTCTGGTGCTACCATACATGAAAAGAAACGACGTCGGGCAGCCCCCTGCCCCTACACGTTGCTGAAATTCATATCTGAGCACATAGGAATCCCGCGAATTAAAAATTACCACAGCTCAAGCTAGTATGGCGTTCTGTGCGCTGAATATTTAGATACAACAAATTACAAAAGACAAATTAGAAATATGGAACGCGAAAGTAGTATTGGTGCTTAACGAAAGAAATCAACTCCATCTCTTATACAGGGTGTCCCAGCTAACCTTAGCCAGAGTTTCAAAATATGCTAATGCCACATAGCTGGACAAAACCATGGAAATGTTGTTTGCCGTCGCTTGTGCATATTAGATTAAAATTTTTCAGGTTGCTCTACAATTTTATCATTGGAACTTCTGAACTAATTACAATATATTAGAAATTGATTAATTAATTAGGACTAATTATTTATCTAGGTAGCATTTAAAAGAAAGATAATCTGAGTATCTGCAAGCGACGGCAAACAACATTACCTTGGTTCTGTCCAGCTACGTGACATTCGCAAATTTTTTAACTCTGGCTAAAGTTAGCTGGAACACCCTGTATATAATACAGATTTATGATCCAGAAATGCACTCAATATATTGTCTCAACTAAACATGCTGCATTTACGCATGCTACTTATCGAATTAAAACACTGCGATGTCTGTAGCGTTGTTATATCTCTGCAATTTTCTGCGTCGTCTAGATTGGTTGACACATTGATTTATTATTGCATTGTATTAAATAAACTGTTGCGCAAAACACGTGATTGGTGACGCATATTCAGTGCTAAGTCAGTGTTTTAGTACATAGTTAGCCTAATCATTTAGATAGCGTACCTGAGAGAAAACTACGGAAGCGCTGGGGCGCGGTAACCTGTGTTGTGCGAAAAACATATTGTGCTCACGTGATCAGTAACATTTGCTGTCTACGGATACCATCTTCATTCTCGGCTATCATTGTTTACCTTATTAATGCGATAGCAACTACACGGAGACTCCAGGCGCATTTCTGCCGTCGGCGTCGCCGTCGCCGTCACCGTGAGGTTCGACATAAAGCGCAAGGGCAATAAAACCGTTGCTGCGCGCCGTATTCTGTGTGTGCGAGTGAAAGCTTGTGAGAGCGAGCCGGCGTATTCGGTTCAATCTCGCACGATCGAGTCACGAACACGAGCAGGAAGCGTGCCCTTTCCTGTCGCGCGTGAGGCAGGGGGTACAGGCGAAGGAGGAGGGGCGTTCTTCGGCGGCTGGTAGGGTACCTCGATGACCTCCTCGCCCGCCACTCCGTACAGAGTGGAGACAACCGCGGCGCCTACTACGGCGTGGGGCATGCGAATGGCGGACGCCGTAGGGACGCGTTGCCAGGGCTCGTGCGTCTTGAAAGCAATCTCTGACGCGTGCAAAATGCGCGCCCGCACGGGCCTCATCTTCAAAACGACCTGCGATGTTTGAAAAGTGCCCATATACCGGTAACTTCGTATGCGCTGTGTTTGCGATGTTTTGTTCGCGTTAAGGCGGAAGGTGCACGAAGGTCAATTCGCTTGCGGCTGCCGCGCTTCCTCACTCCAGCATTTTGACAGCGAGCTTCCGCGCTTATGGAGCGAGATGTGTGCAAGTGTACCTGCGCTAGCGTGACGCCGTGCTTGTTAATTTAGTTAAAAGACGTTGGCGGGCTAGCTGGTTTGAATCCATGAAAGAATATGTAAGCGCGACTAAACAAAAACGTAGAAAGAGGCAAGCACACAAAGTCAGCGCTTCGTCTGTGGGTCTGTTTCTTCCTACATCCTCGTTTAGTCACGCTTACACACTCTTATCATTGTAAATTGAGTTAGTAAGCGAATGTTTACAAGTTTATACGGCCGCTAAAACTACTATCCTTACTACGTAGAGCCATCCCCTAATTTGCTATTGCAATCGGTGCTTCGGATTTCGGGCGAAACTGTGACCATTTCCTAAAATTCATGCAAGTCCACTATTTAGCATTCGGTGAATGGTGCCGCTTCTAGTGCAGCTGCGAAATGTTTTATTTCCTTATTTTCATTTTCTGGTTTCATTTCATTATTTACAATATTATCTGCTCTTCGGCCTCGTTGGAAGGAGCGTACGTGTCAGACATCTTTATATAAGCTCTGACGCAGGCGGATAAAACATGTGAACAGCTGCTCGCCACAGCTTGTGAAGGCTATTTTTTTAATATCATGCACATATGCCTATTTAAGGCACTCTTGAAGAAACCAACAAATTAAAAAAATATAGTTTTCATGGCAGCCACTTTAACATCTAGTGATGTAGTGTCATAACCAATACAGCGCACATCAAATCCGTGCGTTCCCACATATCTGTATGCTAAAATTTGGCCTCACTCTGGCGCACTCTATCCACGAGCTAAACATTGAGGCTTGAATGATCGTTTTTGTTTGAGACTGAATTTGTCATATGTCATATTTACATATATGAAATCAATACTTCTTATTTTCTTGTGTTAAAATAGATTACGCAGAAAGTGTGCAACTTCGGTGAATGCGTCTTCCCAGTAAGAAGGGCATTGTAGAGTTAAATCAAACACAACATACTTTCAAGCCACAACGTACTTGCGATACTACGCCGCCACACTCATCTAGGGCACCTAATAGGTCCGCTGAGGAGAACATTTGCACCACGTACCTGAACCCACTCCTGTTCTATAATAGCGATCATCTTCTCTCTCTACTATGGACGCTACCAACTGTCATCTCTGAGTTTTCTATGCTTCACTGCGCCTTGACGGTAGCGACATCTGTTAAATATGTGTCTCTCCCGCGCTCAAGAAACCATTTTAACGAGGTTTTAGTAGCTGTAATTACTTTGCTAAATTCAGGACAGGCCGTTGGCCGTGTCTCTTGCATATTTTGCTATATCTTCAGTTACCTTTCACATTTCAAGAAAAAGAAATTCGCAGTAATTTTCCTCCTATGTGTTTTGTTACTTGCAACTGGTGGTTTGTTCTCTACACAGTAGGCATTCCCGGAGATTACCTGCTTCTAGGACGACCAGTTTTCAAGCATATCTGTGGAACTACACTGAGAACACTGCTTGTTAGCGTTGCTTCTGTACTGAGCTCACCTATGTAAGACAAATCTTTCTGGTATATAGAATTTTTTTCAACCAATACATCAGTCTTCCGTATTGGCTACCACTAGCCATGGCTTGTACTCAACGCAGGTTCCAGCCATTCGGCGAGCAAGAGAGATGACACAGGTGCTGCTGCTGGTAAGGGCACTCTGCCAGCCTTCAAATCCGTATCCCACGTGCTTTTTGACCTTGACGGCCTGCTTATAGGTGAGTGACACCTTAGTAACAGCAAATATGTGCGACCACAAAACGCAGTTATCAATTCAGTGTAGTTGTGTCACTCCAATAATCCGTTATAGCTTTCACTTTTCTTTTTCGTCCGTTGTGAAGGGGAAGACCTAAGCATTACTGGAGATGAAAGCTTAGTCTGGGATTCCTTTGTAAAGGCTTATAGATTAAGTTTAGGGAAAGATGTACTTGTCCAGAAAGCACATTTTTTCTCGCTCAATTAATAATATCCACTCCAAAGCAGCAGTACGCTTCGAACTGACCGCGATATTGTCAGCGATATTACTGGCAACAGCATTGCTGTAAGCAGTACTACTCATTGATCATTCGCAGCGCAAATGGCCAGAGGCATAGAAATAGTAGAGGCGAGAGGAGTGCAGTTTATTAACTCAAGGTTTATTCGTAATATGTGCCAATCAAATATACGAGATCAGAAAAAACAGTATGAAACTTATATGGCGTGACAAGAACAGCAGTCCAATGGCTTATGTGTAGTTATATCTATGTAGAAAGCCTACTCCTGTTAAGTTGCAGCGATACACGGCAGGCTCACATTAGACTACACATGCTCTTGCGCGTTCTTTTAGCTACCTGATATATTTAAACTGGCCCATGTTTCTTATAAGCCTTCAGCTAAAATGCAGTACCCGTGTCTGCGTGCATCACTCCGTCTTTTTGCAATGTAAAGCATGGATATTTTCCTAAGTCGAGTAATGTTATTTTATTCAACGGTATTTCGCAATGCAGCAGCTTGAAGGAAAATCGCCCTTGTAATTAATTCTACAGTATCCAATTAGAATGAAGGTTCGTAGGAAGATAGAGACGCATTGACCGAAAGCCCCGAGAAGGCGAAGCCCAGAGCATGAAACAACGTTCCGACAAGGCGACTTGCCTTCACCACAAAAACAAATTTTTGTGTCCAAAGGTTGGCTCTAGGGTGAAAGTTCACTCTTTCGGCCACTATAGATCGCTATGCAGTGTTCCAATATACAAACGCTTATCACACTAAACACACGAGGTCACCTTCGCGAGGAACACACGCTGTAGTATAAAGAGTGCTACGAGGACTGTGGTGTTCGAATCAGCTCCACGCATGCTTTGAAGGCGAACAATGTTACCCCTGCATATTCAGTCAGACCAGGTCAGCGTTCAATTGTGTAGTCATCTTGAGTGTCCCAACTGTGTCCTGCTTTTGCTATCACCTCTTACTATTATCGGTCTCTTTCCTTTGTTAAAGACACCGAGAAGTTCTACGCTCATGCTGCAGAGAGAGTGGCCTCTCGTTACGGCAAGAAATTTACCTGGGAGCTCAATAGGCGAGTGCTGGGAACCCCAGATGCCTGCGCAGCGCGCACAATTGTCGAGACTCTTGGTCTGCCGCTAACTCCGGACGGTTTCTTGGAAGCAGTGGATCAGATGTCCCAGGAAGTATACCACAGCGCGCAGCTCATGCCTGGTGAGCGCGCACTTCTCGCGGTTATTTTTTGGCACCGCAGGTGCAACGTGCATAGGCATAAATAATACTAGGCAAGTGGCGAGGAAATTAGAGATATTGTTTGCTAGCTTCTCACTAACTAAGATTGGTGCTGATGCTACACGCAATGAATAATGGATTATATAACAATAATTACGAAAGAAAAACGTGCTTGTAAAAATATCAAAGGAACTTTAATTGGTGAACTCTACGCGAAGCACAAGTATGGAAAGCATGCACAAATAAGCAGACAAAGTATCTACGCAAATATTTAAAACACAGAGAAACTGTTCCTCTTGACAGTGGACGTTCCTATCTCAGTTGCCATGACCTTACAATCCTTCACTGACACATTGGCGTGCCAACGAGGTCAAAGTCAATCGAATCTTGTCAATCCTCACAATTTTACAGGGCTGTAGAGGTTGAGGCATATTGCTATTACTCACGAGTGGAATTGGTGCCTGAATAGAGAAGCCGTCTGTGTATTCCCTCTCCTGGTTTTACAACAGTCCATGGACCGCAAGATAAAACTGGCCTTGCTCGAAAGGGTTTGTTTCAGCGCTGGCAGCTACCTAGAATAGCTTCGATGTAGCAAGCCGCAAGGTGGTAAAACTGAGAAACTATACTTTATGAGACTACGAAAGATATTCTAAAACTGAAAACAACTTCACGTCGGTGCACAATATCGCTGGGGCTGAGCAGTATTTTAATAACTGTCGCTGTCAGCTGACGCTTTTATTAAAGGTGACGAGCTGCGAGGCAATTGGAATATATGGCAGACCACTGATGACACCTTAAAGGCTCAACACAAACCATGCGTTTGTTTTTCTGGGTTTGCAGGAGAATTCTGAAAGTATCAATTTGAAGAACATTCAGAGTATGCAACCTAATGAAGTGACTTCATTGCGACCATTAACGCGTATGGGCACCCTCTTTTCGGTGGAGGACTGGAAAAGGGCCGTCGTAACGTGGCACATATTCGTGGCACGTTATTCGACTGTTCTATAGAACAGTCGAATGTCTTTGTGACAGATGAAGACGTTTATCCACGTAGAGCAGTCTTTATTCACAAGGGCGTCTTGAGCAAAACGCGCCTATGATGTCGTCGGCCGCAGTCGCTAAAAACACTCCCATTTCTCAACATACTCCTATGTAGTAGGCACGGTGCTCTGGGGAGAAGACCAAAATTTCGCCCGCAAGCCAGAGAGTGCTTGGTGAAAGACCTCTCGTGCTCCGAAACTGACATTTGCCCTAAATCCGCATCATCATCAGCAGAAGCAGCCTGGTTACGCCCACTGCAGGGTAAAAGCCTCGCCCATACTTCTCCAACTACCCGCTCATGTTCTAATTATGACCATATTGCCCCTGCAAACTTCTTAATCTCATCCGTCCGCCTAACTTTCTGCCGCCCCCTGCTACGCTTCCCTTCCCTTCGAATCCAGTCCGTAACCCTTAATGACTATCGGTTATCTTCCCTCCTCATTACATGTCCTGCCCATGCCCATTTCTTTTTCTGGATTTCAACTAAGATGTCATTAACTCGCGTTTGTTCCCTCACCCAATCTGGTCTTTTCATATCCCTTAACGTTACACCCATCATTCTTCTTTCCATAGCTCGTTGCATCGTCCTCAATTTAAGTAGACGCCTTTTCATAAGCCTCCAGGTTTCTGCCCCGTACGTGAGTACTGGTAAGACACAGCTGTTATACACTTTTCTTTTGAGGGATAATGGCAGCCTGCTGTTCATGATCTGAGAATGCCTGCCAAACGCACCCCATCCGATTCTTATTCTTCTGATTATTTCAGTCTCATGATCCGGATCCGCGATCACTACCTGCCCTAAGTAAACACAGATAATTTGCCCTAAACTTGGAAATAATTCCACTGTGTCGACCTATATGCTTCATTTGTGGTCAGCTTTGTCACAAATCATCAGATTGTCAGAAGAGAGCCCATCAACTTTAAACTGTGTATTGTCGTAGAGGATGATGTAAAGCATGTCTATTAATGAGTTAGCATTTTAGGGTACTTCATTCACTTTCCAGGAACTGTACATCTGTCTACGTTTGTATCAAAGTCTCTGTGTTTGTATCTAACTGTTTTTCCGCCTGCATGATTTACTGCGTAGTCGGTGGTACAATGGGTAGCGCATCGGGCTGTTGTGCTGAGGTAACAGGGCTCGAAGTCAACCATTGGGCCAACTTGGGTCACCTAGTATGCGGTAATGTGTACATGCGTGCCGCTGTTAAACGAACCTTTTCCACGCCGACCTTGGTCACTGCGGGACTGCGTATGCATACCTCTGTTCCAAGAAACTCTTTGGCGCAAATTTGGAGCACTGGATATGCGCCACTCGGTCTGTGCTCGCATTAAATGAACGTCTTTGATACCAACTTTGGTCACTGGATGTGTGCCAGTACGCATGTCCCGCTCCTCCATGAACGATTTTCATGACGACTTTGATAACTAGGTATGTGCCAGCGGAATTTGCCGCTCTACAACGATTAAAGAGACCCGCTTAAAGATCTCCAATGCTGAACGTAATCGACCCCACGTAAGAAGGGTCCCGCAAGTGCAACAACCCGGCTCCTTAACAGGCTGCGTAACAAATGCACTGGGCATGTGCCGCTTTTCAATGGACGCCTTTCACGCAGCGCTTTAGCGAGTATTGCCATGACGGTACTGGGTATACCTACAGCTCTTGAAGAACCTCTTGCCAACTAGCGAAACGGAGTATGGCCAACTGAGCGTACAGCAGGCGAAGAAATAATTCTCAGTGTTCGCAAACAACGGCCCGCCACGCTTCTCGTCTCGGGGGCTACGCGCGAACTTCGTTTGCCATCTGGTGCACAGTGGCACCAGATGACACGTACAGCGTGTCAAGAAAGAAGCGCGAGAGAGGAACCCGGTTGCCGCATGAAGCATTTAACAGCGTTCGCAGGCACCGACGACGCATGTGTTTGGAAGGCCAAGCGCAGGCTTCACGGCGGCTGTGCTAGACGGCGTCGATTTTTCTTAGGGAAGCGCGAAAGAGGAGTCCCGCTGCTGTACAAGCCTCATACATGACTCGTTTCGACGGTGGGAAACAGTATTGTTGCTGTATTGATTAAAAGCTAACTCATCACCGTCGACAGGCACCCTTACAAGTGAACGAAGATTCATGATAACCAGTCAGCTTTCGTTAGTCCGTATGTGACTACCATTATCAAGGTAAATAACACAGAGCGGGTCTTGATCACGAGAATGAAATATACAGAAGAAAAAGGGTTGGAGTCCTTGCGGCAAGCATTGCAATATTCTGTCTGAAACTTGCCACTGCCCTTAAAATAAATGTACAATCATTGCACTCTACCCGTGCTAACATATCGGGAAAAAACGTGGCGATTAATAAAGAATCTCGAGAACAAGTTAAGGACCGCACAATTCACGACGGAACTAAAATTGTTAGGCTTAATATTATGAGAGAGGAAGCGCGCGGTGTGGATCAGACAGCAAATCTGTGATAGCTGATATTCGCGTTTCCATAAAAGCAAAAAAAAAACGCAGCTCGGCAGGCCATGTATAACGTACTGCAGAAAACCGGTGGACCACAAGAGATACAGAATGGGTGCCAAGGGAAGAGTAGCGCAGTTGAAGATGGCAGAAAATTGGGCGGTGTGACGAAATTGGGCAATTTGTATGCGCTTGCAAGTTGTAATCCGCAAGGGCAAGATAGGAGGAAGCAGAGATCGCTTGGAGAGGCCTTGCATTCGGTGCTGCTGGGGACCGAAAGAAGAGGCTGATGATGATGATGGTGATGATGATGATCGTGTCACCTGAGGTTAAGTCAGACATATTGCTTTTTATACATGAGAAAAACATTGCGACAGCGCTAAGGGCACCCGACGCATTCAATACTCATCATTCTCCGCTGTTACAGGGTGAACTAATCGAACAAGCAGTCTCTATCTCGGAGGATACTGGCGTAAACAAGCCGGTTCTGTGCTCGTCGCTGGACGATATGTAACACTTACTGGGGCTAGAGCTATCCTTTTGTAAGCTAAAGGCAGTTGCATCGAGGTTCTCATAGCATGTGTAAAAATTCACTCACCGTTTCTCACTCAAACTCAACGCTGAGTGTGAAGTATACATTACTACCTCTTTACAATATCATCGTGGCAAAAGTGCTCAGCTCATGGGAAGCCAATGACCCGGACAGAACTTGGGAGGAGCCTGCGACACAATGGAAACTACTTAAAGAAATGTAGCCAATAGCGAGGCGAACGCCAAGGATAAATCACGAATGCTAGCCTAAATTTTTGTCATTTATGAAAAATCCAGGTAAAACGACAAAAGCTGATCATTGTGTAATTTCGGCGTTTGCAATCGGAGGAGCCTTATCGTGAAAAAGATAATAACAATACCCTGGAAGCTTGCAGGGCAAAGGTGGGCACAACAACGCTCCGCAAAAGACACCCGGGACACTCGATCAATTTTCACAAATGAATATTCTACCGTTGTTACCACCTATCCCCAGGTGGTCTTTCAACAGACGATGGCTGCTAGACGCCTTGGCGGCAAGAAATTGAACGTGACACACCAAAGTTCGATCTCCCAGCACAAGTGCGCTAAGTAAACAAAGGAGCTCATTTTAGAGTTCTTCTGGTCACCCATTCTACAGGAGGAGTTCTGAAGATACGTGGTCATGTGACGCCTGCCAGAGGAAATTTCCCTGCAGCAAAGAAGGCAAAGCTCCCGGCGATCGAATGCTTCTTTGTAATGCGCTGCTCAAGCCTAAGGTGATAGATTCTGCCCCACGCTAGTCCATTGCTGTAGCTGTGCCCACAATTGATGCAGCAATGGTATCAGGGGCACTGTAACGTAAAGCTAGCGCAAATTTTGCTATTCTAATTGGGCTATCAGCCCACCGCGATTGGTCACAAACTTTTGCTGATCACGCCCAATTCGCTTGTCTGTCACGCGACGTCACAAAAACCGCGATAGCTCCCCTTCTGATATAACATGTGCACACTGATGATGCATGATTGGACCGAACCAAATAAAAATAGTTATTTCTGATGCGACGCCTTTCGCGATTAGCCCTCGGCTATTAGTCAAAATTTTCCGGGCTGCGCCCACTTCACCTGCCAGTCACGCGGCGTCACAAAACCGCAAAAATTCACCGTGTCAAAGTGCCGTTACGCGTTAAAGATGCATTATTATGCCGAAGAAATCTGAATTTTCTTCTGAATACCCACGGGTTGCCCCGTTCCGGATGGAATGAAAGATGGCTGCCACCGATCGCTCAGGCACTGGCTACTCGCACCTGCCGGAGAGCATGGGTTTATTTGCGTATAATAAAGCTTTTTACGTGGCCGTGTAATGTTTTCGAGCACTTGCGACACGTTTACGACCCCGTTCTGCCAACTCTTCTTTGCTGAGAATCCGTTTTAGCGTCATTTTTAAGCTTCCGTTGCATGCTACCACGATTTTCGGCTAGCCACCGCAAGCTATGTAAGGAAAAGCGGACCAGTCGCAGACGCCGGCACCACCCTCTTCATCCCGTTATCAATTTTCAGTGCACTGGCTCGGCCCCATCGAGCCCTTCTCCACTGGAGCGCGCTCCTCACCTCTTGACAGCCAATTAGATAAGACAAGCCGGTCAGTGTAGGCAATGTTATTCGTTTTCATGCAAACAAAAGTGACCTCCTGTGAACGATGAGAGCGTTTGATTGGACTGCTCAGACAATCCAGCGTGTCACCGCCCGATGCTTGCATCAGGGGTTACGCAAATTTGAAGTCAGCAGCTAGGAATAAAAACACATTGGAGTAGTTTTACCGTATAGGACCCAAGATGAGCGAATGAAAGATATCACTGGTAGGATTTTTACGACAGCCCCTTTGCTATCAAGATTTTTGCTTCACTAGCAACTTAATTATAAATTAATATATGCTGCCTATTAGGCTCATTGGTGTGGCACCGTATCACCCATATGCGATGTTGTAGTAATAAAATTCAATAGAACCCTGAAGCATATGCAGCTTAGGTTGTGCTAAGAGCAACACATGTAATGTCACTACTTGACTGCACAGCCTTTCTGTATCGCGAAGACTCGCAGGTCAACATGGACTTCTTTTCTGCTTATCTATGGCCGACACGTCCGAGCAACTCTCAATAAGCTTGAGGTACTGCAAACGGGGGGTGATTTGGGTGAAGTCAACTCCAGATATGGTTATGCGCTTGATCTGAGAAAACGCCTTGAACGTACTTTGCATCTTGCATAAAACAGGTTGTCTCTAGCACAGAACACGCAAAACAAATAACAATTGCACCACGACACGACAGCTAAAAAGTGATCACGATGCTGTCATCTCGCTGATGAACCTTGAAAATTAGCCTTATGCACTCGAAAGGAGCATTTCATGTAATGAGTTAGAAGAGTGACCATGACTGTTGTTCCGTTCGTGGCCATGTACCAAAGCTGATACAAATAAGAAACCACCTCCTCCTAACAATGTGTAGTGCTATGTGACGCCTGCTGCTGAAGAGGAATTTCCACGTCCTGGGCCTTGATCATGGGTGGCGCTGGCTAAAACTTCCAAGGCTAATCCTGTACACAAATACCAAACATTTTGGACGAGAGCATCACTGCTGTAGAAGCACTTGTAACATTGCAATCAGGATTATGAGGCGCAGGACACTGTAAGCTGCTACAACCTCGCCCGACAGACGCTATTATTCACTGTCGTCGCTCTGCCCAAGTTTGGATCTGCACTCAAGAAAATGGCGGACTGCACAAATGATTAAGCTGTTCTAATCTCATGCGGATCTTCTACATACGGGGCGCCAAATTCAGACGGCTCTTTTTCTGGCAAGAATTGCTTTATACCTTCTCGTAATCCTTTCTAAACATCGAAATAAGTACCCATGCATAAAAAATTGCGTTGTTTTACTGATATTGCTTCGCTCTCAGCTACAGGTTACACTTTTCTTTTAGTCGGTCCACTTCTCTTGCATTCCTCTATTTCCCAATTTACTCGCTCAGTCACAAAGGTAGCAAATAAACTTGGGCTTCTTAGTGAACAGTGATATTGTAAATGACGATGGAAATAAGACAAAGTAAGGCCAAGTAAAATACACATAGCGATGACGTGTCTAGCTTACTTTGATACCGCCAAGCATAAACAATGAGATGACTGAAATTTTGGAAGTTCTGCAGCTTAAGTTCTACCTCATATCGGCATGCAGGCGCTGAACGTCTGCTGCGCCACCTACATGCTCACGGTATCCCCATGGCCGTCGCCACCAGCTCGACACCAGCTTCATTCGCCCTCAAGATGACGCAGCATAAAGATATTGTGGCCCTCTTTCACCATGTGGTCTGCTCTGGCGGGGACCCAAGAGTAAAGCACGGAAAGCCTCACCCGGACATATTCCTCGTCGCCGCGTCGAAGTTTCTGGAGACGCCACCTTCCGAAAAGGTGACGTGGAATTCTGATGTTTTGAAGCTTTACAACGCCCTCCGACGGATACTTGTATTGCAGCGAACTGTTCGGGAGCGTCAATTTTTCTTTATTTCACCATTTCTTTTTTAAATCGTAGTGCAACCTTCCGCCATTGAGATGAAAACTGTTCTTTCGCTTGGTGCAAGCGTGTTTTCTGCTGTGACCTTCCACATTTCTGGGTAATTTACATAATTATAGTTTGTAGACGTTTTACTGTATAAGGTTATTTTCCTACTTTTGTCACAAGGGAGCTGTGGGTCGCTGCGAAAAAATCTCTAAGACGAAAGATTGCAACTGTATAACGTTATGTAATTGCACACAGCGGTGGCTTCCTGGTAGAGTCACGATTTCTTCGGACGGCCCTCAAACACTTGACAAAAGCGTAGTTGTTGCAGCTTTCGATTGACACGGAAGTTCCACAGTAATTTTGTTCTTGTTTTGAGTTAGTCGTTAACGCGGTGTGCAGAATCGTCAAAATGACGATACAGGAATCCCCCATTTGCCGAAACTTACAGCAAACACGACAGCTTGGCTTCTCGGTATGTATATAACGAAGGCGCTCATTGTATTTGCCCACAATGAGTCGCCTAAAATTTCAGCTTTACACAAACGTTGTTACACATCTTAGTGCTCATTGTACCTACGTGCCTGCATGATGACCTTTATCAGTACACACTACTGTTCCGCTGACTCAGCACGAAATGAACCAAATTTGAGCCAGTACTTTCGTTATCACTTTTTATTGAGATAGCTATTATATGGACACTCCAGGCGCATTTCTGTGTCGGCGTCGCCGTCGGCGTGATGTTCCGTGTGAGTGAAAGCTTGTGAAGGCGAGCCGGCGAACGTGGCCTGGGTGCGTGCCCTCTCCTGTGGCGCGCGAGCCAATGGGGGTCAGGAGAGGGAGGAGTGGCGTTCTCCGGCGGCTGCCAGGGTGTCTCGCTGCACTTTACCGCAGGTTCCTACTTCCCAAACAAGAATCTCTCTCTCTCTCTCGATGTTCTCCTCGCCCGCAACTCCGTACAGAGCGGACACATTTCGGCGTCTACTACGGCGTTCGCCACGCGAGTCGCGGACGCCATAGGGAGGCATTGCCGGCGCTCGTGTGTCTTGAAAGCAATCTGCGATGTGGCCAAAGTGCCTGCCCGCGCGGGCATCATCGTCAAAGCGATCTGCGATCTTTGCACTGTGCGCGTAGTGCTGGTAGCTCCGTATGCGGTTTGCATTCGACGTTTCGTTCGCGCTGAAGCGACAGATGCACGGAGGTCAATTGGTTCGCGGCTACTGCTGTGATTCCTAACTCTTGAGTTTTCATAGAGTTTCCGCTGCCATTGAGTGAGATGTGTTCATGTTTACCTGTGCGCGCGTGACACTGAATTGTTTAATTTAGTTAAAACACGATGGCGGGCTAGTTGGTTTGCGTTCATGATAGAATGTGTAAACGCGACTGAAGAATGACCTAGAAAGAAGCAGACACACAAAAGAGCGCTGTCTCTAGGTGTCTGTTTCTTTCTACGTCCTCGTTGAGTCACGCTTACATATTCTATTATTGTTAATTTATTCAGTAAGCGAAAGTTTACAAGTTTATACGGTCGATAAATCCACTATCCTTACTTCGTACAGCTATCTACTAATTTGCTATCGCGATAAGTGTTTCGCCTTTCGGGCGGAACTGCGAATATTTTAGTAAACCGAAAGCACAAGAACCTTATGAACATGGAGTCAACAGATGAAAGACGCATGTGGTTAGAGATCGCTAGAAAAGGACTCCGTCTTGCAGTGAACGTAAATGGTGATGACGGCGATGAACAGGAAAGCGGATAATAAGTATTCTACATCTTCAACAACGACAACTCTACTTCTGCCACATGAAAGTTGTGGCTTCTATCATGCTGAATCCCTTTCGTTAGCGTTCGACGGTCAGGGTTTTTCTTGTAAAGAAGCTTAGCTGACTAAATTTTTACTAGAGATGAACAGTCTTTTGCGTTGATGAATGAGAAGAAATGCGCATAAAATTTACACAATTATTGCTCTAATAAGTGCTTCTGTAAAAGGTGCGCAACCTTCAGCAACTGTGCATTGTCGTGTACTATGAAGCAATGACTGTGCTCTCAATAATAGTTGCCTTTTGTGTACTTGACAGCAGTCATTTTCATCACATGTCGTGTTCGAGAATATATTTTTACAACATGCCAATGTGGTGGAGATCAAATTTCCAGCTAATTTTGCCGCGATTTCTCTTAATAACCTATTAGAACCCACTTTTGAAGGTTTATCATTTTAACATTGTAGTCTTGCGTACGTTTAAATTAAGGTTCAGGAATAGATAAATTTTCCCATGTCAGATTTTTTTCATGTTTTCGTACTGTTCCCTACTGTTTCATTTCGCATACGTATTGTTTATTTCAGTTTTTTGAAATATATTACGCAGGACGTCTATTGACATGTATTTGAGAACACGACCTTGTTTACACATTTTACATACAATTGATGTCATGAATTTGTATACAATGCACGCATTACTTTATGTGGTTCTGAAACCCTTCCTGATTAAGTGAACAGTCTCGCTGTCAACAGATTATAATACATGGGGGACAGTGAAGTTTACGCACAGATGACCAGCTCACGGTTTGCTGTGGGCGTGTGTAGCTATAGGTCTATTCGCTCCATGAAATGTATTTGTGAGCTAAAGAGCTCATCCATTATGACAAGCGACTATTTCCAAGAAGTGGTATATTGTTGAATACCCAAGCAAGAGACCTATTGTATACGTCCCACTGGAAACCTTATAGAGGCTCGTTTGTAATCAATTATTATGCTTTAATAAACGTTATTTTCTTTCCCGTCTTTTGACCATAGGTGCTGGTGTTCGAAGACTCACCTATGGGTGTAACGGCAGCTCTGTCCGCTGGTATGCAGGTGGTTATGGTTCCAGACCCTCGTATCGACGAAGAGATTCGGCGTCGGGCTACCCTGTGCATTGTCTCGCTGACTGAGTTTAAACCCGAGGTGTTTGGGCTTCCGTCTTTCAACACTTCCCCACAGAAGAGCTGACACGCTGGTGTAAAGATTGGGACGCCAAGAAAATGCTTCACTGGGGAAGGGGGGGAGGCGTATGTGAGCGTAACACTTGCTACGAATCCAATTCACATTGTGCAAAACGCACCGCTCTTGCGGCATTTCTGTTCGCTAACACGTATTCCCAAAGCACACTTTGTTAAACATCGGGGAGCATAAACGCGTACAGGTGTACTGCCGACATTCGTTGCGTCGATGTAGAAGGCTCGCCGTTGGAAGCAACGCCAAAGCAAGGAACGGCACTCAAAGACTGTGAGCTTGGTTTGGCCATTGCCATTGCGCTTCAACACGGCTGCAACCCATGCTTGCTCAATGCGGCGCTTATGTCGTGCCAAGATTCGTGACTGATACAAGCATCGGAACACAAGTGTCTCTAAATCTGTCAAGCGTAGAAATGGAGTCGTAAAGCTCCTAGCTAGCCAATATGCTCATGCGCTCTGTGCCTCTTTACATTTTCCATGTTTCTCTACTCAGTGTGCTTCAATTTGTTATTGTTCCGTTCTACCCGACATCATTTCGACATTTGCGCGACCTGCATGCATTGCTTGCCCACTTGGCGCAATGTTAAACGCAAGAAATATGAGTCCTGCTCCAAGGCAGCTACGCGGTGGCCAATAGGCACACGCCATTCGCAGTCATTCGTGCTGCCTGGTAAAGCTCCTTTTAAACCTAGCTTCGTTGTTTAGTTTTGCGCGAGAAGGGCAAAATATTGCGGGCTTCACGATCGAGAAGAATATACCATTTGGATAACGAACAAAATATGGTTTAACTCCTTACTGAAGTGCTGGCAACGCGCATAGATGCGCGTGTTTATTTCATTTAGATTTTCTTCGTGATTTACTACGTGCGCCATGCTGCAAATTTTCCGATAAAAGAACTCTTTACTCGCGAAACTTACGGGCAAAGCAGTTAACCGTTTCTATGACATTGTGAGTCCGTCATGCGACCTCACGTGTTCCGATTTCCTCCAGTATCAATTCCGCGGAACTGACTACACCGTACTCCAGTGCAAGTAGCACGCTGTGATCGTTCGCATTGTTAGGAAAAAGAATTACCTAAATTATTGTTTAATTTATGCAACACGAATGCATAAACGCAAATCAGCCGAATAGTCATAACAAACATCTAGGATTGTTCTCGCTCTAATTATTGTAGTTCAATAAAGCTGCATGTGGTATTCTACTACACGTATGAAATGTTCAACCTAGGGCTCCACCCACCACGCGGATTCTACCACAGCCTGTTTCCGTGCAAAATAGCAATTTTGTTTCTCTCTCGCACAAATAGCAAGAACGTTGTTAGAAACTATAGATATACTAACAGTTAAATTTTCAAATTGAATACGAATGTCCAAGACTACCTTGGAGTAGCTGATCGAATACCAATTGTTATTATTTTCTTAACATTGTGATGTATAAAGTATGCGTGTAGCCCACCTTCTTTTAGTAACATAGTAATGAGTGGTTGTTTACGTTGCTGCATGGAAGATGTTATGACATTTACAACTGTACTTTCGCTACACTCAGAAGCTTGTAAATGAGCTGAAGTATGATCGTAATGATAGCATAACATTGATCCTAATGAACGCACGAAAAACGCGCCACAATACGTTGTGCGAGCAATCTAAATCCCAACAGCAACGCACATTGCATGGCGAGTTCTCCAAGTAATAACTTATGTGTTATTCGTGGGAACTACCCGCAGCCTGCCTCTAGGCAAGGCACCATCATAGAAGGAATAAGAATTATTGGCAAGACTTTAAAGCGCCCTTTAAGGGACCCTTCAAGATATTTTTAGCAGAGATAAATTCACCGATATTTGAATATTTATTACATTTATCACTCAAGCAAACCACTGCATTGTGATCGACTACATCATTGCTCAGTGACGCTCACCGCAACCATTTCTGCCGGTATCGACGTCAACACTTGGTCGTCCATCAAAAAACCAAGTAGCAGATAATCGCTGCACTGCAGCGAAACGCATAAGGTTGTATTATATTTGTTTGGTGTTGTGTGTATATTAACAACGAGAGGGAGGTAAAACAAACACTGTCCTAAAGCGAACACACACACGTACAAAACACAGAGGGGCCACTCGCTGCTCTTACACCTTTAGCATCTAAGCATTGCTCTGTGTTTCAGGGAAGTGCGCAGACGCTCGTGAGGAGCCTCGTTGCTTCGTTTTGCGCGTGCAGTACACTCCTGAGTGTTCTTCGCGCGGTGCAAATTTCTAACCTCGATGTATTGCTGTGGTCGGGCTGAACTTTATTTGTTGTTCGTGTGGCTCTGCATGCTGAACCGCCTGCATAGGCTATGAGAAAAGGAAATACACGCTGTGCAGGTGCCAGGATATTCGACCGGTAGTGGCAACTGCGCCTCTTACTCATTATCGTCAGAGAAGCTCATTACAAACAGCCATCTTCCCTTCAAAGATACGGACACGACCGCGGCTCCTCGTGACTTCTTACTTCCATGGTAAATATGCGCGACCAGCTCTCTGGAGTACTAACCTTGGAACAAGGATCCATGGAGTGCCAACTTAGGCTACGTAGGCGCCTCGTGCTTTTGACACTGTCAGCTATGGGCTACGTCAGCGCGTGAGAAAGATCGGGACAGAGGCAGCGCAAGATGAAATTCATGGCATCTGTTTTTTTTTTCTGGAATTGATTTCTTGGCGGAATAGTTTTTTTACAGCGGACCCGTATATAGCGCGACTCTGGAAAAAATTGTGTGCGTCAATAGAGCCATGAAAATCGAGAATCTATTGCCATACTTGGGCCGATCCCAAAGATAGTGCAGTGCAGGACCGACCCGCGGTGGGGGTAAAGCAGGCTTTAAGCATTCCGTCAACTTACAACAATAAGTTTAATATCTAGGTTCAAATACAACCCGTATCAGATATTAGGCTCGTAAGAACAGATGCTACACTTTTACCCGCGTCGGGGATGTCTACGTTCGCACCGCGCTCTCTTTGTCGGCGTTCCAAGCGCTTGCCTATCTGCTTTCCTTCCTCTCTCCCGTGGTGGTGGTCCCATAAGCGTGCTGCCCGCCAGGACCGCGACGCGGAAAGGCGAACCATCCATGTGGCCCCGATATCGCAAACTTGGCACGTTTCATCGGACCTATGGCCTGGTTTCAGAGGAAGTTTT
The DNA here is from genome assembly GCF_023375885.2 of Dermacentor andersoni. Classification (NCBI taxonomy): domain Eukaryota; kingdom Metazoa; phylum Arthropoda; class Arachnida; order Ixodida; family Ixodidae; genus Dermacentor; species Dermacentor andersoni. Next base: position 74,581,410 of record NC_092821.1, read on the forward strand.
TGGGGAACTAACCTTTGTGTGGCCTGAGCTGTATGAGACCGCTTAGGATTTTCGAGTGACCTCACAACCATTACTGCACTACAGGACGTCGACCAACTCACGATTGCCTTAGCTACGGGGAAGCAGTGTCTGCCTTCGGAGTGCGGTGAGGTGCGTGTCTGTTTCACGCGCCCGGATTCGTTAGTAAAATATATCGTGCCGTGCCGCGTATTGGAACAATACATGAGTATGTATACTCTATGGTGCCTCATCAGCTTCTGAGACTCAACATCGTAGAGGAGTGACTAGTGGCGTCTAGCCTTCGCTTTATGTGCACACGGCGTTTCACGCACCGCAATGTATAGTTCGCCATTAAGGGGCCCACATAGACAGCCTCGCAGGCCATACACCTTCATAGAGGGGAATTTAATTGAATTTCTTTTTAAGTCTTCCGTTATACGTGCCAATACCACGATATGTGTGTTGTGTTGCGTTGGGTTTGGTGGCGCATAAGCAACTAAGGCTATCACGCGCCAAATACAAGGTATAGTTCCCGCTGCTATTTGTCCCTGAGTTTGCTGTGTACTAACAACCTGCAATTTTTATGGGGCATGGTTACTTTCTCTATATCATTGTTGCGTGTTTGTGCAGCGCATTCATCTGCTCTCTCCTTTCCAGCAATTCCTACGTGACCACGATGTAATTATGAGGCACAAGTAGTGGGGTACGTCGCGTTAATTTTGACCACCTGGTGTTCTCTAACGTGCACCCACTGCACGCTACAAGGGCTTCCATCAAAATTCAACCCCCATGGCCGATATTTCATGTCGGGCCCTGGGGCTTAGCAGCGCAACGTCGAAGCCAGCATGGCACCACGGCGGGTCGAATAACTTCGGACTGCGTACAAATATCGCTGCCGTTGTTGTTGCGTTCATCTCTCCAACCGTCGATATACGCCACCTATTACAAAATATAGGGCCATGAAAATTGTTGCCAGGTAAAACAAACGTCTCTCCATTAAGCAGGGTGCAGGCTTCTACTGGTCATATTGCTTTAAATTGGCTGGAGCTGAACATGTACCGGCTTTTTGAAGAAAAACATCACGAATCTATTATTTTGTCCCTTCAGTTCTCCTCGGTCCAGTTTTACTTTCGCGCTGTTATTTCAATAATGCTTGGAGGTTAGCCGCTCCATGCATTCACCCAGAAGCTTATTTCTCTCCTCAGGAGCCGCGGCTATCCTGCAGTAAATTATCCGAGACTGTCACCACTTGCATCTCACATTCTTTCTGCAAGCTCAAATGATCGTTGTTGTCCCTCAAATTCGGACAGCGAAGTATATTTTTTGCGTTCTAACAGTGAATTTTCAGATCCAGTGAAAATCACAACAACAAGCACTCTTCACGTTCGAAATTTAAATTGATCACATATCACTGCTTAGAACTCTTCAAACGTTGCTGTGGTCGCAAATAAGACCTAAAATATTCGACTACTGCGAAGCTGCTCTGAAGTCAAGTGTAACAATAAGATATGTGCAGACTCACCGTACGTCATACATTATAGGCTCATATTTTGATATTTATGTAAATACACAAGTGCGCCTGTCCTCGCAAACGCAGGTTATGGTCATTTACGAGAATTAGAAATGCGTCGCGTATAGTTTCCAGCGCACTATATTACTAATATTACTAAACTGTGTGTCAATATGGTCTTTGTTTTTCTACACTTTTTTCGCAAACGCATTTTGTAACACGGTTTCATAACTGGGGCGACCTATTTGTTTTTCGGTGACGGTAACGACGATTGGTAACAAAAACAGTCTCAGCAAATTCCATAATACCGGCACCGTTACAGCACGTGGTTTCTAAGGCGGTGATAATTGAATGTGCCACCCCCTTTCTGCAGTAACGCAATTACCGCCACCGTCATTGACGGTCCTTACTAGAATCTTGCCTAGCTTAGTGACAAGCAGTTACTAGCTTTTGGTTAGTAATTGAGGCGTCACTTTTGAAGACATGTTTTCTTATCCGACTGCAGACGTATTTGGCGAACGTGGGATCATGGGATCTCGTCACCAGACCTACACAGAAATGGTCGGTTAGTCGACTTGTGCATGTCATATAAACACTACAATGGCATTACCTGATGTGTCGTCATGCCGACATGTAGCAATAGTCACCAACAGAGGATTTAACGTAGAAACGAGTGTAAGTAGCCGTAAACGGAGTGGTATGTATGCTTCTGTATAGCTGTGGTCCTCTGCTGCGCCTTCGACGAGTGTCATTGAACTTAACAGCCGTGCTCTCCACCAGATGATGTGGGGTGTCCGGGTTCAATTGGGAGCCTCAGTACGTGCATGCCGCCACGTGCGGTGGGAAGCAGGGCGTGCGCTTCGTGGCACCCTAGAGGCCTGGAGGTAGGAGAGAATGGGTGCTATGCAGGAAGGCCCGAGTTTGGCAAAGAGCAATATCCGCGAGCTCTGGCGACACTCTCGGATGAGTGACCTAACTGCATCAATACATAACATTCAACCCACGGCACGCCTCCAGTTTTCTTGGCTTATGTAGATTAATTTTTGTGTTACGACAAATAGGGCGCTACCTCAAGAGTGGACGGAAAAGGAGGAGTCACGTGGCGAAACTATTGGTGCCTTCTTCCATTAGATGTTTGTTCAACCCCGTGCACTACCTGAGCAAGTAAGTTAAAGTAAAAAATCTTTCTTATGTATTATCGTAATACATTTTCGGGTAGTTTTTACTCTCGTCAAAATGTGCAAGATGTGCCTTAGCTGTGTTTTAAAATAATTTGTAATTTAATTATTTTACGTTGTACCACAAGGGAGCGCTACGGTCTGCTTCGCACTCGATGGTTTGTAGACGCATAGTGTCTGAAAGAGAAGACTCGTCTGTCACCTGCTCTAGAACGACGTGGGAAGCTACTTGCGTCGAGTGCATATATATAAATAGCGGGACGATCACGGTACTGCGAAATTGTGATTTTGCGCTGATAACAATAGGGAGCGCAGGTGCGTAACGTTGCTCAGTTGTCTGCGCTGGAAGTCAGAAAGCGGCGTGAGAAGGGTGCGCCTGTGTTGACATACGTGGTTTTTATCTGGACATTTAATTACCACTGACTTCGTACGTTCCCCCCTATCTTTGTTCCCTGACTGTCGTCGAGCAAAAACAGCGTAGCGAGTAACTCGTGGCATCGTGCTTCTGTTGCTTCAAGAAGCACGTCGGAGTGCGCATGCGCGCTGTCATCCTCGAGCACGCATGGAGGTGAAAGCGGTGCACCGGCGATGGTGATGCTTATGGTGGTGTGACCTGCCCATTACGCGCGGTAAGGATCCCCTGGGCGTGGTGTTTCTAAACACCTGGGCATCTGTTCCATGGGGTGCCTTGCAACACCGTCTAGATACGACATGGGAAAGGTGAGGAGAGTAGGCTGGTGGGATACTGTAAAAGACTCAGTGCCGTCGGAGTACGTCATAAACGCTTCATAGCAGCGCTGGCGTGTACCCGGCACGACCACAAAATATGAAGAGGTTTATTGCCGACGGATAGTAGAGAAGTAGTTGCGGGTAGTCTGCTGTCTCCAAAGTGTGCCGTCGTGCTCTTCTTTGCGGCATTGACGGTCGCGCTACTGTTGGCGCCCCTCGTCTTCGTCACACAATATAAATAACCAAGTAACGATTCCAAAGATCTGCACAAAGTTTTAGCACTTTTTCATCTCACATTTCTTCAATCGTGTTTTCGTTGCTTGCCCATCTGCTAGATTCCTAAATACCATCAATGAAATTGCGTCGGTGACAGCAAGCTGAGCCTTCAAGATATTTCGGCTCAGCCACGTGACGTGTAACATCTCATCGAAAGCCAGCGAACGCAGGGCGCACGCACTCTGCACATGAAATCGACGCTGAGCAACGCGGCATACCAGAGATTTCAGATTGGATGTCGTAGGCAGCAATCCACTCTTACGGTACTTTCTCGAGCATGGAATTAGCTCTGCGGTGGAACAACTGTGCCCCCCCCCACCCCCTCCGAGACACTGCACTTTTACACGAAGCTGTTTATGGCTAAGGTTCTGTGAAAAGTTCATGTGTGCGAACAAAAACAATCTTTATCTACAATGGCTCGTGCAACGGCACGCACATTCGTGGTCCTCGTCTTCTACAGACAGAACAAGTGAGTCATATCTTCCGTGAATAGAGCGACGTTCTGGTTTGGGAGCTATGCTCGCGCTTGAAATGTAAGTTTGGCCCTATATATTCTGACGATGCTTGTGAAGGTCCTCAGGAACTCGCTGCGGAACAGGTATCAGGTCATTAAAAAGGACTCTCGGTTTCTAACGAAATCCTGGTGGAGTCATTCAATGAGAAATAGACGTGAGGCAAATTGCCTTCAAGGTTCCACTTGTTGGAGGCTGACACCCTATCGAATGTCTCGAGCCAGGTCTCCGGGTCTTCCGATGAAGCTCCGCGGAAGGTTGTTGGCGCCCTGGGGTGCTGAAGCATTACCGTTGGTGGCGACCTGTTGCCATCGTTGGTACTGACTTGGTGTTAATCCTTTTTCTCGGCTCAGGTAGAAGACCGTGTTCCGGGGGCAAATTTTGTACTCTGTGGCTTTCTCGATGTCTGGGACGACGTTGCTTTTGTCTTCCGGGTTCGGGATTATATCACGGCTTTTCGAGGGCGTTCCGTGCATGAACGAACTTCTCTTCTCAAGCAGATGTCACCTAGTAGCGATGGTGAAGAAAGCAGCAAAACTGTTATTGTCGTAAGCAGCGTTTTATTGGACGCGCCTGTGCCCTCAAAAATACGATACACTCAAAGAACAATGATAGTGGCGAACGCTGTCGGAGATCGTCGCAATACTGATAAGCGGGTCAAGCCCGTGAGCTTTTATACGTGAGTCATCTAAAGTTCCATATTATTCACTGGTGCCCGCGCGTCTTCGTGAAAGTACTACACAATTCGCGTCGCGCCTACATGCAATAAAACTACACTAGGTTCCATGACAGCGAATAGAACCATCGATAGGACTCGAGAAATTTACAGTACATGCAGGCGTGTCTTGCGCTTAGCGAGAACATTTCGTACAGGGTGAAACGGGGTCACCCAATAAACGAGTACATGTGGTAATATATATACATCCGCGCGCCAACATTCAATCAGCTCGGCGCCATTTCGTCTGTTACTGAGACCATGTACGACGCCTGCACTTCCAAACTTGCGAGTTCAAGAGAACTGTGAACTCGTGTATGTTGGACGAAGCCAAATTCAAGAGCTTGGTGCAGGCGTTGCGCGCTGCACCGTAGAATTGAAGACAAAATGTGGTGCACTCCCTGCACTGGTGCCAAAGGTGCAGCCAAATTGGACGCAGCTGTGTATAAAACACTACCATTCCGAAATTGCACAACGAATTATCAGAGACATCATACTGGAGGACTGGCTAATGATGTTGACGATCTGTTGTTTTTTAATGAGCATTTGCATATAAGCACGCGAGCATTTGGCATTTAGCTTCCATTGGAGTGCATCGGTTCGAGATGTATATTGATAACAGAAGAATAGAGGATTTACACAAGCCGGCACGTGTGCCAGACGGATTGTTTTACAGAGAATGGTTAGTGCGATACATTCTTTCGTCTGTTTTGTCATCTTCACGATTGCAACTAATTTGCCACTCCAAGTGAGATTTGTTCCCAGGCCAAGAGTGTACAGTGGAAGGTATTGACTGAATTGATAGTCAAGCTAACGCCGCCGGCAGCGATAACAATGACACTATCACGACAACCTGTCGACTGAAATTACCTACAATTTATTCTTCGCGAAACAAAGCGCGACAACTACTCGCTTGTGCAAAATTAGCACCCGCTAGATGTCCGTTCGATATGGGACTTAAGAAACAAATATACAGGTTTATCAGGCTGGGAAATCCATCTTTCTAATTAATCGAACGTTGCCTAATTAGCGACAGAACATTTTCATGGCGAATAATTCACTGAGGTCATCATAAAAGAATTCGGCAAGCATTCGCATCGATGTTAGCGCTTCCCTAGTTTAAAATCAAGAAAGAACAACGATTAATTGAGCTACAGTGCTCCTACTAGGACGACACTGTAGGTCTCTCAATACAACACCCACCCATGCAATGTGCATGTCGAACCTGGTGTATGAAAGGCGATTCTAGCGCGCGGAAGTTCAGCGGATGGTGGGCGACGTGCATTATGGAACCTACAGCTAACCTTAACTTCCTTCTTTATTTCCCCAGCTGGAATGTATGACTGCGTCTGTGCGATAGGCCAGATTCGCCCCCTTACTGAGAGACGCCGACGCAATATAGAAAGCCACTGCTGTTGATTTGCAGCATTTATTTATGCAACAACTTTACATTTTTTGCTTGTGTAAATACGAAGCGTACTGAAATATTGAATCATTCATCCAACGAAATTGCCTGAATTATCAGATTCACTCTGCTACTTATACCGCGGAAGGCTAGTAGCACACGCTATCGTTTCATTATTCAAGACATGCGACGATTGTTACCGAGTTCCCAAAGCGACAAACGTCATATTCGTTCCTGTTTCTTTTGGAACTGAATGCGCATGCGTTGTCTTGCAGTTTCATGCCGTTGTGAAAATACCAGTACTGTTGAATCTCAGCATCAGACATGGCAAGAACCAGCGGATACATGCCTCCTATTCGAAACAACCAGGACGACGGAACGCCGAGTACAAGCCATGCAGCAACTGACGACGCTCCATTCGCTGGGGCCGACTACATTGCGTGAGTCTTCCACGACACATTTTAATTGAGGATTCTGATGTGTACAGACGATGTGGAAGAGAGCCGTTACCAAGTTTAGACATAAATACTGAAGCGCGGGTCTTTTGGCCAGACAGTTGTGGCGTACCTGGCCTCTTGCCGTGTTACCACTGAACACCCACAAATATTAAAAGCTTTTTTCTCCCTCTCTCTCAAGCGGGGCCAGTACAGCATCGTTGACAGTGCCATTGTAACTGATTAATTTTAAGTTAAACGCTAGTGTTTTCAATAGAAGCGAATGTTTGCTTTCCAGTAATGAGGGGGGGGGGGGGCATTTTCGTTTCCGTTGGTTTACCGCACGGCAGGCTTGTTTCCAGTGACTGGTTAGCTGTCTCTATAAAAGATTGTCACTGTAAAGTAGTGTCAGTAACTTGAAAGCGTGACTAGATAGAATTGTTTACCGCAAGACTTAACTTCAGCAATATCTTCCACCATCTGAAATCACACTAATAGAAATCGTCAAGTGCGTTTAAGGCGCCTGTTTTCACGGAAGTATCCTAAGGTAATATTTATAAAATTTATACTGTTTATGACATTTAAGCGAAGGAGCACAAGAGCACTTGATGGATCACCTCGTAGGCCATTGTACGCACGGTGCCGCAGCGACAGCCTAAATTAAAACGAGCGTAGTGTGCCGTTTCCTCTGCCGCGTGCGCACCCGTAGCCAACGTTAATATTTTTAAAGAGAAGCGATCTTTGCCTTATCCACCGGCACTCCCGCTATTGCTACTGTGTTACACAATAGGCTGTACACACCACGCTGCCCCATCTTTATGCCCCTATCTTTCAATATTCCTGAGTTGTGAATACATGGTCTTTCCATCGTCGTCATTCTGTTGTAGTGATTCCACTATAATCACCGCGTTGTCGTGATCCCACGGCTTGAACTGTGAAAGGGTGAGGTAGTCATAAAAAAATGCACTAACCCGTTCGCATCAGCGTGTAGCAACAACACGCCTTCATGTCGCCGTCGTCGTTGTGATGCCAACGTCGTCGTCGTCGGCCACCCTGCTGGCTGCAATTTTCAACGATTGGCTGGTACAGGGCATGGTGTCACTGCGGAATATAATGGCAATAGAGATAACCTACAGTGGCAGTTAATGCCAGTAGGCGCGGACGTGACCTCCATCTTTATATGCCGTCGTTAGCATGCCACCGTCGTCACTTCATCGCCGTAATGACATCCTGAACATTCCTTCGCTGTCATCGAGTCATCCTTCCGCTAATTTTGCTCGGTCGCAGTCGCAGCCGCTGATTGATCCTACTGTCCTCACATCACCAGCTTAGACCCGTTGTCATCAGTACGTCGTCGTCAGGCCATTATCGTGATTACGTCGTTGTCGCATAGCCGCCGTTAGGCCGTCGTCGTTGTTTCATTGTCGTAATATTTTTCTCGGTAAATTGACTGTCTTCATCACATTGTCATCATGTCTTCCTAGTGACACCGCCCTCTTTAGTACAGCATCATCATACCGCTATAGCAGCTTAATAGCGTAAACTTTTGCCTCATCGACATTGCAGCGGCGTCACCTCATTCTCCCATCTCGTTATCATACTTTAGTTGTCCCGGCGATCTCATATCACAATCTGATTGGATCGACATGCCATCGGCATCATTCCACCATGTTGCTGTCACGTTCTGGTGGTCACATGGTAGTCGCGGTCCCACTGTCCTCATATCAGCGTTGTCACCTCATCGTGGCGAACCATCGTGGTGATTGTATGAATGTCATGCAGTTGTCTTCATGCCGTCCAGGTCATTCTGTCGTGGTCGTCGTGACACCATCATCATTCCATTGCCGTCATGATGTTGTTCTCACAGTCATCGTCATGTCATCTTGGGGGTTGCGTCATTGTTATGCTTCGAATGTAGATGATCGAGCACACCAAGTTTCCGGTATGTACAATAACGGATGTGTCCTACTCGGCCGATTGGGTGAGACGGTGTCCAACTGGGCCGCGTAGTCTCTCCTTACAAGTTGTCGCCCTGTAGGAACTGCGTCCTTCCCCAACACCAATAAAATCTTCGCTTAAAGAGGTATTCAGCAGGCGATATCCATAGATTTTTTACGTGCGAACGCTGGTGTAAATCACTAATGTGGGAATGGCCAGCAAAGTTCTTTTGAGTGCCAAGATATTTATTCAAAGTAGCAAATAGTCTCTTAAGGCTTCAAACTTATTGCGCAAAATGAATACAACTGTAAATGCACAGACTGTGTTGAGCCCCTTATCCTATTCGAAAATTAATTGCGGCTCTTCAAAGCTGCACTACGCAACTATAGCAATACGTAAAAAGAAGACATGGACGAGTGCTAACTTTGAACTGAACCTTAATACCGAAAACGACTAAACATGTACAAAGGGAAAGCGAAGCTCACGAATGAGTGAAACAATGTTATTGGTGGTCCGGTGAGGTTGCAAACTCATCGCGTACCCGGCTAGTCCCACTTCGGGACCGGCACTGGCCCAGTTGCAGGCACGCCGGACAACCAGAATTCGCTTGCCTAGAGCGGGGCTACGCAGAAGCTAATCCCACTCCTCCTCGTTAAACTTGGCGTATTTCGACCCGTACTGCCGGAGCATGTGTGCTAGAGTGGAGGTCTGCCCACAGGACGGGCAGGCGTCGTCGCGATACACGTCGGAGTAAACTTCGTGTAGAACGGCCAGAGACGTATATGTGCCGGTCTGTAAGTGCCTAGAAGAAACAGCTCGCGGCCTATTCAGTTGACAAGTGCAGCGATGGACACGGCCGGACAAGAGAGCCAAGTCCGGCCGGGCATCCCCTGCGTCTGCCAAATCGCTTCCGTCCTGAGCCGCTAGGGCGCTGCTCATCTGCACTCCGGCGTAGCAAAAGGCGGATTAGGCTTGTATAGAAGGAGCTCCCATTTCTTTGGGGAGCACTCCAAGCTGCGCGGTTCTACGTATGCAACAACGTCGTTGATGGCTTGCTGGAGCGTGTCTTGAATGTCCTCGTCACTGCCCCCGGTGATCTACGGGGTTATTCAGTCTGCGTAGAGGCTATGCTTGAGGTTGGGGATGCTAGCTTATCCAGGCGGTAGTCAGAGCAAGGCCACGCTAAGCACAAAAGGGGACAGAACCGATGCTTGCGGCATGCCATTACTGCCGAAGTGAATAAGGGGGCGACCGCAACCCTCCCCTCCCATGGTGATGATGGCCGTTGGACCTGTAAGGAAATTCTTGACGTAGTTATATGTTCGATTTCCATCCTGGGGTTGTGCCGGTTGGGTCAGTATGACCTCATCCGTGACGGTATCGAAGGCCTTTGTTATGTCTAACCCCAAGATGGCAATTATCGTCATCGATAATTTGGCGCTTGAACTCAATCATGATATCTTGAGGAGAAAGTTTAGCGCGGAAGCCAACCAGATTATTGGGGAAGAGATCATTGGCGTTCATATGTCTGTGTAAGCATGTGACGATGACGTGTTCGGTGAGCCTTCTGACACATGAAGTAAGGGAGACAGGGCGGAGATTTTCCAGTAGGAGGCGCCTCCCTGGTTTGGGAATCATAATGAATTCCGCTTCTTTCCATTGCGAGGGAAGGTGTCCAGTTCCCAGTACGCGATAAAATAATCTGGGAGGGCTAGTATAGAATCCTCATCTAGGCTGTGAAGCATTTTATTAGTAATGGTATCAGCTCCCGGGGCCAAGTTACGGCGGTGTGCGAGGATGGCTTCACGTACTTCTGCTGCTTCTATAGGCGCGTCCAGGTGCTCGTTCATGGTGCCAGTGCATGCTGGAGCGGGTGCAGTAGGTTGAGGTTCTACGTGGCGGTCCGTCAGCTATTGAAGAACTTGTGCGTCCGTGCCCCTATGGGCGTGAATAATCTTTCGCGAGTTGTGCTGTTGTGCGTTCTTGCTGTTGGCCGGATCGAGGAGGCAACGGAGGACATTCCACGTTTTGGGCAGGTTTGCTTGCCTCTCCATGCTGTCGCATGTGCTGTGCCAACTTTGACGAGAAAGTTGTGGTGCTAGTCTTCGATGTGAAGGATGTGAGTGCGAATACGTTGAGCGTGTTATGTTTGTATCTTCGTTGCACACTTGCGAGGGCTTCCCACATATTCAGTAACTTGCTGTGTGCCTCCTGCAGGTTAGCTTCCTCAGGCACCAATTTAGCGACTTCGCTCGCGTCTTGCAGCAAGGATGCGACACAATCTTCCAAAGGGGGTTGGGTACTGGAGAAAGAGGTGACGGCTCTGGCCTGCCATAAAGCTTCTCAATTCGTGATGCGGAGTTGACGGCCTTCGGGCATTCGCGGGCCCGTTCGAGCTGTCGTTTCGATGAAATAGTGGTTGCTGCCAAAGTTGTCTTGCGTGTTGATCCAGCCTACCTGTGGAATTCGTTTTTGGAATGTCAGGTCCTGAGTAGTGTTTCTACTAACGCTGTTTCCCGTACGAGTGGAAGAAGTTCTGTTGGTGACAAGAGTAAGACCTACATTCTGTCCGTCAAGCCATAGTTTTCTCCTCTTTAAATGGTCCACCGGGTATCCCCATACCACCGGAGGGGTGTATAAGTCCCCTGCGATGAGCAGGGGGGCTCCCGTAGCTACCTGATCGGCTTCGGTGAATAGCCGTAGAAACCTACGCTGTTGTTTGGGGCTGGTGTACACACTCAGGATGAAGAGGCTCTGTTGCATGCACCTTGAAGATGGGGTGATCTTCAGGAGAATGTGGGCTGCTGTATCGATGCCTGTGTGATGCTGTATGACCAGAATGTTTAGCGTAGAAGTGTGGTTATTGGGGCCAGCGGTTATCATCGTAAAGTGTGGTGTACGCCGCGCATCCCGACAGATTAGCGGGTTCTTCGGTCTCTTGTAATGCGGTAACACCGAGGGAAGTATGTGGTGCGAGAGAGGCAATGTATGGCTGTATGTTTGCTCGTTTTCGCCGGAAACCCCGTCATTTCCACTGTCAAATGCAGTAGGTCACTAGTTCTGGATTACGCGCAGCCATCTTTGTCAGGACGCGAGTACGGCTTCTTTAGGGGACCCGCTCTGGGACGGAGTAGGGTGTTTTTATTTAGTTCTGTCAAAGGGGTATTGTGGTTTTCAGCAAGAGTCACGACCATGTATTGAAGTGCTTTGCGCGTGTCGTCCATTATGATGGCCCAATATGGAGCTATCACAGTCTTTTGACAAAATATATTGACAGATCTCTAAAACGGGTCACGAGATCACTACGTGTCACAAGAGGTGAACTGAACAATGCCAACATCTGCCTTCTTTTTTTCCCTAAACTACGCGTCTTTCATCTTTACCAGCAGAAGCGGCAGTAGCACCAACAGCAGCAGCACTAGGAGCAGCAGCAGCGATGAGTCAACGCCAAGAAAAAACAAGGTGACCAAGGAGCAACTTCCAACCAATCTGAAAGCCGGTGGGAGGTGAGCCCCATATACGAAATATCAAGGTTGACTCTGCAAAATTGGTGCCAATATAGTGCTGTATACAGCGCAACTGCAGCTGGTTCATTTTAGTGTAACAACAAGTAGCGTGACAGAAAGCGATATTTTTTACTGAATGTATATTTATTTTGTGTTGGCTTCCCACACGGCACATCTGCTTTGTGTGACCAGTCTGCTTTGTCTAGAAAAGCTACCACGACCGCATTTAGATGTGGGTGAAATGCAGAAACAAACGTACTAGATTTAGGAGCACGTTCGAGAAACTCACGTGGCACAAATTATTCCGGAGTCTCCCACCACGGTGTGCCTCATAATCATATCGTGGTTTTGGCACTGAAAGCCCCATAATTCTCTGAACAAACATTTTTGACCGCAAACTAAAACTGATTTTCGGATATTGCAAAAAGGGCAACCACGTGTATTCGTACTGCGCGAAACAATTTTTAGGAATATTCTGAAAACATATCGCCGGTTGAAAGATAGCTTCGATTTTTGTAGGATAGCTTCAACAAAGTGCTTGCCTGCCCGAAAGTACCATATTGCATTATCGTGATATTTATGAAATGGAGCACGTGAGCACATAGCAAACAGACTCGCAAATTTCAAGTCACGTGATAGTGCGGGAAACGCAGAAGCAGAAAAGGGCGCCGTTTCTTTGGCCGCTTCCAACCCATATACCGAACCTTATTTTTACAGCAAAGCCGTATTTGCCTAGGGTTCCGTGTATTTTTGTTCTCCGTGAATAAACGATCCTCATCAATGGCTCCTCCTACCGTATGCTCCCGTAAGGATGCAAAAAATGCTATGGCGCATAGCCGCGTAAGGCAGAGGCTACAATGACTCAGCAAAGTAAAACGAACAGTGCTTAAATTTTTTTCTAATCATGCACACAACATACAGAACAGCATGTCGAGAACTGTCTTTATCAATGGTTCGTGATTACAGTTACTTGAAGATGTAATTTTGACTTATCAGCCACATGTTTAGTGATAACAGAAACCTGGCTACATGCAGATGTGCAAAATACTGAAATAGTTCCATCTTTCTACACGCTAATCCGTAGAGACAGAGGATCACGTGGTGGCGGAGTTGCAATTGCGATAAAAACCAACATTAAATTTACTCGCTTAGATGGTATCAACAATCACGAAAGCATATGGTGCAAATTGAAATTTTTCAATAAGAATATATCTTTGGGTGGTGTCTATCGTCCTCCGAATGCTCCCCCTGAGTATATAGAAGCACTATATGATTACTTGCTGCGAAATACCAATTCACGTTCAAACATCCTTATCACTGGCGATTTCAACTTGCCCGGCATTAATTGGTCCGGTCTTTCCCATGACGGCAAGGATTCTAAAAATGCTGAGCCTCTACTACTAACTGCGCTTACCTTTTCCTTAAACCAACTCGTTTCCGAAGCTACTAGGATTTCCAATTCTTCTTCTGCTCTTGACCTTGCGTTTGCAAGCAGTTAGCTCCCAAACTGCTCTGTTAGTGTCAGAGAAGGGATATCTGATCATAAGTTACTCGTGTTAACATGTCCTATTTTTGGCTCACGATCACCCCTCAAGCCTTCTGACATTTTTATCAGGGACTACACGCATGCGGATAACAATGCAGTAGTCAGCTATATGGAAACCATGTTCCCATATTTTAATGAAATAAGAGATGTTAAGGAGTAATAGTCTTGTTTTAAAGAAATGATATTTCATTGTGAGCGCAATTATGTGTCTCTAAAAAAGAAACGTGTCAACAGGGACTACCCATGGATGAATCGTGATTTGATTCATCTAAAACGCAAGATTAAAAGCTGTCGTAAACGTGGTGACAAACAACAGCTTCCAAGTCTTGTACAAACATTTCAGGAAAAAGTGCACGCAGCAAGAAACCATTTTTTTTCCTGCACTCTGTCCTCTTTCATGTTAGAACAACCGAAAAAGTTTTGGCGTTATTTGTCTAAAAATAAAAGCGGTATCACAGAAATAAAAGAATCGGGCGTAATCATCGATGACCCCTCCACAATTTCTGGAAAATTCAACGCATTCTTCCATTCCGTGTTCACGCTGACGGCGTCACACGCACATTTGCCATCTTATGCACTTCTTGAACCGATGCCTGAAGTAAACTTAAGCAAAGAGGGCATTCTTCACCTTTTGCGTACACTTGATATAAAAAAATCACCCGGTCCTGATGAAATATCAAACGTTTTTCTTAGCATATATGCGACCTGGGTAGCAGAGTATTTGTATAAAATATATACAGTCTCGTTAGAATCTTGTGTGATACCCGATGACTGGCGCTCCGCAAGGATAGTCCCAATTCACAAGACTGGATCACCATTAGAATTAGACCAGTTTCCCTAACATCCACAGTTTGTAAGATGTTAGAAGATAATATATTTAAGGCGATTATGATACATCTAGAAAATAACCAACTGCTTCATGACAATCAACATGGCTTTAGGTCCGGTCTGTCCACTGCAACTCAGCTAGCTGAGATAACCGATGATTTCGTAAATTCCCTAAATATGAAGGGTCAGATTGACGCAGTGTTTTTAGACTTTTCAAAAGCATTCGACGTTGTTCCACATGATGATTTAGTAACTAAACTGCATGCTATTGGTATTGAAGACAACATTGTTCGCTGGATAGCATGTTACTTAGCTCCAAGGAAACAATACGTGGCTGTTAACTACTGCGTCTCTGATACACTAGATGTACACTCAGGAGTACCACAAGGGTCGGTGCTCGGTCCATTGTTGTTTCTGGTCTATATCAACGAGATCTATTTTTCAGTGCAACCTCCTGTAAAAATCCGACTGTTTGCGGAAGATTGTGTCCTTTATTCCAGCATAAATCAACACGCTGATCAAGTCAGACTAAATGATGCATTGCATTCAATCAGTGCATGGTGTGATAAATGGGTCTTGAAACTCAATACTTCGAAAACAGCAAGCATAACATTCAGTAACAAAAAAGAACCTTTACAATTTGCTTACCATTAAAAATGCTTATATTAAAAAATCTAGCCAGGTGAATTATGTGGGCGTTACAGTCACAAGTACCTTGAGTTGGGAACCCCATATAGATAATTCTCGCAGTAACGCACTGAAAAAGCTGGCATTTTTAAAACGAAAACTACGTCATGCGTCACCTGCTGTAAAGTTAACAGCATACAAAGCTCTCATTAGGCCAAAATTAGAATATGCGGACCTAATCTGGAGCCCGTATCAGCAATATTTAATTAAAAAAATAGAAAGGGTTCAGAACATGGCCTTGAGGTTCATCTATTCTACCTATTCGCGCTTCTCGAGCGTATCAGTTCTTCGCCATAAAGCTAAGGTGAAAAACTCGAACATCGCAGAATGGTATCCAGATTAAAATTTATCTATCAGCTTTACCGTGGTCACTTTAACATATAGCGTGAACGTCACATAACCGAGCCGTCAATACGCTTTGCCCGTGCACAACACAACAAAACAGTTAGGCAACCATTCACTCACCTTAGCATGCATCAATATTCCCTGTTTCCTCATGCTATTTCATTGTGGAATAAATTACCACAAGAAATAGTTAGCGCTAATACCACACAATCGTTCGTTCATCTTGTGAATGGTTTTTTTTTTATTAATAGCATCATGCACATAGGGAAAGAAAGAAATTAATCATCGTCTGTGTTTTGTAATAAGGTGAAAATGCTGAATTGAGTGATCTGTTGTGTGTATATGGCTTGTCAGTATTTTGTTGTTGAGTTGCAAACTACAAGTGTTGTTCCTATATCGTATTTATTGTTAAGTCTAAATTTCAAAGGCTGATGTTCCTGTATATCATATTTTACATACTTTTATTATTGTTCTGTGTTCTATTTCTTTTATTTCCAGCCTTTTTTATTACTATTGATGTAACCACTACTGCTTGGGCCCGAATAGGGCCTGCAGTATTTGTAAATAAAATAAATGAATAAATATCCCCTGTGCCCATACCCTCGTAAGCAAGCAAAAGTGAAATGCCTGAAAGTCCGGTAAGGTTCATGGCTACTCACTTTGCGTGAATTAGCTCCGATGACACTACCTCTGCTGTCATTGTCGGTGTTTTCAATGTGGATATGCATGTACCAGAAAGGGAGCAGTTTACGCGTTCTGCGTTGCAGACATATTCCTTGTGATGCCACGCCGATCCGGCCCAAGCTGCCACCCAGCGGCGTGCGTGCATCGATTTGGCATTATCACAGAATATGACTGCACATGCGAGTGAAATGCTTATAGATATGGTACATCAGATGAATTTATTGTAGCCTACAATTGTCGTCCGTCCCTTATGACTAAAGTTTACATTAAAACCATGAAAAAATCACGGTGATCTCGACTTTCATTCGGTCATATGAAAGAACTTTCACCATTTAATAGGTGCACTGAACTACACCATTGAAATAAATAGAACAGGAGACTGTTAGAAGGTTAAAACTCTACGAAACCGAATTAACGCTTAACTAATAACTGCAGAAGCAACATAATAAAATAACCATCTTGACAAAGTTTTCTGCGAATAGAAGACACTACAGAAAGACTCATTCGCTTCTAGATAGTGGCTAACAAATCATGATATATTGCTATACAATAAATAGCGAGGAAATGAGGGATAAAGGACTATCTGCAGCATTCGTGAACGTTTCTGTGAGGTATGAAATATTCACAATCCTGAAATATCAGGATTCTTCACAGGGAAGCATTCGCAGTCCTTGTTTTTTCAATTAGCTGATGAAAGCGATGTTTCTATATATGGAAATTTGAGAGATAAAACTAGGCGTGATCTGCGTAACAGATAAATCGGCCGACAAGGTATGCAGAAACTGTCGATTTGTCTGAGTATGCATAAACATAACCTAAATTTCAAGCTGACCAACGTCCAAATTTCAAGCTGACCCGCGTCCAAGTTTCATGCTGACCCGCGTCCAAGTTTCGTGCTGACCCGCGTCCAAGTTTCGTGCTGACCCGCGTCCAAGTTTCGTGCTGACCCGCGTGCAAGTTTCGTGCTGACCCGCGTCCAAGTTTCGTGCTGACCCGCGTGCAAGTTTCGTGCTGACCCGCGTGCAAGTTTCGTGCTGACCCGCGTGCAAGTTTCGTGCTGACCCGCGTGCAAGTTTCGTGCTGACCCGCGTGCAAGTTTCGTGCTGACGCGCGTGCAAGTTTCGTGCTGACGCGCGTGCAAGTTTCGTGCTGACGCGCGTGCAAGTTTCGTGCTGACGCGCGTGCAAGTTTCGTGCTGACGCGCGTGCAAGTTTCGTGCTGACGCGCGTGCAAGTTTCGTGCTGACGCGCGTGCAAGTTTCGTGCTGACGCGCGTGCAAGTTTCGTGCTGACGCGCGCGCAAGTTTCGTGCTGACGCGCGCGCAAGTTTCGTGCTGACGCGCGTCCGAATTTCGTGCTGACGCGCGTCCGAATTTCGTGCTGACGCGCGTCCGAATTTCGTGCTGACGCGCGTCCGAATTTCGTGCTGACGCGCGTCCGAATTTCGTGCTGACGCGCGTCCGAATTTCGTGCTGACGCGCGTCCGAATTTCGTGCTGACGCGCGTCCGAATTTCGTGCTGACGCGCGTCCGAATTTCAAGTCACCCAAACTCTAAATATCACTTGTTTAAGTCGTATTTTAAGTTTCCCCATCCGTTACCTAAGGATGTATCTTATGTGTCTGTGTATCTCTATGGGTATTCTCTTTTAGTGTTTTTGTTGTTTAAAGTGTTCCTTGTCGCCTCTAAAGCTAGCAATCATCTACAGGTTCACTGTTATAACAATTGAACGTCTACCTTTGCAAATTTCACATTTTTGTACCGATACAAGGTATAACAGTTCTCACGTGACAGAGGCTTTCTTCGTCATGGCCTTAATTCTTTTCGCCGAAGAATGCTTATGCATTAATATGCCCTCCTAATAATTAAGCCGTGGCTAAGATTCATTTTAACACTACAATATCGAATAGGCAACATCCTCCCACTATGCCATTCCCCAGGGGAACCGCAGTGTAACATAAACTTCATAAAAATATACCAGCTGATTGTCAGGCAATCTGCATGCTTGTATGCTTTCTTGAAAAGGCTAGGACGTGCTATTATAGATGGTTCCACAAATTTCACTTAACACTCTAAAATAAGTGACTGCCCATACATATCTACCCGCGAACATCAGCAGAACTGGTTTTACTCATTGAAGTAGAGTAGAAAAACAATTTTTGCTAAAACTTAATCGCCCGAAGACCCGCGCTCTTAATTTAAGTAGTACCTAACTCTCAGACAGCATCATTGTGTAATAAACCGCAGTACAGGTGCACATTTCCATTTTTCTTGCCGTTATGTAAATATAGAACACTGACGAAAATCGTTATATGTGCTGACGACAATACCGTTCTCCTAATCTAATAATATGCCCAAAAAAGCAAAGAAAGCGAACCAAATATTACGCGTGCTATCACAATGAACTGTAGCGAATACTCTCATTATAAGCAGCAAAATACTGAAGCAATAACTTTATACCCAAATCGTAAATGCATGACAAGCCTCTTCTTCTTGTTGGGTACCGCTGAGTGAGCATGTTAGGTTAGGACATTTCGGTTCCTTTATATTGTATTCATACCAGATTTCATGGTATGTACATTTCATTAATTTTATTTATGACTAGTACGAACCTCATTATTGTTCATGTCACAGGAGTGGAAGCCACAAAGAAAATGTTCATAAATAGCACTAATTAACATCTTTCGGCAAGCTGCCTAAAAAAAGAGGCCTAGCTGTACTTATCATCACATTGGCCACTGTGACATGCGCATGTAAGAATAGATACTAATGCAAACAGCTACCAAACACAACGAGCTGGGTAGTTTTCATGCATGGAAATAGCAAAAGTGATATCACAGACGGGCATTCAACAAGAAGTTGTCAGCACCATGCAAAATAGACCCTCAGGGTCTTAGGCTGTGCAGTTACACCAGGTAGCCTGCTACCAATCCGCAGTCACACGAGCAAAGAAACAAAATTTAAAAGTGTCATTGTGGATTCTCTAGAATGGTATTTAAGGGTGGTGCTGCTGTAGCTTGATTTTTTCATGGTGCGGGTATAATCTTAGTCATAATATACTACGCTGACGGGCCCGTTATAATTTCATAAAGAAATTGTAGTCTATTCCACTCGGTTTGCCACACCAGTGCTGATATACGTCCTGTGTTTGCAAGTGGTAAGGGCTGCTGCTCACTGCTCTTTTGCTTACTTCAGTCAACGATTTCTCGAATATAGACAGTATCTGGACGTTACACGCAGGTTTCTGCGTGTTTGAGATACACGCAACTGATTTGCCGTATTTCAGGGAATATAACGCACAAACAGTATTGTAGGACTAAGTATTGTCCAGATTTCGATTAAATTAACTTAAAGATGTCACCATTTTATTTTCAAAAAACATGAACGTTTTCTTTACAATGAGCCGTCGAAGTCGAAAGGCCTAATGAGTAGCACTCCTTAGAATAACGAGAAGGGGAAAGGGTGTGGTGACGGCAACTGTGGGCGTTGCCAGGACGTCACGCGCGTCAGTGGTGCCGGTACAGATGCAGCAATGGTCCGTATGCATGGGAGGTAGGGTTATCGTCGCGGCGCTTCTGTCGGCGTAGTGTGGTGCCGCATTAAAAACAAGTGTATGATTCTGTAATGTATGCAGCACATGTATGCAGCCGAACCAGCTTCGCTGGTAATCCGTCCCCATATGAACGTTGCGGCCCGCCAATTTTTACTCATGTTCTGCTGCACTGGTATTTCTCAAGACGGGAGCTGGAGAACACTATTGATATAGCCAGTGGACATTTTAAAAAACAAGCTGCATCGCGCTTTCCCTCGAATGCGTCTTTTGGAAGAAGGGCACGCTGGGTAGTCGCCGCCATTGCGCAGGTGAAGGCATACTGCGAATTCTTTTAAAGCGATTTTTTATAGTCGGTAGCAAGATGTAAGTGTAAATATTGCGGAACCTTTAGCAAGAAGTTAGATCCCTTTCTTGATCTTATTAAGGCGCCGATGAGTAAGAGTAGCGGCGGTCGAACGGGCTGCGTGCCCGTATGACACTTTATGAAACCCCGCCGGCCCGTCTGCATTAGTAGGCGTTTGGTATGTTCCGAAACCGCGTACCGGAGCACCCGAGAGTTTGGCCCTCCCGCGTGCAGCCGTATGCGGCTTAGCCGTGTCCGCTGAAAAGGGTATCCTGGGGGTTGAGCAGATGCCGGTTGTTCGGACCGTTACGGCCCCCCGGCGGAGGCAACACACCTCTTTGGCCTGTGCTTAACATAAATGGCACCTCCAGACTAACCCACTTGGAGGAAATAGGCAGTCGCCGGAAAATTTGATAAATTTTGAGAGAGTAAAATTCCAAGGCAGCAGAACGCGTGGACAGGCAAGAAGAGGGAGTTGGCAGAAGTCTTATCGTGTACAAACTCATATACAGATGAGACCAATGTCTGAGACAGGGTTTAAAAGGTAAGAGGGTGACAAACATGTTCACTACCTTTAGTAAACACGCAGGGCGATAGCTTGGAAGACCAAGCGAACTTCCTCGGCGCACATTTTTAGCATATTTCCAGTTCAGAGCACTATCCAGAAACATTTAAGCTATACAAAGCCAGAATAGAAAGACAGAAGCTGGAACAAAAGTGCAAAACATACGAGTCATATAATGAGCCATTTTGTTTACCTGAGCTGCAGGCATCAATAAACAGCTGTAAGAAATCTGCCCCAGGAGCCGACCATGGACTTTTTAAAATGTTGAAACGCCTACCCTCTGAAACACAAGAAATCCTCCTTTCTCTCTACAATACTGTATGGCCTTCTGGCTAGATCCCGCCTACCTGCAAAGAGGCCATCATAATTCCTATTCTGAAAGAGGGCAAGGATCCGTCGTCTGTTGCGAGTTACCGGCCTATAGCACTGACAATCTGCCTCTGCAAAGTGTTCTAAGAAATGATAAACCTACTATATTTTCAAAAATCAAACAAACTGCTTGACCCATACCAGTGCGGATGTTGCGGGGGCTGATCCACCACTAACGATTTCATACGTATTGAGACACAAATTAGTGATGCTATTGTCCAGTTTTTCTCAGTATTTTTAGATATGGAAAAGGCGTACGATACAACTTGGCGTTTTGGAATCCTCCGCGATGTGTCTGGAACGGGAGCCTGATGCAACTTACTGAATGTGATTCAGAGTTACCTCTCCCATCGCACGTTCCGTGTCAGGCTTGGAAACGTTCCCTCTCGTCCTTTTGCGCAAGAGGCTGGTGTCCCACAATGTGGTGTGCTGAGTTGCCCACTTTTTATTGTCAAAATGAATTTGCTCCACACTCTAATACCACGTACTATGTTTTCGTCTGTATATGTGCATGACATCCAGATACGTTACAAATAATGTAATCTAAGTATCTGCGAGCCACAAGTACAGCTTGGCTTAAATAAATTGTCTAAGTGGGCGGAAGAAAATGGTTTTAAACTAAACCCTCAAAAGTACGTGCGTTTTGTGCTCTAACAAGAAAGGTATACTGGCGGAGCCGGAAGAAATCCTTAATGGAGAACGGCTATCTGTGAGCAGTGAACACAAATTTTTCGGTATCTTAGACTGCAAGTTAACTTTCATCCCACACCTAAAGCATCTTAAAGCAAAATGCTTTACGACTATGAACCTACTGAAGCTCTTGTCACGAACTACCTGGGGAAGCGACAGAAGAAATTATTACAAACCTTCAGTGTGAGCTGCTGCTGTCAAAAGAAGCTGGGTGCCACTCACAGGCACAGCGAGATGTGCTGATCCATCAAAAGCCTGCGATTCTGCACAGAGCAAGAAAACTGCTCAGCAGGACTTCAGTAGCCTAATTTGCCTGGCTAGTTGATTTTGCATACTATTTTAAGAGAGTTCTGCAACACCACGAAGAGATAGAGCACATGTCCTCGTCCTGTCTTTCTGTTGTTCTTGTAGCACCATCTTTCTTTTACTCTAAGATAATATGCAGGATTTTATCGTACATTACTGACCGCCAGCCATTTGTATGCTTTGACCAGCATTGCTGAGGTAAATTTTGTGTCGTCCGGTGTCCCACAGGGCTCAG
This sequence comes from Dermacentor andersoni, assembly GCF_023375885.2. NCBI lineage: Eukaryota > Metazoa > Arthropoda > Arachnida > Ixodida > Ixodidae > Dermacentor > Dermacentor andersoni. Next base: position 74,603,762 of record NC_092821.1, read on the forward strand.
TGGCGGGACCACTCGTTTTTCTCATCTTTATAAACGACATCGTTGACAACATCTATGTTAAAAATAAAGTATACGCAGATGACTCTGTTTTATATTACGATATTAAAAGCCCATCTGACCAGCTACTGTTAAATCAAGCGTTTCAAGGGGTTGTGTCATGGCGTGAAAATCGGCAAATGTCCCTATATCTTAAAAAAAAACCGTACCAGTGACAATCACTCTCAAAAAAACTACTCCCTCAATTACGGCATCAATAACAATTTTCTTACCGAAGTTACCGTGTGTAAATATTTAGGTCCCCTCATAACAAGTGATCTTAGATGGAATAAAAACATCCATCAAGTCACAGCAAACACACAACGCAAACTGTTTTTCCTTCGGAGAGCTCTGAAACTGTCCCCCCCTACAGTCCGCCTTCTTGCATATAAATCTCTCGTTCCGCCTAGGTTAGATTACGCCGTTGTTACCTGGGATCCATTCACAAAAGCAAATATTGAAATGATTCCGAAAAGAGCAGTTCGCTTTTTATAGAATCGTTATGACCGCACATCTCTAACAGACTTGTTAACCAGAGCTAATCTAAAACCTCTAGCCACGAGAAACCATCATTTCCGTTTAAAATTTCTGTAACAAATACTAGCGGGACAAGTTAAGGTTGAAGCATCTACAGTTGTTCAATTTTCCTCAGGTGATCTGACGATAGGTTTCTTGTTCTCCTGCCGTGCCCACGCACGTGTCTAGGCTGTGCCTATAGCTGCTATTGCTCATGTATGCTGCTTGTTTGTGGAGATATAGAAATGAATCCAGGCCCAACAGTTGACGAAATGTTTCAGAGACTCATTGAGGGGCAGAAAGACATTAGGTCTCGTTTAGAGGCAACGGAAAGGCCACTGGGGAACTTTGGTGATCGCTTGAATAAGATAGAGGCAAACATAAAAGATCTACAGATGAAAACAGATGGGATTAACAACATAAGCATAGCTTTAAATGGTGTGCAGGATGCACTTACACGGCATCAAGCCAGACTCGATGATTTGGAAGATAGAAGTCGGAGGTCAAATTTAATTGTTTTTGGCGTAAAGGAAGATCCTATTGAATCAGAGTCAGACTTGCGCAGAAAAGTTATCGATGATCTCTTTTCTGCTAAATTGGGAGTGCAGTGTTCATCTGTAGCTCGAATCCATAGACTGGGGAAAAGTTCTTCTATCGACCTGTCATAATGTACTTTCAGGACTATAGAGAAAAGCAAGCGGTCTGGAGCAATGTATCTAAACTAAAGGGAAAAAACATTAGAATCGATAATGACTACTGCGCGGAAACGTTGTGCAAACGAAAGCATCTTTGGCAAAGTGCAAAACTTGAAAAAAAGGCTGGAAATAAGATTTCCTTGGTTTATGACAAGTTGAAGATCGATGGGCGGTACTATAAATGGGATGCTGCTCTAAACTCTAGAACATTGATAGAGCGCAACACGAGATCCTTAATTGAAAGCTAACGGCCAGATACGTCCGATGTGCGGTTAGTTTCTTTCAATGCAAGAAGCATTGTGAACAAAAAAGATACACTGGAAGATTGTTTGCACTCTTTGGATCCGCACGTGTGTGTCATAACTGAAACCTGGCTACACGACCAAATAAGTGACGATGACATAGTCCCACCAGGTTATCGGTTATATCGGCGGGACCGAGGATCTAGAGGGGGTGGTGTTGCTGTGGTTGTTAAATCCTTTGTCGATGTTGACGTAGAAAGCCAGATTGCTGAGCATGAAAGCCTTTTTTTCAAAATCAAAGTGGAGGAAACGGCGTTTTATTTGTGTGCAGTTTATCGTGCTCCAGACACTGATGAAAGCTTTTTGAGTAAATTGTATGACCGTTTGTTGTTGTTACGAAATAAGAATGTTATTGTAACGGGTGACTTTAATTTGCCTTTATTAAATTGGAACAATCTGTCTTTTGGGTTATCGCATACGAGCGATAGAATCCTTGATGTTATGCTTGCTCTTGGTCTTGACCAAATAATTACTGAATGTACTCGCGGAACATCAATTCTTGACCTGCTGTTCATTAGTGAAGGATTTAGACAAGGAACTGTTACAATTGAACCCGGCATATCTGACCATAAGTTAATTTCTTTTTCCTGGAAGGTCGAAAAAATCAAAAACACGTGCGCTTGATGTCGCTACAGTTAAGGAATTTAGTAGAGCTGACGATGTGGCCATTATTGACTATATTGAAGAAAATGTTGGGATTACATGTGATGATGTGGAAAGCTCTTGGCAAAGGTTCGCTAATGTGCTTGGGCATTGCATTAAAAAATACGTTCCAAACAGAAAAATACTTAAAAAGCGTAAACATCCATGGATTACTCGTGAAATTATACACATTAAGCGTAGACTTAAGAGATATCGTAAGAAGCAGGGGACGTCAACGCCACTGTTTATAGAAATCAAACGTGAGCTATTATCAAAGGTGAGCTGCGCCAGGACTAAATATTTTACACACACATTAGCAGAGTTTCTAAAGACTGATCCGCAGAAATTTTGGCAGCATTTGAGTAAACCCAAAGATGCACTTACTAAAATAAAAGTTAGGGACAAGGTTATCACTGATGCTGGCGAAATAGCTGAGAATTTTAATCAGTATTTCTACGAGGTGTTTTCAGAATTAGACGAATATGAAATAAAAGCAGTGGCTGCACCAGAGGATGGCATTGAGGTAACTCGTGAGGGTGTTCTGGCGATGCTCTTGAAACTGGACACTAAAAAATCCGTTGGACCCGATGGTCTTCCGAATGTATTTTTGAGGCGTTACGCAGAACAAATATCAGGCTGCCTCACAGACATCTTTAAACTCTCATTAGCAAACGGAAAAATTCCTTCACAATGGAAAATAGCACGGGTGGTTCCCGTATATAAAAAAAGTGATCGATTGTCTGTTTCAAATTATCGGCCTGTTTCCATAACATCCAGTTGCTGTAAGATGTTGGAGCATATTGTAGCCGGTTACCTGCGAAAGTTCCTGAGCGATCATAATCTTTTGTCGGATAATCAGCACGGGTTTCGGCAGGGGTTATCCACAGTTACTCAGACTGTTTTGTCTGTACATGAATTTGCGCGGGTGCTTGATATGTCCGGGCAAACGGACGTGGTTTTCTTTGATTTTAGCAAGGCCTTCGATAAGGTGCCACATGGCAAACTTCTCTATAAGATGGAATGTATGGGTATACCATTTTTTATTATTCGATGGATTCAAGACTACCTTACAGACAGACGGCAATATGCGGAAATTAATAAGACCGCTTCTAGTGTTGTTAATGTTCATTCAGGAGTTCCTCAGGGAAGTGTGCTGGGACCTTTGTTGTTTTTAATATATGTAAATGATTTAGTTGCGGTTGTTCCTAAAGATGTCTCTGTTAAGTTGTTTGCAGACGACTGTGTTGTGTTTAAACAAATTTCATCTGAACATGACCACATCTGTTCAAAAAGCAGTTTTTGCTATTGAAGAATGGTGTCTGAAATGGGCTATGGAACTTAATAGTGAAAAAACTGTTCTCTTACGTATAACTAGAAAGAAGTCTCCCATTTTGCTTCCTTACTTTCTTCGCGGCAACATGATTTTGGAAGTTGACAAATATAAATATTAAGGCATAACACTCGACAATAAGTTAAAATGGTCGGCTCACATTACTAATATTTCTACATCTGCATTTCGAAAGCTATGGGTTTTACGAAGAAAGCTAAAAACTGCCCCTGCACACATAAAAAAATTGGCTTACGAAACTTGTGTGCGGTCTTTACTTGAATATGCTTCAGTAGTGTGGGACCCATACACAAAAAAAGATATAATGACCCTTGAAAAAGTCAATAGGAAAGCGGTTAGGTTTATATACGGAAAATACAAAAGGGAAAACTCTCCTTCGCAGTTAATGATCTCAAATAACATTCATACACTAGAAACCCGCAGAAAGATTAATAGATTGATATTCTTGAACAATAGTTTAACAGGAAAAAATAAGCTCCAGCTTCCAGAGTGCATAAAGCGTCCTCTAGTGAGAAGGACTCGGAGCGTTCATGAGCATTCACTTGCTCCCATCTTCGCCAAAACTAACAGCTTTAAGTACAGTTTTTTCCCTAAAACAGTACAAGATTGGAATTCGTTACCGGCATCTGTTTTTTCGTCACAAAATTTTTCTGATGCCTTACATCGTCTCCTTACCTGATATGTATGTTTTGTATCCTTGTGCTGCTAATATTGTATAATTTTATTCTTTTGGTATCCGTATGCTGCTAATATTGTACAATTTTATTCTTTTGGTTTATTCTTTTGATATATGTGTGCTGCTAACATTGTATAAATTTTATTCTCTTGGTTATGTAACAATGTAAATTCATTCCTGCTTGGGCCAAGCAATAGCCTGCAGTATTCTGAAATAAATAAAATAAATAAATAAATAAATAACACCAGACAACGGCATGATCGAACGTTAACACCGTATCAAACACATAATAATTGTTTTAAATATTCATTTCTCCCAAGAACGACTTGTGACGGTAATTTATTAAGAAACGACCAAGTGTTACAGCCCTCCCTGGCTGAGTTTCTCTCAAGCTTGTGCATATAGATCTCGTTCTCTACATATTTGTTCTTGTGCTTCGCAAACCTGCTTTGTAAATTTATTGCTTTATATGAAGCGAGGGCGTGTATACCGCAGGTATGTTTGTGCGTATGTGTTTATGGATATGTATTGGTACATATCATTATATGTATGTATTTCTATGAGTATAGGGATTGCATTGTATACGTTTTTCTTTTCCTTTTTTTCTCTCTCTCTTCTCCGCCAATATTATTGTATCAGATCATGTATCGCTCATTTCCCACCCTACTAAAATCCCGACCAGGGATTGTAGTATTTATAAATTAAATAAATAAGTAAATATAGCGTTAAAGCTAAAAACTGGAAATCGCCTTTACCTTGAAAAGGAAGTTTTCAACCTATTGCCGGTCTCGTCTGCGCCAGCACATGCATGAGCTATGGAAGGAGAAATGTACAAGAAATGTCACAATACATGGATGCACGTGGTAATGGACGCTCACCATTGTCCAATGATTAAAGCTCAAGGGCACTGGGGGCAGCAGGGGCTTGTGAATCTGCATGACGAGTTGAAAGTGCATCTCGTACAGCATCTTACAGAGCACATAGTGGTGACGATAAATTCCTGTTTATCTGAAGGTTGTTTAAATACTTAAAATATCTACCTTTAATGTGAGCAGCTAGCGAGAAAAGATGGAGGTAGTACAGAGCCTTAACAGGAGCCGGTAATTCTGCAGAAAGCAAAGAAACAGGGCTGCGTGCCAAATATCGCCCGGATGCCGAGTAAACAACACCGTTTTACCTTGTGATCATAACGCTTCCAGGGTATTGCAAGCCTCATCTCCTACTGCACCTACATGAGGTACATAGGCAGATATGTCGTGAGACAAAATACAGGTGTATGCTGTATGCTGCAAGTTTGCCTATACAGAAAATATTACCAGTAGCTGCCAGGAGTTGGGTGCCGCTCAAGGGTGCAGCAAAAACATGTGCGCCATTGTGGGGCAGAACTGGCAGTGAGCGGAAAGAAACAGCACGATAAAATATGAGCTGCAGGATGAGAAAATTACATTGCCTACATTGGGACACTGATGCTGAAGTTTGCTCGCTTGGGATATGCAATCTGGTACCTGCACACATGAACAACGTAGTTATGTAAGAATGCTACTACATGCTCTGACACCGTGCAAGTAGCCTGGTAAATACACCATACGTGTTCTCGTAATGAGAATTCCCATGTCCATTAATTTGTAATTTAATCAACATGATCTTTCCCAAGTACTCTCTAGCCATGAAGCTCAAGTGCGTTAGACGCATGGTCAGTGAAAAATTTATTTGCAAAACGTTAAGACATTCAAAAGTGTCAGCTTACATTGAGCCGGTAGCTTTGGCGGTCGGTGTTGCTTCCTATGGCTCAATATTGATGTCGCATTCTTCAACTTTCTAATTCCGAACTTGTTTAAGACTAGCTGCTCATTGATTTTCTTCAAAATGATCCCGGACATAAAAAACAAATCAAATTGAACTCATGTAACAGCATCAAAACACCAGAAACATCAGAAACTTCACAGAACAGTGTATGAAAATTATATGCAGAAGCAGGGATACAAAAAGAAGTGCAGTTGCGCTTCTGTGAAAATTTGGTCCCCTAATCTACTGCACGACAAACAGGCACCATGCCGAATTACCATGACTATTTTAGACTTCTCCGCTAACCTCATGAGGCGATAATCGGCGGCGACACACGGCGCGATGGCCTGAAAGTCGCTGAACCGCGGTCGCTCATAGCGTCGTTCAGCTTGGGGGTTTGCAGAAAATTTAACCCATCGCCACCATCGCGCAGAAGAGGTTCGTCAAATTGTACAATATGCAGAAGTCGTTGTCGGCACATACGCGACGTCCGATGTAACTATCTAAACTATGTTCGTATTTAATAGAGCGGTTTCACCGAAGAAATTGCCGACGCTCGCTCCGTTTTCAGCCATCCATCTACACAGTACAATGAAAATGTTGTAGAATCTGCGGAACAGCAAGGAGTGTTTCAGTTTGCGCCACTCACTTATTACACATATCCGTAACTGATTAATGTGGTTAAGCGCCACAGTACAGTGTTCTGGCCCATGCCAATTATTCGATCACGAGGAGAAAGAACGCTGCACCACAAAAATCGAGCAGCTGAAAAATCGTCACTCTGCCGTCTTGTGTACGTACCTTTCTCCGCCCTTGTTTCTCACGCTGCCCTATAATGTCTTCAAGAATGCACCAGCTAGACCAAACAAGCCGTTACTACGTTTGCTTTATCTGCGTCCAGTCCCGTCTCCCCGTGCGCAAGCGGCAGCGACAGACGATGGCGCCGTCATCTTGCGACCTGTCGCAGGGTTACCTCACCTCACGCGGTTACCACTTCCTTGCCGCAAAACTAACTGGCTAGGGCAAGCGACTGCCTTGGTGGCTGAAAAACGACACGAAATTTTGCGTGTCATTGAGTCGGAAGTCGACAGTTTACGCAGCCCGGCAAATCAAACCACAGTAGAGTAACAACCCACGAGCATTTCCCTCACAAAGGCGCGACGATCCCGTAGGTTTGGCAATGGCTCGACCTATTCTGTGGAGCCAGGCTTTCCGACGAGCTTCCTTCTGTTTTTCGCGCGGTAAGTAAAAAGGCTTTTCCCCTTCCCTGTCATGGTTATTTCATATTTCATTAGGCTATGCCCACAGTTCGACACGCAAACCAAAGCGGTGGCCGACAGCTCGCAAAATAAGTCGTTCACACCGGACCTTTGAAGACATCTTTATCCCGACAGATCCTGCAGCAATAAGGAAAAGTGCCCAACGACAACTGATTACCTTCATACGAGACGTGGGGCTCTTTGGCGCCTGGTGACACAGATAGGGACTCTCACAGGAGACTCAAGCGAAACAATTGCCTGCTATGAATGCCAAAAATGCCCCTCCTTCTGCAACACCACTACTACCGTCATATATGTGTTACTACTAGAAGCGCGAACGCCGATGGGCAAGGAGACTGCCATTCTCCTCTCCGGCCATAGCCCTCTACTGCAGCAGCTAAAGGGAATGTGGTAACGTGAGCAGAGAACCGCTGTCTTTCCCAGCACTCCAGTATTGTAGAGAAACGTACAGATGCGAGAAAGCTTTCACGCAACCGCACCTCCTATTTGGCGATCGGCTATGAACTTACCTTGTAACTACGTTTGGATAAAGCACGCGCTAGTACGGAGAAGTGGAAAGTTTCCGTTAATTCTAGAACAATTGCGTCCATCTCAAGGCCAATCTTCACCAAAGTGTATGTGAACATACGTTCATTTGTGGGGCCTATGCAGGCAACGTGACGGGCAATTTCTGGGCAATCGTTTAGTACAGTGATTGATTTTGGGCAACTGAGTCGCCTATTTTGTGTATAGGTTAAATTTATTATTAATTCAACCAAATTATAGGCGGACATCACCCCTTGTGGATCTATCGCATTCGTTTGACGACACATATGGACCAATCACTAAGACGGTGAAGTCTAACACTATGTGTTACGAAATGCGAAGTGAACAATGCCACCTTCAGTCGCCTTTGTCACACTACGAGTCTTTTGTTATAACAACAGCAGCAGCAGCACCAGTAGCAGAAGCAGCGATGAGTCAACGCCAAGGAAAAACAAGGCGGCGATGGAGCAACCTTCAGCCATTGCGAAAGGCGGTGTGAGGTGAGCCCTATATACGAAATCTTAACGTCGCATCTGCAAAATCTGTGTCAATATAGTGTCGTATGCAGCTCAACTGCAGCTAATTCATTCTAATGTAACAACGAGTAGCGCCACCGAAAACGAATGTTTTCTTTTATTATTGTATATATTTTTCTGTTGGATTCCCGCTAGACACATCTGTTTTCTGTGACTGGTCCGGTTTGTCGAGAAAAAACACGACGGCCGCATTCAGATGTTGTTGAAATGCGGAAACAAATGTTTTAGATTTAAGCGCAGGTTAAGAACTTAACGTGGTGCAAATTATTCCGGAGTCCCCTGCTACAGTGTGCCTCATAATCATATATACGTTCTGGCGCTTAAAAGCCCATAGTTCTTATAAAAGATATTTTCACTTCAAACTAAAAGTTCTCTTCAAATATTGCAAAGAAGACGACAATGTGTATTTGTACGGCACGAAAAAGATTTTTTTGCATATTGTAGAAAACCTATTATTGCCGGTTGAAGGATCGCTTCAGGTTTCTTCAGAGTGCTTCCCTACACGAAAGTACCCTATTGTACTGTCCGGACACTAATCAACTGAAACACTTGAGCACGTGGCAAACACACTCGAAAGCTTCAAATAACGTGGTAGTGTGGGAAATTTGAAAGCAGGAAAGAGCGCCGCTTCTTCGGCCTTTTCCCAACCTTTTACACCTAACCTTCTTTTTTCTCCTGGTCTTTATTCTGAGACGCCTGCAAATACAAACTACTTCATTCGAATTGGATATGAATGCACTCTAATTGTCGCGTATTCCGAAGCTATCGGAGTAAATACTGAACATAACAGTAAGCATGATCGCGCTGTCTGAATCTACTGTTCCGTTTCCCGTGCAATGTCAACATAGAAACGGAAAGACGTGCAAAGCGAAATGCCACAAGCAGAAGAATCCGCACTAGTTACTTTTTTTGTTCTAGCAACTTGCCAGAGCGCCGCAGAACATTTCAACAAATCTATTTGCCACGTGCTTCAGTATTTCCTTTCATGAAAATGACCATAGCTTGAACATGAAAATAGTCAGAACCATTAGACGCATGTTCGGGCAAGGTAATTGTGTCTTTAGGTGGGCTTGACGTTTTTAGTTTTACACAATGAAATCACTTTTCTCGTCACATGCTTCGCGTATTTTTAACATGTGTACTAAAAGAGTGCAAAGGTGTTTCAACAGGGAACTTCTCAATTGTGTTTATGTGTGTGTACTTCTATATCAGTATTGCCGCGACAAAATAGCGCAAACGGATAATACATTCAGGTAGTTATCCTTTGCACACAACTATGGTAGCGTGTCATTCGTCAGCAACATAGTTAATGAGGCTTGCTTCTCAATGGCGCCCTTTCAGGCAATACCAAAATAAATTTAATTAGTTAACGAATTCGCACAAAGGTTTCTTATGGCATAGGAGAAATATTCTTAGCACTGCTGGCAGCATCTTCATACAGTGGGTAGTTGTGAATCGATTTAATTTATCTGTCTTAGTCCATTCATTGAAGTGCCCAATGTCGGCCTCGGCTAAGACAATCATATTACTAATCATTTCAGAATGAAATAATTGGATCAATGCTTATCGATACTCTATTACTTCAGACGGCTTTTATATAGCTGGTAATTGTTGTAGGTCAGTTACGACAAAAGTTGGCATAGGTTCATATGAAAAGAAATGCAATATTTGATATGTGCGATGGACTACAATATTCAATTATATAAGTGAGGAGAGTGTTAGAACCTTTAGAACACTACGAAGGCCACCTAATGTTAAACTAATTTCGCTAAAAGCAACATATTACAATAGCCATTTTCACAAAATGTTTTCTGAGAACATACAATCGAAAGAAACACTTTATGTGGTTTCTAAATAGAGGTTACTAAATCATTACATTTTTCTTAGAAAAAATATCGAATAAAAGAAGGATGCAACACCGCCTCTAGCATTTATTACCGTTTCTGTGAACTAGGAACTATTTCCGATCCTGACATATCACGATTCTCGGGAGGCAAGCTTTCGAAGTACTTGTTTTTATCACTGATGAAAGCAATGTTGTTTAGATATGTAGAAACTTGAGAGATGTGGCTAGGCTTCATCTTCCTAATATATAAATCGACCGATAATATATGCATAAGCTCCGCTGGAGTTGTCTAAGTATGTCTAAACATAACCTAACGTTTCAAGCTGGCCTACTTTCAGCTTTCCAACTGGCCAACGCCCAACTATCAATCTGGCCAACGCCCAACTATCAAACTAGCCTACGCCAAACTTTCAAACTGGTCCACGCCCAAGTATCAGTTGCCCAACCCCTACTATAAGCAGGTGTGGGGCTTGTCCGGCGACTAAGAGCAAGAACTCGCTGCCATTTTCATGCGGCGCAGGATACCTTCCGATCTTTTGTATGGGAATAGCCTAAAGGATGCCGCTTCGACCCGTCAACGTCTTTTCCAGACGCTACCTGCAGCGTCAGGATACCCCACCTACCATTGGCAACGCACCATTTCAACTGCCCAATACAAATTTCTTGCGCTAGACCTTATGATCAGAGCGTTTCAAAACCACCTAAAAGTGTAGCACACGGTCCGGTGTGTGCACAAACAGAAACTCGCGCAGCGGAATTCTGCATACCCTCCCTTTATGTGTCACCGTCTGGCCGCCTGGTTCCCGTAATTTCGTCTACAACAGTAGAAAGTGTCGCAATTACCGCGGCTTTGCGAAAACTACGCGCCTATTCTGTATTTGACGTCGTGGTGCTGGCGGACTCAAAGTCATCGTTACAATTTTTACACCGTGGCCTACCTCGACACAAGTTTACAAGGCAGTCTCTGGCGCTAATCAAAGTTCTAATGAGCAAGGGCATTCAGCGTCAAATTTCATTGGAAGCTATGCCACATAGATTGGAAGGAAATGAAAACACCGACGCTCTTGCACGCCTAGCGCTGATATGTGTCCCAAAAGTAAGAGCGCCAAAAGTTTTTGAGAATCCTTAGCATGCAATGACCATCCCCAACTGCTAATTAGTGATCGGCCAAGAACGCACCTTGTCACTACGTTACGAGAAAGCACGCGCAAGTTAGGAGTGGTGGGAAATATCAGCGAATTCTAGAACGCTCGCGTTCAACTTAACGGTAATCTTGACCAATGTCTACGTGAAGGTTCGTTTGTTTGTCTAACCAGCGCATCCCACGTGACGGGGAAATTACTGGGCAACTGTTTCGTACAGTGGTTTATTCTGGGAAGCTGAGTCGCATACATTTATATACTGCTCATTTATTACTAATGCAAATAAATTACGAGAAGACTTCACCCCGTATGCAGCTATACTATTCTTTTGACGAAACATATCGATTACTCTCGAAGACGGTGTCATCTAACACTATATTTCATTAGAGGTGAAGTGACAATGCTAACTTGTCTTTTCTTTACACTATGCGTCTTTTGCTTTTACCAGTAGCAGCAGCAGCAGCAGCAGCAGCAGCAGCAGCCCCAGTAGCAGCAGCAGTGATGAGATAACGCCAAGGAAAAACAAGGCGGCCGTGGAGAAAACCCCAACCACTGTGAAATACGGTGTCAGGTGAGCCCTGTATACGAAATCTTAACGTTGGCTCTGAGAAAGCTGTGCCAATATGGTTTTGTATGCAGCTAAACTGCAGCTGGCTTATATGAGTGTATATTTGTGTTCTGTTGTATTCCCGCTCGACCGATATGCTTTGTGCGACCGGTCCGCTTTGTCTAGAGAAACAACGATGCCCGCATAAAATGTGGGTGAAATGCGGAAACAAACGTGTTAGCTTTAGGTGCACGTGAAAGAACCTCACGTGTTGCAGATTATTCCAGAATTCCCCACTACGACGTGCCTCATAACCATATCGTGGTGTCGGAACTTAAACCCCATTATTTCTTTGTTTAGAAGAAAAAATATTCTGACTTCAAACTAAAAGTGCCTTTCATATACTGCAAGAAGGGTGGCCACATGTATTTCTACGTCGGGAAACCCATTTTTCAGCATATTCTAGAAAACATATCGCCGAGCGATGGATGGCTTGAAGTTTCTTTAAAGTGCATACCTGCACGAAAGCAGCGTGTTTCGCTATCGTAATATTTATGAAATGGAGCATGTGAGCATGTGACAAACATTCAAGCTTCAAGTCACTTGGTATTGCCGCAAACGCAAAAGCAGCAAAATGCACCCTTTGTTCACCTGCTTCGAACGCTTTATACTAAACCTTATGTTTTCTCCTGTTTCTTATTCTGAAACGCCCGAAAATGCAACCTATTTCATTTGTATTTCACAATTCTACGACGCGCTGTCAGCGAAGATGATGAAGAGAAAGAAGACGATAACGCTCGGGGATATTCATACGGTTCGGCCGCTATTAACTATAGAACATTATCTTCTCCCCTGCCGCCGCTTTCTAAGACATAGAAAAATATTAGTATACTCATTCACCAAACTTAGGCTATCGCTAACCTCGCCAACCATTCTTTCTTTTGGTGCGACCTCACTGGGTTCCAGCCACAGGGATGCTTTTCTTGCAATTTATAATTTTATTAGAAAGACTAATAGAATACCTTGCTGAATTTCAAAAATTATCAATATTCTCTATTATTTCATTTATTTACGTTAACTTATTTTATCAAAATTCCTAACAATATTTTCATCACACGTCTCAATTACAGTTCTAGTCCCACGCTCCACTAATAAAATCTAGTTTGGCTTTACGTCTAAGCATGCGGAAAACCGCCTGCTTCTTGGCCAATCCCCCACAGTGGGTATGCGCAACTGTCTGGGACACAAGACAAGACAAGAGTGACATTCGAAGCGTCCTTCTGTATATAACCAGTAAATATATTCTACGTCTTTTCCTCCCCGCAACATTCTGGTGGAGAGTGCGGGTTCTTAACACTCAAGACGGATCTACGCTCCGGACACTCTTTGGCACCATCTGCCATGCCTACTCAAGACGATGATGGCAGTAATTCAGGCACATCACCGACCGTGCCTCAACCGACTACCACCAACCGCCATCTTGTGCTGATAACAGTGCGTGATCCCAGTATATATTCCACCCACGACAACACTGATGTCGAAGACTGGGTGGGAATGTACGAACTGGTAAGCGGATTCAACAAATGGGACCATGTATTCATGCTAGCCAACATAACATTTTACCTTGCGGGAACGGCACAAATTTGCTTTAGAAACTACAAACAAGAAATAACAACTTGGGATGCGTGTAATGAAAGCTCACCAATTTGTTTGGCAAGTCCATCGGACGCTGTTGTCGGAGGCTGACCGGCGTCCCTATATCAAGCTAAACGGCGCCCGAATGTCAAGCTAACCGGCGCCCGAATGTCAAGCTAACCGGCGCCCGAATGTCAAGCTAACCGGCGTCCGAATGTCAAGCTAACCGGCGTCCGAATGTCAAGCTAACCGGCGTCCGAATGTCAAGCTAACCGGCGTCCGAATGTCAAGCTGACCGGCGTCCGAATGTCAAGCTGACCGGCGTCCGAATGTCAAGCTGACCGGCGTCCGAATGTCAAGCTGACCGGCGCCCGAATGTCAAGCTGACCGGCGTCCCAATTTCAAGCTGACCGGCGTCCCAATTTCAAGCTGACCGGCGTCCCAATTTCAAGCTGACCGGCGTCCCAATTTCAAGCTGACCGGCGTCCCAATTTCAAGCTGACCGGCGTCCCAATTTCAAGCTGACCGGCGTCCCAATTTCAAGCTGACCGGCGTCCCAATTTCAAGCTGACCGGCGTCCCAATTTCAAGCAGACCGGCGTCCCAATTTCAAGCAGACCGGCGTCCCAATTTCAAGCAGACCGGCGTCCCAATTTCAAGCAGACCGGCGTCCCAATTTCAAGCTCACCGGCGTCCCAATTTCAAGCTCACCGGCGTCCCAATTTCAAGCTCACCGGCGTCCCAATTTCAAGCTCACCGGCGTCCCAATTTCAAGCTCACCGGCGTCCCAATTTCAAGCTCACCGGCGTCCCAATTTCAAGCTCACCGGCGTCCCAATTTCAAGCTCACCGGCGTCCCAATTTCAAGCTCACCGGCGTCCCAATTTCAAGCTCACCGGCGTCCCAATTTCAAGCTCACCGGCGTCCCAATTTCAAGCTCACCGGCGTCCCAATTTCAAGCTCACCGGCGTCCCAATTTCAAGCTCACCGGCGTCCCAATTTCAAGCTCACCGGCGTCCCAATTTCAAGCTCACTGGCGTCCCAATTTCAAGCTCACCGGCGTCCCAATTTCAAGCCCACCGGCGTCCCAATGTCATGCTGACCGACCCCCGTAGGGGCGTCGGCGTAAGCAAGCGTTTGGTGTATTGGCACACCACGTACCCGAGCACATGAGGGCCAACCCTCCCACTTGTCGCCGTGCGCGGCTTAGCAGTGTCTGGGGAAAGGGAGATCCTGGGGGTTGAGCCAATAATGGGTGTCTGGATCTTTAAAGCCCCCCGGTGGAGGCAACACACCTCTTTTGCCTCTGCTTCACATAGATGACATTTCAGACTGAACCATCTGGATGAAATCAGCATCGCCTTTTCCTGTCCTTCTGTCCAATCTTAGTCTTTCTATTTCCTTTTCAACTTTCCTGACTTCTCATGAGTTTCTATTATTTGCGAATTTCCTAGCACCAAGGGTTAACCTTCTGTTATATATCCAGTCTTGGGTATGTATACATTAGGTTACAGCGGCAACACATGGCTGGTGTCTGAGGGCGTTGTTCCCTACCTAGCAGTGTCCCCTTGTTCTGCTCGGTGGTGGCTGGCTACAATCACCGCTGAATTTTCCAGGGTTTACATGGCAAAGGTTTTTCTCCTCCAAGAACGCCCTCAAAAAAGTTGGCTCACCGAAGCAACATTGCAGTTCCTTTTGGAACCTAACCAAAACCCCTTCCTGAATTGCCATGCCCTTCACAGTAAAGGCAACACAACCACATGAAAACTCTCATCATTCCTATTATCTGAATGCCTATCAAACACGATCTGACCAGGCCAGAAAGCATCAAAGATGGCAAGCGGAGGCCTCCTCTAACTGGTAAAGAAAGACCAAGTCGAAAAAATCGCTCAACTCACAAGTATAGGTGCCATTATTGCGACAATCTGTCTGCGTCGCTTGCTCAACACAAGCAGATGAGTAATATACGAAGAGGTTTTCTTGAACCTCAGTGACGAAGAGCCCTTTGAGGGATTTCCAGAGCAGAACATAATTAAGGTACAAAGAATAGCAATTCGATGAAACGACCAAGAGATCCCCACAAGAGACCTAATATTCGCATTTGGTTCTAGTACTGTGCCCAGTTCACTCGACGCAAGATACCTGAAAATCAACGTCCGACCAACCCGAGACGGTGCTTCAAGTGTCAGAGGTTTGGGCATGCATCAAAATTATGCTGAGGAAAAGAAACGCGCGAACTGTAATGCCAATGACCATCCACCTGACAAGTGCAATACTCCTTTACAATGTGTCTGCTGCAAGGGCGATCATCCGGCTTACTAGCTGCCCTTGGTGGAAAAGAAAAAAGAAATAATCGCAATCACTGTGAAGGAAAAGATCTCATTCTATGAAGCAAGAGAAAGGTTAGAGCACTTACGTCTTTGGGGCAGTGCCACACTGGTTTCTAGAGTCTACAAGGTCCATGTCCGGTACTCCTGTAGAAACTCCAAACGGTCCCTTGGTGGCCGCAGCCAATGCCGCTCCATCATCATGGAACACGTGCCGGCAGACCGCCGTGCCGCAAGGCCGAAGGTTAAATCGAACTCCACGGCCCGAGACGCACGGCTCGTCGCCTGGTTCTCGATCCTCCAGCGCCTCGGAGAAGGCGATGGAGGTCGATCCGAAAAACCCGGCGTTGTCGACGCGAAAAGATCCGTGCTCCTTGGAGTGCGCCAAGAAGGTCGAACTTCTTGTAACTGCACCGAAAAAAGGGACAGGTAACCTGAACGGTTACCACCCTTAATGCAAGTAATGATGTTTTTGATACACGTCACCTTCAACTAGTAAGGTCGCACACATACATTTTTCCATTTCCATTAAAATGACATTCATTTGGAATTGCAGAGGCATAATACACAGTCTAGATTACATCAAATATATTGATACATGCATATTGCCTTGCTATTGTGGCCTATGCACGTGGCCACCCCGACGAAGGCGATGAACGCTTTCTGGTTCTCGAGCTCTCGGCTGTACTGGCCAACGCTGCAGTTACCTTTCGTAAATATATTTTGTAATCAGACTCCAGTGTTAGTGCTTTGTACGCGTAACAATATTGTAAATAAATTATCACCAGTAGCATTCTGCTTTCAAGAAACGAAAGTATGCCCGAAAAATACACATTTTCTGTCGTACGAAACTACCGCGAGCACTCCAGAGAAGAGAATCGATTTAATTTATCTGTCTTAGTCCATTCATTGAAGTGCCTAATGTTAACCTCGGCTAAGACAATCATATTACTAATCATTTCAGAATGAAATAATTGGATGAATGCTTATCGATACTCTATTACTTCAGACGGCTTTTATAAAGCTGGTAATTGTTGTCCGTCAGTTACGACAAAAGTTGGCATAGGTTAATATGAAAAGAAATGCAATATTTGATATGTGCGGCGGACTACAATATTAAATTATATAAGTCAGGAGAGTTTTAGAACCTTTAGAACACTACGAAGCCCACCTAATTATAAACTAATTTCGGTAAAAGCAGCATGTTAGAATAACCATTTGCACAAAAGGTTTTCTGGGAACATAAAAGTGACAGAAACACTTTATGTGGTTTATAAATAGAGGGTAATAAATCATGATTTTTTACTTGCAAAAAATAGCGAGGAAATAAAGGATGCAACACTGCCTGTAGCATTTATTACCGTTTCTGTGAACTAGGAATTATTTCCGATCCTGACATATCACGATTCTCGGAAGGCAAGCTTTCGAAGTCCTTGTTTTATCCCTGATGAAAGCAATGTTGTTTCGATATATAGAAACTTGAGAGATATGACTAGGCTTCATCTTCCTAATATATAAATCGACCGTTAATATATGCATAAACTCTGCTAGAAATGTCTAAGTATGCATAAACCTAACCTAACCTTTCCAGTTGGCCTACTTTCAGCTTTTCAACTGGCCCACGCCCAACTATCAATCTGGCCAGCACCCAAATATCAAACTGGCCCACGCCCATGTATCAGTTGCCAAACCCCTACTATAGGCAGGCGCGGGGTTTATCCGGCGACTAAGAGCAAGAACTCACTGCCATTTCCACGCGGTGCAGGATGCCTTCCGATCTTTTGTATGGGAATAACCTAAAGGATGCCGCTTCGACCCGTCAACGACTTTTCCAGACGTTACCTGCAAGCTCAGTATACCCCACCTACCATTCGAAACGCACCATTTCAGTTGCCCATTACAAGTTTCTTGCGCTAGACCTTTTGATCACAGCATTTCAAAACCATCTAAAATTGTAGCAAACGGTCCCGTGTGTGCACAAACAGAAACTAGCGCAGCGGAATTCTGCATACCCTCCATTTATGTGTCGCCGTCTGGCCGCCTGGTTCCCGTAATTTCGTCTACAACAATAGAAACTGTAGCAATTACCGCGGATTTGCGAAAACTACGCGCCTATTCCGTACTTGACGTTGTGGTGCTGGCGGCCTCAAAGTCATCGTTACAATTTTTACACCGTGGCCTACCTCGACACAAGTTTACAAGGCAGTCTCTGGCACTAATCACAGTTCTAATGAGGAAGGGCATTCAACGTCAAATTTCATTGGAAGCTATGCCACGTAGAATGGAAGGAAATGAAAACACCGACGCTCTTGCACGCCTAGCACTGGCATGTGTCCCAAAAGTAAGAGCGCCAAAATTTTTAAGAATCCTAAGTATGCAATACCCATCCCCAACTGCTAAATGGTGATTGGCCACTAACGCACCTTGTCACTACGTTACGAGAGAGTACGCGCAAGTTAGGACTGGCGGGAAATACCAGTGAATTCTAGAACGCTGGCGTTCAACTTAACGGTAATCTTGACCAAAGTCTATGTGAACATTCGTTGATTTGTGTAACCAACGCATCCCACGTGACGGGAAAATTTCTGCGCAACTGTTTTGTACAGTGGTTCATTCTGGGAAGCTGAGTCGCATATGTTTATATACTGCTCATTTATTACTAAGTCAACTAAATTATGAGAAGACTTCACCCCTTATGGAGCTATCATAATAATTTGACGAAACATATCGATTACTCTCGAAGACGGTGCCATCTAACACTATCTGTCACTAGAGGTGAAGTGAACAATGCTAACCTGTCTTTTTTTACACTATGCGTCTTTTCCCTTTACCACCACCAGCCTTAGCAGCAGCAGCAGCGATGAGATAACGCCAAGGAAAAACATGGCGGCCGTGGAGCGACCCCCAACCACTCTGAAAGACGGTGTCTGGTGAGCCCTATGTACGAAATCTTAACGTTGGCTCTGCGAAAGCTGTGCCAATATGGTGTTGTATGCAGCTAAAATGCAGCTGGTTCATATGAGTGTATATTTCTGTTCTGTTGTATTCCCCGCTCGACAGGTGTGCTTTGTGCGACTGGTTTGCTTTGTCTAGAGAAACAACGATGCCCGCATTAAGATGTGGGTCAAATGCGGAAACAAACATGTTAGCTTTAGGTGCACGTGAAAGAACCTCACGTGATGCAGATTATTCCAGAATTCTCCACTACGACGTGCCTCATAACAATATCGTGGTTTTGGAACTTAAACCTCATTATTTCTTTGTATAGAAAAAAATATTCTGACTTCAAACTAAAAGTGCCTTTCAGATATTGCAAAAGTGGCGGTCGGGAAACCCATTTTTCAGTATATTCTAGAAAACATATTGTAACAGCTATGAAAGGGACGGACAAGAAGAAAGAAGAGAAAACGAAGAGAACGAGGAGTTTGTGAGACCGAGCGCCGCTACGATCAAGCTACGATCATCGTTCATCTCCTGTAAATAAAACCGTTTCTTCGCAACTCTTAGTAACAGTTGTAGTGGAGGTGCGGGGTAATCGACACCCGAAGAAGGAGGCTGAACCACAAGTTCTTCGACAGAGCCGTCGCCTTGCTGGACAACCACCGAATCTACCGCAATTAAACATGTCCCACGACGCAGACGAAGAACGACCCATTCCAACAGCTGCGCCGATAAGTTCCGTTCTACAACTGAGAGATGTGCGTCCCTTCGCCGGAAGATCAGGCGAAGACGTCGAGGAATGGTTCATCCGTTATCACCGGGTGAGTGCCGCGAATAAGTGGACTAGTGCTTCTCAACTTTCGAACGTCGTGTTCTTTCTAACGGATATTGCGTTGTTGTGGTTCGACAATCACGAGGGAACGTTCACGACATGGGGAGGACTTGTTTCGGAAATCAAAGAGCGATTCGGCGACTTCCCGACGAAAACGAAAAGGGCAGAACAGACGCTACTGCAACGTGCGCAAGTGCCAGGAGAAACCTGCACGACCTACATTCAGGCGGTAATAAAGCTTTGTAGGATGGTGGACTCTGGAATGTCTGAGGAAGACAAAGTTGGGCACATCCTGAAAGGAATCGTCGAAGATGTTTATAATTTCCTCATCGCGAAAGACAACCTGTCATCTGTCGCTGACATCACTCGGCATTGTCGTACTTTCGAGCGACTGAAGACGAGGCGCAATTGGCCGGGGTTTGGTAGGCTAACCAATGTGACGACAGTTGCAAGCGTGGACAGCAACCAGCCCCTCGATCTTGTATCAACGATCTGTCACATAGTTCGGGAAAAGCTCAGCCTGCACGCGCAAGTGACACATCCAGGCACTCATAGCTTCCGCCTACAACCAGATTTCGAGCCAAACGTGGCATCCTTCTCCCCGTATCCTGCTGCGAGGGGCACTGAGGATTATGAACTCGCGCCCCGACAGCAGCCACATCTCTACGACAGAGGTCCTACTTATGACGCTCGGCCACAACGAGAGCAGCTGCGTTTTTACCCCCGAGGCCCTGTGACTTGTCAGGCCGAGATAAGAACAGCACCGACCCTACTGCCACGACGTGACTTATAAACAATATAACGGATTTCAGCGAGCAGCAGAGACACGTTATGCACATGACTACGAATTTTCTCGCCGCCCGCAGCAGCCTAGCATCCGTTTCGAGGAAGATGCTATGAACCGCGACCCTCCCGTGTGCAACAACTGCGGTTCCACAGGCCATATAGCTCGGTATTGTCGCCAAGGCCGTCAATCACGAAGGACACCACTGATGTTCTCGCCACCCAGAACCCGTACTTCATATAACTTGCGGACGACCGATTTGCTTCCAGCGGACCACTTCTCACACGAGACCAGACGCAGCGATTGCAGGATGCTAGTTTCCCGGCGGCGCTGACGAAGAACGGCGCCGAGGTCCCCTCGGCGGCGTTCTTGGTCAGCGCCGCCGGGAAACTAGCATCCGCGACCAATGTAGGTGAGACCGCCGGACGGTCTTTGCAAGCAATACCTCTGCCTGTCGTGAAGCTCAAAAACAAAGTGAATATCTCGATTGACGGAATACCGACCATGGCGCTAGTTGATACTGGGGCCACTGTCTGTGATGAACCTCGCTTTCAAAAACCGTCTAGGCCACAAAGTTTTGCTTTCTTGGAACGACGGTATTACCTTTCGTGGAGCAGGCGGCGAGTGGTTTCATCGCCTTGGTGTTTATGCTGTGAGTGTTTTGTTGGCTGGGAAAGTTTTTGTGTCGGGATTCCTTGTTCTTTCTCGTTGTTCGCACGATGTTATTCTTGGTATCGATTTTCTTGAACAGTGCGGCGCTTCCGTGGACAGTGGTTGTGGCGAAATATCATTGAACAAGTTAATTATATCAGCACATTCCGAACAAAGCTCGCGTGGCGAAGACAGGGACACAGACAAACTCAGTGTTCTTGATGAAGTGATGGCACTATCGTAGTGCCTGACGCCCGTTCGTGTTTCTGCAACTACTGTTGACGCTGACTGTGTTGACCTTGTAGTTAGGCATCTCCGCATAAACTGTGCTAAAAAGATATACTTGTGCCCTGCTCCGTCGTGTGCATGTCGAAAGGAGTCGCCACATTGTGGGCGCTGAACTGTTTCGCCAGGCCGGCTGTCCTTCCTCGCGGTATGAAAATCGCTTTCTTCGATGAAGCCGCATGTAACTCAATATTGGCACTAACTACGGACGTCTCTATAGCTTGCTTTCCTTGCGATAATCGCCATCTTGAAGAACTAATGCTTGGCATGATCAGCAAGACTCTCGGTACATCAGAACGGCAAGCACTGGTACATTGCCTTGCCAGGCATGAGGCTGGATTCGACTTCACGCATGGAGATGCACCCCTTCATTTACCGTCGTCCCGCGCTCGTCACAGAATAGATACCGCCTCCGCACACCCCATCCGCCAGAAGCCCTACCGAGTGTCCTACCGAGCCCTACCGGTAGAAGCCCTACCGAGCCCCAGTAATCCTGGTCCGCAAAAAAGATGGCTCCTGGAGATTCTGCGTGGATTACAGACATCTAAATGCAGTGACGAAGAAGGATGTCTATCCACTACCGCGAATCGATGACGTCCTTGATTGCTTACACGCTAATTTTTGCTTCTCAACACTTGATTTGCGATCGAGGTATTGGCAAATACCTATGGACTCTGCCGACAAGGAAAAGACCGCTGTCGTGACTCCACATGGCCTATTCGAATTTAATGTTATGCCTTTTGGCCTTTGCAATGCTCCTGTCACCTTCGAAAGATTCATGGACACAGTACTACGTGGTCTAAAGGCGGAGATATGCATGTGTTACCTCGATGATGTTGTAATCTTTGGCCGTAAGTTTGAAGAACATAACGAACGCCTCAGCCTTGTTCTCGACAGCATCGAGAAAGCTGCACTGGTTCTAAACCCAAAAAAATTTCGCTTTGGCGAACGTCAAACGCTGGTCTTGGGACACTTAGTCGACAAGGATGGCGTCAGACCCGATCCTCGTAAGATTGAAGCGGTGAGCTCCTTCAAGCCACCGCAATCAGCACGAAAACTTCGCTCATTCTTTGGCCTATGTTCGTATTTTCGTCGTTTTGCTCCCCGGTTTGCCGACATCGTTTACCCCTTGAGAAATATTTTGCAACAAAATGCATCCTTCAATTGAACACCAGAGTGTGACGCATCATTTTCTCCACTGAAGTTTATACTAACGTCAGCACCCCTCTTGCGTCACTTCGATCCATCTTGCCCGAGTGAAGTTCACACTAATGCTAGCGGAATTGGGATAGGAGCGGTGCTTGTACAACGTCACAGTGACGCAAAACATGTCGCACATGCCAGCCGTTGCCTGAGCAAATCTGAACGCAATTATACGGTTACGGAACAGGAACGCCTCGTAGCTGTTTTCGCCATACAGAAGTTTCGGTGTTATCGTTACGGTAGACCATTCAAGATTATCACCGACCATCATTCTTTATGCTGGCTGGTCGGTTTGCGTGATCCCTCTGGTCGCCTCGCACGTTGGGCGCTGCGCCTCCAGGAATACGACTTTGTGGTGTCGTACAAGAGTGGCCATCGTCACGCTGACGCAGACTGCCTCTCTCGGATTCCTCTTGCGGCTACCGGCTGCTATGCTGAGAATTTTGTTGACTGTCTCACTGCTGTTACTTCTACGTTCCCTGACGCGGCAGATTTTTAGCGAGAACAACGGAGTGATATTAACCTCGATCCACTTTCTGTCGCCGACCGTACTTCTCAAGGCAGCGGTCGCTTTACTGCCCGTAATAAATTACTCTACGAAACTAATTACTCCGCGCATGGAGCATGTTTTCTGCTTGTTGTCCCCGAGAGTTTCCGCTCCGAGGTTCTACGCGCCATGCATCACGATGTGACATTCGGCCATTTCGGCTTCGTACGAATGCTACACCGCACGCAGGAGCACTTTTACTGGCCCAAGATGTACGAAACAACCAAGCGCTATGTCGCTAGTTGTGAAACCTGCCAACGTCACAAGCGACCGACCACTGCAGCCCCGGGTCCCCTTCGGCCATTCGCACCACCCACTACGCCGTTCGAGCAAGTAGGCATTGACCTTTTGGGTCCATTCCCGTTATCTAACAAGAACCGTTGGATAATTTTCAGCGTAGACCATCTTACACGGTATGCAGAAACTGCAGCCATACTGTCTTCTACCGCCGCTTCCGTGGCGGTCTTCCTGCTGCGTTCGGTCGTCCTTCGTCATAGCCCACCACGGGTCATCATCAGCGACCGTGGTCGCCAGTTCACGGCTGATGCCATTGAAGAGTTACTTTGTGCACTTCACAGTTCCGTCATTCCACGCTGTATCATCCACAGACCAATGGCGTCGTTGAAAGGACAAACAGAACGCTGACCAACATGCTTTCCATGTACGTCTCCTCAAATCATAAGGACTGGGACGACGCCCTGCCCTTCATCACTTACGCATACAACACGGCAAAACACGAAACCACGAACTATAGCCCATATTATTCCTGTATGCAAGGTTACCGCGAAGCCCTCTGGACACTTTCTTACCCTTCGTTCTGCAGAGTGACGATTCTGTATCGAAGACTTTGTGCCTCGCCGAAGAAGCCCGTCGAATGGCTCGTCTTTGTAGTCTGGCCTCACAAAGTCGTTCGAAAGAGTGATACGACGACCGTCACGTATAAGTATCGTTGGAAAAAGGTGACTTGGTCCTTCCATGGACACCGCAACGCAAGCGCGAATTGTTCCAAAAGTTCTCACAATATTCAGGCCCATTTGTAGTTGTGGACCGCCTGAGCGAACTCACTTACGTCATAGCTCACCTACTGTGCAATGGTCGGCGACCAAGCAGAACTCGGCTGACTCATATTGCTCGCCTGAAGCCTTTCTACCCTACTTGTCCATCCTGACTCGACCAACGGGCTTCGTCTGCTTGCGGGGAAATGTAACAGATACGAAAGGCACGGACAAGAAGAAAGCAGAGAAGACCCATACAACGAGGAGTTTGAGAGGCCGAGCTGCACTACGATCACGCTACTGTCATCGTCCATCTCCTGTAAATAAAAACATTTCTTCGCAATTCTTCGTAACAATATCGACGAGCGAAGGATGGCTTGAAGATTACTTAAAGTGCATACCTACACGAAAGTAGCGTGTTTTACTATCGTGATATTTATGAAATGGAGCTTGTGAGCATGTGGCAAAGAAAGATTCAAGCCTCAAGTCACTTGGTAGTGCCGTAAACGCAAAAGCAGCAAAGGCCACCCTTTCTTCGCCCGCTTCGAACGCTTTATACCAAACCTTATGTTCTCTCCTGTTTTTTGTTCTGAAACGTCCGCAAATGCAACCTATTTCATTTGAATTTCATAATTCTACGAGGCACTCTCAGAGATGAAGATGAAGAGAGAGAAGACGATGACGCTTGGTGATGTTCGTGCGGTTCGGTCGCCATCTAGAGTGACATTCGAAGCGTCCTTCTGTATATAACCAGTAAATATATTCTACGTCCTCCACGCAACATTTTGGTGAATAGTGCAGGATCTTAACACTCAAGACGGATCTACGTTGCCGACACTCCTTCGCACGATCTGCCATTCCTGCTCAAGACGATGTTGGCAGTACTTCAGGCACATCACCGACCGTGCCTCAACCGACTACCACCAACCGCCATCTTGTGCCGATAACACTGCGTGACCCCGGTATATATTCCGTAGATGACAACGCTGATGCCGAAGACTGGCTGGGAATGTACGAACGGGTGAGCGGATTCAACAAATGGGACCATGTATTCATGCTAGCCAACATAACATTTTACCTTGCGGGAACGGCACAAATTTGCTCTACAAACTACAAACAAGAAATCACAAACAAATGAAAGCTAACCAATTTGTTTGGCAAGTCCATAGGATGCTGTTGTCGGAAACTGGCCTGCGTCCCTATGTCAAGCTGACCGGCGTCCCTATGTCAAGCTGACCGGCGTCCCTATGTCAAGCTGACCGGCGTCCCTATGTCAAGCTGACCGGCGTCCCTATGTCAAGCTGACCGGCGTCCCTATGTCAAGCTGACCGGCGTCCCTACGTCAAGCTGACCGGCGTCCCTACGTCAAGCTGACCGGCGTCCCTACGTCAAGCTGACCGGCGTCCCTACGTCAAGCTGACCGGCGTCCCTACGTCAAGCTGACCGGCGTCCCTACGTCAAGCTGACCGGCGTCCCTACGTCAAGCTGACCGGCGTCCCTACGTCAAGCTGACCGGCGTCCCTACGTCAAGCTGACCGGCGTCCCTACGTCAAGCTGACCGGCGTCCCTACGTCAAGCTGACCGGCTTCGCTACGTCAAGCTGACCGGCTTCGCTACGTCAAGCTGACCGGCGTCCCTATGTCAAGCTGACCGGCGTCCCTATGTCAAGCTGACCGGCGTCCCTATGTCAAGCTGACCGGCGTCCCTATGTCAAGCTGACCGGCGTCCCTATGTCAAGCTGAGCGGCGTCCCTATGTCAAGCTGAGCGGCGTCCCTATGTCAAGCTGAGCGGCGTCCCTATGTCAAGCTGAGCGGCGTCCCTATGTCAAGCTGAGCGGCGTCCCTATGTCAAGCTGAGCGGCGTCCCTATGTCAAGCTGAGCGGCGTCCCTATGTCAAGCTGGCCGGCGTCCCTATGTCAAGCTGGCCGGCGTCCCTATGTCAAGCTGGCCGGCGTCCCTATGTCAAGCTGGCCGGCGTCCCTATGTCAAGCTGGCCGGCGTCCCTATGTCAAGCTGACCGGCGTCCCTATGTCAAGCTGACCGGCGTCCCGATGTCCAGCTGACCGGCGTCCCGATGTCCAGCTGACCGGCGTCCCGATGTCCAGCTGACCGGCGTCCCGATGTCCAGCTGACCGGCGTCCCGATGTCCAGCTGACCGGCGTCCCGATGTCAAGCTGACCGGCGTCCCGATGTCAAGCTGACCGGCGTCCCAATGCCATGCTGACCGACCCCCATAGGGGCGTCTGCGTAAGGAAGCGTTTGGTGTATTGAGACACCACGTACCCAAGCACATAAGGGGCGGACCCTCCCGCGTGCTGCCGTGTGCGGCTTAGCCGGGTCTGGGGAAAGGGAGATCCTCCGGGTTGAGCCAACACTGGTGCCTGGATCTTCAAAGCCCCGCGGCGGAGGCAACACACCTCCTTGGCGTCTGCTTCAAATAAATGGCATTTCTAGACTGAACCATTTGGATGATATCGGCATCGCGTTTTCCTATCCTCCTATCCAATCTTAGTCTTTGTATTTACTTTTCAGCTTTCCTGACTTCTCTTCACTTCTTATTACTTGAGAATTTCCTGGAGCCAAGGGTTAAACTTGTGTTATATATGCAGTCTTTGGTATATATACATTAGGTTACAGTGGCAATACATGGCTGGTGTCTTCAGATGTTATTCCCTACCTAGTAGCGTCCCCTTGTTGTGCTCGGTGGTGGCTGGCTACCATCACCGCCGAATTTTCCAGGGTTTACATGGCAAAGGTTTTTCCCCTTCCAACATCGCCCTCAAAAAAGATGGCACACCGAAGCAACATTGCAGTTCCTCTTGGAACCTAACCAAGACCCCTTCCCAAGTTACCATGTCCTTCACAGTAAAGGCAACACAACCGCATGAAAACTGTCATCACTCCTATTATCCGAATGCCTATCGAACACGATCTGACCAGGCCACAAAGCATCAAAGATAGCAAGCGGAGGCCTCCTCCTCTAACTGGTAAAGAAAGGCCAAGTCGAAAAAATCGCTGAACTCACAAGTATCGGTGCCATTATTTTGACAATCCGTCTGCATCGCTTGCTCAACACATGCAGATGAGTAATATCAAAAGAGGTTTTCTTTCTATCCTTATCTGCTGTAACCCCCCTTACGTAATACCCCGACAGAGGTCCTTAAGAAAATATAAATGATGATGATGATGATGATTTGACGAAACATATCGATTAATCCTGAAGATGGTGCCATCTAACACTATCTGTCACTAAAGGTGAAGTGAACAATGCTAACCTGTCTTTTTTTACACTATGCGTCTTTTCCCTTTACCACCACCAGCCTTAGCAGCAGCAGCAGCCCCAGTAGCAGCAGTAGCGATGAGATAACGCCAAGGAAAAACAAGGCGGCCGTGGAGCGACCCCCAACCACTCTGAAAGACGGTGTCTGGTGAGCCCTATGTACGAAATCTTAACGTTGGCTCTGCGAAAGCTGTGCCAATATGGTGTTGTATGCAGCTAAACTGCAGCTGGTTCATATGAGTGTATATTTCTTTTCTGTTGGATTCCCGCTGGACAGATATGCTTCGTGCGACCGGTCCGCATTTCCTAGAGAAACAACGATGCCCGCATTGAGATGTGGGTAAAATGCGGAAACAAACGTGTTAGCTTTAGGTGCACGGGAAAGAACCTTACGTGGTGCAGATTATTCCAGAATTCCCTACTACGACGTGCCTCATAACCATATTGTGGTTTTGGAGCTTAAACCCCATTCTTGCTTTTTATAGAAAAAAATATTCTGACTTGAAACTAAAAGTGCCTTTCAGATATTGCAGAAAGGTCGGCCACGCGTATTTCTACATCGGGAAACCTATTTTTCAGTATATTCTAGAAAACATATCGCCGAGCGAAGATGGCTCGAAGTTTCTTTTAAGTGCATACCTACACGAATGTATAGTGTTTTACTATCGTGAGATTTATGACATGGAGCATGTGAGCATATGCCAACGAAACATTCAAGACTCAAGTCACTTGGTAGTGCCGTAAACACGAAAGCAGCAAAGGGCACCCTTTCTTCGTCCGTTTCGAACCCGTTATACCAAACCTTGTGTTTTTTCCTGTTTTTTAGTCTGAAACGTCCGCAAATGCAGCCTATTTCATTTGAATTTCATAATTCTACGAGGCACTGTCAGCGATGAAGGTGTAGAGAGAGAAGTCGATGACACTCGGTGATGTTCGTGTGGTTCGGTTTCTATTTAGAGTGAAATTAGAAGCGTCTTTCTGTATATAACCTGTAAATATATTCTACGTCCTTTCCTGCCCGCAACTTTTTGGTGGAGAGTGCGGGTTCTTAACACTCAAGGCGGATCTGCGCTGCGATCACTCCTTGGCACGATCTGCCATGCCTGCTCAAGAGGATGATGACAGTACTTCAGGCACATCACCGACCATGGTTCAACCGATTATCAACAACCGCATTTTTGTGCTGATAACAATGCGTGACCCCGCACATATTCAGGTGACGACAAGACTGATGTCGAAGACTGGCTGGGAATCTACGAACGGTGTAAGCGGATTCAACAAATGGGACCATGTATTCATGCTAGCCGACATAAGATTTTACCTTGTGGGAACGGCACAAATTTGCTTTACAAACTATAAACAAGAAATCACAACTTGGGATGCGTGTACTGAAAGCTCGCCAATTTGTTCAGCAGGTCCATCGGACGCTCTTGTAACGCTCTCAAAACACTTGCATGCCGAGTTCAGAGCTGCACCGAGTCGTACATTACATATATATTCAAGATGACATAGCGCTCTGCCACAAAATCGATCAAAATATGCTGGAAGCTGAAAAGGTTGCCGCCACACTTTAACGGGTATAGCAAACGACGCGTTTGCCCTGCTCATTTTCGAAGACTCCTTCACAGTTCGAGACGTCATGGCTGAACGCTGGCGGTTCGAAGAAGCGAAAAGTATCCCCATTGCACGCTAGTTTTCAGGCCTCCCCAACACGCCTTCGACATCTGCGTGCAAGGACGCCGGCCTACCACCCGTTCCGGTTGCGCCAGAGAATATTAGTGTTTCAGTTGAGCGTGTTTACGCTCCGCTAAGCAGCTAAGCGGAGCGGAAGCGCGAATGCGCATGCGCCGTCCGCTTAGCCGTAAGCGGGATAGCGGAGCGAGGAACATGGTCCGCTGAGAAGCTGCCTGAGCGGAGCGTGCCGCGCAGCACTTTGGCTAGCGTTGGCGTCAGAACGGATTGGATTGGATGCCGAAAGCAAGTGCGCTGGCTAACACGTGGCGTTCCCCAAGACGGCGCTTTATTTTCCATTGGATAAAATGTACCGGTAACGCATTACAAGCGCACGTCTAGATACTTCATGGAGAAACAAGTTATATATATACATATATACGTTTTACGGTATAAGAGTGATCATAAAGTGTTTTTATTTTCTTTCATTACCCTGAATTTAGCCAGGGGGCGCTGCAACTACGAAAGGTCCGCTCCGCTACGCTAAACGTGCAACTAAAACGTAAAAATCGCCCGCCGCTCCGCTGTGGCTTAGCGGGGCCACTCGGAGCGGAGCGTATCGTAAAGACGCTCAAGTAAAACACTCTATTGTGCCTATCGTACAACGGTAGACTGAAGCTGCCTCACCTATTTCGCCCCTAGTGCGTGACCCCGCCTATTCTCGAACGACACTTTCCGTCAACCAATCCGTTGTATGGCAAGAACTAGCCAACATGGGACTGCAGTCGCTTGGCGCAGTTAACACACCGGACTACCGGCAACCTGTATCACGTGAACCATACCGACGCTCATATGCTCGTACTCATTGCACCAATTCGTCGGCATTGCGCACCTATCATGACAGGCCTAGCTGCTTCTGCTGTGGACGATTCGGATATATTTCCCGTCGTTGTCGAACTGTGTGGAACTCGCATTACTGTGAGGTTGGAAATATTTAGAATCCTAACATATTACGATTCTTCGGAGGCAAGCTACCACAGCCATTATTTTTATGACTGATGAAAGCGTTGTTGATTCAACATACATAAATGTGTGAGAGATAACTAGCCTTGGTATGTGTAATATATGTATCGACCGAGAAAATATGTAGGAGCTCCACTGGAGTTGTGTAAGTGTGCATAAATCTAACCCAAATTTTTTGTTGGCCCACGTCCAACTTTAAAGTTGGCCCCCGTCCAAGTTTAAAGTTGGCCCACGTCCAAGTTTAAGGTTGGCCCACGTCCAAGTTTAAGGTTGGCCCACGTCCAAGTTTAAGGTTGGCCCACGTCCAAGTTTAAGGTTGGCCCACGTCCAAGTTTAAGGTTGGCCCACGTCCAAGTTTAAGGTTGGCCCACGTCCAAGTTTAAGGTTGGCCCACGTCCAACTTTCAAGTTGGCCCGCATCCAACTTTCAAGTTGGCCCCCGTCCAAGTTTCAAGTTGGCCCCCGTCCAAGTTTCAAGTTGGCCCCCGTCCAAGTTTCAAGTTGGCCCCCGTCCAAGTTTCAAGTTGGCCCCCGTCCAAGTTTCAAGTTGGCCCCCGTCCAAGTTTCAAGTTGGCCCCCGTCCAAGTTTCAAGTTGGTCCCCGTCCAAGTTTCAAGTTGGTCCCCGTCCAAGTTTCAAGTTGGTCCCCGTCCAAGTTTCAAGTTGGTCCCCGTCCAAGTTTCAAGTTGGTCCCCGTCCAAGTTTCAAGTTGGTCCCCGTCCAAGTTTCAAGTTGGTCCCCGTCCAAGTTTCAAGTTGGTCCCCGTCCAAGTTTCAAGTTGGGCCCCGTCCAAGTTTCAAGTTGGGCCCCGTCCAAGTTTCAAGTTGGTCCCCGTCCAAGTTTCAAGTTGGTCCCCTTCCAAGTTTCATGTTGGCCCCCTTCCAAGTTTCATGTTGGCCATCGTCCCGATGTCATGCTGGCCGTTGCCCCAATGTCTAGCTGACTGGCGTCCCGATGTCTAGCTGACTGGCGTCCCGATGTCTAGCTGACTGGCATCCCGATGTCTAGCTGACTGGCGTCCCGATGTCTAGCTGACTGGCGTCCCGATGTCTAGCTGACTGGCGTCCCGATGTCTAGCTGACTGGCGTCCCGATGTCTAGCTGACTGGCGTCCCGATGTCTAGCTGACTGGCGTCCCGATGTCTAGCTGACTGGCGTCCCAATGTCTAGCTGACTGGCGTCCCAATGTCTAGCTGACTGGCGTCCCAATGTCTAGCTGACTGGCGTCCCAATGTCTAGCTGACTGGCGTCCCAATGTCTAGCTGACTGGCGTCCCAATGTCTAGCTGACTGGCGTCCCAATGTCTAGCTGACTGGCGTCCCAATGTCTAGCTGACTGGCGTCCCAATGTCTAGCTGACTGGCGTCCCAATGTCTAGCTGACTGGCGTCCCAATGTCAAGCTGGCCGACGTCCCAATGTCAAGCTGGCCGACGTCCCAATGTCAAGCTGGCCGACGTCCCAATGTCAAGCTGGCCGACGTCCCAATGTCAAGCTGGCCGACGTCCCAATGTCAAGCTGGCCGACGTCCCAATGTCAAGCTGGCCGGCGTCCCAATGTCAAGCTGGCCGGCGTCCCAATGTCAAGCTGGCCGGCGTCCCAATGTCAAGCTGGCCGGCGTCCCAATGTCAAGCCGACTGGCGTCCCAATGTCATACCGACTGGCGTCCCAATGTCATACCGACTGGCGTCCCAATGTCATACCGACTGGCGTCCCAATGTCATACCGACTGGCGTCCCATTGTCATACCGACTGGCGTCCCAATGTCACGCTGACGAACCCCCGTAGGGGCGTCAGCGTAAGCAAGCGTTTGGTGTATTGAGACACTACGTACCCGAGAACATGATGGGCGGACCCTCCCGCTTGTCGCCGTGTGCGGCTTAGCCGTGTCTGAGGAAAGGCAGATCCTGGAGCTTGAGCCAATACTGAGTGTCTGGATCTTTAAAGCCCCCCGGCGGAGGCAACACACCTCTTTGGCCTCCACTTCATATAAATGGAATTTCCAGACTGAACCATCTGGATGAAATCGGCATCGCCTTTTCCTGTCCTCCTGTCCAATCTTAGTCCTTTTCAACATTCCTGACTTTTCTTCACTTCTTATTACTTGCGAAGTTGCTCGCGCCAAGGGTTCACCTTGTGTTATATATCCAGTCTTGTGTATACATACATTAGGTTACAGCGGCAATACATGGCTGGTGTCTGCAAGTGTTCTTCCCTACCTAGTAGCGTCCCCTTTTTCTGCTCCGTGGTGGCTGGCTGCAATCACCGTCGAATTTTCTAGGGTTTACATAGCAATGTTTTTCCCCCTCCAAGATCGCCATCAAAAAAGATGGCTCATCAAAGCAACACTGCAGTTCCCTTGGAACCTAACCAAGAACGCTTCCCCAATTACCATGTCCTTCACAGTAAGGGCAACACAACCGCATGAAAACTGTCATCATTCCTATTATCTGAATGCCTATCAAACACGATCTGACCAGGCCACAAAGCATCAGATTGCAATCGGAGACCTCCTCCTCTAACCGGCAAACTCAACCAAGTCGCAAGACCAAGTCGAAAAAATCGCGGAACTCAGAAGTACCGGTGCCATTATTGTGACAATCTGTCTGCGTCGCTTGCTCAACACAAGCAGATGAGTAATATCAGAAGATGTTTTCTTGAACCTCAGTGACGAAAAGCTCCTTCAAGGGTTCCGGGAGCAGAACATAATTAAGGTACAAAGAATAACAATTCGACGAAACGACCAACCGATCCCCACAAGAAACCTAATATTCGCATTTGGTTCTAGTACTGCGCCCAGTTCACTCGACGCAAGATACCTTAAAATCAACGTCCGAGTAACCCGAGGTGGTGCTTGAAGTGCCAGAGGTTAGGGCACGCATCAAAATCATTAGGACTTGAGACTGACTCCAACCAAATAACTGAATTTCATTAGCTGCAGAGGAGAAGAAAGACGAGCCAACTGTAATGCCTACGACCATCCACCTGACAACTGCAACGCTCCTTTACAATGTGTCTGTTGCGAGGGCGGTGATCCAGCTTACTAGCTGCCCTTGGTGGAAAAGAAAAGAAATAATCGCAATCACTGTGAAGGAAAAGATCTCATTCTATGAAGCAAGAGAAAGGTTAGAGCACTTACGTCTTAGGGGCAGCGCCACACTGGTTTCTGGAGTCTACAAGGTCCATGTCCGGTACTCCTGTAGAAACTCCAAACGGTCCCTTGGTGGCCGCAGCCAGTGCCGCTACATCATCATGGAACACGTGCCGGCAGACCGCAGTGCCGAAAGGCCCAAGGTTCAATCGAACTCCACGGCCCGAGACGCACGGCTCGGCGTCTGGTTCTCGATCATCCAGCGCCTCGGAGAAGGCGATGGAGGTCAAACCGAAAACCTCGCCGTCATTGACGCCAAAAGATCCGTGATCCTCCAAGAAGGATTTTTTTGATCCTCCAAGAAGGAACATTTTGATACATGTCACCTGCAACTTGTAAGCTCGCACACATCAATAAATTTTTCCATTTCCATTAAAATGGCTTTCAACATTCATTTGGAATTGCAGGGGCCTAATCCACAGCCTAGGTGACATCAAATATATTGTAACGGAGAGTCAAGGGAGTCCAGATACAACTATTTATTGTGGTCTAACTTGTGCTCTGGAGGTAAATAAAAAGCACTGCCGTGTTCTAAATAGGGGATAAGGAATGCCTTCTTCTCTCTCGAGCGTCGCTTCACTTCGTCTTCTTCTTGTAGGCGCCGAGAACGGCTACCTGCGATGCGATTGCGTGAGGCGAAAACACGTGCCATTATTTCGTCGTCTTTTCTTCCAATACGCCGTTGTCCTCTTGTGGGGGCGCATGAACCTGCGCGCGTTGTTTAAATATGTTTCTGCCTTCTATCAATATTGATACATGCATATTGCATGTTTCTTGTGGCCTATGCACGTGGTCGCCCCGACGAAGACGACGAATGCTCTCTGGTTTTCCACCTGTCGGCTGAACTGGCCAGCGCTGCAGTTACCTTTCGTAAATATATTTTGTAAATAGTCTCCAGTGTTAGTATTTTGTTCGCGTAACGATACTCTAAATAAATTATCACCAGTAGCATTCTGCCTTCAAGAAACGAACTTATGCCCGAAAAATACAAATTTTCTGTCCGCGAGCACTCCAGGCATCTATCAGGAGTTCTTATTGTTGTCCAAGAGGGCGTCCCCACACGAAACGTTATATTAAATACTCTGTACAAGGCTGTAGCTGTCACCGTTTTATCATTTAAGACGGTCACCATCTGTTCATTGTACGTTCCTCCCCATACCTAATTTAGTACTTGAGACCTGGAAAATAAATGGACCAGTTGCCTGAGACTCTTCTTTCAGTTGGAAATTTTAGTGCTCACTGAACTCCTTGGGGCAGCGACAAAACTGACCAAAGAGGGTAATTTCTTCAACATGTCGTTCTATCAAATAGCATTTCTATATTCAGCTAAGGTGCGCCAACGTATTTCTTCCCTACATCACAGAATATAATTGCCCGAATTTAGTCTTTTGCTCACCATGTGTTCTTATTGATTTCAAAGGGAAGTCCTGGACCGTTCACATGAGAGCGATCACCTGCCTGCTGTTATCAAACTCACATCATCACTACCGATTATAAATGTTAAACCGCGTCGCTGGAAAGTCCATCTTGCTGACTGGCCGTTTTTCATGAAACGTGCAAAACTCGACGAAGTATATTCAAGTGAGCTAAGCGCAAACGAAATTATTGAAAAGTTCACTGCGACTTTAATTTTAACGGCATGAAAGTTAATGCCTCAAGCATATAGCCTTGTGCGCAACAGCATCTATCCTTGGTGGACTCCTGAGTGAACAGAAGCAGTAAAGCGTCCTAATTGGTAAAGTGGAAAGTTGGGCTAGTTGGTGAGTGATCATCATACCTTGCTGGTGAAGCAGCGCACTGACACGGACACAGTGAAGATAAACAGGAAAAAACGACACTCGCTGCACTAGCAACTATTTTTTTTTTCAGAACACATACTTCATATTTATATACCTGCGCACCCTCAGGCGTCAAAGAAAATCAACGCAAGATTAAAGGCATTTTTTTAAAAATCATTTGCCCGCGCATATTCGGGCGTCAAAGATATGGCACCTATCAATCATGGTGTGCAATCCCATCGTAATTTTTGCAACCCTAACAACCATTTTTATTAAACAATTTTTTTTCTTTTTAGTGCACTTCGAAAAAGGCAACCTCACCATTGCTTAGATGTGCAGATGGCTGACTGATACAACCCTCTCCCCTCTTGTGAATATGATAGGCTTCGATTATTTCCCTGGTTAGCTGATCCTTATGGTGTGATAAAACTGTGGTATCATTGTAAAGCGGCCAGCACCCATGTTGTAAGCAGTGCCCCTTAATGTGGGAACGAATGTTCCCCCCAGTGCCCTTTTCTGCTCCAAAAGTCTCGTGTTTACACACCGACCCGTTCGGCCGATGTATACTTTTCAACACGATATGGGCAAACAGTAGACTACAGATGACCTGCACTCGACAAGTTTTTCTTTATGCTTGACTGTGCACTTACGACTATTAACTTTTACTTTTGTTGAAACTCTACGATCCAGTCCGGCACGTATTTTTCCGAGTTTGTTAGGCGCTAAAAAAACTACTCGTAGACCATATCTGCCACCTGCGTTTTTTAAGTTATGCGCAATTTTGGGTGCATATGGTAGTGACACAATTTTTTTGCTGTCAACCTCTTTTCTGTAGCGCTCTTTCCGATAGCCATTGCGCACATAGCGAATCAACTCATAAGCTGATGTACAGAGTACATGTTTTTCATATCCTGCATACTTTAGTCTGATAACCTGTTGGCTGAAAGTTTCTTTTATTTTTTCCGGGCAAGACTTAGTTAAGGCCGCCCTCAGGCACGAGAAAGCTATGCCACTTTTTACAATTTTAGAGTGTCCCGAATTATAGCTAAGCAAGGGTTTTTCTGATCGTGGATTGCGTGACCAGCAAACGTGGTCCGGTGTGGAAGTTAACGCCAAATCTAAAAACTGTAGCTTGCCATTCTTCGGCAACTCAACAGTGAAAGCCAGTCCTTGGCTGTTGTCCTTGAACACTTTTAAGACTTTATTTACTCTTACGTCCAAAACACCATTTTCGACTATAATCAAAAAATCGTCCACGAAGCGAAACACTTTTACCGCTAGGTCTTTAAGGTTTGCATCTATCGCTTTGTCTATGCTACCTAAAAAAATTGTGCTAAGTACCGGAGCTACTTTTGAGCCTATACATATACCGGACTTTTGTCTGTACATAACATTATTCCACATTACAAAGGTGGATTCTAGGTAAAAGGTT
This sequence comes from Dermacentor andersoni, assembly GCF_023375885.2. Taxonomy (NCBI): domain Eukaryota; kingdom Metazoa; phylum Arthropoda; class Arachnida; order Ixodida; family Ixodidae; genus Dermacentor; species Dermacentor andersoni. Next base: position 74,640,165 of record NC_092821.1, read on the forward strand.
AATAGTTCAAGAAATGTATTAACTGATACGCCACATTTGCTGACAAATTCCATCTCGTCGTTGTCTTCTGTTATACAATGCCTAACACTCGATAATAAGGGACCATGCGGAATATTGTAATACAGATCCTGTGCATCTATGCAGAAGAATTCACATCGTCCAGGGTTTGACATGTTTAAGTACGTTACTAACGTTTCAGAGCTTGGTAACACGAACGGATCGGTAACTATCAAGCCATTAGGGTGGTTTTGAAGAAAAGAAGAGACAACCAACTGCCACGAGTCCCTTTCTGATAGTATGGCTCTGAACGGAACGTCAGCCTTATGTGTTTTTGCCACGAAAAACAATTCAAGGTGTAGGTTGCACGAGCGAGTCGCTGAAGCAAGTCGCTCAAAATTGTTGCTTGCCAGTAATGCGACTGCTTTATCCCTCACCTTTTTAGCTTTTACGTCGACACGTACGAAATTCTTTCTGACCGCTGTCATCGCTTTCTCTTGGAAGAGACCTTCAGGCACGACTACAAAACAACCTTCCTTATCAGAAGTCAGAAACCGCAAATCGTTCTTCACGCCAAAGTTCACTAGATTCCTCACGTGTTGCTCTTTTCTGTCGGCGGTCATTGTCCTGGAAAGCACATCCATACACTCTGTGATGAAACGTGGACGCTCTTCTTCGGCCACACGACGCGCCATGGTCTTGGTCAGTGCTACTTTTTCTGGTGGAGTGAAGGCCGGCTCGAAGCAGAACTTCGGACCGAGTCCAAGAATCCTTTTGTAGTTGTCGGGAATGGTGGTGTCTCCCAAGGTGATCACTTTGCCTTCCGGTGGTCTGTGCTTCTTTGGTCTAGGTAGGTGTGGTCTCGTGGTCGCCCATAACCATTCCGCCAAACTGTCGGACGTCCTACACCATTCTCTGAAGCGTCAGTTGCGCTCTCGACCGTGAAGCAAGGCGCACGTTACTCTCAGGAACTCGAAACCATGTGCGCTTTCCTTCAGCCATCTTCAACACACTCAAAACGAATTTGTAGGATTGTGAAAGCCGAATTATGGAGACAAGCAAGACATTTCAAGTTTTTAGATTTGGCGTTAACTTCCACACCGGACCACGTTTGCTGGTTATACAATCCACGATCAGAAAAACCCTTGCTTAGCTATAATTCGGGACACTCTAAAATTGTAAAAAATGGCATAGCTTTCTCGTGCCTGAGGGCGGCCTTAACTAAGTCTTGCCCGGAAAAAATAAAAGAAACTTTCAGCCAACAGGTTATCAGACTAAGGAATGCAGGATATGAAAAACATGTACTCTGTACATCAGCTTATAAGTTGATTCGTTATGTGCGCAATGGCTATCGGAAAGAGCGCAACAGAAAAGAGGTTGACAGGAAAAAAATTGTGTCACTACCATATGCACACAAAATTGCGCATAACTTAAAAAACGTAGGTGGCAGATGTAGTCTACGAGTAGGTTTTCAGCGCCTAACAAACTCGGAAAAATATGTGCCGGACTGAATCGTAGAGTTTCAACAAAAGTAAAAGTTAATAGTCGTAAGTGCACAGTCAAGCATAAAGAAAAACTTGTCAAGTGCAGGTCATCTGTAGTCTACTGTTTGCCCATATCGTGTGGAAAAGTATACATCGGCCAAACGGGTCGGTGTGTAAACACGAGACTTTTGGAGCACAAAAGGTCACTGGGGGGAAACATTCATTCCCACATTAAGGGGCACTGCTCCCAACATGGGTGCTGGGCGCTTTACAATGATACCACAGTTTTATCACACCATAAGGATCAGCTAACCAGGGAAATAATCGAAGCCTATCATATTCACAAGAGGGGAGAGGGTTGTATCAGTCAGCCATCTGCACATCTAAGCAATGGTGAGGTTGCCTTTTTCGAAGTGCACTAAAAAGAAAAAAAAATTGTTTAATAAAAATGGTTGTTAGGGTTGCAAAAATTACGATGGGATTGCACACCATGATTGATAGGTGCCATATCTTTGACGTCCGAATATGCGCGGGCAAATGATTTTTTAAAAAATGCCTGTAATCTTGCCTTGATTTTCTTTGGCACCTGAGGGTGCGCAGGTATATAAATATGAAGTATGTGCTCTGAAATAAAATAGTTGCGAGTGCAGCGAGTGTCGTTTTTTCCTGTGTATCTTCACTGTGTCCGTGTCAGTGCGCTGCTTCACCAGCAAGGTATGACGTCCTAATTGGGCCTGGTGAATCTTGCAAAGATAACCTACCTGTGCACACCTCTTATCCTTTAAACAGGCCAAACCCAAAGCACGATTTATTCAAAGGCAGGCGCAAAACTTATCGCGGAAGAAATATATATCCTCAATTTACAGTTCAGTGACCTCTAAGTCAATGTGGGAACAGGTGGGAAAGTCTTGGGGGGATTACTCATTTTACACACTACCGTTTCTCTCAACTCCAGGCAACAAACACCACCTCAAGAGCAGGCAAATATGCTTTGCGAACATTTTTTTGATCTAATCAGTTCGACGAAATATGCAAAGGCATTTTTAACGTACAAACAGTCTGCAGAAAACTGTAAGTGCCCATTACTGGCGCATCAAATTAACTCTACAATACCCCCCTCAAGCAACAGGAAATAAACAGTCCTTTCTGCAGGAAAAAAATACAGCGGAAAGTCACCACCGTATTAGCTACGCCATGCTGGCACATCTCTCTCAAGCAGCTGTAGGTGCTATCCTAAAATTTTTAAACATAACCTGCGAATCTGGTATGATGCCGGAAGAGTGGGAAAAGGCAATAGCAGTTCCATTTCTGAATGCTGGTGAATACCCAATATCCACAATCGTTTACAGACACATTGCCCTCACAAGCTCTTTGGCAAAATCATATGAAAGCATTATCAATATAAGTGTCTCAGTTATTTTAGTATCAAGAAACCTAATATGCCCCCACCAGTGGGGATATAAAAAAAGGTCGTTCAATTGCTGAACATCTTGTTCGTCTAAGCATGAAATTCGATACACATTTTTACCGAAGTAACACTGTCTTGCACTTCGACTTATAAAAAGCTAATGATACCATGCGGACATATCGAATCTTAAGAGAGCTGACTGACCTCGGCACCCGTGCTAAAATGCTGAACTGCCTAACTGATTTTATGTCAAATACAGCATTTCAGGTACATCTAGGCTCAGTACACTCCCATACATTTACAAACAAAAATTTCGTTGCACAACGCTGTGTTCTCAACACGACACTTTTATAGTAAAAATGAACTCGCCTAATAAGATCATACCGTAGTCTCTTATGCACTATATACGTAGACGATCTCCTAGTTGCTAGGCGGGCCTCAAATTTGAGAACGTGGGAAAGGCAGCTTCAAATCACAATAAGTAAGCTTACTCAATAGGCTAAAGAAATGGTTGCCATTTATCCACATAGAAAACAATTACTGTTTTGTTCTCTCAAAAACAAGGGCGACACAGTGATCCATTCATAAAATTGAATGCCTTCATACTGCTGCTCAAATAAGACCACAAGCTTTAGTGGTAACCTTTAGCACCAAACTAAACTTCATAGCTGACATAAAAACACTGAATTATAAAGCAAACACAGCGTTGAATATCCTCAAAATGAAATCTCACAAGGACTGGGGTTCCGACCGAAGGCCTTTTACTTATCTACCGGTCTCTTATGCGCAGCATTCTAGACTACAATAGCGTGGTTTATGGCTCATCCAGACAGTCTTACATTCGACGACTTGATCCAGTACATAACCTTGGCCTGCGACTGGCAAGTGGTGCCTACAGAACAACACCTGTTCTAATTTCAATGTTGAGTGTAATGAACCTCCCTTAGAAAAGCGGCAGAGCTTTGCTCACTTTTTTCCACGTGCTTAGTGTTCAGTCCTTTGCACAACACATAAGCTAGAAGATCATCCCACAGTGCAACTCACGCCTACATTACAGAAATAAACCGGACAATATTCGGCCGCTTTTCCGGCGATTGAGGAATATTGTCGGGAGTATGACATTCCTAATGAAGTCCTCCATGTTTCCAAAAAAGGCGATTGCTACCGTGGTACAATTACACACAGTTATGCGACTGGACGTTAACACATTTGAAGAAAAGAGCCACAACACACGAACACATTATACAACAATTCCGTGCGCTTCTGGATAAATATCCAAATAACATAAAATTTTACACTGATGGCTCTAAAACAAACGAAAACGTGGGTGTAGAGGCCGTAAGGGAAAATTGGGAAACAAGTATTCGTCTACCAAAACCGGCCTCTATTTTCATTGCTGAAGTTAATGGTGTATGGATTCTAGTTAGAAAAATTATCACTGGCAGACACAAAAATAGTCATATACACCAATTCCTTAAGTACACTAAAGGCTCTACATCTAAAATGTGAGTGTGAACCCCTGATGGGGATATTATGAAGATGGTGGCGCTGAACAAATGCGGGTATCAATTCATTTCTGCTCGTTTGCAAGCCATGTGGGAATACCGGGAAATGAAGCAACTGATAATCGTGGATCGATGGCAGCATAAAACGACATAAAAAACGCCACACTTCTATATAAAGGTAGTATCTGCGTGATTAGGAAGGCCTTAACGTCAAAGGGGCAACATGAATTGGGCCATTCTACAAACAAGCTACATCTCACTAAACCCGAACTTGGTGATCGGAAGTCGTGCAACCACCAGGAGCAGTTCTTTGAAGTATTCTTATGCCGACCACGCATGGGCACAAACACAATTATATACTAACAAAAAAGATGCACAGACATGCGAGAAATGCGAAGAACCACGAACAGCTGTGCATATGATACTGACACGACCTTTCGTACAACTTTTGTCAACTATACATACCTTTACAACCTGCTTTAAATTTAGGAGATGATCCCGTAGTCCCATTACCTGATGGTGGGTAAATTTTTACATGACACTGGCTTTTCACACAAAGCTTACATTACCACAGCCTTCTTCTTAAATTCGATTTTAAAAACACTTCGTCTTTGATGCAGCCTACCCTTAGCCGCTGTTGTACCCTTAAACCAAATTTAGCTGATTGAGGCAAGCTGACCGAATTTCACACTCACGCACGTTCAAATTTCACGTTCACAGAGGCCCAAATTTCCCGTTCACAGAGGCCCAAATTTCCCGTTCACAGAGGCCGAAATTTCCCGTTCACAGAGGCCGAAATTTCCCGTTCACAGAGGCCGAAATTTCCCGTTCACAGAGGCCGAAATTTCCCGTTCACAGAGGCCGAAATTTCCCGTTCACAGAGGCCGAAATTTCCCGTTCACAGAGGCCGAAATTTCCCGTTCACAGAGGCCGAAATTTCCCGTTCACAGAGGCCGAAATTTCCCGTTCACAGAGGCCCGAAATTTCCCGTTCACAGAGGCCCGAAATTTCCCGTTCACAGAGGCCCGAAATTTCCCGTTCACAGAGGCCCGAAATTTCCCGTTCACAGAGGCCCGAAATTTCCCGTTCACAGAGGCCCGAAATTTCCCGTTCACAGAGGCCCGAAATTTCCCGTTCACAGAGGCCCGAATTTCCCGTTCACGGAGGCCCGAATTTCCCGTTCACGGAGGCCCGAATTTCCCGTTGACGGAGGCCCGAATTTCGCGTTGACGGAGGCCCGAATTTCGCGTTGACGGAGGCCCGAATTTCGCGTTGACGGAGGCCCGAATTTCGCGTTGACGGAGACCCGAATTTCGCGTTGACGGAGACCCGAATTTCGCGTTGACGGAGGCCCGAATTTCGCGTTGACGGAGGCCCGAATTTCGCGTTGACGGAGGCCCGAATTTCGCGTTGACGGAGGCCCGAATTTCGCGTTGACGGAGGCCCGAATTTCGCGTTGACGGAGGCCCGAATTTCGCGTTGACGGAGGCCCGAATTTCGCGTTGACGGAGGCCCGAATTTCGCGTTGACGGAGGCCCGAATTTCGCGTTGACGGAGGCCCGAATTTCGCGTTGACGGAGGCCCGAATTTCGCGTTGACGGAGGCCCGAATTTCGCGTTGACGGAGACCCGAATTTCGCGTTGACGGAGACCCGAATTTCGCGTTGACGGAGGCCCGAATTTCGCGTTGACGGAGGCCCGAATTTCGCGTTGACGGAGGCCCGAATTTCGCGTTGACGGAGGCCCGAATTTCGCGTTGACGGAGGCCCGAATTTCGCGTTGACGGAGGCCCGAATTTCGCGTTGACGGAGGCCCGAATTTCGCGTTGACGGAGACCCGAATTTCGCGTTGACGGAGACCCGAATTTCGCGTTGACGGAGACCCGAATTTCGCGTTGACGGAGGCCCGAATTTCGCGTTGACGGAGGCCCGAATTTCGCGTTGACGGAGGCCCGAATTTCGCGTTGACGGAGGCCCGAATTTCGCGTTGACGGAGGCCCGAATTTCGCGTTGACGGAGGCCCGAATTTCGCGTTGACGGAGGCCCGAATTTCGCGTTGACGGAGGCCCGAATTTCGCGTTCACGGGCGCACAAATTTCAAATTTACCCAACCTCAAATATCAATTGGCCAATCCCTACGATAAGCATGCGCAGTGCTTTTCCGCCGGCTAAGAGCAATAACTCGCTCCCATTTGCATGTCGTGCTGAACCCCGCCTGCTGCAACACCACCCAAACCACCACCGTAATATATGTTACCTCTGGAAGAGCACCGACGAGGAAGGCGACTGCGATTCTCCTCTCCAGCCATAGCCCTTTACTGTAGTCACTAGAGGGAATGTGATAATGTGAGCAGAGAACCATTGTCTTTCCCAAGGCTCCAGCATTGTACAAAAACGTAGGGATACCAGAAATCGCTCTACCGACCGCAGCTGCTAATTGGCTATCAGCTACGAACTTACTTTGTAACTACGCTACGAGAGAGCACGCGGAACTACGAAGATGTGAAAATTTTAGTCAATTCTAGAATACTTGCGTTAACCTGAGAGCCAATCTTGACCAAAGTCGATGTGAACATTCGTTCATTTGTGAGACCAACGCAGGCCACGTGACGGAGAATTTTCCGGAAAGCTGTTTAGTAGTGATTTATTCTGGGCAGCTGAGTCGGATATTTTTTGTATAGTGTTCATTTATTTCAAATCCGACTACATTGTAGGCGGACTTCACCTACTTCGGAGCGATCACATTCCTTTGACAAAACTTATGAACCAATCTCGAAAACGGTGCCGTCTAACACCACGTGTTGCGAGAGAAATGGACAATGCTAACTTACGTCCTTTTTTTGTTACAATGTGCATTTTTTAAATCTTTACCAGCAGCAGCAGCACTAGTAGCAGCAGTAGCGATGAGTCAATGCCAAGGATAAACAAGGCGGCTATGGAGCAGCCTCCAACGGATGTGAAAGGCGGTGTGAGGTGAGCCCTATATACCAAATCTTAACGTTGCTTCTGCAAAAGCTGGACCAATGTAGTGTTGAATGCAGCGCAACTGCAGCTGGTTCATATTATTGTCACAATCATTAGCGTGACATAAAGCGAATGTTATTTAATGAATGTATATTTCTTTTGCGTTGGACTCCCGCACGACACATCTGTTGTGTGTGACCGGTCCGCTTTCTCTAGAAAAAAACGACGACCGCATCAAGGTGTGGGCGAAATGCCGAAACAAATGTGTTAGATTTAGGTGCACGTTAAAGAACCTCTCGTGGTGGAAATTATTATGGAGTCGCTCAATACGCCGTTCCTCATAATCATATCGTGGTTGTCGCACATGAAACCCCATAATTTCTTTTTCCAGAAAGAAAATATTCTGACTGCAAACTAAAAAAAAAACTTTAAGAGATTGAACACATTCTTCAGTATATTCTAGAAAATATATTATTCCCGGTTGAAGGATGGCTCCAAGTCTCTTTAGAGTGCTTGCCTACACGAATTCGCCGTATTGAACTATCGTGATATTATGAAATGGAGGGCGTGAGCACCCGGTAAACAGACTGGCACGCCTCAAGTCACGTGATAGTGTGGGAAAGGCGAAAGACGTAAAGCAGGCCGTTTCTTCGGCAGTTTCCTACCCTTTATACCAAACCTTAGTTTTTGTGCTGTCTTTTATTCCGAAACAACCTAGTTCATTCGAATTTCAGAGGTAATACTCAACATAGCAAGTAGCGTGATCGCTCTGTCAGAATCTTCTGTTCTCATCTCCCTTGCAATATCCACAAAGCAAGAGAAATACGTGCAAATTGCAATGCAAGAAGCACGAGGATCCGCGCTACTAAATTTGTGTGTGTGTGTGTGTGTGTGTGTGTGTGTGTGTGTGTGTGTGTGTGTGTGTGTGTGGGTGGGTGTGGGTGTGGGTGTGTGTGGGTGTGTGTGTGTGTGTGTGTGTTGTCAAGTAGTAATGGCGGTGAAAAAAGCAGAAAGACAGTGTATGACCAAACTAACGCTTTATTGGGTGAACCTGTACCCTCAAAAACAGGCTATACTCAAAGAGCAATGATAGCGGGCGACGCGGTCAGCGACCGTCGACAATCTGATCTGCCGGTCACGCACGTGAGCCTTTATACGGGAGTCATCGAAGTTTCCAGAGTAATTGCTGGTGCCCGCGCGTCATCCGGAAGGTTCTACAGAATTTTCGTCACAAATGCAATTACATTACACAAGCTTCGGCGACAACAAACGCACAGCAGATAGAAGCTCGACAACATTCGGGAAACTTCTGGTACACGCAGGCGCGTCCCGCGCTGAGCGTAACATTTAGACGGTGAAAAGCGGTCACTCGAAAAAGATAAACAAGTACACGTGTCAATACTGCCTTCTCAAAAACCATCCTGCCGATGCAACAAACATAACTGGAGAGCGAAAAACAGGACACTTATTAAACAAAAGTAACAAAACATAGAAACAAAGTCCAAAGTAAAAATTAAAAAAAAAATAAAGTCCAAGGTTCAGTTATGCAAAGTCCCAAACTTCTTTAGCGCTGGTAGAATGGCTTAAGTAACACAACACGAACTATTTCCGGACGCAAGCGGCCCCGCTGTGATAACGAAATGCCATCTGGCACGACCTCATAGTCGAGGGTGCCAAGGCGTCGGATATTGTCGACTAATTACTTCATTTACCTATATCTGTATTTCATTATTTATCATTATTGCAGTTGTACCCATTGAGCTGCTGTTTCTTGCTAATGAATTTATATGTTAACCATGACTAGGAGGTCCCAATTCAGTTTTTACTATGAAACCTCTTTCTGTACACGTCTATCTATACAGTATCGTAATGTAGTAATAAGATTGATTGATTGATTGATTGATTGATTGATTGATTGATTGATTGATTGATTGATTGATTGATTGATTGATTGATTGATTGATCGATTGATTGATTGATCTTGTAGGGTCCTATATTGCGCCGTAAAAGCTTCTAAGTCCTCGTTGGCGTATCAGGCTACAAACCCAAAACGGTCGCTAGGCTGGTATTCAACGTATCGTTAAAGATTGTAGCGTCGGCTGTCTGTCCTCTGCTGCTTCTTCAGACACAGGCGGGCAAGCTCTCGGGCTTCTTCTTAACGCTGGAAATAGGCTGCGACTAGGGGATTTTTTTCGTCGGTAACGCGCGGCAGCATAATGTCGAGTCATCGTAGAGGTCGTTCGGTAAACCAGCGAGAACGGCATCACTCGAGTTGTTTCTTGAACTGCCGTGCTACAAGCGAATGTTACGCATGACAGGACCGCATCCCAAGTGTTGTGCTCGACGTCGACGTACATTAAAGCATGTCAGTGAGGGTGTTGTTCAGTCGCTCCGTAAGACCATTCGTCGGCGGGTGGTAGGCAGTCGCCCTGTGGCTTGTCTGGCTGTATTGCAGAATAAGTTGGTTGAACTCTGCTGCAAAGGCCGTTCCGCTGTCGGTGAGGAGAACTTCTGGGGCACCATGTCGCGGCAGGAAGTTATCTACGAAGAATTTCGCCAGCTAGGCTGCGCGATAGTCGAGGCTCAATCGATGATAGTAACCCGCCTGGCCTTGTCGGTGGTGTCTTGCGTCACTCCCAGCCTCGGCATGTCTTGACGTAATGGGCGACGTCGGCGTTCAGGCGCGGCCAATAGTATTTCTCTTGTTCTTTCGAGAATACGGGAAAACCCGAGGTGCCGGGGTTGTCTTGTCGTCGTGCAGGTCGTGCAGCACTTCTGACTGGAGTGTTGCGAGCCCAACGAGATAGTAGTTCGCGCGCGATGTCGAAAAGTTAGTATTCACCAGGGCGTCGTTTCGTCATGAAAACAAAGACAATCTGCGCCTAAATACTCTCGCGACAACGTCGGCCTTGCCTTGCGAGTACTCAGCAAGGCTTCTGAGCTCCGGGTCCACTCGCTGCTCCTCGGAAAAGTCGCCTGTGCTTATTCTTGCTAAAAAGGCGGCGGCGTCTTGGTCAACTTTGGGCGACGGGTCCACGGGAACGCAAGACATGCAGTCGGCATGAGTGTTTCTGTCCGGATTTCTAGATTAGTGATGTCATATTCTTGCAGCCTAAGGCCCCTCCACCGCGCCGGGCATCGTAAATGGTCCTATTAGTTCACTAGCCAACACAACGCGTGATGGAGGCTGAGGATCTTGAATGGCCTGCCAAATAGGTAAGGGCCGAATTTTGCTGTCGCCCAAATGATGGCGAGGTATTCTTTTTCGGTCGTACGATAATTTTCTTCCGCTTTTGACAGCGACCGACTAGCCTAAGCTATCGCCAGTTCAAGGGCGTCTTTTCTTTTTGCTAGGGCCGCACCGAGGCCGAGGCCACTGGCGTCAGTATGGATTTCTGTATCCTCCTCCTCGTCAAAGTGCGCACGCACTAGTGACGGCTGCATAAGTCGTTCGAGTTCTTGAAATGGGTCAACCTTCCGCGTTTCCCACTTGACCGTGACATCACATTTAGTTAAATGTGTCAGTGGCTCGACGATGCGTGAAACGTTTTAACAAAGCACCTGTAGTAGACAAATCTGCGCACTGCCTTCTTGTCGGTGGGCTGTTGGAACTTTGTGACATGCAGCTGTCTTCTACGGGTCAGGGTGGACTCCATATTAGCTGACAACGTGACCCATCAACGGCAGCTCGTCGTAATAGAAGCGGCACTTTTCCGTCTTCAGAGTGAGCCCTGATGACTTGATGCCCTCAAGTACTGTCGCAAGCCGTCTAAACTGATCATCGAATCTTCCGGCGAAGACGACGACGTCACTCAAGTAAACAAAGCAGGTCTGCCACTTCAATCTTGCTAACACCGTGTCCATCACGCGCCCTCAAATACATGTCATACTGAAAGAGCAACAGTAGCGCCGAACACACTCCGCGATCGCCGAAAATCTGATATGCCGGTCAAGCACGTCGGCTTTCATACATGATTCATCGATGGTTCTAGAGCAATCGATCCCCACAAGGGCTTCTGCATCAGCAGGCGTTTGGTGTGTTGCGACACCACGTACCTGAGCACATGAGGGTTGGACCCTCCCGCCTGGAGCCGTGCGCGGCTTAGCCGTGTCCGGTAAAAGGGGGAGCCAGGGTTTGTGCCAATACCGGTTGCTCGGACCTTTAAGGCACTCCGGCTGAGGCAGCACATTTCTTTGGCCTCGGCCTCATGTAGACGGCACCTCCAGACTGGCTCACCCGGGGGAAATCGGCAGACGCCTTTTCCTGTCTGTCTCCTGAAATCTTAGTCTTTTTCTCTCACTTTTTCAGCTTTCCTGTCGCCTTCTCTTCCATTCACTTCCTTACTCCTTGGCGGCTAGGATTAACCTTGCGTGGCTATCCTACCTTCAGTACACCATATTTTTTTATTGTGACGGCATACGACCGGCGTCGCGCAGAGTACTACGCAAGCTCTGCCGCGTCCCCCCATTGAGCTCCGTAGTGGGCGGCCGGCGCTGTTCCCGAACATACACATTTTTCTCATGACAGCGCTAACCTCTGTTGTGCATGATCGGCGTCTGAAAAGATGCCGCTCCGAATCACCGTTCCACTTCTCTTTTCGGAGCAACGCTCTATCATTTCCCAAGTACTATGTGCTACACAGCGAAAACAATATACCTGTAAGAAACACCTCCCCATTCCTAGTGGCCAAGTGTCTAAAAGACAAAATCGGAAATATATACAAAGCCTCAAAAATGTCTAGCAGGGGCATCCTCATAGAACTTAATGACACTGATGAAGCGCAAAAGCTCACGGAACTTGCCCGTATTGGAGACAACACGATGACAATTTTACCACACAGAACACTAAAGACAAGCAGGGGTGTGATATCAGAGGAAGACTTTATTGGCTTGGGTGACAAGGAGCTGCTAGGTTGCCAGGAACGAAATGTTACCAAAGTACAAAGAATTGTCATCCGCAGAAACGACCAAGAAATTCCGAAAAACATGTTATACCCACCTCTGGAACAAATGTAATGCCTACCTTGCTAGGTGCAGCTTATGTAAAAGTAAATGTCACACCATACATCCCGAACACCAGACGATGCTTCAAATACCAAAGGTTTATGCATGCTTCCCATGCATGCCGAGGACAAACAACTTGTGTAAAATGCAGCTCCAACGATCGCTAATCTGACAATTGTGTTAACTGCAAAGGAGATCATCCAGCTTACTCGCGGGCTTGCCCGTGCTGGAAAAAAGAAAAACGTAATTCCACTAACTGTCAAAAAAAATCTCGTCCTTTGAAGCAACAAAGCGATAGCCATACCGTTCGCGAAGAGGTTATGCTGTTGTGACGCAGGTGGGGGCAGTATCACAGGCCTCAGAAGTCCTCCGAGCCCACGGATAGTCGTCCCGCGGTGACCCCTCCCGCCCCCCTGGTGAAGCAGCCACCGCTGCTCCATCCTATTCAGAGTCCCTGCAGACACCAGTTCCGCAGGGCCCTAAAATCAACAGAACTCCAAGGCCCGATACACGTGTCTCTGCGCCCGATTCTCGGTCCTCCAGCGCCTCAGAGAGAGCGATGGAGGTCGACCCAAAAACGCCGGTGTCATCGACGCCGAAGGACAAGCGCAGCGCGAAAAGAGGGACACAGTCCCAATAACCACGTTAAATAAGAAAGCGATAACTATAAGGTTATTGCTCCTTTGTATGAGAATTTTTTGTATCTGTGTCGCCAAACACCTTTCTTATTCTCATGCACTTTTAATGCCATTTTTAACTTTTAGTTTCCAAATGGCTTGTATTATCCACTGGAATTGTAAAGGGCTCTTACACAACTTAGGTGACATCAAAGACATGTTAAGTAACTTGTGCTTAAAGGAAACAAACTTAGGCGAAAAGCACAAAGAGAAGTTGCCATTAGTTGTTCACATAGAAGCCGTTGCTGTCACTGTTTTAGCACACAAAACTATCACCATTTGTTCAATATGTAATCCACCACATTCACATTTTACTGTAATGGATCTGTATTTCAAACCAGCTACCTGAACTTTTTTACCAGCGGGTGATTTGAACGCACATAACACTTTATGGGGTAGCAAAACAACTGACACCAGGAGACAAACACTTGAAGATTTTATCCTGACAAACGCCATATGCCTTTTAACCACTGGTGCGACAACCTACTGCTCCCCAACCACAGCAGCTGCGAGCTGTCTAGTGCTGCTGCTATGCACTCCATCTCTCTTCATCGATTTTAAATGTAGTCTCATTGACAATCCTTCTGGTAGTGACTGTACGCCTGCCATTATTAAAGAAACGTATCCTTTCCCTACAGTACCATTAAGGTCACCCCGTTGGAAACTGCATCTAGCAGACTGGCCTCTCTTCAGCGAAAAGGCCTGTCTGGATGACATATCAGATGATCAAACGATAGACGAAATGAATAAAAAGATTACCCCCGCTATACTTGCTGCAGCAGAGCAGACGATTCTGAAATCCTCCGGCTTCTTAAGGAAAAAATTAAAACCCTCGTGGACGAATGAACGCACACAAACTAAAAAAGCGCAAAACAAAGCGTGGGGTATCTTTCGGCCATACCCAACAGAAGATAACCTACTCCATTTCAAAAAAGTAAGGGCGAAAACTAGGTACACGCACTGTCAAGCCGAAAGGACAGCCTTTGAAAACGTATGTATCCTCCAATAATAACTCAATGACATCCAAAAGAGTGTGGGATCAGCTTCGTAAGTTTAGAGGCAACTACGCTCCTTACACGAACCCCATACTCTCACACCCAGGTACGCAAACGCATTTAAAAGAACAAGTAGGCATACTAGGGCAGAATTTCCATAACATATCAAGCTCAATAAACTGTTTCACTGTATTTGAAAAATATAAACAATCAGCAGAAAAAAAAAGCTTCCGGCAACACAAAGTTCCGAGGGATCATATAATGTTCCTTAACCCTCCCAAAAATCAAGAGTACTTACCACTGGCAAAAAACAGCGCCCGGTCCGGACAAAGTACGTTACACAATCCTCGCACACTAATCTCCTAAAACAGTTAAGACCTTGCTCCCTTCTTAAACAGATGGGCTTCCGTCAAACACTGAACTTCATAATCTGGGAAACAGGAAAAATTCCGAATGAGAGTAAAAGGCCATCATAATTTCTTTGTTGAAAGCTGGAAAGCATCCTACAACAGCAACCAGCTACCGACCTATAGCACTCACAAGATGTCTTGCTAAGTGTTATGAATCCATTATAAACATCAGATTGACATACGTCCTTGAAACGGAGAATCTGCTCGATAATCATCAGTGTGGGTACAAGAAAGGTCGCTCCACAACAGATCACCTTTCCCGGCTTGAGCACGAGATACGTGCGGCCTTTCCACACAAGAAATAGTGTCTCGGTTTTCTTCGATCTAGAAAAGGCGTACGACACAACATCGAGGTTTGACATTTTAAGGGACTTAGCGGATTTAGAGATCCTCAGTGGAATGCTCAAATGTCTAGCCGAGTTCATATCCGACCGAACATTCCAAGTGCCTTTAGAGACGGTGTTATCCCGCGTATTCATTCAGGAAAATGGTGTGCCATGGGGATGTGTATTAAGCACAACATTGTCGTGAACATTAACTCAGTCAGTAATGTAATTCCAACACCTTTAATTCACTGATTGTCTGTGGATGATCTACAAATTCCGTGTTGTGCATCAAACTTGGCAACCTGTCACCAAATCCAAATTGAGCTAAACAAACTCACCCAGTGTGGTTTTCAAGTGAAAAAACTATTAGTGTTGTCTTTTCACAAAAAAAAGAGGCCTACAACCAGATCCTATCCTTAAGCTACAGAAAGCCACACTACTGTAAAACAAGAACACAAATATCTGGGTGTTCTGTTTGATAAATAGTTGAACTTTCTTGCGCACATAAATAGTTTTAAACATAAAGCAAACAATGCACATAACATCCTCAAAGTCCTCTCCCAAAAGCGCTGGGGCTCTGACCATAAATGCCTGCTACACATCTACCGCACTTTAGTACGTAGCACATTGGACTATGGTAGCATCATATGTGGTTCAGCCAGACAGTCTTGCATCTGGCGACATGACTCGGTTCATAACCTCGGCCTACGACTGGCAAGTGCCGCTTATAGAACATCACCTATTTAGACTTTATACGTCGACTGTAATGAGTATCCTTTACAACAGCGCAGAGTGCTACTAACTTTTTCCTACGTACTCAGAAACAAGTCCTCACCACAACACATGTGCTACAACATCGTCACGCAGTGCAGCTCACACTTACACTATACAAATAAACCAGACATCATTAGGCCGCTCATCCTGTGATACGAGGAGTAGTGTCCGGATTATGACATCCCTCGGGAAGTCCTCCAGGTTGCCAGAACGTTTGTCCCCGTGGTGTGATTTCACACCGTTATGCGACTGGACACAAACACATTTAAGGAAGACACACCACACGAAGACATTATACAAGAATTCCTTGCTCTTCTTGACAAATATATAGATTCCATGAAAATTTATACCGATGGCTCTAAAGCAAAACAACACTTGGGTGTGGGGGCCGTGACAGAAAATTGGGAAACAAGTATTCGATTACCACAGCCTGCCTCTGTCTACACAGTCGATGTATACATAATATGAACGGTGGTTCAAAAGATCATCGCTTACAAACTCAAAACACTGTCATATATACACAGATTCATTAGGCATACTCAAAGCTCTACACGTGAAATCCGAATGGGAACCCCTGTTGGGGGATATTTTACACGCATTAACGTCAAACAAATACGACAGATCAATTAGGTTTTGTTGGGTACCAAGCCATGTTATGATACCGTGTAACAAAGCAGCGGATCCATGGCAGCGTACAAAAACATTACAAATACAATGCTTTTATATAAAGGCGGTAATAATCTAATTCGGAAGGCATTGACGTCAAAATAGCAACACGAATGGGACCATTGTTTAAGCAAGCAGCGACATCTTATTAAACCTATAATTGGCGAGTGGAAATCATGCAGTCACCAGCAATGGTTCTACACATCTGACGCACAATTTCCTCCTCCAAAAAGAAAACCCGCCAATTTGTGAAAAATGCATTGAACCACTTACAGTCATACATATCCTAATAACATGTCCACACATCGACACACAGAGACGAATGTTTTTACACAACCTGTATAATTTACATATCCCATTGCACCCTGACCTATTACTCCTAGATGACCTCTGGTGCCATTTACTAACCTATTCGAACTGTAGAGAAAACTGGTTATTTACACCAACTCTAATGCAATGCAGGTTTACCTGCTCTAACGTTGTTTCCCTTTGTCTTGTCACTGGCGCAGCATGGCCTTAGTTGCCTTTGTGCCATTAAACCCAAACTAATAAACAAACCAGAGTAATCGCTTGTGCGCGTTCTCTTCCAGAAAATCCAACACAATTCGCGTATATATATATATATATATATATATATATATATATATATATATATATATATATATATATATATATATATACAGAAAGGAGCTTCATGCTGAAGAGTTCCAGATCTTTAACGACGCAGCAACTCTACGAAAGTCTGAGAGACGTCCTGCTATAATGAAGCCTTCAGATAGCAGAACACCAAGGCGAGAGGTCACACAGCCCAGGCAATGCAAGCATAAGGCTATGACTAACTCATTGTAGTCCTCTCTGAAACAGATCATACTGCTCATTCTTTTCCAGCACATAGATATAATACACTACACACACTAGCGGTGTAGGTTCTCCTTGATGGGAACACCGTACCAGCTGTCCGTTCTCTTTCGAGCTGCTGACAAGTGCGCCCGACTATAAGGAGAATGTTGGACTCCAGCAGCTCGGCTTCTGCTGACTCTACAGTCCCAGGCACCCCAGTTTCCACTCTCAATAGTCATCAGCGTGATCCCCAGCTTTTGGCACAGTCCGTAGTGATGACATTGAGGATTTATGAACGACTACGATAGAATCAGCGAGTATAACAAGTGAAACGATCATAAAAGTTAACGTCGCATTCTGCCTCACTCATGTACCGAAAACATGCTTCCTCAACCACGAACAACAAATTGGCCATTGGGCCGAATTCAGCCAGAATATCCGACAGATCTTCGGCACTACTGCTGACCGATCTGATTCCATCAAAAAAGTTCGTCGACCATTGTCAACACGAAAGAAAGTCGTATACATCGTACATTGAGGACGTCTTGGAGCTTTGCCGACGTGTTAGCGCTAACATAATGGAAGCAGAACGCATTCCACGCGTTTTAAAGGGAACAAACCCGTTGGCATTTAAAACCCTGGTGGTTCAAAATCACACTCCGGTCACTTACATCACCACTATAGGCCAGCGGCTTGGCGAGCGTCGCTCTCTTTTGGTACTGCTTCCCTGCGGCATTGTGCGTCTTCCCGGTGAGGTTGATCTGCATGATGTATGGTCTCTCATAGATACCATCATGCCTGAAAAGCTACGATCAAGGTGCGACGTCCTCCTCGGCTGCCCCTAACCAGTATTTGCCTTCTGTATCACGTCAGATCACCGTTTGTGACACGAGCAACAGCTTGGAATAAATGTATCTTGTAATATTTCTAGCAACTGACAAGTGAGTACCGCAGCCAATTTAAAATAATGAATGCTGTAAAACTTCTTATCGCGCTTGATTGAGAGCTTTCCCTTAGGCGGGTACGCTTCTTGGCAGCACCGCATTTAAACTCGTGAAAATTCTATTGTCTATCTGTAGTGCTCATAAATTACGAGTGGCGTCATGTTGAGGTTTAGGTGGTCGACCCGCCGTGATTGCTTAGTGGCTTTGGTGTTGCGCTGCTAAGCACTCATTTTTGGCTCTTAAAATCATTTCTAAAAGTCATGTACCAACAAACCAAACACCAGACATAAGTGATCGAATTCCGGCCGCAGCGGCCGCATTTCCATGAGAACGAAATGCAAGAACAACCGTGTACATAGGTACACGTTAATGAAGCCCAGTAGGTCAAAAATTAATCTGTAGTCCCCACTACGGTCAGCCTCATAATGAGATTATTGTTTTGGCATTTAAAACCCCATAATTTTTATGATTTAGGTGAAACTCTATACCTTCGCATGAATAGTATTTGCAAGAACGAGTGGCTCTCATTCCGTAACAAGTTATTATGCCATTTCAGAACACTTTTTCCTACCATGTGTAGCACTCCTTACGGAACAACACAGTCTGCAAGAATAAGCAAAGAAACGCTTATTAGGTTGCTGTTTACATATAAGCACTATAAGGGTATGTACGCAGGTTGTTCATTCGTCTCCAACCTAGCGACCGGTCATACCTTCGTCCATTTTAATTTTCCCTTTTCTTTATTCTTTTCTAAATGTTCCATTTCAACCACGTATGATTAGTCCTTTACTTCCGCTGGCTTCATGGCCTGCTGACTTTATATGTTCGTGATTAACAAAATCGAGCCTCTCCCCTCGTTCACTAATTCCTATCAACATACTCCATGATTTGCCTCGACGTCAAATTGAACCAAGTACATTAGTTCGACAGGTCATGCATTTCAAGTGGCCAATTATCTCTTATGGTTTTTTTATATTATATTGCGGGAAAGTACTTGCTGCTTCGCGCAAAAAATAAACTTATTACGGTTTTACAGTTACACATGTTACTGTGCCAATGTGAAATACTGCGTCAACCTATTTGTAGTATTGCAGACAGAAGGAAGGCAAAGAACCGGCGGTATGCAACCCCCGTAAATTCTCCCGCTAGTCCGTCGAGCTTGGACAGTCAACTCACAACGCGAACTGGCGACAAGCCTTGTGTTTCCGAGGAATGTCTCAAACTCTTCGCGCAATTGCGGCAACTCGAGAGATGCAGCAGGAAACGTGCGGACGTAAAGTCATTCATTTTTGATATATATCCTACGCGATTTGCCCACAGGACTCGCATTACTTAATTGACATCGTCGCTTCCACGCGGTTATAAAACATCATTTTCTTGCCTTTAATGTCATCAGTCGTTCGTGCAGCAACGCAGTCTCAAGAACCATCTGCAAATACATAGGAACGAGAAAATGCAAATAACAAGTTGTGAGCATTTAGGCTGAACGGGCAACTTTCGGATAAATTACATTCGCGAAATTGTCTCATCGTCTTCAGGTGACAACAGTTATCATGTCAGTTCCGCATACTTTGTGGGTCTGTTTGTGAGATTCCTGACAGCACCACCCAGCTTACAAGAGTTTACAAATGAAAGCCTACGAGACCGTTATCCCGTAGTAAATGAACTTCTTAAGGCCATCAGAGTAATCCTCCCATACCCGCCGTGGTTGCTCAGTGGCTATGGTGTTGGGCTGCTGAGCACGAGGTCGCGGGATCGAATCCCGGCCACGGCGGTCGCATTTCGATGGGGGCGAAATGCGAAAACACCCGTGTACTTAGATTTAGGTGCACGTTAAAGAACTCCAGGTGGTCGAAATTTCCGGAGTCCTCCACTACGGCGTGCCTCATAATCAGAAAGTGGTTTTGGCACGTAAAACCCCATAATTTAATTTAATTTTAATGTAATCCTCCCATTCGGGACATCAAACGCACCAAGTATTTTTAGTTAGAGAAGTATATTTTGCAGATGAATCGCGTTATTGCTGCGCAAGTGTTCTCATTCATTCTCATATTGTGGGGGAGTAGCTCTTACTGCTCTTGGCTCAAAAACTCTCCTTGCTGTCTTTCTCTAAGAGCAGTTATTGTGCCGGTTTACAATTTTCCGTTCGTCTATTCGTAGGAATGCGGGCGAACGAAAATCAAGAAATCCGCAGAGGGCAACCAGCAGCACTGTTTCCGGTGGAGCATCGAACCAGGGCAGTCATCTCAAGCGCAGTAGCATCAAGCTCTATGCCTGCGAAGAATGCCACAAACAATTTGCCGAAATGTCGGCACTCGAGAGACACAGCAGGAAACACATGGGCGAAAAGCCCTTCATTTGTAATGAATGCCCCAAGTCATTCCCCCGTAGCAGCGATTTGGAGGCACATCGCCGCACGCACACCGGTGAAAAAGCCATTGTCTGCGAAATATGTCATAAAAAGTTCGCAAGGAAGGATTACCTCCGGGACCATCTCACGATCCATACGGGTGAAAAAGCCTTTGCCTGCAAAATATGTCCTAAAAAATTCGCAAGGAAACAACACCTCCGGAACCATCTCGTGAGCCATACGGGTGAAAAGCCCTTTGTCTGCCATATTTGTTGTAAATCTTACACGTGGAAGACCAGTCTCACCAGGCATATTAAAAAGCATACAGCCGAAAATTCTCGCGCTGGCCCACAATGCCCTCAATGATTGGCGGCCGAGCAATGTCTGGACGAAAATCTCTACACGTGTAGAGGCGAAGTCCTCGGAATTGCGAAGGATGAATAGAATCCTTTACGCGCAAGTTGGTTTCGGAATATTGCCGCAGTAGCCACATCGATGAGGAACCGTATCAGTTTACGCAGTGCCGCAGTCGTTCAGAGGGCAAAAAAAAAACGCTCGACAGACGTTTTTGCTAGCAACGTATGCACTATGTGCGAAGACTTATTTTTAGAGACATGGTTGAAAATTCCACGTATTCCATTGTGCGCATTGATAAATAACCAGGGTAACCAATTGGGTGCGCTGATAAACTCACTCGTCTGCAGATCATCTATCGCCACTATAAATTTGAGGCATGGTAACAAACATCTCCCGAGGAGTGGCCGAATTTTTAGGCATGTGTACAAGTTCACACAAAGGGTTACAGTGTGGGCAAAGCGCACGGTGTGCTTTTAAGCACCTGTGAAGGCGAAAACACTTGGAGAAATCCTCGATGTAAGCTGTGTTAGCTGGCTGTCAAAACATTACGAGGGGAGACATTACCCCAACAGTTAGAACAATTTTGCAAGTGGGTGATATTCGTCTGGCTCTTCGTTCCGCAATTCTGTCTGGATGACAAAGCCTAACAGGTTGCCGCTTTTATATTCCTGGGACTTCTGCGTGAAACTGCCAGCTGAATCACCATTACTGCCTACTCAGTGCAGAAAATTTCAGTTGCAATCATTTTGGCCTCATTTAAACATGTTTTATTGCGAAAGCAATACTGCTCGAGGTTTCCGCTCTTGGCCGTCGTCCCGGAGAATCCACCTTGACCTTTAACGTGACCTATGTGTAACGTCATACCAGCTGTGGAAAAGCGGGAGCCCAACTCGGCTCGTCGCGATCGTCCCAGCGAATCCTCCATGCTGCAGCTGTGTTCCGCTGCCGCGAGGGGCGCTCGCTGTACGTGACGTCATGCCAGCTGTGGAAAAGCGGCCCCCCAACTCGGCTCGTCGCGATTGTCCCAGCGAATCCTCGATGCTGCAGCTGCGCGCCGCTGCCGCGAGGGGCGCTCGCTCTGCGTGACGTAATGCCAGCTGTGGAAAAGCGGCCCCCCAACTCGGCTCGTCGCAGTCGTCCCAGCGAATCCCCCACGATATGTCGGATGATGTCTATAAGGTGAAGCTGCAACGATGTGCTGCAGCTAAGAAGCGGCGGCGTGCGAAAGAAACGGATGAAGAGCGGGAACAACGTTTAGCTAAACGGCGTGCATATTATGCAGCCAGGCGAATGCGTTCGACATCTCTTGATCCGGGTGCATCTACATGCATGCTCTCAATGCTGACGCGACTTTGGCGACACCTGATCGTTCGACAGATAGCCTTATGGATGCTTTAAATGGCGACGAGACTGCATCTACACATTCGATGAGCAGTATGGAACTCTACAACCTGAACAGAAGACTGCTTTCGCAATCCACTAGGCTTCGCCAAGCTAAGCCTCTGCCAATTTTTTTTTTACTCTGGATGTCTTTAACGATTGACCTCCCATCATAGTGGAAATGGACATCTACCGCGATCTGAGGCTTGAAAGGCTGAGGAATGCATTCCGTGATCAGAAAAGGAGCAGCAACCATTCTACAGATTGTAAAGGGACCCTTTTCGACGCTACATAGCTTGTGATATCCCCGCGGCAAATTTTGTCGACTCGTCCTTTTGAAGAAAGAAATGCGGTTGAGGAACGGTAGCAGAAAGAAGTCGACATATGCTTCAATAAGTATCGCTCCAGCCACCCATACCCCAAGCATACACGAAGGGAACGAGCTCGCGCGGCAGCCCAGAGAGCCTGACTGAGCGGCGTCCTGGCCGTGACGTCGCTCGCGAGAGGGCGCCCCTCCAAGCTCTCGCCGCTAATATGCAACTGCTTCGTGTCGGGACACCTGGTCGAATATAAAGAAACTGCAATGCAAATATTGCAGGTATTGATGCTACGGGCCGCGCGAGTCACGTAGCGTGTCACATGGCACAATACGATACTAAAGATGAACATGATTTAATGGCATTCCCTTTGAAAGGGACGGTGACTGTGATTCCTGTGAAAGGGACGGTGACTGTCATTCCCTGTGAAAGGGACGGTGATTCGCCCGCGCCGAGTGGGCGAATCTACCTTGCGATGACGGTGCAAACTGCACCCCGCGCGCCGCTGTTCGCGCCGACAGCACTTGTGGTTTCGGCGATCTGTGCGACAAGACTCGCCGTAAACTGCAATATTTTAGCTTCATTTTCTCCCTTTCAAACGTAAGAATCAGAACAGAAGCGAAATTATCTCACTAGAGGGGAATCGGGCAGTGCGGCCAAACCGGATGTGCGCGCCTGTCAATGGTGATGACTGGACGGCGCGCTCTATATCTTCACTTATGCTTGGGTCACGCGCTCCGCTGTTCAACTTTCATTTGACGCTGATAGTACAGACGATACGTGGCGCGCATCTGACATCGCAAGGCAAGTAGCATGATACTATGCTAATGATGGCATTTACTGAACCGCACTTGAAACGGGGCGATGACCTAGTCCCCTAACCAGCTTGATTTAATCAGGCACACAACATATATATTTACTAGCGGTCTTGTATACATCTCCGTAAACGACATTTCTTCATCAGATCTTCTTTAACTGCCTTCTACGGCTACCTGTGCATCTGATACATTGCCTTCTATCTGAAGTAATAATATGCAACTGCAATGCAAAATGTGGATGTATCGACGTAGGCGGGGCTTACGCGGCGAAAAAGTTTGGATCCCTGGAGGGATCATCATTCGACGGAAACACTTAAGTACGTCTAGGCAATATCATTCCAATAAGGCGCCCGATGATGGGGAACCGGAAACAATGTGTGCATGAGTGCAGCAGTACAGTGTACTCCAATACGGTTGAGTAGGACGAACGGCTGAGGTGGTGCTTCCTTTGCAATGAGGCGCGCGACGACGAAAAATAATGTGCCGGCGCTGCGATCGAAGTGGAATGGGCCCCATCAAGGTGGCGCCGTTCAAAACTGCTGATGCTATTTTTCAAAAGGCTGATTCGTACTACTACGGTCCCTGGTACATGCGTTCAGACCGCGCAAACAGTTTATAATTACACATGACACGTATTTATGCCATAGGAATGCATGCCTTTCTCTTAAGTTCACTTTAATCTTTATATTTCCGCGTGGTGATTGCGCGCGCAATGCGGCCCGATGGTCACCTTTCATTCTGCTGTCATAATGCACGGTTTCCTTTGCAAAAATTACATTAAAGCGGGAGCTCTAGTGCTGCACGTACCAAGCCAAAAAAACGCTGTGAATCTGACCTTCAAGGTCAGGCCAAGGTCAAACTGGGGTCAGTATATTGTAAAGCTGCTCCAAAGTGATTTTATTCCGAATCCACCAGTACCCCTCGGTGATTGGCCCAGATTCTTCAGGCCGCGCCCATTTTGCCTGTCTCAAGCGACGTCAGGAATCCTCAAAAACCAACACGTCAAAGTGACGGTTACGCACTAATTAAGCTGAAGTATGCCGAAGAAACCCGGCAATATCGTGAAATAACTGGCGACTGCCCCGCTCCTTTTGGAATACAACATGGCTTCCTTCTCAATAGCGTTGGTGGCGGTGGCTCCTCAGCTAGGCCGCGGGAGGAGGCAGCCCGAGGATGCGCTTGACGTGACAGACGACCTGTTTCAGCGGCACTTTCGCCTGAAGAGACTGTGTGGTGTCTGTGCGACGACCTGGCGGAGGAACTCAGAGGCGTGACAGCAACAGTGATGTTGGTAGAGCGACAAGTGTTGTGCGCGTTGCGTTTCTTCGCCACGGTCAGTTGCCGAGGGACGGCAGGGGGCAAGGAGACGTTTGGCGTGACCCAGCCGATGGTGAGCAAGCGTGTGCGACGCGTGGCGGAGGCCATCAGCCATCCCGGCACCCGCAACAAGTGGGACCACTTCCCGAGCACGTCCGAGGACAAGGCCACCGTGAAAGAAGTGTTCCTTCGACGTGCCGCCAGTCCCGGCGTCATGGGAAGCGTCAACGGCAGCCTTGCGCCATCATCGCATCAATGGACAAGCAGAAGGCAATGTTCATGTGCCGGAAGGGCTGCTACACCCTCAATGCAATGGTCGTGTCATTAGTTTTGTGTAGTTTGCCCGTCATAGCAACGCTTGGCTTAGGCTGTGCGCGCTCTCGTTAGATATGTGACACAAGCACGCAGATTCTCGCCGTGGACTCTCCTCGACCGGGGTCCGACGAGGACGCCTACGTCTGGAGAAGAGCGTGGTTGCGTCGTCGATTCCAGGAGGAACGCCGTGCCAAGAGAACCTCAAAGGTGAGCAGCAGCAAAAATTAATACTGTCGCAAATCTGGCAGCATCCAGCAAAGTGCTCTCCCGCTGTAAGAGGATGTTTTAGCCCGAACCGGCTATGTTGTAGTGGTTAGGTAAAGTGGAATGTTCGAATTTTTCAAAGTATCTGCGCGAAAGAAAGTGACAACATACCTGTGCTGTACTTGAAACTTATCTTTAATATGGAAATTTATTGAAATTGAAATTGATTGCGTATAAGTACACTTAGATACGAAATGTATGCAAAAGGAGGTTTTATATTCAAAGACTGTAGAGCGAGACCTCCTGTTGATACTTCCAAGAAAATAAGAAAATTGTGCATGCATGATTAAAGAGCACGAATACGTGGTACACACTGAAACATGGGTGCAAAAGAACAGCAAAGAAGAAAAAACACTACATTGCTTCAAGTATGCCTTCCTCAACAATGCAATTGTTGCAGATTGCCACGACATGGGCCTTACTGCTACATCACCTTCGGGGCCAACCTACGGGGCGAAACTGGACAGCTCCCAGCCTGTGGTTTGGCTACGCATGCAAGGCCTAATATGGATCTTGCTCGACTACTCATCTGGCAACCTAGAACGAATACTAGAGTCGTCACAGCCAATGGGGATTTAAAGGCCAGCCACCCATCTTCCGCTTCGGGCACGACATCGCTTCAAGTATGCCTTCCTCACCAATGCCATTTTTGAAGGTTAGCTATCTGGCAGGTGCTGCTTCACTTAAATCTAGCGATTATACTATTATAGCTATGTCGTGCCCGACAGAGTAGACTGGCGCGTTTAAGCGGTTGGTTATTTTGTTATCAAAAATGTGCTTTACTTTGTTTGAGCTGTTACTTGTCCTCGCGAGTGACGTAGAGCAGAATTCCGATCCAATGTCGAAGGTTGAGGCCGACGCCTTCGCTGCTGCCTTGGAACGAATAAATAACCTTGAAGACGCCGTGGCTGCTGTGCAAGCCGATCGTAAAACTTTCCAAAGGGACAGGCAGGTGCTTTGGAAAGTGTTCGAAAACATGCAGAAAATGAGAAGCCTTTGCGCACTGGTTTGAAACAAGCGAACCAACAACGTGCTGCCGCTGTAAACGAAATTAAGCTGCTAAATACAAAGCTAGTAGGCTGGAACTATCAGTGCCATCTCAACGAGCTGGTCATTCTGGAACGTGTTTGAAAACATTGCGTGACGTTTCCAATCAGCTGTATAAAATGTCTTCTAGATGTGAAAATGCGGAAAACTGTGTGCAGCGATCCATCCTGCTCTTCTTTGCAATAGCAGATAAAGCTGAAGAAAACTGGGCTGCTTCAGAAAAAAAAAAGTTATACAATTTTGCTGCGAAAGATTGTGCACGCAATTCACGACTGCGCAGTTTGAGAGGGTTCACTGATTAGGGAAGCTTATGGAAGGCAGGGTGAGGCCTATTATTGTGAAAATGACATTTTTCAAAAACAAAGGCCGTATTTTGTCTTCTGCACGCAAACTAAAAGGATCTGGTGTTTCAATTTGGGAAGATTTTTCGCCAGCTACCCGGCAGACAAGAAAGCGGATAATTGTTTTTGGTAAAACAGAAGCTAAGCCTTGTACTTCATCAACCGATCAACTACGCATTGGGGACGCCATTTATATTTTTCAAAGCGTATGCAAAATCGTTGCTCCTTGTGGGAAATAGGTTCAAACCAAACTGCATGATGTGAACCGCAGAAAGTCAAAGCCACCTGTCATCGTATGATCATTATCGATATATTTCACAAATATCCGAAGTCTATAGCCTAAACGCGAGGATATTGCCTCATTTCTTGATGACTGCAGTTCAGATATTCTTGTTCTTACTGAAACATGGCTACACCATGAAATAACACACAATGAAATATTTCCACATAACACATTTAACATGTTAAGGTGTGATCGCACTGAAAAGAGAGGTGGTGGCGTAGTCCTCGGTATCAAAAGAACAGTTACCGCAGAAGTTATTAATGTAGATTCCAGTATTGAGATTGTATGGGCTATATGTCAAACTTACAGGAACAAGCTACTGATAGGATATTGTTTCGTCCTGCCGATACAAACGAGTACTTTCTTGTCGAACTGCGCAATGGTATTTCTAAAGCCCTTGAGCTCTGTCAAGCTGATATCGTCTATATTTTGATGATATTAATTTTGTTTTGATCGACTGGAATAACCCATCATCCTCTTTTAATACATCAATGGAGTTCATTTCTTTAATGGATTTCAATTTATTTTGAATGACTACCCAGTCCACCCGTGGCGCTAATATTTTAGATTTAGTTTTCACTAACACCGCTTAAACAGTTGGTGAAGTTGTTTACTTGGACGGTTTCAGCGATCACAAGCTACTAGCACTTACTCTTAAGATCCTCTTGAAATTTACAGGCGTCTCAAGCAAAATCATCCGTGATTACAACCAAGGAGACTATGACAATATTAACCAAGAACTTGACACATTTCTTTCTGGCACCTTTTTAGCTTCGCTTTCTGCTCAGTCAGCCAACGAAAACTGGCTTCTGTTTAAAGAAAAGCTGTGTGTTTCAGTGGAAACGTATATACCCTAATCATAATAACCGGCGATAGACAGAACCCTTGCTTAACCAAGTACTCCGTAAGCAAAAGTATACGGACCTAGGGTTGCGCCATAAATCCGTTTTTTTACTCTGCCTGTAAAGGTAACTTGAAATTCAGGACTCTAGTCCAAACTTCGCATTGTGAACTTTTCAGTGTACTCGCTAACTCCAATTTCAGTTTTTTTTTTAATTGCGAAGAAATTCACTTTCCTCGGCGACCCTGTTGTCCGTATACTTTTGCTCACGGGTGTGACCTCGAAGGCTAAGAAACCAGAAGAAAAGGCTTTGCGCAACTGCAAAGCGTACAACCTCGCCCGTGGTATGGGATAAATATATCTCATTTTTGAAAGATTAGCGCTCGTCTTTGAGAGAGGCTAAAGAAAAATACTACCCTTAAGATCTTCCTTCACTACTTAAGAACAACCCCAAAATATATGGCAGGCGATTTCACCTAGTAGTGACTCGCATCACATTTCACTGATGACTCCAATCAAGCTCCAATCAGTGCAAGGTGGTGACTCTGCGTGACGTCACGGGCCCTCTGGATGGCCTGTAGTTGGTTTGTGAAATCCGAGCTCTTCAGCAAGGCGTCCCACTTGGACTAGTATTAAAGGCCAGAGCCCGCGTTGTACGGGCACAGCCAGAGCATGTGGTCGAAGAAGCAGCATGCGTGACCGCATTTGGAGCACGACTGCGGGAAGTTCGGATCTATCCAACTAAGCACTCTGGGGGTGAGGTAGGAGCTGGTCTGTTAAAGCCTGAAAGTAATGGCGTGAGCCCTGTTCAGTTTCGGGCTAGGGGGAGTGAATCTTATCCTGCTGTGTCTGTAATGCGACGTAATTTCGTGAAAGGTGGTAAGATGATCTTTGAAGGGGCAATCCTATGCGAGAGCCGCACTGTTAGCTTGGGCGCGGTTCGTGAATTCACGCGCCAGGCAGTTGGCCCGCTCGTTAGGGTTGCAGCCGGCTTGGTTAGTTAGATCGTTCACATGTGTCGGGAACCACGCTATGGTATGACCTCCAGTTTCTTCTCCCGTAGTAATACAAAAAGATCTGTTGACGATGCCGGCTGCGTGTTTAGAAACTAGAGCGGGCGAGAAAGCCCTCACCGGCGTGCCCGAGTCGGAGAAAATGGTCGTCGGGCCTTTTCCGGCTTGAAGAGCCAAGGCTACCGCGGTTTCCTCTGCCTCATTCGTGTGTTTATTGTCGATTGATGCGGCGCTGATAAGTGTTCCGCGCGCGTCAACGACCGAGACTGCAAAACGTGTCTTCGCTGCCATATTTTGCGGCGTCGACGAAGGATGCATCTGCCCCGCAAGGATCGATTTGTCGAAGGATGGTTCTAGCCCGTGCTCTTCTGCGACCTTCGTTATATATTGGGTGGATGTTCCTCGGTACGGACTCAACCTTTATACCTTCCCGGGCTAATTTAGACAGGGGGTGTCTGTCGAGCGGTGCCTGCATAGGGAGTACACCAGCTTCATCAAGAATCTTAATTCCCGGCTTAGTTGAGACCCGTGCATGCAAGAAGTTCTTCCCTTACATCTATGGCCACCTGGAGAGAGGGCTCTAGATCGGCCAGAGATCCCCCCGGGGACCAGATTGTGATATCGCCTGCATAGATTGCGTGGCCTATTTTTGTGAGTGCGGCCAGCCTTTCGGAGAGTTGATTCATGGCGATATTAAATAGTAGCGGGGATAGTACCGAACCTTGAGGGGTTCCGCAGTTGCCCAGTTCTTAAGGACTGTCCGAGATCATGCCCAGTCGAAGGAACGCTTTCCTTTCCGATAGGAACGAGACAGGGAAATTAAAGAATTACCGCCCTAGGTTGAGTTGGGGAAATTACGCTCAAGATGTGTTCGTGAGCCACCTTATCAGAGGCCTTAGCGAGGTCGAGCGCAATGATACCTGGTCGAAAAGATTTCATTTTTCTCGACTTCTCCAAAGCGTTCGACCGTGTAGCTCACTGCCGTTTAATTTCCAAGGTACCCGTTCTCAAATTAGACTGCTTAACGCTGTCCTGGATTCGCAACTTTCTAAAAAATCATCGTCAATTTCCATTCGTTAATAATTTACGTCACCCCTTTCATATGTCAGTTCCGGCGTACCGTAGGGCAGCGTACTAGTACCCTTGATTTTTCTTATTTACATCAATGATGTGCCCAATAACATCTCATCCTGCATGCGTGTTTTTGCCGATGATTGCATAATATATCGACGAATTCGCAGCCTTCATGATCATCGCATTCTCCAAGAGGACCTTCATCTCTTTACCAAATGTTGTGAAGACTGGCAAATGAAACTTACCTCAACTTACAAACTAATGACATTCACATGAAAAACACCATTTCATAGGTTTTCCTGTTATATAAATACAAATCTAGTATTCAGGCATCAGTATATAAATATCTAGGCGCAAACCTTACACCGAGCCTTTCTTGGGCCTTCACATCACAACCATATGCGCAAACGCTTCCAAACCTCTTGGGTATATTCGTCGCGACTTGCGCAACTGCCCGTCTAACATCTGAAAATTAGCATTCGAATTATTTGTACGCCCTCAGCTTCAGTTCGCGTCCCCTATATGGTCCCCCTAACATGAATTCTTAATCCGCATAATAGAAGCCATCCAAAACCGAGCTGGTCGATTCATTTTCCGAAATTACAGCTACCAGTCCAGCATTACTCAAATAAAACTCGACCTTTCCCTTCAGTCACTGAATAGCCGACGTGACATAGCACTCCTGTCCTTGCCCCATAGATATGTTTACCAAATGAAGCCATCAAACTTGTCACTGGAACGCGCGTCTTGCACATCACGACGACTTTATAATGACTTAAGCTTCACTCGCATTTATGGCAACACAAACGCATTTAACTTCTGTGCTCTACCACGAGCGATTCGTTTATGGAATTCGCTTCCTAACAGCGCTGTCGCGCAAATGAGCAATGTTTATTTCAGACAACTACTTAACCCGCACTTTTTACCATAACAAATATATTCTTCTGAACATATGGCATGTCATATAATACTCTCACATATGCGCCATGTCTTCGTCTTTTTCTTGTTCTTGTTTCAATTTTGTTTGTTTTATGTGCTCGCGCCATGTGGGTTATTTTACGCGAGTGATACGACGCTTTTTATGTTACCGTGAACTGTACTTCCCATTCCTTTCCCGACAACTCTTTGTACTGATTTAGCGTTTTTATTTGTAACACGGTTTTGCAAGCACCTTATCATTAAAAATATTTTAGCTCTCACATTTTTAGCGCTCATATATGTTTTCTTTTGTCATTTGTTCGGCGACGCCCCCCTTACTCAATGCTCCCCTTGGGGTCTATAAGGTACTTCGAAATAAAAAAATAAAAAGTAAACTTGATACAACTTCCAAGAACATTCCGAATTCGAATATATATGAACTGATGGCAGAATGTTCTTTAAGCATATTGGGTCAGATATGCCATAGTGACGTCGAGGAAAATTATTGGTGATTTTTCCATAATTAGCTCTTGCTTTAGGCAACAAACAGTAAGTATGTGAAGCGATAGTTCTAGGAGCGACATGGGGGAACTAATCAGGGTAGTAAGAGCTATTGGGGGATTTCCATGACGAATTTGTAAAATAAAATCTGAGGGAATACTTTTTTTAAGTCATGCAGTGGTAGTACATTGGGAACAGGAAGCAACAAGGATATAATATCTGTGAAAGTGCTAAAATTTATATGTCTAGCCTCCTTTTCAATGTGCTGCAAAGCGTTTACCCCAGGTAGAGATACAGTAATTAAAGTGACTGAATAAATGCGTAATAAAGTAATAGCACGTTCTTAAAATGAAACCGTGACCTCGCCTTTACGAAAGTTCTAATGCCCTATACCGATTCCTTCATTAGTGACTTTATATGCGTAGTAAATGTCACATGCTTATCCAATTTCACCCCCGAGAAAGAAAATTGTCCCAAACAAATATTATGTCACTACCAGTGCGAATATATGCCTTGCTAGAAATGTACCTATTGCGCGAAGAAACAGTCATAAAATTACACTTCTTAGTATTATACTAAGTCCATTATTCGAGCACCAGTTCAATACATTGTAGGCGTCTTTGTTAATTTTGGATAAAGGGGAACTTGTACATTTACTTGCACTTAGCATGTAGATACAGTTTGAAGTACAGTACATGTGTCTTGTGTCATTCTTTTAACACTGATATTCATTCGAGAACGCAGATCACGCAACTCGCCCAAACAAACACCTTCCTGGATGCTAAAAATAGGGGTGTTACCATGTAGCAGCCATTCTTATGTGCGCTAATCACAGCTGCGTCAGGTACTCATCCTGTACACTCCTTCATTAGGCTGTTGGGGTCTCGGTGCTGACGCCCGTTATTGCCAATGGGTCGCAAGCCCCAAGGGTAGCGTTGGCCTGGCGGCCTGGGGCACTGGAAGCATCCGAAGGTCCCGGCAAAGCATGAGAAGACTGGTAACAGAACAACTTGTTTATTCTAACATAGCAAAAGAGCGGCCGGTCAGGTCGACCGAAGTGGAGAGACGGGAGAGCACGTAACTCAACAGAAGAAATCGGAGCCTCTCTCCTGGCGTCCGGGGGCAGCTGCTCTTATACTCTCGGCGTCGCGGGCCAGAAGGAAGGTCACGGGATGAGCCCACGCGACGGCGGAGCATGAGCCCACGACGGCGCGCACGGTCGAGCCGAGAGACATGCTGAACCGAGTGTAGTGACGCATCGCCAACCCGCCGACGGACAGACCTGCTGGCTCCTCACTTGGGGAGCTCCGCTCCCCGGCTGCCGCGCTTTGACAAGCGTGGGCACACACACACACACGCACATACGAAGACACGTGGCACTGAAACACGCCTGGACACGCTTGGCGGGTAGGCGTTGCGGCGGCGTCGAACGGGCCAAAATGTCCGCCGCTTTGAACAAAGCCCCGGCGTCCGTTGCATCCGCGCCGGCATTACCGCGCGTTGTAGGCGAAACGTAACAGACCGCCCCGCCGGGGGAAGGAGATCCCGATGGTCAGGGGACTGCATCCGCTGTCCGGAGGGATGTCGCTCGATGATGCTCATAACCGAAGTCGGGCGTCCTTTGGCGTTTCTTGAGCGCAGCGCACAGAGAAGGCCTCGTTCTCACATTCAGGTGCACACAGGACACTGCAAAGTGACTTCGGGAGAGTTGACATTTTTGTTCTCGTTTCCGGCAAGCGTTAGAACTACGCCGAAAGTCAACCGCTCAGTCAGCAAGCACGGCACAACCCTCACTAAGCCCTGCCAGGCTCTTTCCCCTTTTATACTGCTGCCCTGTTCCTTACAGTAGTTTAGCAGCACTCAGAACGCGTCCACAAATCGGAAAATTGCACTAGAAAGCACATCATCACTTTGAAACACTACATAAAAGCAATAGGTTAAAAATCCTGCCTCAGGACGAAAAACATCAGTAACAAGCAATTTTGAGGCTGATTCCCACGTTAGGGCTTCGACTTAAGCCATCGGCGTTACCGTTGAGACTCCCCTTTTTGTAACGTACCTCAAAGGAATATTGTTGCAAAGCGAGGCTCCAGCGCAGGAGGCGGCCATTTTTGGGAGAGATGGTCTGCAGCCATTGGAGAGGGCAGTGATCCGTTTCAATGATAAACCTCGAGCCGGCTAGGTAACATGACAATTTCTGAACGGCCCACACGATACACGCACACTCTTTCTCGGTGGCGCTATACGCCTGCTCACGACTCGTCAGCTTACGACTAGCATACAGGACGGGGTGTTCTACTTCTCCATTTTCCCGTTGGCACAGTACAACGCCCATGCCTCGCTCACTAGCATCGCACTGAACAACGAACCCTTTTGTGTAGTCGGGCGATCGTAGCACAGGCTGGCTTGTTAGGGCGCTCTTTAGGGCGCTAAAAGCTCTTTCCTTTGTCTCGTCCCAGACGACTGTTTGCGGCTCTGTCTTTCTTAGAGCATCCGTTAAGGGAGCCGCGATATCAGAGTACCTGGGGATGTACCTCTGATAGTAGCCGGCGACACCTAAGAACGACCGAATATCGGTCTTCGTGCGCGGTTGCGGGAAGTCTCGCACAGCGGCCACTTTTATTTCAGAGGGGCGGCGACGACCCCGACCAATCACGTGTCCGAGGTAGACAACCTCGGCCTGTGCTAACTGGCACTTGGGAGCCTTGACTGTCAAGCCCGCATCGCGCAGGCGGGTTAGCACTGCCCGCAAGTGCGCCATATGCTCAGGCCAGGATGCGGAGAATATCGCTACGTCGTCTAGATACGGTAAAGCGAATTCTTGCTGTCCCCGCAACACTTTATCCATGAGGCTTGAAAAGCAGTATGGCGCGTTCTTCAAACCAAAACTCAAAACTTTAGGACGGAATGTCCCCATTGGTGAAATGAATGCCGCATACCTACTAGCCTCTTCTGTAAGTGGAACCTGCCAATAACCCCTGACAAGATCTAGGGTGGAAATAAACTGAGCGCTACTCACTCTCTCAAGGCGCTCCTCGATGTTAGGGATCGGATAAATTTGATCCTTAGTGATGGAATTAAGCCTGCGGTAGTCGACGCAAGGACGAGGTTCCTTGCCCGGTACCTCAACTAAAATCAAAGGGGAGGTATAATCACTCTCACCCGCTTCAATAACACCGAGCTGTAGCATTTTCTTTACCTCAGCCTCCATAATATCGCTCTGGCGGGGTGACACCCGGTACGCCTTGGATCGTACTGGCTCTGGGGAGGTAAGTTCTATGTCATGAGTAAGGACAGAAGTCCTACCAGGCCTCTCAGAGAACAGACCTTGAAACTCTTGTAAGAGCTGGTGTAGTTCGGTTTTCTGCTCAGGCGACAGCGATGCTTTACTTATTAAGTCACTAATGACTTGATCGGTGTCTTTCCTGTTCGTCACTGAGCCTAGTCCCGGAAGCTCGACCGGAAGCTCTTCGGGAACGTTTACCATCATGCACACCACTGCTTCCCGTTGCTTATAGGGTTTGAGCAGATTACAGTGGTAAACTTGCTGTGCTTTCCGCTTTCCTGGCAGACTCACCACGTAGTTAACGTCCGACAGTTTTTGAACAATCCGTGCTGGGCCCTCCCACTGCACGTCGAGTTTGTTCTTTAGCGATGTGCGCAATATCATGACCTCATCGCCCACCTCAAAACGACGGGCCCTGGCTGTCCGATCATAATAAACCTTGGCCCTCTGCTGGGCCTTTGCCATTGCTTCACCTGACAACTCCTGTGCCCTTCTTAAGCGTTCGAGGAGCTTAAGCACGTACTCTA
Source organism: Dermacentor andersoni (assembly GCF_023375885.2). Classification (NCBI taxonomy): domain Eukaryota; kingdom Metazoa; phylum Arthropoda; class Arachnida; order Ixodida; family Ixodidae; genus Dermacentor; species Dermacentor andersoni. Next base: position 74,675,106 of record NC_092821.1, read on the forward strand.
CCACGACTGGGTCGTCGCCCCTGCCTTCCCATGATTCTCGAAGCATGCGAAGCGGAGATCGCAGCGAGCGACCGTACACCAGCTCAGCTGGCGAAAACCCCGTAGCCGCATGCGGCGCGGTCCTTAATGCAAACATCACTCCAGGCAGACACAGCTCCCAGTCAGTTTGATGTTCAAAACACAATGCTCTCAACACGCGCTTCATGACGGAGTGGAGCTTCTCAACGGAATTCGACTGGGGGTGGTGCACTGAGCTGTGTAACAGCTTTACCCCGCACCTTTCGAGAAAGGCTGTCGTCAAAGCGCTAGTAAACACTGTACCCTGATCTGACTGGATTTCTGCAGGAAAACCAACTCGCGCAAATATGGACAGTAGTGCATTGACTATCTCAACTGAGCTGAGTTCTTTAAGCGGCACTGCTTCAGGGAACTTTGTCGCTGGGCAGATCACAGTCAAAATGTGTCGGTACCCCGTGGCTGTTACCGGCAGAGGTCCCACTGTATCAATAACGAGCCGTCTAAAAGGCTCCGTAATGATAGGTACCAACTTCAACGGCGCCCTCGATTTGTCCCCTGGCTTGCCCACCCGCTGACAGGTGTCGCATGTCTTCACAAAGTGGTCTGCGTCCCGAAAACACCCTGGCCAATAGTACTCTTGCAAGAGACGGTCCTTAGTTTTCTTAACTCCTAGGTGTCCGGACCACGAACCCCCATGCGACAAGCGCAACAGATCCTGACGATAGCATTGAGGCACGATCAGCTGATCGAACTCCACTCCCCTGCGGTCTAGATACTTCCGGTACAGGACCCCACCTCTTTCCACAAAGCGAGCATTTTTCTTGGCGATACCTTCCTTGACAATGCAGCGTATGTTTTCTAGGCTGCCATCCTTCTTTTGCTCGGCTATCAAAGCCGACCGGCTGACTTTTAGCAACCTGTTTAGTCCGTCTGACGTAGGCGCGATGAGCAAATCTGGAGACAGCTCTTCTAACCTTCCCGTGTCGGGATTTTCCTCTCCAGTATCTGGTGCCTTTAACGCTACAGGCTCAATTTTATTCAGTTCGGGCGTGCTCTGAATACCAGCTTGCTGCGCCTCTGACCCTTTCTCATCGTTCAACAACGTCGGCCCCGCATCTACCGCCTTTGCAGCGAGCTCCCGAACCTTCGATCTGGTTAAGGCCTGAACGCTAGCCTCACCAAACAAAAGCCCCTTTTCGCGCAGGAGGTGATCGGACCTGTTCGAAAATAGGTACGGGTACTGGGGGGGCAGCATAGATGACACTGCGGCCTCCGTCTCAAGTGCTCCGAAAGGTCCTTCAATAAGCACTTTTGCTACCGGCAGACACACGCTATGAGCTTCCACTGCTTGCTTGATCCATGCGCACTCGCCCGTGAACATATCGGGTTCTACGTAAGAGGGGTGAACTACATCCATCGTAGCTGCGGTATCGCGAAGCACTCGGCACTCTTTCCCGTTCACGAGGAGGTCTCGCATGTAAGGCTCGAGAAGCTTGATGTTCTCGTCAGTGCTGCATAATGACAAAAACACGACTTTTGGTTTTGTTTCTGGACACTGCGCCGAAAAGTGACCCGGCTTCTGACACGTATAACACACGCGCACTTGCCTCATCTCGAACCGCTTTCTGCGTTCGGCTTCGGCTGCCGCCGTCTCCTCACGTTCGGTCGGACACTGCGCCGAAAAGTGACCCGGCTTCTGGCACGTATAACACACGCGCGCTCGCCTCGTCTCGAACCGCTTTCTCATGGGCGTGAACTTCGGCCTCTCAAACTTGGAGCCAAATTCACCCTTTTGACCGTCCTTAGCTCCGCGAGCCCGACGCGTCACAAACTCCTCGGCTAGCTCAGCGGCTCGAGCCACCGTACTAACGTCTGGCCTATCCAAGACCCAGTACCGCACGTTCTCAGGTAACCGACTATAAAACTGTTCTAGCCCGAAACACTGCAGAACTTTCTCGTGGTCACCAAACGCTTTCTCTTCTTTGAGCCACTCCTGCATATTTGACATAAGCCTGTACGCAAACTCTGTATATGACTCACTGTTGCCTTTCTCATTTTCCCGAAACTTCCGACGGAACGCCTCCGCTGACAGCCTGTACTTTTTTAGCAGACTCGATTTCACTTTGTCGAAATCCTCTGCCTCCTCTCTCTCCAAGCGAGCGACTACGTCGGCCGCCTCGCCGGGTAGCAAAGTGAGCAAGCGCTGTGGCCACGTTTCCCGAGAGAACCCCTGCTTCTCGCACGTTCGCTCAAAGTTAACCAGGAACAAACCAATGTCCTCTCCAAGCTTAAACGGCCGCATCAGGTCAGTCATTTTGAACAATACTCGTTCTCCTGCACCGTGTGCCTGACTTCCATTACGAGCGCGTTCCATCTCTAACTCGAGACGCTTCATTTCCAAAGCGTGTTCGCGCTCTTCTTTTTCTTTCTGTTCTTTTCGTTCACGCTCATCTTTCTCTTTCTGTTCTTTAAGTTCGCGCTCCTGTTTCTCTTTTTGCTCTTTAAGTTCGCGCTCCTGTCTTTTTGCCGTCTCCCTCTCCTCAATGGTCTCAAGGCATTCCGACAGCTCGTCATCCTCAGCTTCTAACTCAAGAATAGCCCTTAGCAGTTCTGGTTTTCTGAGTTTGTCTGAGACATCCAGACCCAACTCTCTTGCAAGCTCCAGCAATTTCGGTTTGCGCAACGACTTCAAATCCATGGCTGCTCTGAATGCTGCTTTCTCTACTGCCTACTATTGTCTTGCCGCAAACTAACCCGGCAGCAACGACAACCACAATTACCAGCTCTGTTTCTGACACTAACAAAAGCCTGGCAAAACTCAGAAGAAGAAAGTCCCGCACTCACCAAACCTCGCAGCCAAGACTTCAGCGCAGTCGTTCCGCTGCAGGCAACCAGTCATCACACAGGGCTCGTTGCACTGCTCCCGGATGGTCGTTGTGCTGCTCAGCATACATTCAACCGCATCTCTTCGCTGCTGGCCTCCGTTGTCGCGATCCCACCGCTGCCACCAGTTGTTGGGGTCTCGGTGCTGACGCCCGTTATTGCCAATGGGTCGCAAGCCCCAAGGGTAGCGTTGGCCTGGCGGCCTGGGGCACTGGAAGCATCCGAAGGTCCCGGCAAAGCATGAGAAGACTGGTAACAGAACAACTTGTTTATTCTAACATAGCAAAAGAGCGGCCGGTCAGGTCGACCGAAGTGGAGAGACGGGAGAGCACGTAACTCAACAGAAGAAATCGGAGCCTCTCTCCTGGCGTCCGGGGGCAGCTGCTCTTATACTCTCGGCGTCGCGGGCCAGAAGGAAGGTCACGGGATGAGCCCACGCGACGGCGGAGCATGAGCTCACGACGGCGCGCACGGTCGAGCCGAGAGACATGCTGAACCGAGTGTAGTGACGCATCGCCAACCCGCCGACGGACAGACCTGCTGGCTCCTCACTTGGGGAGCTCCGCTCCCCGGCTACCGCGCTTTGACAAGCGTGGGCACACACACACACACGCACATACGAAGACACGTGGCACTGAAACACGCCTGGACACGCTTGGCGGGTAGGCGTTGCGGCGGCGTCGAACGGGCCAAAATGTCCGCCGCTTTGAACAAAGCCCCGGCGTCCGTTGCATCCGCGCCGGCATTACCGCGCGTTGTAGGCGAAACGTAACAAGGCTTTCCGTAGGAGGCGTATGTTACATGACCCATGCTTCACTCACTCAACCAGGTGCAGATAGCCTAATACCTTTTTTTTCTTATCATGCAGGTGACAGCGGCTACCCCTGGAACCATGACTACCGACTCGGATCCCGGGCCATCCTTTCACGCGCATTGCAGAAGCCAGGTACAACACTGCACACACTGACATGCAGTCCGTAGTGGACGGGTGCCTTGGATTTAGAGCCGCTACAACTACATTAACCAGTACTGCGCCCTACCCTATGAACCGCACCGTCCAGCCAACGTTGTTGCAGGGTGTGCGTTGTTACACAAACTTCGCCTTCACTAAGGAGACAGCGTGTTCGCTGATTTCGATGATGACTGTAAACAACAGTAGTGATGATGACAACGGCGATCCCCTCCCACAGGAAGTTCCCCCGAGTGAAGGCAACGCGAATAATGTATCTGGAAGGCTGCATTGCCAGGGACAATATTCTGAGATCATTCGGCACGACTCTGCAGCAGCACCAGCACTACTTTCGAATGGTGCGAAGGTGGCGGGGCCGACAGCAGCAGTAAACATGTTTCTGACACTGCCGGGCACATGCTTATTTATGCTGTTTGTAAGCCTAATAGAGAAACGAACCACCCTGAAGTGTTTGCAATTAGTGAATAGCTTACAGGTTTTTTAAAATAAAATATGCTAAAATAGCATCAGTGTTTTCACATAGCCTTTCCCAATGAGCCGTTGCTACTAGAGATGATTGCATCATTCCACGGTGACACTACATAAAAGCCTTTCTTTTGTAGCTGTGGACAGAACACCTCTTGCACAACAGCAGAATGTCGTAGCTAGCTCTCTTGGCGACTGGAGTTTGCCGATTAATTTGCTGCTGCAGTTGCTGTCGCTTCTGTCATCTTGGTGCATCTCGCTAATGCCGTCACCAACACTGACACCGCCATCTTCACCGCGCTTCGGTGGACATCGGTTTTCGTCTCCTCGCTTCCTGTTTGGACTACCGCAATGCACAACACTTTTCGCTCCACCACTTGTACGGTTCTCACGCAACTTGTAGGCCCTGCACAAGTTTGCCTCACAGACACCGAACTACCTTGTCGAATGAACAAGTCATGTTGAAAACGAACGCCTGGCATGTCAAACATATTAGCCTTCCTTCGAAGAGTGTACATTTTAGATAATTGTAAAATTGAAGGTTCGATAGTTGTAAATATTCATTTCTAGTGCAAGTAGCGTTGTTGAAAATTATTTATTGCCAGCGGAGCTGTTTGAGCTTCTAGTTCCGCTGTGGAGCGTTACCAGAAAACTCAGCCCAGCTGTGCGCTGCCTCACGTTGCCAAACAAACAGCTGCGAGAGCCCCGAGCCACGTAACCTTGTCGCAACCCGCGCACGTAGGGCGGAGTCATGACGTCACAGCGAGTAAAAGCCCGGAACAGCCGGCGTGGTGACTCATCTCTCGCCTCCTGTACTCCGTGCGTACGTGCTGCTGCCATGGGCAGACCGAAGAAAGTCCGGTCTCCCGAAGAATTAGCAGCTTACCAGGAAGAGCGCCGTACTGCCAAACGAGAACGAGAAACGCAGCTTCGGCGCTGAGCACCACGCCGAATCTGCGGCTGAGAAGAGGCGACGCTGAGTTGAGGATCCCGAGTTTCAGTCCAGAAAACACAAAAGTCACCGCCTCAACGCTCGACGTGGCCGAGAAAGCGACCCTGGCCTACGACTGCTCGAAAACGTCTAGCGTCAAGCCCACCCAGACAACAACTTAGCAAAACCTAGTGTAACCTCGCAAAACTTAGAAACGACTTAGCCAAGCCCACCGACAGCTTAGCAATGCCTATAAACAACTTAGGCAAGCCCCGTAAAATCTACGGGATCACAAGCTCCTCTGTTGACTCTAGCCTTGCACAACTAAGTGCAAGCTGCGCACGTTTTTGATATTGCCAATGTAAATAAAAGAATCTACCACAACTTGCAATGGGTCTAGTGGCCTCCTGCAAGCGCCGCATCTCCGCTGCCAGCTGCTGCTGCACCACGTGAAAGGCCTTCGTCTCTTCCACCAGCTGCTGATGCTGCTACGAAACAAATTCACTTACTCCAGCTACAGGTTATGTATTGCAAATGTTTCCATCAGAATCTTTCCGAATGTTATAGTTTCACCCAGGTCACTTTTGAAGGCCGTGAAAGCAAATGCATATGACGTGCGAAATTATAGTGCAAACTGTATACGATCTGTAATGTCACAAACATGTTAAAAGGTAACAAATACTACCAATTCACTTCTACCTGTAAGAAGTCAGTGTTGGTGATTAGTCGAAATTTTTACCCTCCGTGGTTGCTCAGTGGCTATGGTGTTGAGCTGCTGGGCACGAGATCGCGGGATCAAATCGCAGCCGTGGGGGCCGCATTTATAGGGGCGCGAAATGCTAAAACACACATGTACTTAGATTTAAGTGCATGTTAGAGAACCACAGGCGGTCGAAATTTTCGGAGTCCCTCACTACAGCGTGCCTCATAATCAGAAAGTGGTTTTGGCACGTTAAACCGTATAACTTAACTTTAATTAGTCGTATTGATAAACAAAGGCTCACGCTATGGTCGTACCTGTAACCACGGAAAGCTTTGTAAATTGCTATGTGACGGCCTGAGAAAGCAGTTGAAATAACACCTATCGCTTCGCTTTAAAACAAAACTAATCCAAAATTTAGCACCGCGAACTGGTTAGGTATGCAGCCGCATACTGAGATTGTGATAACAGCTGCGCCTCGACAGCTGCCCATGCTGTGGCGAATGGAAGTGCTTTCCGGGGTTCCGTATCGGCGACGAAATCGTCAGTTTTTGTGCATGCTTTGAGCTTTCTTCTGTTTTTTTTTATTTGCCGGTTTTTTTTTTCACTTTAAATAGTAATTGGGTGGTTTTCTTTTTTTCCTTTTTTTTGCCTCTCGTATTTCGTCTGCGCGGATGTGTTTCGTGTACACTTGGTTTTGCAGGACGGTTAGAGCGCCCTTTCGCGCCACATGCTTCAAAACGTGCAGCCGGTGGGATGTTGAGTTATTAGAGACTAATAGCTATTAGTATTAGTCGAGACTACTAATACTTCAGTTGACTACTAATAGTTGACTAAAAGTGACTAGTTGACTAGTGCAGAAACCCGCAAGGTGGAGAGAAGTAATTTTTTCCTTCATTAAATACTTCTCTCCAGCTTGCGGGCTTCCGCTGAACTATTGCGTCAAGATGTGGAAGTGCTCGGCAAGTTGCGCTGCAGTGACCATAGTATGGTAAGATCTGGAATTAGCCTAGACTTGAGAAGGGAATGGAATAAACTGGTACATAAGAAGCCGATCAACGAGTTACCGGTAAGAGAAGAAATAGAGGAATTCGAGATCAAGCTACAGAACAGGTATTCGGCTTTAACTCAGGAAGAGGACCTAGAAGAAGTTACCAATAGAAGTCATTGGTAACTTCGTTAAACAGGATACCGGTAAGCTATCGCAGGAAACGAAAGATCTTATTAAGAAACGCCAGTTTATGAGATCATCTAACCCTACACTTCCATAGAACTAGCAGAACTCTGCAAGTTAATCAACAAGCGTAAGATAGCCGACATAAGGAAGTATAATATGGATAAAATTGAACATGCTCTCAGGAACGCAGGAAGCCTAAAAGCGGTGAAGAAGAAACATGTAATAGGAATCAGATGTGTGCGTTAAGAGACAAAGCCGGCAATGTCATTACTAATGTGCATAAGATATTTCAAGTGGCTGAGGAGTTGTATAGAGACTTATACAGTACCAGTGGCACCCACGACGATAATGGAAGAGGGAATAGGGTAGAGGAATTCGAAATCCCAAAAGTAACGCCGGAAGAAATAAAGGAAGCCTTGGGAGTTATGCAAATGAGGAAGGCAGCTGGGGAGGATCAGATAACAGCCGATTTGTTGAAGCATGGTTGGCAGATTGTTCTAGAAAAGCTGCCCACCCTGTAACGCAACGCCTCATGACCTCAAGCGTACCGGAATCTTGGAAAAACGCCAAAATAATCTTAATCCATAAGACAGGGGACACCAAAGACACGAAAAATTACTGACCGATCAGCTTATTGCCCGTTTCCTACAAAGTGTTTACTAAGGTAATCGCAAATAGCATCACGAACACCTTTGCCTACTGTAAATCAAAGGACCAGGCAGGATTTCGTAAAAGCTACTCAACAATAGACCATATTCACACTATCAATCACGTGATAGATAAATATACGTAATATAACCTGCCCTTATATATAGCTTTCGTTGATTACGAGAAAGCGTTTGATTCAGTCGAAACCTCAGCAGTCATGCATGCATTATAGAATCAAGGTGTAGACGGGCCGTATGTAAAAATACTTAAAGATATCTACAGCAGCTCCAGAGCCACCATAGTCCTCTATAAAGAAAGCAACAAAATCCCCATAACGAAAGGCCTCAGGCAGGGAGATACGATCTCTCGAATGTTATTCACAGCGTGTTTACAGGAAGTGCGCAGAGACTTGCATTGGGAAGACTTGGGGATAAGAGTCAATGGAGAATACCTTAGTAACTTGCGATTCGCTGATAATACTGCCTTGCTTAGTAACTCAGGGGACTAATTGCAATGCATGCTCACTGACCTGGAGACCCAAAGCAGAAGGGTGGGTCTAAAAATTAATCTGCAGAAAACTAGAGTAATGTTTCGGTCTCGGAAGAGAACAGCAGTTTACGATACGTAGCGAGGCACTGGAAGTGGTAAGAGAATACGTCTACTTTGGTCAGGTAATGACCGCGGATCCATATCATGAGGCTGAAATTATCAGAAGAATAAGAATGGGCTAGGGTGCGTTTGGCAGACATTCTGAGGTCATTAACAGAAGGTTACCATTATCTCAGCATATCGTATTATGCTCTGTCCTTTTTGCAGAAGAGAAAAGGGCACCCTGCCTCACTTCTTGGCAGAGTGCACAGAACTCAAGACCCCCCCCCCCTCCTCTCCTTCCCACCAATACTCCCAATCTCCAACCCCTTGAGCGATGGGAGACCTTGTTATCCAGCCCCGCCTTACCGATTCAGCTCGCACTGACGGACAGGGGCCAGGAGCTGCTGGAAACATATGGGTCCCGTAACTAGGGAACCACCCCATCTTGTGCCTGCGTGCACCACCGATTTATTTCGGGCCCAGTAGAAGTTGCTTCATCATCATCATCTTGCTTTGTCGACGCAGCCGAATATGCGAACGGCCAAACATACGCCGCCGTAGTCATAGACGCAGAGTCAAAAATCAGAACCACATGCAGTGTATACACCAAACACTCGGAAATAGCGGAGGAAGTAGCGATTGCGCTGGCCCTCACAGAACAGGAATGCGAAGTCGTACTAAGTGACTCGCAAACAGCAGTAAAGAATCATGCCAAAGGTCGAATTTCCAAGGAAGCCCTGTCCATTCTGGCCAAAGCAGGCAGATCCAAAACCGCGAGCTCGAGGATCATATGGTTCCCCGCGCACGTCACCACGGAAGGCGACGCGTTCCCCAACCTAAACGAGACGGCGCACCGGACGGCGCGAGACATGACCCGCCGCGCCGAACAGGGCAACGCCTCTCGCACGATAGCGAACGCTTCTCGAGCAGAACGGGACAGGCTCACCAGATACAACGACATCACCAGTGCATATTTGAACGCCAGAAGGATATACCCACCACCGAGTCCCAAATTGAACAGGAGGCAGGCCGTCGCCTGGCGACAACTCCAGACAACACTCAAACACATGCTGTGGGAGTGCAATGTAGTTATAGGAGGGATGGCAGTTACTCCGGAGACCCTGTCGTCGAGGTGGGCCGCTGCTCTGCGCAGCTCAGACCTCGGAATCCAGATGTGGGCAGTCCAGCAAGCCCGTGAGGCGGCGTTGAGGCAGGGCCTTGACGTTCCTCCGTGGGAGACCTGAGCCCGGGTCGCGTTAAACCTTGCCGGACGTACAAGAAAGTTGTATCCATCCATCCATCGTATTTCGCAGGGTACATGTGGTTCATCAATACGGGATGCGCAAGCGATCCCGCCTGCGCTCGACGCAGGATTGTCTGTTGTTGCCTGGTGAGCTTGAGGTGCGGTTCTGGCATTCTGCACCTTTCCTCTCGGTACATCCGGGTAGTGTCCCGAAAGCTGGTAACCGGGTGCGGTAGCTCTTCCGGCTCGTGCTCGGCCCGGATTGACATTTCTCGGGCATGGTAGTCGGCGATGGTGTTGCCTGCTACCTGCGAGTGAGCCGGGATCCACAAGAGCTCTATGGCTCTTCCCGGAGGCTTGTGCTTGGCTAGAATGGCTCGGGTCGCGGAGGTGATTACCCCCCTGCGGAGGCTTCTGTAGGCTGTCTTAGAGTCGGTGACTATGGTGTCCACGCTCGGCTGTGCGAGTGCGAGGGCCACGGCCGCTTCTTCGGCAACTGTGGGGTCTGTTGTCTTCAGGGACGCGCTGACGATCAGCCTGCCTTTTGATGTAATCACCACCGCTGCACGGTCACTGTGTTTTCGGAGCGAGGCGTCCGCGTAGAGGACCCTGGGGTTCTCTTCCAGCTTCCGGGCTAGGGCTTTGGCTCGCGCGGTGCGCCTCTCGTCGTCCTTGCCCGGCGTGATGTACCGGGGAAGGGGTTTTGTCTGAATGATCGTTTTCCAGTCTTCCGGAAGGGCCGTCTTGATGGGTACTGGCTCGATCTGCCATCCTATCTTGCGTAGGACGGCTCGTCCGTGTTCCGTGTGACTGAGCCGGATTCTCTGATTAGAGAGGTGGGCTTCGATGAGCTCCTCCATTGTGTTGTGGGCGCCCATATCTAGCAGTTTTTGCGTGGACGAGTATATGGGCATGCCCAGTGCTTGTTTCGTTGCCTTACGAAGCATAGTGTTTAGGGTGTCCCTATTCGCCTTCGTCAGCTGGAGATACGGGGCGGAGTAGGTAACCCGCGACACGACGAACGCGCGTACCAGGCGCATGGCATCGTCCTATTTAAGGCCTCGGTTTCTGTTGGATACCCTCCGAATCATGCCAAGTATCTGTTCGGTTGTAGTCTTGATCTTTGCGATGGCGGCCTGTGCCTTTCCGTCGCTCTGAAGTAGTAGGCCGAGAATCCTAATCTGCTGTGTTGGCTTGATGGTCGTTCCGGCGATCGTGATAATCACGTTCGGCGGCAGCTCCTTCTTGGATTTTCCTGGTTGGATCATGAGCAGCTCTGATTTCTGGGGAGCGCAGCTCAGTCCGCACGACTTTGCGTACTCGTGCACGGTCGTTGCCGCCCGCTGCAAGACTTCCTCCATCCAGGCATCGGATCCGGCTCGGGCCATCCACACCGTAATATCGTCGGCGTAGAACGCGTGGTCCACGTCTTCTTCGATTTGCTTGAGTAGATCGGGCAGGGGCAGCAGCGCCAGATTGAAGAGCAGGGGCGACAAGACCGATTCCTGAGGGGTGCCCCTATCGCCGAGCTTGACAGGGTCCGACTTCTCCTCCCCTATCCTGATGGTCGCCGTTCGGTTTGACAGATAAATTTTTATGTAGCCGAATGTCTTTCGGCCACACCGGGTTTTGTTTAGATTCTGCAACACGCTCGCGTGGGACACGTTGTCAAACGCTCCCTTCAGGTCGAGGGTGAGTATCCCGCGTGGCGCGTGCCTCGTTGGCGGCTTGACGATCAGTTCGTGGAGTTGGATCATCACGTCTTGGGTGCTGAGATGTTGCCTGAAGCCGTACATCGTCTCTGGCATCTGATCCGTTTCTTCGAGGTGCTTCTGCAGCCGGCGAAGGACCATGCGCTCCATCACCTTCCCCACGCAAGATGTGAGGGAGATGGGCCGCAGGTTGTCTATCGTGAGGGCCTTGCCGGGCTTTGGAATGAAGCGAACCTCGGCGTCCTTCCATTCCTTCGGCAACTGCAAGCTCTCCCAGGCTTCGTTAATGTGCTCTAGGAGGCCGCGCGCAGCTGTACCGCTCATGTTACCGAGTAATTTGTAAGTTATGGCGCCCCTGCCAGGTGCACTTCTCTTGTTACTGTCATCTATCGCTGTCCACAGTTCCCTCATGGTAAACGGCCGGTCCAATTCTTCGTTGTCGGGTCCTTCGCACCTCTCTGGCACCGGGTACTGGGCCTTCTCTGTCTTTAGGTACTTGGCCTTCAGGTCTTCCAGGAGCCTGCGGCCGTCTCCCTTGTACGTGTTCAATACTTTGGTGAGGTTGCGATTGGTCGCACTTTTGCTACTCAGCGGGTCGATCAGATGCCTCAAGAGGCACCACGTCTTCCACGTCGAGCGCTTGCCCTGTAGGCCGTCGCAGGTTTTCAGCCAATTTTCCTTACATAGTTTGGCCGCGTACTCGGCGATCTGTTTGTTCAAGACTGCTATGCGCTTGGCCAGCTTTCTGTTGTGTCTCTGACGTTTCCACCGCCGCGTCAGCGAGTGTCGGGCCGCCCACATGTGGGTCAGTCTGGCGTCCACGTACGGTGTCTGCGACGTCGTTGCGATTTCTTGGGTAAATTTATCGAGGGCGTTCTTCTGGCCTCTCGCCCATTCGGTGTAGGTCCTTTGTGTTTCAGCTTGTCCCGGGTCTTCCTCGGATGCCTCTTCTTGTTCTTGGGTAAACTTTCTCATCATGTCCCAATCCGTGATCCGCGCTGTCCCCAGCACAGCCCGATATCGGGAGCCTCTGATCGTTATGCCGATCACGCTGTGGTCAGACCCCAGGTCCACTTCTTCGCTTCTCCAGGAGACGTCTAGCGTGCCTGATAACCACGACAGGTCTGGCGTGGTGTCCCTCGCGGCACTGTTGCCTCTTCTGGTGGTTACGTCCGGCTCGCTCAGGAGGGCCATCTCGTGATCCTCCATTGCTTTGGCCAATGCTTTTCCTCTCTTGGACTGAAACTTATAGCCCCACGTTGTGTGAGGGGCGTTAAAGTCGCCGAGGATCAGGAGCAGCCTGGTCCCCGCCAACCCTTTCGCCTGGCTCACGATGTGGTCAAATTCGTACTGCCGTTTTGACGGCCGGCAGTACGCGCTCATTACAAATGAATTGCCCGAGCTGCCAATTTCTCTCGCATGAATTTCGACCAGCGTGTGCTCGCACCCACCCTGCGCCGTGACATGTTGAGTAGCCGCCACGTTGCTGCGGACGAGCACCGCCGTCCCGTTCTCCGTGGGGTCCGTGTAAGTGACGTACCCCGGGAGTCTTGGTTTCCCGTTTGTTTCTTGTAGAGCAATTACATCGGGCTTGTTTTCTTGTCCGTCCATGTGTAATAGCAGTTCCGCTTCTTTGTTGCGAATCCCGCGGCAGTTCCATTGGTAAATTACGGTGGTATTCCCCCCGGTTTTCTTCTTGTGCTTCTTACTTGGCTTCTGCATCACCCTTTCCGGGCGTCTCGAGTCGATTGCGCCTTCTCGCGATCGCGCCTTTGATTTTTTTGGACCGCTCCTTTTTCAGGGACGCGAAGCGGTTCCTCAGCGAAGTTGAGGCTACATTTGGCGCTAGGCGCTTGTGCTTTACCGATCGCGTGTGAGGCTGACTCTCGACAGCCTCGAGTCGGGCGTCCATTTTGCCTAGCGTTTCATTAATTTGGGAAATTGCGGCCAAAATGGTCGTCAGCTCTCCTTCTCGTGGGATCTGTGTCGTTGCCGTGGTCGCGGTCTCTGCGGTCGCCGCTTCCTCTCCGTTCGCGCGGCACATTTCGGCGTCCATCGCCTCTTGACTACTTGATGCACGTTGCGTAACCGCAGCCTCTCCCGGCGTCCGCCATAGGCGGGGCGAGGGGGGGGTCCCTCCGCGGCAATATGCGCAAGCCTGCGGCGTTGTGTGCCGCCGTACTGTTGTTTTGGGGACTTGCAATTGCCGAGCTGCCGTTATTCGCCAGCGTTTCAATCTTATTCATAAGCGCCCGTATTTGGGCGTTCTGCTCCTGGATCTGAGCGTTTTGGCGCTCTATGATCCTCTTAAGTTCTATCACTCCGCTACTGTCCATTTGCGGATTCGCTTGTGAGTTAAGGGGGTGGGAGGGGGTGAGCGGTGGGAATTTGGTGTTGGTTTGAGCGACGGGAGACCTGTTGGTCCAGCCCACCTTTTTCTCGGCGATCCCTCGGCGTCCGGTTGACTCGCTCCGGGACCTTGAACTGGCCCCGGATCTCGAACTGGTCCGGGAGCGCGAGCGGCGGTTGCCGCTGCCGTTGCCGCCCCCGGATGGTGTCTTCGAGCGGGAACGACTCCGGCAGCCGTTTCCGCCGCCACTGTTGTTGCTGCTGCGGCCTGGCGTGTGTGACCGGCCCCGTTGTTTGGAGGCGCTACGGCGGGGTCAGCCTGCAGGACATCTCTTGTCTCGGTTTCTTCTCCCGGCGTCTTCTTCCTCTGCTCGGCGCCGTTCCCAGCGTCGCCGGCGGACGACGTAGGGCGTCTTGAAGCGGGCTTTGCAGGCCTTGTCCGCGGTCAGGTGTTTGCCTCCGCACAGGCCGCACTTCGGGACACATCTGTGGTCTTCGGCGGGGTTGGAAATTCCGCACCCTCGGCAGAGCCTGCTCGAAGGATCCGGGCACACGTCCATTCTGTGGCCCACTCTTCCGCACGCATAGCATACGTCAATTTGTTTTCTGTGCAACGTGCACGCCGTGAGCAGGTTACGGTATCTCACGTAATTGGGTACTTTGTGCCCTTCGAAAGCAATGACGACTGATTGGGTTTTACCGATTCGCTTTGCCTGTAGGGCCGTTGGGTTATGCTTGTGCACAACATTGTCCTGAATTTCCTTGGCCGTATCCTCGAGCGGCATGCCCCTTATGACGCCCTTCACCGTGCCGTGGGGGCCGCTTCGTAGGTACTTATTTCATGCGCCGTGCCGCGTATGTCGAGCCTTCCTACTGCAGCGTATCGGTCGGCGTGCTCTCTCTTGGAGGTGCTCACCACTACGATATTTTGCTGTAGGTTGGGGCACACGACGTCTTCACTTGCTTCATTGGCGGGGATCTGTGCCGCCGCGGCAATTGCACGACTTAGTTCAATGCGAGTCACGTCGCTCACGTGGAGCCCGCCTCGCGGTCGGAACACGATCTTTATGTCGCCGCGCGGCAAGTCTGGCATGCGCGCGCCCTTCAACCATTTGCCCTTGTTTATACGTTTCGCCCTTGAGTGACGTGTATCGCTGCCAGTGGCGCCACCGCCGAGGTTGTTGCTCCGGCTGTTGACATCAGCCGTGGCCTTGGCGCCATCTTGGCTCGTTTGAAGTACGGGATTTAGGCCTATCTTGCCCGTGCCTTTGTGCCTGACTCTCTCACCGGCAGTTTTCCAGCCTTGCGATCTTGTGCACTGGTCCGTCGAAATTTGGATTCCATCCACCTCTACACGCATAGCGGTAATCATCTTAGGTTAATGCTCACTTGCGTAATCACCGATGGTTCGATGTTCCGCTGGCGGCTTCACCGAGGCTCGGGCTGGGCCTACCACTCCCCCGGCCAAGGCCGAAGTCGACGTTAGGCCCAGCGGCGGACGCTCCTCTCGGAAGAGCCGCCAGTGATTGAGAATTAGGTTTGGGAAGGGCGCAACAGAACTAAGTCAGAAACAAAGGGAGCGCTAGTCGGAATGCTCATGCATTAGGAAGCGAAATAGAAAACAGTAGATTCAAAATGTCAAGAACACCTTTGATTATCAGGTACATTGAGTGGAAAGAAAACTTGGCTGCGCGTAACGTATTTTCGGATCGGAAATACAGAGAAGAATCAAGAGCTAGTGGAATTCTTAAGTGGTTTTATTATAGGTTTCGGGAATGATGCCGAAATTATCCTATTAGGTGACGTGAATACCCACATACAAGATTTAATTGGCTATACGGACAACAACGGGAAGCCAATGGTAGATCTTTGTGAGTAACATAACCTTGTCATCGTGAAAACAGGGCCTAAGTTTCAAGGGCAGACCACGTGGGAAGTGGGAAACCGGCAATCGACTATTGATTACTGCCTGATGACAGAAGGAATTCATGATAAGTTGAGAGAAATTGTCATTGACGTGGAAGGCTATAGCAGCACAGGTAGTGACCATAAACACATCATTTTGAATATGAGATATGTGGTTGCGATAAAGAGCAACGAGTGCAAAATGGCCAGTCCCAATTTGAACGCTGAACAAATAACACATGTCACAAGAGACGAGGAACAACTTGGCAAATGGCCAAGTAAAGAGTGGTAACATAGTGAACTTCTAAGTGTGATAACGACGGAAATACGGAAAGAGAAACAACATGTTCTTTGGAAAGGAGAAAAGAAACCGAAAAGCTGGTGGAACAGAGATATACAAGAAGCGATGGCTGAATGACAGAAAGCATTCCGCCAGCACAGGCAGGCAAAGAAGGCGCAGTTGCCGGAGGATGAAGTAGTCAGTAAATGGGAAATATATCTGGGAGAAAAATCTCTGGTTCAAATACTGGTGCAAGCAACGATAAAAGGTGAAAGGGAACGTTGGTTTGTCATAAATACGTGAGAAAAAGAAGTCCACACCTAGAATATTTCGGAACCACACAAAAGTATTACACAGGAAGTCAACAACAATACAACAACATATCTTAGACGATGTTGGAAACAAACTGGAAGGGCACGCGGCATTAAATTGCATCCCAAAAATAACAGTCGAATCTTTCCAAATCAATGAAGAGGTTGTATTTGAAGAAAAAAAAAGAGCACGAAAGAGAACGAGATTGAAAACGAACTGCTGATGAAAAATATAAATTGGAAGAAAGCGAAAATTCCTAAGCACACAGCCAGAAGCCTAGGTGAGGTTCTCCTTGGCTGGTTAATAAACTAGGACCAAGAAGTAAGGAAGCGCTGGTGAAAGTAGTGGAAGAAATCTGAAAGGCAGACAAATACCAGAGAGTTGGCGACAAAGAAGAATGAATTTAATTTATAAAGGTAAGAAGGACAAAGCTAGAATTCACTCGTATAGACCGTTGACCATTACATAGGTAACTTACAGTTTAGCAATGCATGTAATTAAATTAAAGCTGCAGGTATTCGCAGAGAACAATTACATTTTGGGAGAACTTCAGAATGATTTCAGAATAGGTAGGTGTTTGGATAATAACTTATTTGTTCTTACTCAGTGTATTAAAATTTCAAGGGTAGAAAGCGACCATTATGTGTGGCCTTTTTGGGCATTACAGGAGCGTATGACAATGTAGACTGCAACACATTGTGGGATTATCTGGAAGGGGAAGGCTTAGGCGACGAGTGTCTACCGCTTTTGAGAGAGATTTACCTAGAAAATACCGTTTGCGTTGAATGGGAAGGGATGAGGAGCGAGGAGCACGTTGATATCAACAAAGGACTCAGGTAGGTGTGCTCTCTATCTCCACTGCTGCTTATGTTGTACATGGTGAGGATAGAGAGGGTGCTAGAAGGAAGTAATAATGTGTTTATTCTCTCATGCAACAAGGCGGGTACAATAGTAGAGCAGCAGCTTCTAGGTTTCTTTTAAACGTATGACATTGTGTTGCTAGCTAAAAAGCGAAGTGATTTGCAAGAAAGTGGGGATCTGTGGACAGGAAAGCAAGACTTCAGGTTTGAAGTTTAGTGTAAATCAGGTGTCATGGTATTCAATGAAAACAGTGAACAGACAGTGGCAATGCAGGGCCAGGAAATGCCTCGGGTAAAATAATATATATACCTTAGTATATGGATAAACAAACGCAATAGATATATGGAAACAAAGGAAAAAAACAATAACAGTAAAGGGGAAGAGAAATGCAGGCATAATGAAACATAGAGCGCGATGTGGATACAATACCTACGCGGTCCTTCCGGGTATGTGGAAAGGTGTAATGGTTCCAGGACTTACTTTTGTCAATCCGGCTGTTTACTTCAAATGAGGGGTACAATCAGGACTGAATGGCAACCAAAGGCCAGTGGGACGCCTCGCATTGGGTGCTCACGGGAAGACTACAGATGAAGCTGTGCAGGGTGATATGGACTGGAGAAGTACTGAAGGGAGGGAAGCTAACAGTAAAAGGGATTATAGAGAACGAGTGAGGAATATGGAAGAAAATAAATTGGCTGGGAGAGTGTCTAGGTATTTGTACCGAAAAAACATTAATTCACAGCGGAGGAAAAGAGGAAAAGTTTCGAGCGTTCCCCGCTATCTTTGTTCACTGACTGACGTCCAGGAAAATCAGCATAGCGAGAAACTCGGGACATCGTGCTTCTCTTTGTAGAAGAAGCACGTCTGAGTGCGCATTCGTGCTTTCATCCTTGAGCACGCGCGGAGAAGAAAGCGGCGCACCGCAGATGATGATGCTTATGCTGATGTGACCTTTTCAAAAGGCACGTTAAGGACCCCGTGCACGTGAAGTTTGCAAATAACTGGCCAACTATTCCATGGGGAGCCTTTTAACGCCGTCCATGCAAAAGGTGACAAAGGTAGGCTCACAGGACGCTGGTAGAGACTCAGTCCAATCGGCGTACGCCTTACGAGGGTCATAGGAGCGCTGGCCGTGTACCCGGCACGACCACCAAATATGAAGAGGTTTATTGCCGACGTATAGTAGAGCAGTAGATGCGGGCAGAGTGCTGTATCCAAACTAGGCTGCTGCTGGCACTCCTCGTCTTTGTCACACAATATAAACAACCAAGAAAAGATTCCAAAGATCTGCGCGAAGTTTTAGCAATTTTTCACCTCATATTTTTTCCAATCGTGTCTTCGTTGCTTCCCCATCTGCTAGCTACTTAGTTAGCGCATCACTGAAGTTGCGTCGGTAGCGGCAGGCTGAGTCTTCAAGATTTTCAGCTCAGCCACGTGAGGTGGAACATCTCAGTGACAACCGGCGAATGCACGGAACACGCATTGTGCACATGAAATCGAGGCGGAGCAACGCGCCTCACCCGAGGTTTCAGATTGGATGCCATGGGCACCACTACGCTCTGTTGCGGTACTTTACCGTGCATTTAATCTTTCCGTCCCCTTTTCCCTTTCCCCAGTGTAGGGTAGCCAACCGGGCGCAGTCCTGGTTAACCTCCCTACCTTTCATTTATCATTTTCTCTCTCTCTCTCTCTCTCTTACCATGCATGGAATTAGCTCTCGGGTGGAACAACTGTGCCCCACACGAGGCACTGTACTTTTACAATGTAGCTGTTTATGGCTAACGTTCAGTGAAAACGGTTATCATCAGCAATGGCTCGAGCAACTGCTCGCGCGTTCATCGTCCTCTTCTTCCACCGCGTGCTCCGATAGCGCTCATGCCAACGTTCCCATTCTGCCCCTCCCTCTGCGATGGCTGCCAGTCGGCGCGGTGATTTTGGTCCCAAATTCTTTGCCTCAATATATCACGAAGTGAGAACACGAATGTATTAACGAATGCATAACACCAATGAACGCGAATGTATAAAAATAAATGTGAGTGCGTACATTTCGTCACACTTACCACCGATCAAGACAATAAAAGTGTTCTAACCTTTGTTCGAAATTCTATGTCACCTCTTCCTCATGTGCTACCCAGCTGCGCAACTCCATGGGGGGCCTGTTCTATTTACCTACCTTGACAGAGTGGAATGCCTCATGCTTTTTATTTTTGCTCGACAACCCATTTTACAGCGAAGCTGTTAAGGGCTAGTTCACCCAAGATAGGGTCCGTAGACACAAAACTCCCCATACGTGGGCCGATCCCGAAAATAGTGAAATGCCGGGCCGACCCGCGGCAGAGGTGCATTTAGCCATTCATAGGCCCATATACACAGCTTCGCTAGCCATCCTTCCTCAAAAACGGGAAGGGCACTAAGTTTCCCTTAAGCATGTGGCTTATGTGTGGAGCAAATATGTTTAGCATAACATCATTTACGCACTCATCCGCCGCGCGCAGATTCCAATTGCTGAAGTGCTCAAGAGAATGGCGCTGTTTTCGCATTCTTGTGAAGTGCTTTTCCAGAGACTCGAGCTATTAACTGAGAGCTTCGCCACAAAGCAACTACTCTGTCTTCTCAAGACATCAAGCCTGTCACTTTAAGGTTAGAACGTGTAAAACATCATCAAAAATAAAGCTGCAGAAGTGAACCTAACACCATGTCTTTTGCGACCATTTACTCCCCTCAGTTTATGTGAGACTGCTCGCGGACAATTGTTGAACTTTTTGTCGTGTGAAATGCGTGATTGAACACGTTTCCTGAAGTGCTTTTCTGCGAAAGATTTTTTGCTGATGCAATAAACGTGAGAAACTAATAAAACCTAAGAAATTACTTTGCACCAACGTTTACAACCATAAGAAGCCGTTGATACTTTTTGTTTGCATATTGGGTAAATTAAACATAAGGTTAGGGCAAGGGATCTTGGTGCGACCATTACAAGCAACCTGAATGAAAATGATAACTGAGTAAAGATCTCCTAATGAGCCACACAAACACTCGGCGTCGCAGACCGGATAATAAAGCACGGAACAACCCGCTGCAGGAGCCGTCAATCGCGTACGTGGCTGCAGAATTGCGATGGAAGCAAAATGCGAAAACCCTTGTGCACCCTACATTAGGGGAACGTTAAGTAACGCCTGGTGCTCAAAATCAATCTGGCGTACCGCACAAGGGCATCCCTCAAATTCAGATTGGGGTTTTGACACGTAAAAACACAGAATTTATTTTTGAACCAAGTGTCTAAAGCTGCTTCCCGCATACACAAGCTAGCAACTTAGTTGGTGTTAATAAAGATTTCGCACATCAATACGGATAAAGTTCTTCAGAATTCATATCCAGGGATTCTTCGCGCTACATTTAAAGTATGGTTGTCAGAATGCGTAAACTGCTACTCATCGTACACGCGCAGCTGCTGGTCATCGATTGTCCTAGGTGGTTAACTCCTCCAACATCAGAGGGAATGTACGTAATCACTTTCACGGCATTCATTGATTGCCTGGCTGTTATAATGAATAAGGCGCTTAATATGCCGCCGAACGGCGAGTACGTTGTGGACAAGAAGGTTAGAGGGGAATGTGAGTACAGTTCGCAAGAATCAGGCTACAGAAATAAGAAATCAACAGAAAATGACGCGGTCGAAGCCTGAGCAGTTGTCAGGCAGTCGTTAGTATTATAGATGGAGACGCGAGTGTGCAAGCTCCAGCGGTCGCATTGCGATACTATCTATGATTGCCACGTTTCGGCAGTTTCGGTCCCGGTTTCAATTCACGTCATGGATTCCTGCTAATTTAAAGAGCCAAGCTTTTCTTTGCGGAACTCGCCGGGTTTCGGGACCGCCGCTGCGGCTGCCTGGCCTCGCCGAATACGGCTGCCTGGCCTAGCCTGAAGCTACTCCCTCGCCGAATAAGTCAACCAATCAGAGCGGAGTTTTAGCACTACGTCGTGAAAGTACAATGGCGGACGTGGATCGTGTTTTGTTGTTGCTGTTGTTGTTGTTGTTGTTGTTGTCGTTGAACGCGTTCCTGGATAAGCACATATGATCGAACGTAATTTCTAGTGTCACAGCACTGTACTATAACATGGCCTTACAGCTGTTCATACACTCAGTAGCTATGGTGTTGGGTTGCTCAGCCCGAGGTCGCGGGATCGAATCCCGGCCACGGCGGCCGCATTTCATTGGGGGCGAAATGCGAAAACACCCGTGTACTTAGATTTAGGTGCACGTTAAATAGCCCCAGATGGTCTAAATTTCCGGAGTACCCCACTACGGCGTGCCTCATAATTAGAAAGTGGTTCTGGAACGTAAAAGCCCATATTTTTTTTAATTGTTCATGTATGAAACTTGCACCTTACACTTTTATAGCATGTGAACTAAATGTTGTAACAATAGCGGGATATATTTGCACCCGCGCAACAACATTCAACTAGGGCGGCGCCATGTCGTCTGCTACTGAGACCTCGCACGATGCGTGCGCGATGCCTGCACTTCCAAAGTAGCGAGTGCAAGAGAACCGTGATGTCGCGCACGTTGGGCGAGGTCAAACTGAAGAGCGTGGGGCAGGTGGTGCGTGGTGCGCCGTAGAATCAAGGACAAGAAGTGCTGCACTCCCTGAACTGGTGCCGAAGTTGCAGGCAAATCCGGACGAAGCTGTGAATAAAAGACGGCCATCACGAAATCGCACACATTCAATATTGAGAGACGTGATAGTGAAAGACCCACCAATAATGTCGGCGATCTCCTATTATTTAAAGAGCATCTGTATAAAATTACACGAACACTTGGCATTTAGTTTCCGTTGGTGTGGCATCGGGTGCAGACACATTTGGAGAATACCAGAAGAGAGGATTTCCACAAGCCTGGGACGTGTGCAACACTTTTTCTTTCTATTTCTTTAGGAGAATGGGTAGCGCGACATAGTCTGTCACGTGTCCTCTCGTATGGCCCATTGGAACTAGTTCCCCAATCGAAGCGCGAATCATTCGCAGGACAACAGGCTACAGTCGCAGGAAGTGACAGAATTGACAGTTAAGCTAGCACACTCACGATAATCGATAACGCTAGTACTCTGACAACTACCTAGCGAATGAAATTACCTACAAGGTTTTCTTCGAAGCGAAGGGCGAGAAGCACTGATTTTGTGCAATGTTAGCACCCGCTAGAAGGCTGTCCCATATGGCATTCAGGATGAAGAAAGTTCGCATATTAATTGGCTGGGAAATTGATATTTCTAATTAATGGAACATTGCCTAATTAGCGAGATGTTATTTTTATGGCGAATAATTCACTGTGCTCATCATAGAAAAATCCGGCGAGCGTTGACATCGAAGGCACCGCTCCACTTGTTCAATATTAAGAAAGAAGATAAATTAAGCTCAAGTGCTCCTACTCGGGCTATACATCTAAGTCTCTAAACACTGTACCCAGTCATGCTAGCTGAGTGTCGAACCTGGTGTAGGAAAAGCTATTCTAGCGTGTCGAGGTTCAGCAGACGGTCGGCGACGTCTTACACATAACGATAACGTCTCCTCTTTTCTTTAATTTATGGGGTTTTACGTGGCAAAATCACTTTCTCATTATGAGGCACGCCGTAGTGGAGGTCCCCCGAAATTTCGACCACTTGGGGTTCTTTAACGAGCACCTAAATCTAAGTACACGGGTGTTTTCGCCCCGATCGAAACGCGGCCGCAGTGGTCGGGATTCGATCTGGCGACCTCGTACGCAGCAGCCCAATTGCATAGCCACTGAGCAAGCACTGCAGGTTACCTTAACTTCCTTCTTTATTTCCGCAGCTGGAATGTGTGACTACGTCTGAGCGATATGGCAGATTCGCTCATACACTGAGAGAGGCGCCGACGTTACACTAAAGGCCACTGCTATTGATTTGTAGCATTTAGTTATGCAATGACCTTACATTTTTAGCTGGCGTAAACACGAAGCGTACTGAAATATTAAATCACGTATCCAACAAAATCTTCTGAATAATGAGATTGACTGTACTGCTTATATAGCGGAAAGCTAGAGGCACACACTATCGTTTCATTTTTCAAAACATGTGACGGTTGCTCTCGATTTCCCGAAGTGTCAAACGTCATAGTTGTTCTTCTTTCTTTTGGCTCCGAATGCGCATGCGTGGTCATGCAGTATTGCGCTGTGGCGAGTACACAGCAGTTCTGTTCATTCTCAGCACCAGACATGTCAAGAACCATTGGACGCAAGCTTCGAGCTCGACGCAGCAGGGACGACGCAACGCCGAGTACAAGCCATGCAGGCACCGACGACGCTCCATTCACTGTAGCCGACTGCAATACGTGAGTCTTCTGTGTCACACTTTTATAGAGGGTTGTGACGTGTACAGACGACGTGGAACGGACAGGTTAACAGTTAAATGAATAGATAGCGAAGCGAAGCGCCGTTCTTTTGGCAAGGCAATTCCCGGGTACCTGGTGTGCTACTCTGCTACCACACGGCCCCTACCAACAATAAAAGCTTCCGCTGTCTCTCTCTTCCACGGCAAGTACCGCGTTGTTCGCAGTTCCATTGTAACTCTATCATTTTAACTTAACGCTAGCGTTGCTACCGAAAGCGAATGTTTGCTTTCGATTGATGCATTTAATTTCCGTTTGTTTACCGCACGATAGACTGCATTTGCGTGACTGGTTAGCTGTCTCTAGAAAAGATTAGTGTAACTGCAAACAGTATAGGGAGTTCTCTCATGTTCACCATTGGAAGTAGTTTGCCAATCGAAGCGCTATTCGTTCCCAAGCCAGCAGCCTACAGTCGGAAGTAGTGACGGCACTCATAGTCAAGCGAACGCAACTGGTAGCAATAACACCAACACTATCACGACTACCTCCCGATTGAAATTACCTGCAATGTTTTCTTTGAAGTAAAGCGAAGGGCGAAGAGCACTGATTTGGTGCAAATTTACCACCCGCTAGAAGGCCGTCTGCTATCACATTTAGGAAAAAGATCTACTTATTTATCAGGGTGGGCAATCCATCAGTTTCCTTTATAGTTAATCGAATATTGTTTTATTGTCGATAGATTATTGCCATGGCGAATAATTCACTGAGGTCATCATAGTAAAATTAGGTGAGGTTTAACGTCGATTTCGGGGCTTGACATGTTCAAAATCAAGAAAGAAAAACGAATAATTAAATTTATGCTCCTACTAAGATGCCACATGTAGGTCTCTCAAAACACCCACCCATGCTAGGCTCATGTCGAACTTGGTGTAGGAAAAGCTATTTTAGGACTCGGACGGTCAGCATAAGGTGGGCGACGGGCCTGATGGGACGTCCGGATAACGTTAACTTCCTCCAATGCTTCCGCAGCTGGAATATATGATAAAGTAATGCCATCGTATTCTAACAACATGAAATCGCGACTAGATATAATTGTTTATGGCATGACATAAGTTCACCGATATCTTCCACCATCTGAAATAACACGTTGATAAAAAACGCCAAGTGCGTTGAAGACGCTTGTTTGCCCGGCAGTGACCTCAGCTGGTATTTATAAAATTTATACTATTTATGATATTTATGGAAGGCAGCACACGAGCACTTGATAATCTCGTAGGGCAATATTGCGCACCGCGACGGCCTAAGCTACAGAGGCAGTAGTACACCGTTTATTCTGCCACCTGCATCCCCGTAGCGAACGGTAATATTTTTTAAAGCGAAGCTATCTTTGGCTCAGCTACAGGCGTTCCCGCTCCTGCTGCTGTTTTACACACTAGAATATACACAGGATGGAGCCGCTATCTTCATACCCCAACTTGCGAATAATCCAGCGTTGTCAAGTCATGGTCTTTCCATCGTCGCCATACAGTTGTAGTGATTCCACTGCAGTCCACGCGTTATCGTTATGCCCGCGGCTTGAACTCTGAAATGGTGAGCGAGTCACGGAAAACTGCGCTGGGCGGGTCGCATCGCCGTGCAGCGGCAATACGTTATCATGTCGTCTTTGTCGTTGTGAAGCCACTGTCGTCGTCGCATCGTTTTGAACGCTGCTGGCTGCAATTTTGAACGATTGGCTGGTAGCGGACATGATGCATAATGGTAATTGAGACAGTCTTCGGTGGCAGTAATGGCAAGTAAGCGCGGACGTGAGCTCCATCATTATTATGCCGTCATTGTGATGCCGCCATCGTCATTTTATCGCAGTTAAGACATCGTGATCATTCCTTCGCTGTCCTTAATTCATCATTTCGATATTTTCCCTCTGTCGCCGCTGCGTATTTCCCATATTGTGCTGACGCCGCCAGCTTAGAGCCGTCGCCATCGGTACGCCGTCGTCATGCCACTATTCTCATTATGCCGTCGTCACAAAGCCGCCGTTAGGCCAACGCCTTTGCTTCGCTGTCATGTCTTTCTCAGTAAATCGATTGTCTTCTTCACATTGTCATCCTGTCTTCTTCGGGACACCACCCTCTTTATACGGCAGTCTCCATTACAGCAACATCATACCGCTATAGCGTCTTAACAACATCAACCAATTATCTTCTTGCTGTCATCCACATAGCAGTGGCGTCACCTCATTTTCCCATCTCGCCATCATTCTTCCATGATCCCGGCGATCTGATACCACGATCTTCTGCGATCGACATACCATCGCCATCATTCAACCATCAGCATCATGTTCCTGTCACATTTGGTTTTGACACCGTAGTCGCCATGCCATCGTCACCGCATAAGCGTTGTCACCTCATCGTGGCGAAGCATCGTGGTGATTGCACCACTGTCATGCAGTCGTCTTCATGCTGTCCTGGTCGTTCTGTCATGGCCGTCGTGATGCCATCATGATTCCTTTACCACCATTATGTCGTTTCCACACAGTCATGTTCACCCCATCATGGTCATTAAGTTGACTGTGACATAGTCATGCTTGGTATGTAGATGATCGAGTGCACCAAGTTTACGTTGTACACCAAGTTTATGCGCCCTATGGGCCGATTGGGCAAAACGGTGTCCAACTGGGCCGCGTAGTCTCTAATAACAATTTGTCGCCTAGCAGGAACGGCGTCCTTCACAAACACCAATAAAAGATTCGCATAAAGAGGCACTACAGCAGGCGATATCCATAGATTTTCTTTAAATGGGAACACTCGTGTATATCACTATTGTGGAAGTAATCCGCAAAGTTCTTTTGTGTACCGAGATATTTATTCAGAGTATCAAATAGTCTGTTCGTGTTTCAAACTAATTTCATCAAAAGAATACACCTGCATGCGCACGATGTGTTGTGGTGCTCATCCTATTCGGAAATTAAACTTTGCAGCACTTGCAGGGTGTACAGCGCAGCGGTAACAACAGATACAAAAGAGACACGGATGAGCACTAACTTCGAACTTGAATTTGAATCACATATTTCCAACAAGCATGTTACCATATCCTTCCTGGTGAACAGAGAAGCCATTCTCCAAGTGGCAGACATCGCGCGAGACTCAGTTAGGAGTGGTTCTAGAGGGACGCCACAAGGTCAGTCATATTGCCGACCCTCTTTAACCTCGCCATGATCGGTCTATCGAGGAAACTCTCCGAGTCGACGGCATTAACCACGCGGTATATGCAAACGACGTCACCATATGGTGCATCAGTGGCAGCGACAGACGCTTGGAGGCTTCGCTTCAAAAAGCCGTCGAGGTCATAGATGACTACCTGAGACCGAGCGGCCTCCGATGCTCGCCGCGAAAATCAAAGCTACTAACATACAGGCACAAGCGTAGGGGCCCCAAATAAAAAGGTCGGAGGCCTGTAGAGGACCACTCCAAGGGCAACTGATGGCTGTCATCTCCAGAGTGGACTCTCTCCGGGTGGTTCTGGGTATGACGATGGAATCGACCGGCTCCGCTAACCAGACCGTACTGAAGCTCACTGAGAAAGCGGACATTGCCATCAGATAGATAAGAAGGGTTACCAACCGGCAGCAAGAACTGAGCGAGGACAACATTGTCCGGTTTATTGGTGCGTTCGTGACGTGTCACTTAACCTACGTCGCTGACATGCACAACTGGCAGAGGTCGGAACGGGTCAAGCTGAAGGCGTTGATCAGGAAGGCAGTCAAGAGAGCCCGCGGGCTTCCCATGTACACGAGCTCGGAGCGACTGCTACACCTCGGCGTGCACAACACGCTTGAAGAGATCGCGGAGTCACTGGAGAGGGCGCAGTTTTTACCAGACTCTCTACCACCAGTGCCGGGAGAAACATCATGAGAGAACTTAGAGTTCCCCCAACGGTGATTGAAACCAGTTTCTGCAGCCTACCTCTAGAACAGAGATCTCATTGCCGTTGCCCTCATTCCTCGGAATGACCACTTTGAATACAACGTGGGTTGACGGAGGGCTAAGGCTAAAGCCCTCCTGGAAGAGGCCGGCGCGCGCCTGGAGTTGTTGTTTCGTCGACACAGCCCGGTACTTTGACGCAAAGGCGTTCACTAGTCAGCGTCGACCAAGTAGGGTAGATCAGGAACTCCTCGACGGTCCGGACGACGGCGGCCGCGGATACAGAACAGGCCGCAATAGCGTTGGCCCTGCTGGACGACGGGAGAACGTCGATATAAAGTGACTCGAGATCGGTGGTCCGAGCATTCTCCAAGGGCACCGTTTCGAAGCCGGTCTTGCGGTCCTACGAGACAGGAAAATCAAGCAACAAACGACGCTCTGGTTTCCCGCTGACATGGGAGAGATCAAAGGTGCCCCGTCGAACCTCAACAGAGCTGCGCGAGGAGTCGCCGACCTCGTAGCTATCGGGTGGCGCAGCGTTGAGGTTCCAGACAATAGGGATCTCCCTGCCTCGTACAACGAACTCGCTAACAATTTTATCTGAGGAGGCGGAAGTACATTGAAGAGACCTCAGGCATTGACAGTCACTCTTGTAAGTCGTCCATACCCTAGCCCGGGCCGCTTCCACCGAATATATCCCAATATTGAGACGTCGAACACTTGCACGCTTTGCTCAGACTTTGACAACTTAGATGGCATGCTCTTGTGGTGCCGCGCTTCACGGGGCGGCGAAGACGTTACCTCGCCCAAGTGGGAAACTGCACTACACAGTCTCGATTTAGAAGCCCAACTACGGAGCCCAACATGCACGCGACGTAGCCGAGAGGCTAGGTCTTTTTGTCCCGACGTGATAGTGGCTTGCTACGTGCTAGTGCACGTAGCGTTCTGATGGACCCTAATATAATTTTCCACCCACCCATCTGTCCATGTTTACATACTTGCTTGATGCAGATGGGAGTAAAAGACATTTAAAAGCAGCTTGAGAACAGCATTCGTACTTGGCAGTGCAGGGCAGAAAACACAGTACATTCATTAGACAACAGATAATTACAGTGACGTCAGAAAAAATCTCCGTCTAAGCACTCCGTACAGTTCGTTAACCAGAGAACCTGAAATGTGCGGCCCCGGTGTTTATCAGTGGGTGAATCCCGACGGTTCGTTAAACGACGGCTTGGTAGGCTGCCGGATGCTCCGTACGCAGTTGCTGCCTGCGCTAGGCTGCGTGAGCTTGTTCTTGTACCCGGGCTGCAGCATGTGATCAGCGTTTCTATCGGCGTGGCTGATAGAAAGCAGCCTGCTGCTAAGGAGTACGTATGACGCGTGGCCTACCCATTTCGTAACCGGAGAGAAACTGCTGCGCGCGCGCTCGGCTGCTACGAAGAGCAATAACGTCACCACTTACTAGGCCAATCCAACACCACCTAGATAGCACAAGGCCTTTTCACTCCTTTCCATGACGTTATATTACTTGGCCCGACTGCCATAGACTGTAATGAGGATGGAAATTTCGGGACAGGCAGCGTGACGTCATGGATCGGAGTTGACAGGCCTTGTGATATCGAGGCGGTGTTTTGCTGATCGCGCGCCCCTCTTTTCTCTCGTGTTCTTTTTCTTGTGCAACTTGTGCAAAGTGTGGAGTCCCGGATCACCTCTCCGATAACTGCAGTGACACACCTCACTGTGTGAACTGCAGTGGAGACCATCCAGCCTACTCACGCTCCTGTCCGAACTGGAAAAAAGAAAACGACATAATCACCCTCAAAGTCGAAGAAAATATTTCGTTTAAGGAAGCCCGTAAGGGGTGCTCACCTTTCCACAGCACAACTTATGCTGATGCGGCGCGTCGGGAGGCAGCGTCGCAGCGGCCAATGCCAAGTGCCCAGCCCGCGTGCAGCGAGCGGGTGTTTTGGTTTCTGCCCCCAGGGTGGAAGTAGGTAAGCCAACTCCATCCAACCAACAAACAGGCCAGCCTACCCATGGGTTGCCGGCCCCACAAGAGTTATCTGTGGCAACCTGTGCTACACGCACTGATCTCGCAGGACTGATAGCGGCCCCGAAGGTAGGCGCAGCCAAGGCTGCCTCCACCTCCCCGGTCACTTCCAGCGCTGGCAACAGCCGGCGCAGCTCAATCCCGCAGGGAGCCCCATCGACCTCCAGACTAGTGGGCGCAGGGATCTTGCATTTCAAGGCGGGACTCTCTCGAAAAACTTATCGCTCACAAGAGCGTGTTTCCGGCGCGTCACAAGAGGCAATGAACACTACACCTATCCTCAGGGCGCACAAAGCGCCTAAGGCGAGGCTCCGTCAAACGCTCCAGAAAGGACAAAACTCCCGTTACAGGGCCTCAAAAGGACTCTGTAGTCTAAGGCACCATTTCAGTTTCGTACACACAGCACCAACTTA
Source organism: Dermacentor andersoni (assembly GCF_023375885.2). Lineage (NCBI taxonomy): Eukaryota > Metazoa > Arthropoda > Arachnida > Ixodida > Ixodidae > Dermacentor > Dermacentor andersoni. Next base: position 74,704,876 of record NC_092821.1, read on the forward strand.
CTCTTATGGATACACAAATTATTCAGTGGAACGTCAGAGGTCTTCTAAGAAACCTTGATGATGTGCAAGAACTCATCCACGATCACAATCCAAAAGTGCTGTGTTTACAGGAAATACACTTAAAATCAAAACATACAAACTTTCTTCGACAGTATGTTACTTTTTGCAAAAATCGCGATGAAGCTTTCGCAGCACTTGGCGGTGTTGCCATTCTAATTAACAAAAGCACACCGTGTCAAACTTTACAGCTACGAAAGCCCCTTTAAGCAGTGGCGGTTCGAGTTTTTCTTGCTTACATGCCCCTGCATTACCTATTAAACAAACATCAGTCTTTTATAGATGAATTGCCAGAACCTTATATTGTTCTTGGCGATTTCAATGCACACAGCTACCTGTGGGGCGAACCTCGTATAGATGGCCGAAGTCGCCTTGTTGAACAGTTCCTTTTTTCTTCTGGTGCACGCCTGCTGAATAAGAAGGAACCCACATATTACTCTCTTGCAAACACAACCTTTTCTCCAATAGATCTTAGTATAGTTTCCCCGTCTATACTGCCCGAACTCCAATCGGAAGTTACGAACAGTCCTTACGGGAGCGACCACTTTCCCATACTGCTAAGGACATCTAAAGAAAATGAATATGCTCCACAAGCTCTTAGGTGGAAGATGTACAGCCAACTGGCAAAACTTTCTCTCACTAGCATCTCATGTGCTGATATGTCTTCTTTAGAAACTGATGCTGCTGTGGAATATTTTACAGCATTCAGAATAGATGCCGCATCTAAATGCGCATCCGAAGTAAGTGGTTTGGCATGCAAACGACGTGTACCGCGGTGGAACAACGAAAGTAGGATCGCCCGTAGGAAACGTAACAATGCGTGGGGATCGTTACGCGCCTCTCCCACTACAGAGAACCTTATTAACTTAAGGAGGTAAAGTCTCAAGCCAGGAGAACGCGCCGACAGGCCAGAAGAGCGAGTTGGCAGAAGTTTTTATCGGGCAGCAACTCTTATACAGATGAGGCAAAAGTATGCAACAGTGTTAATAAGATAAAAGGACGACAAACATATTCACCCCCTCTGGTAAACACAGAAGGCGATACCCTGCTTGATCAGGCAGACTCACTTGGGGAGCACTTTGAGAGCGTGTCAAGTTCCACCCGTTATTCAAAACCCTTTCTGAAATATAAACAAATAGAAAAATGAAAGCCACTCATAAGAAAGTCTCGGCAGAATGAACGGTGCAACCGTCCTTTTAGTATTGCAGAGTTCACGGTTGCCTTGAGCGCATGCAAGAGCTCTGCACTGGGATCTGATAGACTGTTCTATGAAATTATCAAAAACTTACACAATAATACGCCAGTCACGCTACTTACACTTTTCAACACTATCTGGGATGCAGGGTACCTTCCAAGCGCATGGAAAGAAGGCATTGTGCTCCCTGTTTTGAAACACGGCAAATACCCTTCCTCAGCGGCAAGTTACCGCCCGATAACCCTCACAAGTTGCATTTGTAAGGTCTTTGAAAAAATGATAAATCGGCGACTCATTCATTTTCTTGAACTGAGCAAAATGCTTGATCCCTATAGTGCGGCTTCCGAGAAGGGCGCTCCACAACCGACCATCTTGTACGTATTGAAGGAAATATCCTTGACGCATTTGTACACAAACAGTTTTTCTTATCGATATTCCTCGATATGGAGAAGGCATACGGCACAACGTGGCGCTACGGAGTCTTTTGAGATTTGTCAGAAATAGGCATTTATGGTATTATGCTAAACCTAATAGAAAGCTACCTGTCCAATCGTACCTCCCGGGTAAAAGTCAGTCGACAATGTACTGTAACGTCCTTTTACACAAGAAACTGGTGTACCCCATGGAGGCGTGCTCAGTTGCACACTCTTTATTGTTAAGATGACAACACTTCGTGCTTCCTTACCACCGGCCATTTTGTATTCCGTCTATGTGGACGACATTCAAATAGGTTTCAAATCCTGTAACCTTGCAGTGTGTGAGAGACAGGTACAGCATGCCTTGAACAAAGTGTCAGTGGGGGCAGAGAAAAATGGACTTAAGTTCAATCCTAAAAAAAGTTATTGCGTTCTTTTTACAAGAAAGAGGAGCCTGGTCCCGGATCCTTGTTTAGAACTGTGTTGACATCAAATACCTGTAAACAAACAGCACAAATTTCTAGGTGTTATTGGCCTCGAGCTCCACCACTGGAAAAGCTGGCGCCACCGTCGGCGTGACGTGCTAGGAGGGATCACGTGGACAGAGCGGCCGCGTCGACTGCTTCGGGAGCGCCGAAGCGAGCTGAAAACGAGTTTAAATTCCCTCGTACGCTGCGGTCCTCATTTAGTGGCGAAATTTTCCCGCTTCGAGTGTCACCTTTACAACGCTTGAAAGCACTACAATAGGTAGTGGCTGCCTTTGAAGGCGCGCAACATGGTAGGCTACTGCTCGGTGCCGCAGGGCCGGACGCACGTAACGGAGGCCGGTGTCAGCCTTATTCACACGTAGCAGCAGGACAAGAAGCTGCGTGAAGCTTGGCTCGTGAAACATAAAACTGGCAAACAGTCATCGGCTACAACTCGGGTATGCAGCAAGCACAGACGCGAGGAAGATTTCTGCTACGGCTCCCGGTCTGCGATGTTCTGAAAACGCGCACTGAGACGCTCGCCCGAGTCCGCTGCCCGACTAATGTCATGACTGTTTGGTCTATGAACTTGTCGATGCTATAGATACTGGCAAGTTCAGTGGAGGGGAAAGGCAACGGTAAGAAGCACATTTAAAAAAAGCATGGCATATGGTCATGTTTGTGTTATGAATTAATGCACTGGATTACAAGAAAAGGAGCAGCGGGAAATGGCATGCTGAGAACACCGATAACATACAGTGCGACGCAAATCGAGAAATAATATTGAAAGGTGAAAGAATTTAGAAGAAAAAAAAGAGTGAATCGTCGCGACGGCACATCACAGTCCCCGTAGGCGTCGAAGTCTCTACAGTGAAGTTATTTTTGAACAGCTCTGATAGCACCCACGCAACAATGGTTATACTGTCAAATGCTCATATTCTGCGGCCTGAAGCTCATGGCACGGTGCGAAAACGCACGCGCGGAGAAAGCGAAAAAGTGCGCGGACAAGCATGCAGACGCGCAGTCGGTCGCTGCGAATCTACGCGATCGCTGCATTGAGGCTTCGTTCTATTACGCTCCATTTAGTTATACAACCACTATAAGAACATATTTCACACAGCTTGCTCTCAGCGTTTACCTATCTTTCACGCAAGAAGCCGGTTCGGGAAACTCCATCGCGGCGACCGCGCGCAGTGGCGTTCACTGTACGTATTGGGTAAAGAGATAGCGTCTGTAAACGATTGTGTGCTTTCAGTTTGCCCAAGATTATTATTTAGACAGTAAAAAACTTCTCTCATTTCGAAAGTATTTACAGAAATGTCCGGGAGAGCTCGCGCGTGGTGTTTTCAGTGAGCGCTGACAGCAAAACCTATGAGGAGCGCGCCGCGCGAATCCCTCATACTACGCCAGCGAGGCGCTTCCGCTAGATGGCGACTCCGTAACTCCTCGCCGCCAATATTTGACTGTAGACTTACTTTCATTCCACACATTAAACATCTTAAAAAAACATGTCTGAGAACGATGAACATTATGAAACTTCTATCCCAGACTACATGGGGTAGTGACAGGAAGTGTCTAATGAATCTCTACAAGAGTCTAATTCGGTCACGATTGAATTATGGTGCCGTGGTGTATAACTCTGCCGCCCCGAGCGCGCTAAGGATGCGGGATCCTGTCCACCATCTAGGTATGCGCTTAGCCACTGGCGCTTTCAGAACAAGCCCGATTCAAAGCTTATACGCCGAATCGAATGAGTGGTCGCTCCATCTGCAGAGATAATACATCAGCTTTACCTGTTTCCTTAAAATGCACTCTAATCTGGAACATCCATGTTTTAATACCGTAACCGATATGACATGTGCTACACTTTTCCGCAATCGTCCGTCTATAAGACAGCCTTTCTCGCTGCGTGTGAAGGAGCTTAGCGATGAAATGCATGTCCCACTCCTCAAGCATCGCTTGATGTGCCTAGCCAAGCTATTACCTCCTTGGGAGTGGCAGGTGATAGAATGTGACGTATCCTTTCTAAAAATCACAAAGCACGCTCCAGAGGTCGAAATCCGAATGTATTTCCTAGAACTTCAGTACAAGCACTCCTGCGCAGAGTTCTACACAGACGCTTCGAAGTCAAATGCCGGGGTGTCCTATGCAGCCGTCGGCCCATCCTTCTCGGAATCTGATGTACTGCATCCGGAAACAAGCATCTTTATGGCCCGAGGCCTACGCACTACTGTCTGCTGTGAAGCATATAAGAAAATCAAAAAGCAGCGACCAATACAGACTCTCTAAGCGTCGTGAAGGCCTTGATGTCACTCTATACACAAAAAAAACATATTTAATGAACTCTATTCTGTCTTGTGTAAAGCGTACATATCTAACCAGCATATCATTATATGCTGGGTGCCTGGCCATAGGCTAATCAAAGGTAACGTTCTCGAAGACCAGATGGCTACGTCAATTGCATCCCCTGCTGTCAATACTACTCTTCGGTGCCTCTCACAGATCTGAAACCTTACATACGAAAGAAACTCCAAAACCATTGGCAATGCATGTGGGACGCAGAAATAAATAACAAATTGCATGGGATAAAGCCACATTTAGGTTCTTGGCCCTCCGCAACAAAATCACGGCGAACAGATGTCCTATTCTGTCGTCTCAGAATCGGACACACATTTGGGACCCATCATTTTCTACTCCCTGGAAGTGAACCTCCAACCTGTGGCAGGTGTGGTGAGAGGCTGACCGTCCTCCTCGTGCTCGTGGAGTGTCGGGAAGCCGAAATGGAGAGAAAGAAACATTTTCTGCTTGCGTTCCGTTATAACATTCCTCTACACCCGGCTATGTTGTTTGGTAAAGAACCGCTTTTTAACACCAAGGCAGTCCTCAACTTCTTAAATGATGTCGTTCTACATGTTATAAGCCCATTAAATTTGTAGAGCACCCTCGCTCCAGAGGATGCCGCTGCGATAATTGTTTTGCATAGCACATGCCTCCAGGCCCTTGTGCTTTAAGGGCTCTAAGGAGGCAGTAGTGCTCTAGCATACTTTATAACCTGATATATTTTGCACATATTATCGTTCTATTGAAATGCATCTCAATGTTCATAGTACACGTCATACGTCATCGCCACAATATTATTATACAGATTTTACGCACTTTATAGCGACTATTTTTAAGGTCCCTTTACAGCCACGACACACGCACATCATAGCACTCATAATTACACTGAGAACTCATTACCACGGACATGCGCTCTTTGGCCATATTTGGCCCTTGTGCCATTAAACATCAAATATTCATTCATTCTTTCTTTCGCGCATGGGTTTCCGCCGCAGAAGTTTTCGGCATACAGGCGACCGACAGACGGACGGACGACCTAGTCGGCTAGCCACATATAGCTTCGCTGTAAAAAGTAGTGCAGTGTGATAGCAAACGTGCAAATCCAACAATACGAGACATATATTATTAGAACACTTTTAACTTTGTTAAAATGGCACTCTCAAGCAATATTATTTTAGATCATAGACAAAATTTCTCGTTTGTTTTAAAAGAAAAAGAGGAGGTGGTTATATTTTGCCGCGTGATTTTAAACTCGTTTAAAATTTATTGTAACTAAGTGTTTGAAATCCATAATTTGTGCGCGGTTGTGGAACATGCCACTGTTTATGGCGTTCGTTGTGTTGCAGAACTTGGGGGAATTTTGTGTAAGTCGCCTACGTCTCGAAAAAACATTCTTTTGTCTTACCTGAATTTTATAGTACTTGGTAATGCGAAATTAATATGTTTTCTACTTTCTTGATATGGTATTTCATAAGGAGGATATTTTGCGGTCTGAACATAATGGTTTTAGATTTTTCTGCGTCAGTTGCCTTGGTTTTAGGTTTGTTTGCGTTAATTGCCAAGGCATTTCTTCTGAACCACACGTGAAGTTTTGCGAGAACATCATTTCCCCTACACATCAATTAACATACATTCGTTGTTGCAAAAATTATATATTTAACCTCATTATCTATTTTGCATCAAACCATTTACGTATATATTTAGTATTATGGACCCCAGTATGCTTCCTCTTGGGGGCCCTGTGGCTAATTGATTTCGACTCTTGGCGACAATATTCTAGGTGAGCCGATTGAGTGTGATCAGTCAAGTAGCTTGAAGGTAGATTAAGTAATGCATCGCGGACAACATACATTGATTTTCTTCATCTGAGTTATGTGATATATCCGGTCGCGCGCTTTCGAGAAGTCTACAAATACACTTAGGGTAAGTACTTTGAGTTAGGTAGTTGAACTTGATTACCGAAACTCAGAAATATATATAGAAAGAGAGCAAATATGATAAAATATTTAACATCAAAGAAAGTATATATATTATTTGAATATATTTCAATTTTTCGACAATAATGTTCAGTGGAAAGTGAGCGCTCGTCCATGTCTCCATTCTTGTCCCTTTTACAGTTGTGCTGAAAACCCTAGAAGATGCAACCATTGTCCTCAGTTATATTGTGAATCTGTCACATAGGTTATTCCCACTTGAGGGCGTGGAAAAAATCTCAATGCCTTTCAACACTGTGAAGGAGGACCAGGGAAGTGAATGGCGAACAGCACGTCCACCGCGGGTCGGCCCAACATTGCACTATCTTCCGGATCGGCCCACCTAGGGGAGCGTTTGACACCTGTTTCACCTCCGCCGTGGGTCAGCCCAGCATTGCACTATCTTCGGGATCGTCTGACATATGTGGATTGCTTAACGCCTGCTTCACCTCAGCGGCGGATCGGGCCACCATCGCACTATCTCTGGGATCGGTCCACGCATGTGGAGTTTTTTGCTTACGACGTGAAAATATCCTTGGACACTAAAGGTATACACCTTCGCTTTAATCAGATAATTACGTTGGTGGAATCAGAGCCCTTGCATGCGTTCTAAAATTTCTGTTGGCAGTGTCTGCGCAAGTCAATAAGTAGTTCCGCGAACGGAGGAAGTGCCTCCAACATGACAGTTAGGAGTGAACAGGCAGAGTGATGTAACTTATGAAGCATATTTTGCCTACGATGAAAATTAAACATGGCGAGTAACATGTTTCTTATCAGTCCAGTTTTAATGTTTCAAATGCACTCTTTTACAAAATTTTTGTCAGCTTTTTACTATTGGAAGTAGGTAAACATTCTGACGCCAATAAATATGTCTCATTGCAGGACGTATGAGGACACCAGGGATGGCATCCGGCGCACACCGTACAACCCGGCCAACGTAAAACGCGGTACGTGCTTTTGTTGTGGTACGTGGACTGCTTTTGGCCCACCAGTACAACTTCAAAAGACAGCCCCACATACACTGCAGGGGAACGTTATGTCTGTCACTCCAACGCGCATTCATTCCTTACAAGGAAATAGATAGTTAGCCTTGCTGCCCATTCCGAATGAAATACTTTATCACAAGCTTGACTGTGGCATTCCTGCAGTGAGGAAACCCTGGTAGACTTGCTCGTTCATATTAACTAGAAAGGTGCAGTTTTATTGCGGTGGAAACTAGATGGGCACTCTAGGTCCAATTCTGACGCCGATGTCGGCGTGATGTTCCGTATAAAGACCAAGGGCGATAACATCATCGCCGAGCACTGTGTGTGCGAGTGAAAGCGCGTAAGGGTGAGTAGACGATGATGGCTCATTCACGCACGCGCATGGGAGGGAAGAGGGGACGAAGTGCGCCGTTTTCCGTCGCGCGCAACGCACCAGGGGAAGGGGAGGCTGCGAGAGGGTTCTATTGCGCGGCGCTTGCTGCCGCGCGCGCCCAATCTCGAAAGCGATTTGTGGTTAGTACGAAGACTAGGTACACCGATGGATAATAGCTTCGTGTGCGCTCTGTTCTTGCTGCTTACTTTGCGTCGAAGCCAGGTAGCATGAAGGTCAATTCGCTCGATGCTGGTGCCACGCCGTCTTACTCCAGTGTGTTGATAGCGAGTGCGCGCTGCCATCGAGTGAAATGCGTTCACTTTGGCTTGGGCGCACGTGATACCATGCTTCGTAATTCAGTTAGTAATCGAATGTTCACAGGCCTATACAACCGATAAAACTACTATCCTTGCTTCGTACAGCTGCCTACTAATTCGCTACGGCAATCGATGCTTCTTCTTTCGGGCGAAACTACGACTTTTTTCAATGCTATTCCTTGCAAAAAAGTACACACGTACGCTTTTAGGTGCATGGGTAAGAAGTTGAGCCCATAGTATATGGCGTGATTAAGACACCACACTTAAAGGTATTTTGCGCTTGTCAATGTGTCCATGGTTTTATTTTCTCAGGCGAATGCTGCTTTGACTTCACTCTCACATGTGCCCAGCTGCTTTCATACTTTTATCCGAAGCAACCGTAACGGACACATTAAAGCAAAATTTTTCTTTCTTCCGTCGACTCTGGGACTGCTGTTGCTGCTGCAACTGCTTGCCGAAGCCGTGGCTCACATTGAGAATAATATCTTCCCGGTATCGTCGAGGTATGGCTGTCAGGTCCGGCTCATCACTGCAGTGTTGAACAATTGACAGTGCCGAAGGTAGTGCAGACACAAGATGTAGAGCAAACGGAGGCCTCCCGTGGTGGCAGGTGATACAGGCGAGCGCGGATGTAAGCTCGAGTACTAACAGGCTGTCGTTGTCCCGCCACCGCCTCATTCCGTCGACGTCATTCTATAGTGGCCGTTCTGTCGCAGTCATTTTATCGCCACCATGGCATTGCCGTCATTTTGCCGTTACCAGAGTCGCGTCATGCCATCATGGTCGTTCTATCATGATCACCTCGTCGTACTGTTGTAATCCCTGCATGCTGCTGACTACAGTCTCGATGATTGGCCAGTACCGAACATAGCGCAAACAATCGCCCTGTGTAGTGGGAATTGAGGTGGCCCTCACAAAATCCGTGGATCATGCTGAAGATAATGTCATACCTGCTGATTCCTGGTTCCAGGCTTGGAATATTGGCCTATACCGGACGTATGAAAACACCCCATGTAGTTCGAATTCATGCAGCTCGCGGCAGCAAATATTTCACATAAGCGTGAACGAAACCTCCAACCCTAACACGCAGTCGTCATATCATCGTCGTCGTCGTCAATCCGTCGTCCTCGGTCCGCCGTCTTCATCGCATCGTGGACATGCCATCCTGTTCGTTCTGTTCTCACTTTATCGCAGTGCAGCTGCCGTCCTCCCATTCTCGTCATTCCTTTGCCCAAGAGAACAGACTAGTGGGTTAGTTGGTAATGCATAGCTTGAGGCAAAGAAACAAATAGCACGTAGGACAGCAGAAGGGAACGAAGACACAACGCTACTAACAACTGAAATATTAAGGCACATGGTTACCCCGTATATACCATAATACAACAGGAAGTAAAAAAAAGGCCACCGTCGCGATATAGATTTCTTTCCGGAAAAATTATCCACCATAGGCCGCTTCCACGAGAGGAACATGATTTCTTTTTCTAACCGCGAAACAGATAGGCGAGTTGCAGAGTTACGGTTTCTAATCTATTCGGATGCCTCAATGTGGTTCTCATACCGTACTTGCTGCAAGCTGGCCACAATCTGAAGACAATTTTGGAATAGCGTTGACGTTGACGCTGTGTTTTCAGCCCCTTAGAAATTGTCGGGTTTCTGCGTGGAAGTTAGCAACACTGCAAAGATGCGCCATCACTTCAATAAATAACACCGAGAAGAGTTTCTTTCGCGCATGCAGGGCGTGGTATGCCGTATTCCTATAGGCTGCGGGAAGGAATACATTGCTCACATGGCAAGGTGCCGCAATAATCCCTTGCGAGAACATTTCAATAATGTCAATAATCAGGTAAAGTCTGATTATCCAGCCGCACTGTGCCTCCGTTGTGTCTGTAAATCCATGTTTGACAAATCACAAGTAAATACTAGAAACCCAGATCAAGTGACTAAGGAGATCATCGAGGCATTCGAAATGATAACAAACGATAAATCTGTAACTTGCCCATCTATTTCGCTATCAAAAAAAATCATGTTCCTATTATGGTAGCGTCCTAAAGAGGACGACTTTCCCGAAATCCATGTTGCGACAGTGGCTTTTTTTTTTCATACTGCAGTACTATAGTATATACGGCGTAACCATGTGCAATAAAAATTCAGTTGTTAGCAGGATTGTCTTTGTTCTCGACTTTTGTCTCAATTGCTATTTCGCGCTTGGCCTCAAGTTATTCCTTTGTCGTTAGGCCGTCCTAAGCACTCCTGCGTAGTTCCACCTTCGCCCTCCCTTTGTCATGTCGTTGTCATTCCACAATCGCCATACCGTTGTCGCCACGATCTCGTCATACTATTGTAATCATTTTAGCTTCGTTATCCTGTGGTCATTTTGTTATCTACATCTCTGTCGTTCACATCACCACATGATCATAATAATGACGTCATGGTCAGAACATCGGCATCATTCAAGTATCCGTATCAGCTTGTCATGCCTTCGTGTTCCTAATTTCATTGTCACGCCAACGTCGTCCTCCAATGGTCACGTCAGTGTCACTATTGCATCGTCGTCATAAAGAATTCTTCATGCCGCCGTAGCCATACAGACGTTTACGCTCCCTTATCATCCTTTAGTAGTCGTCATACAAATGTAACCGATTTTCCATCACCATTCCGTCATCGTCATGCCTTCATGCTGGTTCCATCATCCTCATTTTGCCGGAGTGATTACTCTGTGGCCATGCGATTGTCATCCTGCCGCTCTCGCCATTCCACCACTGTCTTTTCATTATCCTAAGTGATCTTCATGCCGTCGTGGTCGTTGCGTTATCGTAATTCCTTCGTCGTCATGCTTGGCATCTGCACGATGGAGCCGAACTGGTTTATATTGAGTGAGGCATTTCATAGTAAAATGTACCCAACTGGGCAGTGTTCTCTCCACTTGCAAGTGATCGCTAAGCAAGAACAGCTTTCTTAACTAACAACAATGAAAGATTCGCCTAAAGCGAGTCTCACAAGAGAAGTGATCCACAATTTTATTATTGACCCATCTACAAATTTGTTGCCTTGCAGCATGCGCCGGCACAGGATGTAATGCGAACGGATAACTGCGAGGTGGCAGGTTGATGTACGTAAACGTGGGCATGAGGTCCAATACAAGGACGCCGTTGCCGTCATTTCATCGTCGTCGTTTTGTCACGTTCTTTCTGTTGAATTGCTCATTCGTTGTGAAGCCGACTTCGTTGTTCCGCCGTCTTCTCTACGTCATCGTCATGGCGTTGTCATTTCATCAACATGTCGTATCACCATCGTCATTCCTTAATCATTTTAGCGTCATATCATCGTGATTCAGTGGTTGTCATCATGCCATCGTCTTCATTTGGTCGGCGTCAGACCATAGTAATGACACTGTAGTAATCGTGCTGCTGTCATTTCGTCATGCTGCTGCCGTTATTATGCATTTGTGGCCATTTCATATTCGGGATGCCGTTGTGGATAATCTATCGTTGGAATTCCGACTCCGTAGTGCCATTGTTATCTTCAGGATTCGTCATCTTGGTGTTGTCACGCGGTCGTGGTTATGCCAGTTATATCATCGAAGAATTGTCAAAGGTTGTTGTGAAAGATCGGCTTCTTGCAAATGTGACCATTTTGTCATCCCAATGTCATCGTTAGGCTACCATGGACATTTTATCATGGACATTCTGAGGTGAGGTGTCAGTCATCTTACTATTCTCATGCGCTCATCGTGATACCATTGTAATGGGATCGTCATCCTATTAACGTCATCATTTCAGTATCGTCATTGTATAATAGTTGGGATTGAAGCGTCATCATACCATTGTCAGTACATCTCCTTGACACCCTATTGATGTTATGCCGTCGGCGTTATGCCGTCATCTTCACAGAACAGCCTGATTCTCAAACGCCAATAAGAGCTTCACTTCAACCAGTTCTTGCACATAGAGAAATTCACGTAACTTTTCGAAGTTAGAACCTCAACTGGCTTTTAATGTTAGTAGCGACAACGAGTTGCTCCTAGACAGATCTTTGTAGGCAATCATGCTTTTGTGATAATACAGAGGAAGCTATACTCTTCTTGTGTTCAGTTTCTAAGATGTGCTTCCATGGACATAATAGTTTTATGCTTTCCCCACGCTGTAAAAGTTAATGAAATATCTGTCATACATATTCGCCATGTAATCATTCTCACGTCGTTGTCTTAATTCTGTTGTAACGTCGGAGTCGCCATAGCCTCAACGTCACATTATGGTCGTCACGTCATCTCTGTCGCCGTCATCAAATCGCATTCCTCGCACACACAATTGAAAGTTTCGCTTAAGCTGATTCGTACAGCTCGTGCGATCCACAAACTTTTCTACTGCACACAAGCTCGGTTCCTTCTTCGACTTAATACCAACATAAAGTGGAGCCTAGGCTGATCTTTGTTGAAAAAGAAACCTTTATTCAACTATGGATTTGTGATGAAGGTTCTCTTCTGAATATGTGTTGTTATGCTCGTTACAGTATTCAAATGTTTTGCGTGTACTGTGACAATGACCCACTTGTGTGTGCATTAAGCCAATGATATGACTTAACGATGACGTAATAAAGCAACTGGCATGTGGTCTTCCGGGCAAAGCACTTCTGTCCAATTTGATTTCTAGTCAAAAACAGGCGCCAGCCGGTATGTAGCCAAAATTGGGGGTATGTGTTTGCATGACGTGTTCCATTTCGTTGTTTGGCTTAGAATTGTAAAGGATAGATTACATTGCAAGTGCATGTGATCATGCTCGTATCTTGCTGCATCAAGTTGCTCTCGCTTGTATTGCGGGCGTTGTTTCCGAACAAGCGCTTTGTATGGCTGCACCCATTCCAAAGGGGGTAAAGGGGAGGGGGGGGGGGGGGTATTGCCTAAATGGCCACCTTGTGCACGTGTCCATTTCGTCTGCTGCTGAAGTGCTGATTAACTGGGAGCATCTACCTTCTTTCGACTTGTACCAAAGCACAGCCAATCAGAACCTCAGTACCAGACGAAATGCACATGTCCACTAGGCAGTCACAGAATATCCCCCTCCCCCAGCTCTCGTACCACTAAAGCTGAGCTACAAATTGTTTTTGACGTTTTAGCGCAAAATGTTCACAAAAAGGGAGTCACCCTTGACCAAGGGTGAATCATTGAATCTGCTGTTTTCAGGGCATACAGACATCACAAACATTGGAAGCAGTGGTAAGCCGCTTCAGGTTTCCAGCCACAGCAGCGATGAGGCGATACCAAGTACAAGCCGCGCAATCATGGAAATAGCTTCAGTCATTCCGAAAGACAACGCCAGGTAAGCCTAGACTATGAAAGGTTCTTTGAGGTAATGAAACTACAGAAAGGGTCGAATATGCTACCTGCGGCACAATTGCACTTGCATAGACACACCTTGTGTCCAGGGAACGTCTGATACCTGAAATGCCAATCTATCAGCTGTTTTTCAGCGAAGCTGTATACGGCTACCCCATTTGCCCATCCGTCTGCCTCCTGAACGCCAAAAGCGCCCACGGCGCAACCTCATGCCCATGCGCGAAAAAAGAAGCCGCGAGCCAAACGAGGAAAGAGCTCGTTTACGCCGTGCCGATGCTGCATCCCGGGCACAACAGGCTCGTGCAGCCGAGCGCAAACAGCAACTGCGTACGGAGGGTGCGGCAGCCTATCAAGGCGTCGTTTAATGAACCACCGGGATTCACCCAGTGATAAACGTCGAGGCTGCACGTTTAGGCTTCGCTAATTAACCACCTCGGGCGGTTATTTTTCATCTCCCGCAGCGCTCCGCATTCACTCTCATCTTTTGGAGTGCTCGTTCGCTCATTTAGGAGTTAGGACGCCTACGCTCACCGCAGGAACGGTCGCCTAAGAATTCCGCTCTAAAACACAATAAAAGCAAGGCCGATACTCTCTAACAGGAATTCTTGTAAATGTACCAAGCTTCTGGTCTGTATGATAATATGGTCTCATGTTGTAGTGACGGTCAAAAACACAGTAGCAAAACGGTGAACGGCGAAAGTAGCCTTTTAACGGAGCTACCTAGCTGAGCACAGATGTCCATGCACGCACAGTACATGCGGAGGTGCGTTTTGCGCATATATACGAATATTTTATGTATAAAAAAAATAATAAAGAAGATAATGCAAAACCAAGGTGCAGGAAACAGAATGAAGTTTGAACTGTTGGAGTATGGACGATGGCGGCCTGCGTAGATGGGCCTTAAACAGTGTGATCACTATTCTTGTCTTAGGATGATTGTTTTTTGATAGCCACCTATATTGAAGTTATACCGATATATGCGCTTTGGGAAAATAATTGCACCCTCATTATACAATTATCTGAAAAGCGTTCCTAAATTTCTGTATCATAATTCATCGGATCTGACTTCGCGTAATTTATGAGAGATTGTGAATTTATGTGAACAGCGTGTGGTGAAATATGTGAAAATCATCAAAACTGAGAAATGTAATCTTCAAGCGGCACTGATAGTAATGGTTTTTCACCAGCGCACGTAGTTCTTTTTTATCACATGCATTGCATACCTTTGGTCAGTCTGTTACGTCCGGTCCAGTCAAGTGTAGTGCCGACTTGTCAAATCCTTGCTTTAGAGGATACAAGCAGTTTATATTGGAACATCACAACTTTATTCTATATGTAGAGTGTTTGATGTTGTACGACTACCAACACAAGACGGAACTGATATTCTTCACTTTACATCGAAATTGACCCTGTCAATATTTACCATCCGAACACTCGAGTGAAGCTAGCTCAAACCTTTTGAGGAAATATCAGGCATGGTTAGGGATATTGTTGGCCTTAGGTTAGAAGAACTAGTGAGGCTTATTTATTGCTGACAAATGGCCCCGTCCTCTACTATATAGGACTTTCAGATAAGAAGCAGTATGGATTAGGATTTCTAATCCATAGGAAAACAGCAAGCAACATTGACGAATTGTACAGCATTATGGGGAAGGTAGCAGCAGTCTTAATAAATTGTAAGAAGAACTATAGATTAAAGGTAGTACAAGCCTACGCTCCAACCTCCAGTCATGCTGATGATAAAATAGATCAGATGTACGAGGTTGTTGAATTAGCGATGAGAAAAGTGCAAACTCAGTATTTATTTATTTATTTATTTATTTATTTATTTATTTATTTATCATACCCTCAGGGCCATTACGGCATTATAGAGGGGAGTGGTTACAAGCAAAAACGGGTAAATACAACAAACAGGAGTTGCTAGTGCAGAAAATTATGTATATAAATATGTATAAACAAAACTATTTAACAAATGGCACCTAGATATACAATGTTAGCCAAGGCATTTGTGAGTACAGGTTGAACAATATGAAAAAAAGGTTCCTAGTTATACAGTGTTAGCTATGACATTCTTGAATAATTGGTGATCTGCGATAGTGGCTATCGAGGCGGGGAGGTGATTCCACTCATTGGAAGTGCGTGGTACAAATGACTGCAAAAAAGCGTTGGATCTGCAAAATGAAATGTCAACCTTATGAATGTGGTCTAGTCTGGGTGATACATACGGAGGCGGAGAAATAAGTTTGTTGCGTAGCAGCGGGTGATGAAATAATTTATGAAAAAGGCACAAACGGAACAATTTTCGACGTGATAACAAGGACGGTAGGTTAAGGCTAGATTTCATGGCACTAATACTCGCGGTTCTATTATAGTTAGAAAGAATGAAACGAGTAGAGTTATTCTGAACCATTTCCAGTGAGTGTATTAGGTTTACTTGACCTGGATCCCATATTGAAGCAGCGTACTCAAGTTAAGGTCGTATTAGAGTTTTATAGAGGATTAATTTTAAGGAAGAAGGTGCTTTGGAGAAGTTGCGTCGTAAGTAACCTAGCATTCTGTTAGCGTTACTTATTATATGGGTGATGTGGGTATTCCAAGTAAGATCAGAGGTGATGTGAAGGCCAAGGTACTTGTAAGTTGTTACCAATTCTAATGGAGTGTTATTAAGGGAGTACACAGGAGGTTCACTGGTAGTTCGAGATACACGCATGAATTTACACTTGTTAACGTTTAGTTCCATTAACCATGAATTGCACCATGCAGAAATGGCGTTAAGGTCAGCTTGAAGCCTGGTAGCATCCTCGTCGCGAGTTATTTCGGTGTAAATTACGCAGTCGTCAGCAAATAGGTGAATTTGAGATGAAACACAGGAAGGTAAGTCGTTAATATATATGAGAAATAGGAGGGGTCCAAGCACGGAGCCTTGTGGTACACCTGAATAAACAGGACTCAGATTAGATGTTACTTCGTTAGCTGAAACGAACTGTGAACGGTTAGTGAGGAAAACTTCAAGCCAGTACAGAATTTTAGGCTCAAGGTTTAGTTGTTGCAGTTTGTAGATCAATAAGCTATGGCACACTTTATCGAACGCTTTTGCGAAGTCCAAAAAAATTAGATCTGCAACTGAAGAGTGGTCAAGCAATAGGTTTAGTTTATGCGTGAATGATACTAGTTGGGTGTCACATGAGTATGTTTTGCGGAAGCCGTGTTGAAACTCAGAAAAAAAGGAGTTTTCTTCTAAGAAGTTGGCAATATGAGAAGATAGAACATGCTCGATAATTTTGCATGGTATACTCGTTAAGGAAATAGGCCGATAGTTCAGTGGGGAATGTTTAGAACCTGTTTTGTAGAGTGGAATCACCTTCCCCACCTTCCAATCAGCAGGCAGTGACCCATTGTCAAGTGATTGCTGGAAAATCTTTGCAAGAATGATGGACTGCAAGAAAGTATACTGTAGTAATGGGAGATTTCAATGCATAAGTAGGTAAAAAGCAGGCTGATGATCAAGCAATTGGCAACTACGGCGTCGATTCTAGGAATAATGGAGGAGAGATGTTGGTGGAAATCGGGGAAAGGAATACGCTGCGAATACTGAACAACTTCTTCAGGCAGCGTAGAAACGAAACGCGGACCTGTCAAAGCCCTAATGGCGAAAGAAGACATGAAATTGTTTACATACTTTCTGCTGTTCCAAGAACACTGCAGCATGTTGAAATGTGACGGAGGGTAAAGTCCAACCATCATAGGTTAGTGACGTCTAGGATTTGCCTCAATTTGAAGATAGAAAGCGTATAATTGGCAAAAAAACATGTCAGCGTATGCGCAGTAAGCGTAAAAGACCAATTCAGGCTCGTACATGCAAGCAAATATGCAGCTTTATAAGAAAGGTGAAAATGACATAGACGTAATTAAGAAAAGCGTAACTAAGCTGCCATGAGAAGCAGCAATTCAAGTGGGAGGTACGGCACTATCGCAACCAGGAGGTAAGCTCTGCCAAGTAACAAAGGATCTAATAAAGAAACGACAAGGAATGAAAGTGTCCAACTCGGGAGATTAGGTAGAATCCGCGGAATTGCCAAAACTGATCAAGAAGAAAATAAGATATTCGAAATTATAACGTAAAGAACAATAAGGAAGCAGTAAAAAATGGACGCAGCATGAAATCAGTGAGAAAGAAAGCTGGTATACGACAAGCCAAGATGTATGCACTGAACGATAAGCGGGGCGATATCATGAGCATTCTCGAAGATATAGTAAAAGCAGCGGGAGAATCCTATACTGACCTGTACAGTACCCAGAAATGCCACGAAAGCTCCATTTGAAGGAGCCATAAACACGTTATAGGGGCTCCTCGTGTAAGTAGCGATGAAGTCAGAAGGGCCTTTTAAGACATGAAATGGGGAAAGGCCGCAGGATAAGATGCAATAACAGTCGATTTGTAGAAAGATGAAGAAGACATCATGCTTGAGAAGTTGGTGACCCTTTATACGAACTCTCTCACGACTTTAAGGGTCCCAGAGAAGTGAGAGAATGCCAACATTATATTAATCCAAAAAGGGCAGACGTTCAAGAACTTAAAAAATTATAGGCCCATTAGCTTGCTTCTAGTATTGTATAAAATATTCACCAATTTCCAATAGAATAAGAGCAACACCGGACTTCATTGAACCAAGGGCAGTTCATTCACTTCATTCAACCAACCGGCTGGCTTCGGGAAGGGATACTCTACAATGGGTCTCATCCATGTTATCAATCAGGTAATCAAGAAATCCCCATAGTACAATAAGCTTTCATACAATAGGAAAATGCATTTGATTCAGTAGAGATTTGAGCAGTCATAGAGGCATTACATAATACAGGAGTACAGGACGCTTACGTCAATATCTCGGAAAATATCTACCGAGATTCTACAGCTACCTTTATAACTCCACAAGAAAAGCGGGAAGATACCTGTAAATAAAGGGGTCAGACAAGGAGGCCCAATCTATTCATTGTTATTCAGTGCCTGGATTGAAGCATTATTCAAGCTATTAAATTGTAAAGACTTAGGAGTGAGTATAAACCGGAAAATCTCGGCAACCTTCGATGTGCAGATGACATTGTCCTGTATAGCGACATTAGGTACGAGTTACAACAAATGATTGATGGCTTCAACAGAGGGAGTGTAAGAGTGGGGTTGAAGGTGAATATGCAGAAGACAGAGATAATGCTCATTAGTCGAGCAAGGGAACAAGAGTTCAGGATCGCCACTCAGCATCTAGTCTTAGGAGTACGTTTACCTAGGTCGATTACTTACAGGAGACTCTGGTCACAAGAAGAAAATTTACAGAACATTAAAAATGGGTTGGAGTGTACACAGCAGACATTGCCAGATCCTGACTGGAAGCTTGCCACTATGATCGAAAAGAAAGCTGGACAATCATTGCCTTTTACCGGTGCTAACATATGGGGCAGAAACTTGGCGGTTCACAAAGGAGCTGGAGAACAAGTTAAGGGCGGTACAAAGAGCAATTGGACGAAAAACGTTAGACGTAACGTTAAGAGGCTGGAAGATAGTGCTGTGGGTCAGAGCAAACGCGGATAGCCTATATCCTAATGGACATTAATAAAAAAAGTGTAATTTGGTAGGTCATGTAATTCGTAGCTTAGATAACCGATGGACAATTATGGTTACAGAATGGGAGCCAACAAAAGGGAAGCGCAATCCAGGACAACAGAAGTTTAGGTGGGAAAATCAAATTAAGTAATTCGCAGGCGCTAGGTGGAATCTCTTGGCGCCTGAGTAATTGGAGATCACAGCGAGATGCCTTCGTCCTGCAGTGGACAGGATATAGGCTGATTATGATGCTCATTTTAGTGTTTGCAAATTATAGGAAAGCACCATGTCGAAGCAAAACGTACCAAAGGGGCGAATTATTGGGTGGCATTACAAAAGAAATTCGCTTTGACATACATGGCCTAGAAGATACTCGACTCATTCCAAACAATACCATAAGATATGAAGAAAACATTTGATTTTCAAGTATTCCCCTCTTGGCAGTACAAATACATGGGCGACTGCGCGTTCGAAAACAACTCGGCCTCAGTCGACGCGATTTATTGCTTCATACCACCCATACTTTTCCAGGCTTCAGGCCTAGTAAGACCGATATACGTTGCGTCGTTTGAGATTTCTATAGTAAAGAACACTCTTCGGGCCATTCAAGGACTAATATGGAGTTCATCAACAATTGGTGAGAAGACACTGGGTGTCATGAGTACCCGTTGGCAAAAAGAAACATAATAAAGCCAGATGATAACCTAACAAAGACGAAAGGGAGTAATATTTTAGCTTGCCTAAATTAGTTATAGCTACGTAGTGTGAGCAACAGAAGAATTCGACTAGTCTAGACTAGGCTCTCAATTGGTAATTTTTGATGTGACAGCGTTAAATGGCCCGTTGAGCGAAAAGCCGGCGGCGTCTGCAGCAGCGAACGACTTGCCATTGGCTGCGACGCCACGTCACGTGACCATTTCGTGCGCCAGGGAGGGATGAAGTCATCACCGCCACGCCACCCTCACTTTGCCTCTCTGTAGCCTGTGTTATCCGCGCG
This sequence comes from Dermacentor andersoni, assembly GCF_023375885.2. Taxonomy (NCBI): domain Eukaryota; kingdom Metazoa; phylum Arthropoda; class Arachnida; order Ixodida; family Ixodidae; genus Dermacentor; species Dermacentor andersoni. The sequence goes on from NC_092821.1 coordinate 74,724,925, forward strand.
TTCCTTGTCTGTGGAAGCTCTCACATTCGTACCAGGTGAGCCACGGCAAGGCCAAATCATAGCGCGCCAAGCGCTTGACCGCCAGAAGTATACAACTTGAAGGACCGCTCAGCAACGTTCAATCGGACATGATGCTTTCGAGTTCACAACCCATAACTACTTATGCTCATAAACAATTCCGATGGAAACTGTCATTACTATATCACATGTGCTACCTCAAGGATGGTCCGAGAATACTGGCAGATGCCTCCGAGATTTTTCGACACCGCCTAATCTTGGAGGGCGTGGCGCTGATTCCCATAACACTCTAGGTCAAGCGTTCTATGCGGCGCACGATACTTGCGATGGGGGGGGGGGGGGGTGCAGTTTTCGTATTTTCTTCGGTGGAAAAAAGCCTGAATATTTAAATTGTGGCGTTTTATCTGCCGAAACCACGAACTGATTATGAGGTACGCCGTACTGGGCGACACCGGAAATTTGGACCAAGTGGTGTCCTTTACCCTGCATCTAAATTTAAGCACACGAGTGTTTTTACTTACTGATGTGAGCTGTCCCCGCAGGGGCGCCTGCGTCAGCAGGCGTTTGGTGTGTTGCGATACCACGTACCCGAGCACACGAGGGCTGTACCCTCCCGTGTGTAGCCGTGCGCGGCTCAGCCGTGACCGGGGACAGGGGGATCATGGGGGTTGAGCCGATGCCGGGTGTTTGGACCTTTAAGGCCCCCCGGCGGAGGCAACACACCTCTTTGGCCTCTACTTCACGTAGACGGCACCCCCGGACTGACCCACCCGGGGGAAATCGGCAGTCGCCTCTTCCTGTCTCTTTCTCGTCGAATCTTCGTCTTTCTCTCTCACTTTCTGGCCTTTCCTATCTTCTCTCTTCTGTGTACTGCCTTTCTCCTTGGCGGCAAGGGTTAACCTTGTGTGGCTATCTTACCTTGGGTACGCCATATTTGGTTATAGTGATGGCATACGACCGGAGTAGTGCAGACTTGTACGCAAGCTCTGCCACGTCCCCTTCGTTGGACTCCATGGTCAGCGGTCGCCGCTGTTGCCGAACAAACACATTTTCATTTGGCAGCGCAAGCCTCTGCAGTCTATGATCGGCGTCTGAAAAGATGCCGCACCGAAGTACCATTCCAATTCTCCTTTCGTAGCAACGCTCCATCTTTCCCCAAGTACTATGTAATCCACAGCGAAACCAACATGCCAGTAAGAAAGTTATCTCCATTCCTTGTAGCGAAATGCCTGAAAGATGAAATCGGATGGACATACAAAGCCTCCAAAATGTCTAGCGGAGACCTCCTCCTATAACTGAATAATAAAGATCAAGTAGATAAGCTTTCTGAACTTACCAGTATTGGCTAGGCGACAGTGACTGTTTCAGCCCACAGAACACTCAATACAAGCAGGAGAGTAATATCTGAAGAAGACTTTATTGGATTAAGCGACGAGGAACTGCTGGAAGGTTTCCAGGAACAAAATGTTACCAAAGTACAGAGAATAGTAATCCGCATAAACGATCTAGAAATCCCCACCAAACACGTTATACTCACCTTCGGAACAAGCGTAACGCCTGCTTCGCTCGATGCAGGTTATGTTAAAGTCAATGTGAGACCATATATCCCAAACCCCAGACGATGTTTCAAGTGCCAAAGGTTTGGACACGCTTCACATGCATGCCGAGGACAAACAACTTGTGCTAAATGCAGCTCCAACGAACACCAATCTGAGAACTGCACTTCTTCCCTACATTGTGTTAACTGCAAGGGAGATCATCCAGCTTATTCACGGTCCTGCCCTTGCTGGAAAAAAGAAAAAGAAGTCATTGCTCTAACTGTCAAAGGAAAAAATCTCGTTCTATGAAGCCAGAAAGCGGCTATCGTACCTTCCTCGAAGAAGTTACGCCGATGTTACGCAGATGGGGGCAGCGTCACAGAGGTCTCAGGAGTCCACCGAGACCACGCATAGTGGACCCGCCGTGATCCCTCCCGCACTCGTGGTGGAAGCAGCCGGCGCTGTTCCATCCTCTTCAGAGGCCCTGCAGACACCAGTCCCGCAGGGCCCTAAGATCAAAGATCAAGGGAACTCCAAGGCGCCGAGACGCGTCTCGGCGCAAAACTCTCGGTCTTCCAGCGCCTCAGAGAGAGCGATAGAGGTCCACACAAGAACCCCGGTGTCACTGACACCGAAGGACAAGCGTTCTGTCGAGCGTGGTAAGAGGGACAAAATCCAAGTAACCACTCAAAATAAGAAATGATAACCTAAAAGTTATCGCTCATTTGTATTAGCCTTTTTAAATCCATGTCACCTAACATCTCACCTCTTACATTTTCCGCAGTGCCATTTCTTACATTTCTATTTCAACATGTCTTTTATTATCCATTGGAATTGTAGAGGGCTTTTACACAACTTAGGTGACATCAAAGACATGTTAAGTAACCTCTCTCCTGTGTCCTTGTGCTTACAAGAAAGAAACTTAGGCAAAAAGCGCAAAAACATTTTAAAAGGCTTCACTGTTGTACGGCGCGACCGTACTCAGGCGAACCGGCTTTCGGATGGTGTAGCTATTGTTCTACAGAGTGGCATTGCACCTAGAGAAGTTTCCATTAGTAGTCACATAGAAGTCGTTGCTGTCACGGTTTTAGCACACATAACCATTACCATTTTTTCGATGTACATACCACCACATTCACATTTTACTTTATTCTAAATTAACTTTTATTGCACACGTAAAGTACCTCAAGGTCAAATGCTTAAAAACAACGAACTTACTTAGTGTTATCCCACACAACATGGGGCAGCGACAGGAAATGTTTAATGAATCTTAACAAGAGCCTCATTCGATCACGGCTGGACTACGGTGCCGTGATCTATCATTCTGCAGCCCCGAGCGCGCTAAAGATGCTAGATCCGGTCCACCATCTAGGAATCTGACTGGTCACTGGAGCTTTCAGAACAAGTCCCATTGAAAGTTTATATGCAGAATCAAATGAGTGGTCACTTCATCTGCAGAGAACATACATCAGCCAAACATATTTTCTGAAAGTCCACTCTAATCCTCAACATCCGTGTTTTAATACCATTAACGATATGACATATGCTACACTCTTTCATAATCGTCCCTCCGTAAGACAGCCTTTCTCGCTGCGTGTGAGGGAGCTTAGTGATCAAATGCATGTCCCACTCCTCGAGCTCCGCCTAATGCATCCAGCCGAGCTGCTACCTCCTTGGGAGTGGCAGCTCATACAATGCGATATATCTTTTGTGCAAGTCACAAAGCATGCTCCAGAGATTGAAATCCAAATGCATTTCCGGGAACTCCAGTACAAATACTCCTGCACGGAGTTCTACACAGATGCATCGAAGTCACACGACGGGGTGTCCTATGCAGCCGTCGGTCCATCCTTCTCGGAATCCGATGTACTACATCCGGAAACCAGTATCTTTACGGCCGATGCCTACGCACTGTTGTCGGTTGTAAAGCATATAAAGAAATCAAAACTCCAGAAATCAGTTATATATACGGACTCCCTTAGTGTTGTGAAGGCCTTGATGTCATTCTGTAACCACAAAAATCCGGTAAATAATGAACTCTACTCTGTCCTGTGCAAAGCATATATATCTAACCAACATGTGATTATATGCTGGGTGCATGGACATAGGGGCATCGAGGGTAACGTTCTAGCGGACCAGATGGCCACATCAATATCAATGCATGCAGTTAATCCTACTGCTTCGGTCTCTGTCACAGACCTGAAGCCTTTCTTAAGAAGAAAACTGCGAAACTGCTGGCAACACTTGTGGGACCTGGAAACAAATAATAAGCTGCATGTAATAAAGCCACAATTAGGTTTCTGGCCTCCTGTAACAAAATCCCGCCGGACAGATGACCTATTCTGTCGTCTAAGAATAGGACACACATTTGGCACACAACTTTTTACTCACGGGAAACGAGCCTCCAACCTGTGGTAGATGCGGGGAGAGGCTGACCGTCCTCCACGTCCTACTGGAGTGTCGGGAAGCCGAAGCTGAAAGAAAGAAATATTTTCTCTTAGCATACCGGCAGCACATCGCCCTTCATCCTGTTATGTTACATGGTCCAGAACCACTCATTGACACCAACGCAGTCCTCGGTTTTTTTAGATGTTGTGTTGCACGTTATTAGCCCCACATGTTCGTAGCGCCTCCTCTCTTCAGATGATGCTGCTGTGATAATTATTTTGAATAGCACATGCCTCTAGGCCTTTGTGGTTCAAGGGCTCTGGCGAGGCAGTAGTGCTGTAAGCAATTTAATATCTCGCATATTTTAAATAGTGCATCATTCTTCTACGATGAATTTTAATGTTCATAGTATTCGTCATTAGTCATCGCCATAATTTTACAGCACGTAGATTTTACGCACTTTACAGCGACTATTTTTAGGCCACTTTACAGCCAAGTCACATCTTCTTCACAGGACCCATCATTCCACCGCGAAATCACTAACACTGTCTTGGCGCTCTTTGGCCATATCTGGCCCTTGCGCCACTAAACCACACACATCATCACATTTTACTGTAAAAGATCTGGGGTTAACTCTAAACCAGCTACCTAAATGTTTCTTATTAGCGGGTGATTTTAACGCTCATGACATATTATGGGGTAGTAAAGCAACTGACACCAGGGGACAAACACTTGAAGATTTTATCCTGACAAACGAAATATGCCTTTCAAACACTGGTGCAGCAACCTACCGCTCCCCAAGCACAGAAGCTGTGAGCTGTCTAGATCTGGCGCTGTGCACTCCATCTCTCTTCATCTATTTTAAATGTAGTGTTACTAACAATCCTTATGGTAGTGATCATATGCCCGGCATTATTGAAAAAAACATCCTTTCCCTACAGTAACATTAAGATCAACCCGTTGGAAACTCCATCTAGCAGACTGGCCTCTCTTCAGCGAGAAGGCCAGTCTGGATGACATATCAGATGATCAAACGATAGACGAAATGAATGAAAACATTATTGCCTCCATACTTGCTGCAGCAGAACAGACGATCCAGGAATCCTCCGCCTTCTTTAGGAAAAAACTAAAACACTGGTGGACGAATGAATGTACTCAAACTAAAGAAAACACAAAATAAAGTGTGGGGTATCTTTCGGCGATACCCAACACAATATCACCTCCTGTATTTCAAAAAAGCAAAGGCGAAAGCCAGGTACACGCGTAAGCAAGCCGAAAGACAGTCTTGGCAAACGTATGTATCCTCCATCAATAGCTCAATAACATCCAAACGAATGTGGGATAAGCTTCGTAAGTTTAGAAGCGAGTACGCTCCTTATATGATCCCCATACTCTCACCTCTAGGCACACAAACGAATTTAAATTAACAAGCAGACATATTAGGGCAGCATTTCCATAACATATCAAGCTCAATAAACTATTCCATTGAATTTCAAAAATATAAACAATCAGCAGAAAAACAAAAGCTTCCGACAACAGGAAGTTCCGAGAGATCATATAATGCCCCCTTAACACTTCCGGAAATCAGCAGAGTACTCACTACTGGCAAAAAAACAGCGCCAGGTCCGGACAGGTTACATTACACAATGCTCGCACACATATCTCCAAATGCAGTTAAGACATTGCTCCGCTTCAACATAATCTGGGAAACAAGAAAAATGCCGAATGAGTAGAAAAAAAAAACATTATCATCCCTTTTTTAAAACCAGGAATGCATCCTACAACAGCTACCAGCTACCGACCTATAGCACTCACAAGCTGTCTTGCCAAGTCCTATGAATCCATTATAAACATCAGATTGGCATACGTCCTTCAAACTGAGAACCTGCTCGATAAGCATCAGTGTGGGTACAAGAAAGGCTGCTCTACAACAGATCATTTAGTTCGGCTAGAACACGAGATACGTGTAGCCTTTCTACACAAGCAATACTGTCTCACAGTTTTTTTTATCTAGAAAAGGCGTACGACACAACATGGAGGTTTGGTATTTTAAAGGACTTAGCGGATTTAGAGATCGGCGGTAGAATGCTTAAATGTCTTGCAGATTTCATGTCCGATCGAACATTCCAAGTGCGTTTAGGAACGGTGCTGTCCCACGTACTTATTCAAGAAAACGGTATACCTGAGGAATGTGTATTAAGCACAACATTGTTTGTGGTGAAAATGAACTGGCTCAATAATGTAATTCCATCCTCTGTAATGCACTCACTATATGTGGATGATCTACAAATTGCGTGTCGTGCATCGAACATGGCAACCTGCGAACGACAAATTCAAATTACATTGAACAAACTAACGCAGTAGGCATCTGAAAATGGCTTTCGCTTCTCAAGTGAAGAAACTATTAGTGTTGTCTTTACACAAAAAAGAGGCCTACAACCAGATCCGATCCTCAAACTACAGGAAGCCACACTACCGGTAAAAAAATAACACAAGTTTCTGGGTGTTCTGTTTGAATAAAAAGTTGAACTTTCTCGCACACATAAATAGTAGTAAAATCAAAGCGAACAATGCACTTAACATTCTAAAAATCCCCTCCCGGAAACGGTGGGGCTCTGACCGTAAATGCCTGCTACGCATCTACCGCACTTTGGTGCGTAGTATATTAGACTACGGTAGCATCATGTATGGTTCAGCCAGACTATCTTACGTCCGACGGCTTGATCCAGTTCATAACCTAGGACTACGACTGGCATGCGGTGCTTACAGAACATCACCTATCCAGAGTTTGCATGTTGAATGTAATGAGTCTGCTTTACAGCATCGCAGAGCGCCACTAACTTTTTCCTACATACTCAGAATCCGATCCTCTCCAGAACACATATGCTGCAACATCGTCACACTGTGCAGCTGACCCTTACATTACACAAATAAACCAAACATGATTAGGCCGCCTATCCTGCGATACGAACAATACTGTCGGGATTATGACATCCCTCGGGAAGTCCTCCAGGTTGCCAGAAAGCCAGAACGGTTGCCCCCGCGGTGTGATTTCACAGCGTTAGGTGTCTGGAGACTAACACATTTAAAGAAAAGTCACACCACATGAACACATCATACAAGAATTCCGCGCTCTTCAAGACAAGTATAAAAATTACATGGAATTTGATACAGATGGCTCTAAAACAAACACGCGGGTGTGGGGGCCGTAACAGAAAAGTGGGAAACAAGTATTCGACTACCTCAGCATGTCTCTGTCTACACAGCCGAAGTGTACGCAATATGGACGCTGGTTCATAAGATCATTGCTGACAAACTTGAAAACACCGTCATATACACGGATTCATTAAGCGTACTGAAGCCTCTACCCATGCAATCCCAAAGTGAACCCTTGTCAGGCGATATTTTGAACGCATTATTGTCAAACAAATATGGCAGATCATTAGGTTTTGTTGGGTGCCAAGCCATGTTGGGATATTGGGTAACGAAGCTGCAGATAGATGCGCATCAATGGCAGCGTACAAAAACATTGAAAATACAGCACTTCCATATAAAGACAGTGTCAACAATGCGATTCGGAAGGCCTTGACGTCAAAATGGCAACGCGATTGGGACAACTGTTTAAGCAAGAAGCTACATCTAATTAAACCTGAAATTTGCGAGTGGAACTCATGCAGTCACCAGGAACGGTTCTGCGAGGTGATCTTGTGTCGACTTCGAATTGGACGCGCACTTCTGACGCACCATTTCCTTCTCCGAAAGGAAAACCCGCGAACTTGCGAAAAACATAATGAAGCTCTTACAGTCATGCACATCCTAATATGTCCACACATCGACACACTGAGACGGAGGTTTTTACACAGCCTGTATAATTTGCACACTCCATTAAACTCTGCCCTACTTCTAGCAGAAGACCCCCTAGTGCCATTTCCTAACCTGTTCGACGTTTAGAAAAAATTGGTTCTTTACACCAACTATAATGTAATGCAGGCTTACCTGCTCTAACGTTCCGTTTTATTTTGTCTTGTGACTGGCACAGCATGGCCTTAGTTGCCTTTTTGGCATTAAACCCACACCAACTAACTGATATGACCTGTGCGAGAGTGGACACGGGACAATAGTAAGGCGACAAGGACAAGCGCCTTACTGTTCTGCCATGTCCACTCTTGTGTTGGTCCCACTCACACCTTTTTTTAGCACTTAGCCGCCGTCAAATAGCAGCTGCCGTGGCCGGGATTCCATCCCGCGACCTCGTGCTCAGCAGTCCTAAGCAACTGCTAAGCAACCACGGCGGGTAGGCCTGAATATTTGTGAGCATTTATTACATATGCACCTGCGTTTTAAACAAAAACATAGTTTACGGAAGTTGCGCTAACTGCACTATCTGCGACTAGGCATATTGCGCGGAAAGTAATACGGTTACAGTTTGCATTTAAAGGTTTCTGCGTGCACGTGCTCATTATTAGCAAGAAATTGTACTATAAATCTCTATTTACAGAAAGGTTCAATTATCTACTTTGCGTCTTGCAGCATCGTTCTTGCGATAAATTAGCCAAGAAAGCGCAGAGGCAGACTTAATAAACACACAACGAGGTGCAGATATCAACTGGAGGGTTTTATTTCGATTACAGCGATAAACAAAAATGACTGCTAACCAGGAAAGAAAAAAGCGCACACGCCGCATGATAAAACTCAGCGGGAATAATGTTGAACAGACGAACAACAAAATGTAAAAAAAGAACTACCACATGTTTGCAACAAAAGAAAAACAACGAGAATGTGCACAGCCTTGCGTGCGTAGATTGCAGAGAAGTGCCGATCCACCCATGGCGCATTAGAGGGCACGTTGTTGCCTCGCTTCTCGCAGCAGTTTTTGGCACTGCAGCACGTGTGGTTGCAATCCATACTTTCCACATTGTAAGCTGCTGGAATATTGAAACGCATATTCAGACCTGGTTGCTGTAGCGTACGCCGTTAATTTATTTATTTAATTATTTACACAAAGAGCGTCTGTATGAAGCCCACATGTCTGGGCGACCACGAAGGCGCCCCTGAAATGTGCGAGTTACACAATAAAATGCGCCACTCGACTCCTGAAGACGCCGCACGGGAAAATGAGTGCATACCGTACTACATCACGATTTCCTAAACTAACATAGGCGTTCTCCAAGTAAAGATTACATAGTACCGACAAGAATTACGAAACGACACGTAACAACGATTGGTGACTAGCACCATCAGCTACTTTCACAGTGCACGCTGTTTGCCACGTCAGCCCGGCAGCGCAGGCGCGCTTGGCTCGACGGATAACTACACGGACGTCACGAGCGGTTCTAAAGCTCCAAGTGTGGGCGGTTTGAAGTTTATAAATGACAGCGTTCTAGCGGGGACTGCAAAGAGACGATAGCAAAAAAGAAAAAGAAACACTTTCCCTGTCCCTGAGCCGGCTCGCATAAGCTCAGAGATAGTTTGTTTCGCTAGCTCAAACATACATTTGCGTCTTTGCCGAGATTATTCGTATGAGTCAGTAACGACAAAAACAGAGAGGCAAACTACATATGCCAATACTACACCTGTGACAAAGTGCTGCCATGGACGCCATTGCGCATCTTGCCGCTTCGTAGCCCTAATAGAGGCTTCACGGCGCTGTTGATCGCGTTTTATCGACGGGAATCGGACAAACCGCGTTGTCCTGCAGGGATGGTTGCGGGAAGTGCAGCCACAGGCGACAGACGACATTGGCGTCGCGCCATATTTTGATGGCGCTGATGTTCGAAAGGTGTTCCGTGCGCGGGGCAGCGAGAATGGCGAGGCTCACAAGTGAGTGAAACAATTTTATTGGAGGTCCGACGAGGATGCAACCTCATCGCGCACCCGGCTAGTCCCACGTCGGGACCGGCATGTCGGGACCGGCACTGGCCCGGTGGTGGGTACGCCGGTCAGCTAGAATTTGCTTGTCTAGAGCGGGGCTACACCGAAGCGAATCCCACCTCTCCTCACTGAACTTGGGGTATCTCGACCCGTACTCGCAGAGCATGTCTGCTAGAGTGGAGGTCTGCCCACAGTACGGGCAGGCGTCTTCGCGATACACGTCGTGCTAAACATCGTGTAGAACGGCCAGAAAGGGATATGTGCCGGTCTGTAGGGTCTAAGAGAACCGGCTTGCACCCTATTCAATTTAAAAGTGCAGCGATTGTCACGGCCAGACTCGACTCTCTCGTCCGAGAGAGTCGAGTCCGGCCGGTAGTTCTGTGCACTTCAGAAATCACTTCCGTCCTCAGCCGCTAGGGCGCTGTGCATGCGCACTTCAGCGTCACAAAAGGCGACTTAGGTTTGGATAGAAGGAGCTCCAATTCCTTTGGGGAGCACACCAGGCTGCGCTGTTCGACGTATGCAACAACGTCGTTGATGGCTTGCTGCAGCGTGTCTTGAATGTCTCCGTCGCTTCCCCCGATGACCCACAGGGGGATGCCGTCTGCGTAGAGGCTATGCTTGAGGTTGGGGATGATGTCTTATCGAGGCGGTAGTCCGAGCAAGGCCACGTTAAGGAGAAAAGGGGACAGAAGCGATGCTTGCGGCGTGGCTTTGTTGCCGAAGTGAATAATTGGCGACTGCAGCTCTCCGATGCTGACGATGGCCGTGCGACCTGTAAGAAATTTCTTTACGTAGTTACATGTTCGCTTTCCAAGATGGAGTTGTGCCGGTTGGGTCAGTATGGCCTCATGCGTGACGTTACCGAAGGCCTTTGTAAGGTATAATCCCAAGATGGCTCTGGTGTCCAGCCTGGAGCCTTTATCATCATAGATAATTTGGTGCTTGAACTGAATCATGATATCTTGAGCAGAAAGTTTAGCGCGTAAGTCAACCATGGTATTGGGGAAAAGATCGTTGGCGTTAATACGTCTGCGAAAGCGTGCGAATATGACGTGTTCAAGGACCTTTCCGACACATGAAGTAAAGGAGATAGGCCGGAGGTTTTTGAGTAGGAGGCGCTTCCCTGGTTTGAGAATCTTGATTTTGGCTTCTTTCCATTGCGAAGGGAGGTGTTCAGTTCCCAATTCGCGTTAAAATAATCTGTGCGGGCTAGTAGAGAATCCGCATCCAGGTTGCGAAACATTTTGTTAGTAATGGCATCATGTCCCGAGGCTGAGTTAGGGCGGAGTGCGAGAATGGCTTCACGTACTTCTGCTGCTTGTATGGGCGCGTCCAGGTGGTCGTTAACAGTGCCAGTGTATGCTAGAGTGGGTGTAGTAGGATCAGGTCCGACGTGGCCGTCTATCAACTCTTGAGGAACTTGTGCGTCCGTGCTCGGATGGCTGTGAATAATCTTTCGCAAGCTGCGCTGCTGTGTGTTCATTCTGTTGGCCGATTCGCGGAGGCAATGGAGTATATTCAACGACTTGGGGAGGTTTGATTGCCTCAATATGCCGTCGCATGTGCTGTGGCAATTTTGACAAGTTGTGGTGCTAGTCTTCTATGTGAAGGATGGGAGGGCTAATACGTCGAGCTTGTGTTCGCATCTCCGTTGCAGACTTGCGAGAGCTTCCCATACATACAGTAACTTGCTATGTGCCTCCTGCAGATTGGCTTCCTCAGGCACCAATATAGCGGCTTCGCTCACATCTTGTAGCAAGGATGCGTCCCAACCTTCCAAAGGGGGTTAGGTACCGCAGAAAGAGGCGAGGGCTCCCGCCTGCCAGAAAGCTTCGCAATTCGTGACGCGTAGTTGGCGGTCCTAGATTCCGCGGGCCCGCTTTAACTGCTGTTTGGATGAAATAGTGGTCGCTGCCAAAGTAGGCTTTTGTGTTCATGCAGTCTGCCTGCAGAATTCGATTTGGGAATGTCAGGTACTGAGTAGCGTCTCTGCTAGCGCTATTTGCCGTGCGAGTGGGACAAGTTGAATCCGTGACAACAGTAAGACCTGGACTGTGTCCTTCAAGCCATAGTTGCCTTCTCTTTCGGCGGTCCACCGTGTATCCCCATGCGACCGCACGGGCGCATAAGTCCCCTGCGATTAGCAGGGGGGCTTCCATAGCTACTTGATCCCGTTCGGTGAAAAGTCGTAAAAACCTAGGTTGTTGTTGTTTGGGGCTGCTGTATACACTCAGGATGAAGAGGCTCTGTTGCGTCCGCGTTGCCGACGGAGTAAGCTCCAGGAGAATGTGGGCTGCTGTATCGATGCCTTTGTCATGCTATATAACCAGAATGTTTAGATTAACTAGTGTGGTTATTGGGACCAGCCGTTATCATCATAAAGTGCTGTGTACGCTGTGTACCCCGAAAGCTTAGCCGGTTCTTCGGTGTCTTGTAATGCGAAAACACCGGGGGAAGTATGTGGTGCGAGAGAGGTAATGTATTGCTGCAAGTGTGCTAGTTTTCGGCGGAAACCCAGGCATTTACTCTGCCAAATGTAGCAGGTCAGTAGTTCTGGAGCACTCGCAGATATCTTTGCAAGGACGTGCGTACCACTTTTTTATGGGACCCGCTCTGGGACGGAGTAGGGTGTTTTCCAGTTCTGTCAAAGGGGTGTTGTGATATCGAGCCAGAGTCGCGACCATGTCCTGAAGCGCTTTGCGCGTGTCGTTCATTATGAAGGCCCAATAAGGAGCTATCAGTCTTTTGACAAAATATATGGACCGATCTCTAAAACGGGGCAGTCTAACACTACGTGTCACGACAGTCGAAGTGAACAATGCCAACTTCGGCTTGCATTTTTTTCTTACACTATGCGTCTTTCATGCTTACCAGCAGAAGCAGCAGTAGCAGTTGCAGCAGTAGCAGTTGCAGCAGTAGCAGTTGTAGCAGTAGTAATAGCAGCAGCAGCAGCGGTGAGTCATCGACCAGAAAAGAAAAGCGGCCTAGGAGCAACCTCCAATCAATGCCAATGCCGGTGTGAGGTGATCCCTATATACGAGATCTCAACGTTGGCTCTGCAAAAGCTGTGCCAATATAGTGTTGTATACAGCGGAACTGCAGGTGGTTCATTTTATTGTAACAATGAGTAGCGTCATAGAAAACGAGTTTCTGTTTAATGAATGTATATTTCTTCTGTGTTGGCTTCCGGCATGGCACATCTCCTGTGCGTGACCAGTCTGCTATGTCTAGAAATACCACCACGGCCGCATTTAGATGTGGGTGAAATACGGAAACGAACGTGCTAGATTTAGGTGCGCGTTCGAGAACCTCACATGGCGCAAATTTTTCCGGAGTCTGCCACCACGGCACGCCTCGTAATCATATCGTGATTTTGGTACTGAAAACCCCACAATTTCTTCCAAAAAATGTATGACTGCTAAGTAAGACTGATTTTCGGATATTGCAGAAAGAGCAACCACGTGTATTCGTGCCGCACGAAACAATCTTCAGGTATATTGTAAAAAGATATCGCTGGTTCAAGTATAACTTCAATTCTTTTTAAAGTGATTACCTGCACGAAATTACCGTATTGCACTATCCTGATATTCATGAAATGGAGCACGTGACCACATAGCAAACAGACTTACGAAATTTAAGTCATGTGATAGTCCGGGAAATGCAGAAGCAGAAAAGCGCGCCGTTTCTTCAGCCGCTTCCAACCATTTATACCGAACCTTATTTTTACAGCAAAGCTGTATTTGGCTAGGGTTCCATGCATTTTTGTTCCCCGGGACCAAAAACTGTCATTATCAATGGCTCCTCCCGCCGTAAGCATTCATGCTCCCGTAAGGATGCAAAAAATACAATGGCGCTTAGCCACGTAAGACAGAGGCTACAAGAGCTCAGCAAAGTAAGGCAAACAATGCTTAAATTCTTTCTAATCCTGCACACAACGTACAGAACAGCATATAGAAAACTGTCATCAATGGAGATGTCATCACCAATGGGTACCCCGTGTGCAATGGCCCATGCCCCCGTAAGCAAGCAAAAATGCAATGACTCAAAGTCCGGTAAGGTTCATGGCTGCTCATATTGCGTGAATAAGCTCCGATCACACTACCCCAGTTGTTGTTGTCGGTGTTTTCATAGAGGATGTGTATGTACCGGAAAGGGAGCGGTTTGCGTGTTCTGTGTGGCGGACATGTATCTTGCGATGCCACAGTGATCCGGCGCAACCGACCACCCAGCGGCGTGCGTGCTTCGACTTGATATTATCAAAGAATATGACGGCAGTTGCCAGTGAAATGTTCAATACCGATCAAGACAATGAGAGTGTGCGTACCTTTAGTCATGATGATCACCCATCAACATAATAAATGAGTTCATGCCTTTGTTCAAAATTATGTGACGCCTCCATGACAACCATCTTCAAAGAGTGGAATAACTCACGACTTTTTCTGCTGTGCTTTATTCTGAAACGCCCGCGAATACAAACTATTTCATTTCAATTTCATATGAATGCACTATAATTGTCACGTATTCCGAAGCTATCAGAGTAAATCTGAACCTGAACATACCAGGTAGCGTGATCGCTCTGTCAGAACCTTCTCCCGTGCCTTTACATCTCCACATAGAAAGAAAAAGACGTGCAGATTTAAATGCAGATAGAATAAACTTTAATGTCCAACGGGTAAGGTGATCTACCCACCCCCCGACACGCAGGTCAGGGGCCGAGTGCCGCCGCCTCAGATGCAGGCTGGGAGGTCTTGGGTCCCAGCAGCCTCTTCAGCCAGTTGGACGAGCCGGAGCTGTAGTTCAGAGTCCGAGCTGCCCAGCAGGGTCTCCCAGGTGTCTCTACTACCTATTTTGTGCGTTCTCCCAGGAGAGTACGGACATTCCCATATTATGTGGTCGAGGGTACCTCTCGCCCCACAAAGATTACATTTATCGCTCCTGGCCTCGGGGAACATGTGGTTCGCCATAACCGGGTGCGGATATGTATAAGTTTGTAGTCGTCTCCACGCGACTGCTTGTCTGTTTAATTTTGGGTCTGGCGGGGATACCAGTCTACGAGCCAATCTATAATGCTGCGTGATCTCCCCATATTTTAGCATGCCCTCTCCTCTCCCTCGGTCATCGAGGGGCCCCGTAGCGGCTCGGCGGTAGAGATCTCGAGCCAGCTCGTGGGCCACCTCGTTGCCGGGGACGGCTTCGTGCGCCGGAGTCCAAATTATTTGAATTTTTCTATCTAGCTTTCCCTGGCCTAGGATTCTGGCCGCTAAGGGCGAGATCCTTCCCTTGCTAAAATTTTGTATGGCAGTTTTGCTGTCACTGATCACAAATTTCGCGTCCGTTCCAGCGCAAGCTAATGCGATCGCTGTCACCGCGCAGAGTGACAGCGGTCACGGGAATAGAGACTTTTAGCTCAGCGGGTTTACGTTTCGCTCCGCTCGAGGTCGCCACCGTTGCGCCAGCGGAGCGGCTCGCGAAAAAAGAATTTTAGCCCGGCGGATCACTCACCCGCTCGAGCGGGGTAAAGAGCGGGGCGCTCTGCTGCCCCACCTAGTGGTCCGAATAGGAGTTACTGAGAAATGAATTTGAATTACGCTTGCTCTTATTATGCAAGAAATGTTGAATAAAGATATATTACATGTTCTCAGTACATTATTTGTTAATAATGTACTGAGTACTAATGTACGGGTCAGCGCCGCAGTCGCCGTCGTCGATGCAGAACTGCCGGCGTTCATGTTCGCGGCTGCCATCTTGCATTTCCCATACACGCCCGCGCGCGCTTACGCACGCTCGCGCGCTGCGTATACCCTCCGCTGGGGAGTGCTTTCCGGCGTAAACGCTGCTCCGTAAAACCGCTGGCCGCCTCAGCGTGGTGCGCATGCGCAGTCGCGTCTCCGCTCGCCCGCTCCGCTCCGCTGGCCGTAAACCCGCTGGGCTAAAACTCTCTATTAGAGTGTTTTAGTTGAGCGTGTTTACGCTCCGCTAAGCAGTTAAGCGGAGCGGAAGCGCGAATGCGCATGCGCCGCACGCTTAGCCGTAAGCGGGATAGCGGAGCGAGGAACACGGTCCGCTTAGAAGCTGCCTGAGCGGAGCGTGCCGCGCAGCACTTTGGCTAGCGTTGGCGTCCGAACGGATTGGATGCCGAAAGCAAGCGCGCTGGCTAACACGTGGCGTTCCCCAAGACGGCGCTTTATTTTCCATTGGATAAAATGGACCGGTAACGCATTACAAGCGCGCGTCTAGATACTTCATGGAGAAACAAGTTATATATATATACATATGTACGTTTTACGGTATAAGAGTGATCATAAAGTGTTTTTATTTTCTTTCATTACCCTGAATTTAGCCAGGGGGCGCTGCAACTACGAAAGGTCCGCTCCGCTACGCTAAACGTGCAACTAAAACGTGAAAATCGCCCGACGCTCCGCTGTGGCTTAGCGGGGCTGCTCGGAGCGGAGCGTACCGTAAAGACGCTCAACTAAAACACTCTATTACCACGGCCGCTGACGGCCGTTGCCACCGTAAAACTGCCGCCACCTCCCGCCGCGTCTACATAGGCCACCTCATGTTCCGAGATATTACCACATCTCATATTTAATGCTTCGGCTCGTTTATGCCTCCTGTCTTTGCTATGTTCCGGGTGCATGTTTTTTGGCAGGGGGGGGGGGGGGGGGGATAATCAGATTTTTTCTAACTTCCCCATCTACTTCCACCTTTTGGGTGGGGCCTCTGTCCGGATTTATTCCAACTTTGGCCAATATGGCTCTTCCTGTCCTCGTGGTGCTAAGTCTCTCAATTTGAGAGGTTCGCACCGCTTCCGCCAGTTCTGCCCATGTGTTGTGCACTCCTAGAGTCATCAGTCTCTCTGTTGATGTACACATGGGCAGTCCCAGCGCTCGTTTTACGCAATTTCTCATTAGAGAATCAATCTTTTCTCTTTCCACCACTTTCAAATCGAGATATGGCGTTGCATAGCTCACCCGGCTGAATATGTACGCCTGTATTAGTTTAATTAAATTTTTCTCCTTTAACCCTCGGCCTTTGCTGGCCACCCGCCTAATTAGGCTCAGGGTCTGCATTGCGTGATTCTGCAGCCTCTTGACGGTCTCGCCATTGTGGCCGTGTGACTGGAGAATCAGGCACAAGATTCTAGTTTGCCCGACTATTGGTACTTCTTTACCCGCCACTTTAATTTTGATCTCCGACGGTGCCTTGCACCTTAAGTGTTTCGGATTGTATATAAACAATTCTGATTTCTGCGGCGAGCATGCTAGGTCTCTCTCGGCCGCGTATTCGACTATGATGTCGGTGGCGACCTGGAGCAGGCTTTCGACGGCTGAATCACTTCCCCGGTAGACCCAGAGGGGGATATCATCCGCATATATACTAAATTTTAATCCCTCGAGCTTTGCCAATTGCTCGGGGAGTTCTCTCATAGCCACGTTGAAGAGTAGGGGAGACAGCACTGATCCTTGGGGCGTACCCTTACTCCCTAGCTCATTTGTGGGGGATTCCAGCGTTTGGAACCTCATGCAAGCAGTTCTTCCCGTCAGGAATTCTCTGATGTATCGATATGTCCTGGTACCTACATTAATCTTGTTCAGCCCTTCCAGGACCGCCTCATGCTTTACGTTGTCAAAAGCCTTCGTGAGGTCCAGTCCCAGAATTGCTTTTGCATCTTTAGACCTTGAGTCTATTATATCATGTTTGATTTGGAGAATGACGTCCTGCGTACACAAGTGAGGTCGGAACCCGACCATCTCATGTGGCCACAGATCGCCCTGCTCCATAAAGCCCATCAGTCTGGTCTGGACAACGTGCTCCATCAATTTCCCCACGCATGAAGTTAAGGAAATTGGCCGTAAGCTTTCCAATTGCGGAGGCTTCCCGGGTTTTGGTATTAAAATAATGCTTGCCGTCTTCCACTGTTGTGGGAGCTCGCCTTTTTCCCAGCATTCCTGCATGTACTTCGTTAGATAACTAATGGAATCATCGTCTAAGTTCCTGAGCATTTTGTTCGTTACCCTGTCAGGGCCCGGAGCCGACTTCGTTCTGAGTCTTACAATCTCTGCTCGCACTTCCGCTTCTGTGATGGGGGCGTCCAACGCCTCGTTAGGCGCTCCACCATAGTCGGGTAGTGGAGTTCGCGATGTTTCCCCCACGAACGTCTCAATTAATTTCTTCATGAAATAATCATCGTTCCCTACGAACGCGTGCCTAGCTTTTGCCAATCTTATACCGGATTGAGTTTTCGAGCTTGCGGGGTCCAACAAGTGCCGGAGGATGCTCCACGTCTTGGAGAGGTTCATGCTCCCCTCCATTTCGTCACACTTGTTGGCCCAATTTTGCTCGCATAATGTAAAAGTATAATGTTCAATTTTCTTATTATGCCATTTTTGGGCTTTGTGATTTAAATGCAAGAAGTACAAGCATCCGCACTACTTCAGTTTCTTTGTGTTTACATATTGCCATAGCGCCGGGCAAAATTTGAAAAAGTCTATTTGCCACGTGGTTCAGTATTATCTTTCACAAAGATGACAGCTTGAATATGAAATTAGTCAAAACTATTAGACGCATGTTGCGGCAAGGTAGCTTGATTTTTAGGTGCGCTTCATGTTATTGAATTTTTGCAGAATTAAATCCCTTTTCTCGTCAAATGCTTCACGTATTTTAAATATTTGTGCTAATAAAGAAGTGCAAACTTGTTTTACCAGGGAACTTCTTAATTTCATTTAAATGTGTAATTCTGTTTCTATTGCCGCGACGAAAAAGCGGAAACTAATATTAGATACAGTAGTTATCATTTACCCACAACTATAATAGAATGTCATTCCTCAGCTGCGCATTTACTGATGCTTGCGTCTCAATAGCACAATTCGAGGCGATTGCCAAAATCAATTCAGTTAGGTAAGGAATTCGCGCAGTAGCAGTTTCTTATGGCATAAGAGAAATATTCTTAGCGCTGCTGGCAACAAGATCATTACACAGTGTGTAGTTCTTGATCGGTTCATCTCCCTGTCTTTGTTCTGTAATTTAAGGGCTTAATGTGAGCCGCACCTAAGACAACCATATGACTCAACCTTTCAGAATGAAATCATTGTGTCAATACATACGGTAAATCAGACGGCTTTGGTGTAGCCTGGAATTGTCGTCCGACCCTTATGACTAAAGTTGACAATAAAACCATGAAAAAATAATGGTGATCACGACTTTCATTCGGCACATAGGAAACTAAAACGCAACTTTAAATAGGTGCGCTGTACTGCATCATTCAAATATATAAGTAAGGATACTGTGAGAAAATTTAAAATGCTACAAAGCCGAACTAACGCTAGACTAATATTGGCAGAAGCAGCATAATACAATAACCATCTTGACAATGTTTTCTGCGAACACGAAACACTAGAGAAATACTTTTATTGGCTTCTAAGTAGAGGATAAGAAATCATGATAATTTGCTTTACAATACATGGCGAAGGAATGAGCGATGCAGGACAGTCTGCAGCATTCATGCACGTTTCTGTGAGGTAGGAAATATTTGGAAGGAAGCTCACTAACAGGCACAGCGAGAGGGGCTGATCCACCAGAAGCCCGGAATTCTGCACAGAGCATGAAAACTGCGCAGCAGGATAACTTCCGTAGCTTAAGTTGCCGGGCTAGTTGAATTTGCATGCTATTTTAAAGAGAGGGTTTTGCAACACCACGAAGAGGATAGCGCACAGGTATTCGTCCTGCATTTCTGTTGTTCTTGTAGCATCATCCTTTCTATATAGCATGTCCGCTTACAACTGGAAATGGCATTTACCTTGAAAAGGACGTTTTCAATCTATTGCCGGTCTCGCCTGGGCCAGCACATGCATGAGCTATGGAAGCAGAAATATACAAGAAATGTCACAATACATGGATGCACGTGGTAATGGACATTCACCATTGTGCATTGATTAAAGCTCAAGGGCACTGGGGGGCAGCAGAGGCTTGTGAACCTGCATGACGAGTTGGACGCACATCTCGAACAGCCTCTAACAGAGCACATAGAGGTGAGGATAAATTCCACTTGATTTGAAGGTTGTTTAAAGATAAATGTACCTTCAATGTGAGCAGCTATCGAGGAAAGAAGATGGATGTAGTCCAGAGCCCTAACAGGAGCCGGCAATTGTACAGAAAGCAAAGAAACTGGGCTGCATGCCAAATACCTGCCGGACGCTGAGTAAGCAACACCGTTTTGCCTTCTTATCGAAACCCTTCCAGGGTATCGCAAGCCTCATCTCCCATTGCACCTACATGACGTGCAGAGGCAGATATGTCGCGAGACAAAATACAGGTAGATGCTGTGCGGTGCAAGTTTGCGTATACAGAACGTATTACCAGCAGCTGCCAGGAGTTGGGTGCCGCTCAAGGGTGCAGCAAAAACATGTGGGCCATTCTGAGGCAGAACTGGCAGTGAGCGGAAAAGAACAGCACGATAAAATATGGGTTGCAGAATGAGTAAACAATATTTCCTACATTGGGCACTGATGCTGAAGCTTCTCGCCTGGGGTAGACAATCTGTTACCTGCACACGTGAACAATACACTTATGTAAGAATGCTACTGCATGCTCTGACACAGTGCAAGTAGCCTGGTAATTACGCCATACATGTTCTCGTAATGAGAATTCCTATGTCTATTATTTTGTAATTTGCTCAACATGACCTTTCCCAAGTTCTCTCTAGCCATGAAGCTCAAGTACGTTATGCGCATGGTCAGTGAAAAAAAAAATTTTTTTTGTACAACGTTAAGACTTTCAAGTGTGAGCTTACGTTGAGCTGGTGGCTCTTGCGGTTAGGGCTGCTCCCTAAGGCTTAATATAGATGGTGTCGCATTCTTAAAATCTTTTATTCCGAACTTGTTTAAGACTAGCTGCTCGTATTGATTTTCTTCAAAATGATCCTGGACACAAAAAAAAACAAATCAGATTGACATCATGTCACAGCATCAAAACACCAGAAACATCAGAAACGTCACAGAACAGTGTACGAATATTCTATGCAGAAGCAGGGACACAGAAGGAAGTATAGTTGCGCTTCAGTAAAAATTTGGTCCTCTTATCTACTACACGACAAATAGGCACCACGCCGAAATTACCACGACTATTTTAGATTTATGCGCTAACCGCATGAGGCGACAATCCAAAGCGACACACGGCACGATGACCTGGAGGCCGCTGAACTACGGTCGCTCACAGCGCCGTTCAGATTCTGAGTACGCAGAAAATTTTACCCATCGCCATCATCGCGCAGAAGTGGTTTGTGAAATTGGACAATATGAAGAAGGCGTTTAGCATACATAGGCGACTTCCGATGTAACTGTCTCGTGTTCTACAGAGCGGTTCCAGCGAAGGAACTGCCAACGCTCGCCCCATCTTCAGCCATCTATCTACACAGTACAATGAAAACGTTGTAGAATCTATGAAACAGCAACGAACGTTGCAGTTTATGCCCCCACTTATGACACATATCCGTACTTCGTAAATTTATTTAAGCGCCACAGTAAAATGTTATGGCCCATGCCTAATTGTTCGATAACGAGGAGAAAGAACGCTACACCACAGAAATCAAGCAGCTGAGAAATCGTCGCTCTGGCGTACTGTGTAAGTACCTTTCTCCGCGCTTGTTTCTGACGCTGCCCTATTACGTCTTCAAGAATACACCACCTAGACCAAACAAGACTGTTACTACGTTTACTTTATCTGCGTCCAGTCCCGTCTCTTTGTGCAAAAGCGGCAGCGACAGACGATGACGTCATCGTCTGACCTGTCGCTGGGTTACATCACCTCATACGGTTACCGCTTTCTAGCCGTAAAACTAACTGGCTGGGGCGAGCGACTGCCATGGTGGCTGAACAACGACATGAAATTTTGCGTGTGATTGAGTCGGAAGTGGACTGTTCACGCAGCATGGCAAAGCAATACACAGCAGAGAGTAACAACCCACGAGCACTTCCCTCACAAAGGCACGACGAAACCGTAGGTTTGACATTGACTCGTTCTATTCTGTGGAGCCAGGCTTTCCGACGAACTCCCTTCTCTTTTCCGCACGGTAAGGTAACAAGCTATTCCCTTGACTGTCATGGTTATGACATCCGAACGCGCAGCAACAAGTCATAGCGAGACCACGAGCGAGACGGAGTCGGACCGGCGCTTCGCATGCATGCCATATGTGCATGTGACGAGCAGAGGGGCACTTTCAACATGGCGCTGAGGCTGAACAGCCAAAATATAAAGTGCTTAAAGCTCACGCGCTATCACGTGACAGCAATCGCCCAATCGAAGATAGAGGGAAGAGGAAAGCGGCATAGTTCAAAAGATGGTGGTACTTTTCCCGAAGGTGGAGGGGCTTTAAGTATACCGCCAATTGCCAATGGAAGTGCAATGATACGCATCAGGCGAGAAATACCTCACGTCACCTTAACTGTGCAAGACCTTTGTTCAACTCGCTTGGAAGTGGCCGATGTGCAAGTGTCCCTAGGAAAATGAAAACTAAGTGTGGCGTCGATTTATATAACTCCACGAAGGAAAGTCTCCATGGAGGCTTTTCTAATGTACTTTTGCATTTGTTGCCCCTCACCTGGAACAATCTGTGATGACTTTAGTGCACATAATTTACTTTACGAAGAAAAATTTGTAGTTGTTCGAAGCAAGAAACTTGCCGCTGCCGCGAATGCTGCTGGCTTAACTGTGGCGAACGACGGCAAACCGTTTTTCTTCCGTACGATGGACGTCGTGTTACATTCTAAAGACCACTTGGTGTGATCTACAACGCCCCAGACAGGATGACCAGCGACCATTCTCAGATCTTCGCAATCATCATCAGATTTCAGACTGCCTTCGGCAATTCTGTACTTTGACACGCTGGGACACATACAGCGAAGCTTTGGATCAACCCCATGGTGAGCTGTTTCCAGATATATTACGAGACAAGAGAGTGGCCGTTTCAGTGTTGAAAATGCCAGGCCATTTCTCTACTCCTGATTTGAAACTAAGCAATGTCTGCACAGCGCGTGCTAAAACGGAGCGTAATGGGATCAACGCCGTCATCCGTCGTCACTCAAGAAAGCTTGAGCCAGCCACAATAGCCTGCTTTCCGTGAGGGCTTATCGGCTTTTACTCCCATGACAAGCATATGGGAAGCGATCAATAACCTATCGTGAAAAATTCGCCCACAGAGGCCATCGTTGCAGAAAATAATTGATCGCGTCTGGAGCATATTAGAGATCACAGAAGCGTGGAATACAGCATAGGTGGGGCGAGTGTTCATGTCTGGAAAGTATCCTGCGAACCTTGCCTCATATTGCTAACATCATGCGTAACGAAATTGATGGAAAGACTATTATGGTCGTAGTTAACGTGGTGTCTTGAGCGAGGAAGTAGACTGCCATCTTGTGCGTCCACATTTTGTTTACGGTTGAGTGCCCAGGACAGTGTCATGGATTTACTAATTACATCGACCACCATCGTGTCGACGGAGTTTCGACTCTCGCAATTTTTTATGGACATTGCCAATGCATACGACTGCGTGCTTCATACAGGCATCATCAACGGACTCCAGACCGCGGGCGTCTCCGGGAATGCTTCTCGATTCATCGATCAGTTTGACATTGAGTCCACGATATGCTCGGAAATATGAGCGAATAGCGACGTATTTCGCTCGGCGCCCCACCACAAACTGTGCTACCTCCTTTGTTTTTTACGTTGCCATGGCCAGCCTCGTACATGCACTGAAAGTAGGTTGGACAGAAGTTAGTGCCCATGCACGCAGATGACATATGCATTTGGATATGGGGGGAACCAACACAAGCGTTTGGCTCGGATAACCCAGGGCACAGTCTCCTTAATCGACACTTGGCCTATCAATGCTTTATCGACGCTTGGCCTATCTTTACCAGAGGAAAAATCTGCTTCCGTGTTTTTCCGGGACAGTCAACACGCCTGACGCTCAAAAATGAAGGTCATCCAACACGCCGTGACACTAATGTTCGATTCCTGGGCATCACCATCGACAGGATGCTACTACGGCAACGCGCAGTCCTAAATGTTGTCTTCATCAGTGCAAATAGCCAACGCGATGTGCCGCTTGGCGAGTGCACGTTGGGGAAACAATTTTATGTTCCTGCTTAAGCAGAACCCTGCACTGATAACGAGCAGCATTTTCCATCAGCTTCCGTTCATGTTACCATCTCTGAGCCAATTCCAGCACTTGGAGGCAGTGCACGGAAAGGGACCTTGTTTGGCGATGGTGTTCCTCAGGCCGATTCAAACAAGCTTAGCCATGAAGCATTCTTTTCAACTGTGCTTTTTGGAATCTCGGGTCTTGCTGACGCTGCTGTTCAGGCTGGGCGAGTCCCCGGGCGCACGAAGCCTCTACGGAAGCTAAGAGCAAGAATTCGCTTGCATTTCAATGCGGTGCTGAACACCTTTCGATTTTTAGGATGGGAATAGCCTAAAAGGACTCACTTAGACCCATCAAGGCTTTTTTTCGAAAGTTTAGTGCAGCCTCAGTACATCCCAACAACCAGCGAAACGACACCGTTTCAACTGTCCAAGTAAAATATATTACGCTAGACCTCTTGATAAGAGTTCCAAACCCACATACAAATGCACCATTCGGGCAGGAGTGTGCACAAACAGATAGCTTCGCAGCGGCATTCTGCATACCCTCCCTTCATATGTCATAGTCTGGCCGCCTGTATCGCGTAGTTTTGTCTGCAACAGTAGAAGCTGCCGCAATTACCGCGGTCTGGGTCAAACTACCCGCCTATTCCGTACGTGGCGTCCTGGTGCTCGCGAACTCAAAATCATTGTTACAATGTTCGCGCCTTAACCTACTTCGAGACAAGTTTACAAGGCAATCTCTGCCACACATGAAAATTCTAATAAGGAAGCGATTCAATGTGAAATTTCATTGGATCCTGTCCCACGTAGGACTTAAGGAAAATGAAAAAGCTGACACTCTTGCATGCCTATCACAGACATGTGTCCCAAAAGTAAGAGCGCCAAATATTTTTCACAACGTAAGGCTGGTATCCCCATTCATTTCAGGGCTATCCACCAGACTCCACACCAAGCCTGTGTGACCCACGAATTACTCGCGAAGTAGCAATGGCGCTGTACCGCACCAGAACCGACTCCACACACTCCCCGACGTTGTGATTCAAAGCTGGACGATGCCCTTTTCCGCTCTGTGCCTTCTGTGGTGATATCGACGACATCGAACATTTCATTAGGCTATGCCCACACTTCGACACGGAAACCAAGTCAATGGTAGACAGACTGCAAAAGAAGTCTTACGATAGTGGATGCGCAAGTACTGAGTGGTAGACAGTTTCGAAGAATTCTAGAACAACTGCGTTCAACTGAAAGCCAATATTGACAAAAGTCTATCTGAGCATACGTTCACTTGTGTGACCTGTGCAGGCCACATGACGGGGAAGTTTCTGGGCAATTATTTAGTACCGTTATTGATTCTGGGCAGCTGAGTCCCACATTGTTTGTATAGTTTACAGTCATGTTTAATGCACCAATATAATAGGTAGACTACACCCGCTATGGAGCTGTCACACTCATTTGACTAAATCTCGAAGACTGTGCCATCCAACACTATTTGTCGCGAGGAGCGAAGTGTACAATGCAACTTCAATCGCTTTTCTTAAACTATGCGTCTTTTTTCTTTACCAGCAGCAGCAGCAGCAGTAGCAGCAGCACCAGCACTAGCAGCAGCAGTACTAGTAGTAGCAGCAGCAACAGCAGTAGTAGCAGCAGCAGCAGCGATGAGTCAACACCTAAGAAAAACAGGGCGGCCATGGAGAAACCTCCAACCACTATGAAAGGCGGTGTGAGGTGAGCCCTGTATATGAAATCTTAACATTGCCTCTGCAAAACCTGTGCCAATAAAGTGCTGTATGCAGCTCGACTGCAACCTGGTTCACTTTATTGTACCCACGAGTAACGCCACCGAAAGCGAAGGTTTTTTTTTAATTAATGTATATTTCATTTCGGTTGGATACCCGCAAGGCACATCTGCTTTGCGTGACCTGTCCGCCTTGTCGAGAAAAATCACGACGGCCACATTTATATGTTGGTGAAATGCGGAAACAAATGTTTTAGATTAAGGTTCAGGTTAAGAAACTTACGAGGTGCAAATTATTCCGGTGTCCCCCACTACAGTGTGCATCATAATCACATCTTGTTTTTGGCATATAAAACCCCATAAATTTAATAGAAACTATATTCTGACTTCAAACTAAAAGTGCCTTTCAAATATTGCAAAAAGACAGACCCCGTGTATTCGTACGACGCGAAACACAGTTCTGGGTACATTCTAGAAAACATATTATCGCCGGTTCAAGTATGGTTTCAAGTTTCTTTAAGGCGCTTGCCTACACGAAAGTACCGTATTGTGCTATCGGGATAGTAATGAAATGAAACACTTGAGCATGTGGCAAACACACTGGAAAACTTCAAATCACGTGGTCGTGCTGGAAATTCGAAAACAGAAAAGAGCGCCGTTTCTTCGGCCACGTCCAACCCTATATACCAAACTACTTTTTTCCTAGTCCTTATTCTGAAACGCCTGCGAACACAAACTCTTTCATTCGAATTTCATATGAATGCACTCCAATTGTCGCGTATTCGGAAGCTATCGGATTAAATACTGAACATAACAGTTAGCAGGATCACTCTGTCACAATCTTCGGTTTTCATCTCCTGTGCAATATCCACATAAACAAAGAAAGACGTGCAAAGTGAAATGCAAAAAAAAAACAGGAGATTCCGCACTAGTTACCTTTTTTGTTTGCATGTTGACATAGCGCCGCGCAACATTTGAACAAGACTATTTGCCACGTACTTCAGTATTTCCTTTCACGAAGATGACCGTAGCTCGAACATGAAACTTGTCAGAACTATTAGACGCATGTTCGTGCAAGGTAACTCTATCTTTAGGTGCGCTTGATGTTTTGGCAATTTGCCACAATGAAATCACTTTTCTCGTCACAGGCTTCGCGTATTTTTTACATTTGTACTAATAAAAAGTTCAAACGTGTTTTAATAGGAAACTTCTCAATCGCATTATGTGTGTGTAGATCTGTATTTTAATTGCAGCAACAAAAGAGAGGAAACTGATAATACATTCAGGTAGTTATCATTCGTCCACAACTATAGCAGCATGTCATTCGTCAGCGACGTAGTTAATGAGACTTGCTTCTCAATGGCGCCCTTTGAGGCAATTGCCAAAATTAATTTCATTAGTTAACAAATTCGCACAGCACAGGTTTTTTATGGCATAGGAGAAATATTCCTTGCACTGCTGGTAATATTTTTGTACAGGGAGTAGTTGTGAATCGATTCAATTCATCCGTCTTAGTCCATTCATTGAAGTGCCTAATGTCAGCCTCGCTTAAGACAATCATATGACTAAACATTTTAGAATGAAATAATTGTATCAATGCTTTAAGATACGCTATTACTTCAGACGGCTTTTATATAGCCAGGAATGATCGTCCGTCAGTTATGACTAAAGTTGGCATTAAAACAGTGTTAAAGTCACGGTGATCACGACTTTCTTTTTCTAGGTGCATATGAAAAGAAAGGCAATATTTTTATATATGCGATGCACTACAATATTCGATTATATAATTCAAGAGAGTGTTAGAACCTTTAGAACACTAAAAGCCCTCCTAACGCTAAACCTATTTCGGTAAAACCAGCATATAACAAAAACCGTCTTCACAAAATGTTTTCTGGGAATATAAATATTGCAGAAACATTTTATATGGTTTCTAAATAGAGTTTAATAAATACTGATATTTTCATTACAAAGGATAATGAAGAAATGAAGAATGCAGAACAGCCTGTAGCATTCATTACCGTTTCTGTGAGGTAGCAACTATTTCCGATTCTTGGGAGGCAACCTTTCGCAGTCATGATTTTACAACTGATGAAAGCGATGTTGTTTCGATATATAGATAATTGAGAGATGTGACTAGGCTTCACCTTTGTTATATATAAATCGACCGATAATATATGCAGAAACTCCGTTCGAGTTGCCTAAGTATGCAATAACATAACCCAAATTTCGGGTTGGGCCACGTCCAAATTTCAAGTTGGCCCGCGCCCAAATTTGTAGTTGGCCCACGCCCAGCTTTCATCTGGCCTACGCGTAACTTTGAAAGTGGCCCTCGCGCAACTTTGAAACTGGCTCACGCGCAACTTTGAAACTGGCCCAAGCGCAACTTCAAGACTGGCCCACGCCCAAATATCAGTTGGCCACCCCCCTTTTAATTGGGCAGGGCATTTCTCGGGCGGCTAAGAGAAAGAACTCGCTGCCGTTTACATGCAGTGCAGGACACCTTCCGATTGTTAGTATCGGAATAGCCTAAAAGAAGCCGCCTCGACCCGTAAACTTTTTTTTTTCAGGTGTTGCCTGCAGCCTCAGTATATCCCACCTACACTTCCAAACGCACCATTTCAACTGTCCAATAAAAATTTATTGTGCTAGACCTCTTGATCACAGCGCTTCGAATCCGCCTACAAGTGCAGCAAACTGGCCGGTGTGTCCACAAACAGAAATTGGCGCAGCGCAATACTGTATACCCTCCTTTGATGTGTCACGGTGTAGCCACCGGGACCCCGTAATTTCGTCTACAAAAGTGGGAACTGTCGCAATTACAGCGGCTTTGCGAAAACTGCGCGCGTATGCCGTACGTGACGTCGGGGTGCTGACGGACTCGAAGTCATCGTTACAAACTTTACACCGTGGCCTACCTCAACACAGGTTTAGAAGGCTGTCTCTGGCGCTGATCAAAGTTGTAATGAGGAAGGGCATTCGACGACAAATTTATTGGAACCTATCCCACGTAGGAATTGAAGAAAATGAAAAACTGACCCTCTTGCACGCCTAGCACTGACATGTGTCCCAAAAGTATGAGCGGCAAAATTTCTTCAGGACACTAAGGATGCAATACCCGTCCACAACTGCTAATTGATGATCGCCCACGAGCGTACCTTGTAACTACGTTACGAGAGAGTACGCCCAAGTTGGGAGTGGTGGGAAACTTCAGCGAATTCTAGAATGCTTGCGTTCAACTGAATGGCAATCTTGACGAAAGTCTATATGAACATTCCTTTATTTGTTTGACCTCTGCAGGCCACATGACGGGGCAATTTCTGGGAAGCTACTTAGTACAGTGATTTATACTGGGTGGCTGAGTCGCATATTTTTTGTGTATTGCTCATTGATTACTAACGCAACTAAATTATAAGTAGACTTCACCCCTTATGGAGTTATCATATTCATTTGACGAAACATATGGACCAATCTCGGAGACGGTGCCATCTAACACTATCTGTCACGAGAGAAGTGAACAATGCTAACTTCTCTCCTATTTGCACTATGCGTCACGAGAGAAGTGAACAATGCTAACTTCTCTCCTATTTGCACTATGCGTCTTTTGTCTTTGCCAGTAGCAGCACCAGCAGCACTAGTAGCAGCAGCAGCGATGAGATAAGGCCACAGAAAAACAAGGCGGCCGTGGAGCAACCTCCAACAACTGTGAAAGACGGTGTGAGGTGAGGCCTATGTACGAAATCTTAACATTGGCTCTGCGAAAGCTGTGCTAATATAGTGTTGTATGCAACGAAACTGCAGCTGGTTCACTTTATTGTACCAACGAGTAGCACCACCGAAAGAGAATGTTCTTTTTTAATTAATGTATATTTTTGCTGTTGGATACATCCAAGGCACACCTGCTTTGTGTGACCGGTCCACTTTGTCGAGAAAAACCACGATGGCTGCGTTTATATTTTGGTGAAATGCGGGAACAAATGTTTTAGATTAAGGCTCAAGTTAGGAAATTTACGTGGTTCAAATTATTCCGCAGTCCCCCACTACAGTTTGCCTCATAATCACATCTTGGTTTTGGCACTTGAAATAACATAATTTTTATAGAAAAAATATTCTGGCTTCAAACTAAAAGTGTCTTTCAAATATTGCAAAAAGGCAGACCACGTGTATTCGTACGGCGCGAAACACAATTTTGGGTACATTCTAGAAAACATATTATTGCCGGCTCAAGTATGCTTTCAAGTTTCCTTAAGGTGCTTGCCTACACGAAAGCACCGTATTGTACTGTCATGATAGTAATGAAATGAAACACTTGAGCATGTGGCAAACACACTGGAAAGCTTCAAGTCACGTGGTCGTGCTGGAAATTCGAAAACAGAAAAGAGCGCAGTTTCTTCGGCCACTTCTAACCCTATATACCAAACTACTTTTGGTATATGTACATGTACAATGTACCAGTTGCCAGAGACTCCTCTTTTAGTTGGAGATTTTAATGCTCATTGCACTCTTTGGGACAGCGATAAAACTGACCAAAGAGGGCAGCTTATTGAAGATTTCGTTTTATCAAATTGCGCTTGTATTTAATCTGAGGTGCGCCAACCTATTTCTCAACTACATCACAAAATTTAATTGCCTGGATTTAGCCTTTTGCTCACCATGTGGTTTTACTGATTCAAATGGGAAGTCCTGAACACCTCACATGGCAGCGATCATCTACCTGCTGTTATCGAAATCGCATCATCACTACCCATTACATATGTTAAACCACGTCGCTGGAAAATCCTTCTTGCTGCAGTACTGGCCGCTTGTCATGAAACATGCAGAACTCGACGAAGTATTCTCAAGTGAGCTAAGCGTAAACGAAATTAATGAAACGTTCATTGCGATTTTAATGTCAGCGGCACGAAAGGCAATACCTCAAGCAACTAGCCTTGTGCGCAAGAACACCTATCCCTGGAGGTCTACTGAGCGTGCGCAGAAACAAAGAAGCGTCAAAATAGGGCCTGGGGAATCTTGAGAAGATACCCGTCCTATGTCAACCTCTTATACTTTAAACAGGCAAAAGCACGATTTTTTCAAAGGCAGGCGGAAAAATCATCGTGGAAGAAATATATATCCTCAATTAACAGTTCAGTGACATCTAAGCGAATGTGGGAACAGTTGGGAAAGTTTCGGGGAGATTACTCATCTTACACAATACTGTCACTCACAACTCCAGGCACAAAAACACCACCACGATGACAGGCAGAGATACTTGGAGAACATTTCTGTGATGTATCCAGTTCAACGAATTATACAAAGGAATTTTTAAAGTGCAAACAGTCTGCAGAAAAGCAGAAGGTGCCCACTACTAGTGCGTCAAATTACCTGTTCAATACCCCCATCACACAAGAGGAAATAAATAGCGCCCTTTCTGCAGAAAAAAAAACAGCAGAAAGTCACCAACGTATTCACTATGCCATGCTGCACATCTGTCTCAAGCATTTGTAGGTGCTCTCCTAAAAATTTTTCAACAGAATCTGCGAATCTGGTGCGATGCCGGAAGAGTGGAAAAAGACAATAGTAATGCTATTTCTTAAAGGTAGTACATCCCGAACATCCGCAAACAGCTACAGACCCATTGCCCTCACAAGCTGCTTGGCAAAATCGTGTGAAAGAATTACCTATAGGAGTCTCATTTATTGTAGAATCATTACACCTATTATACCCCCCCCCCCCCCAGGGTGGATATAGAAAGGATTGCTGAACTAATGACCATCTTGTCTGTCTACAGCATGACATTCGATACGCATTTTTCCACAAGCAACACTGTCTTGCACTTTTCTTCGATTTATAAAAAGGCGATGATACCACGTGGAGGTATGGAATCTTACGAGACCAGGCTGACCTCGGGATCGGTGGTAAAATGCTGAGCTGCCTAGCTGATTTTATGTCTAATAGGTCATTTCAGGTAGATCTGGGCTCACTAGTCTCATTCATTTACACAGGAAAATGGCGTTCCACAAGGCTGTGTTCTCAGCACCACACTAGTGATAGTAATATGAACTCAATTAATAAGATTATGCCTTTCTCTCTTATGCACTGTATACGTAGACGATCTCCATGTGGTTTTCCGCGCCTCAACTTTGTGAACCTGTGAAAGGCAGCTTTAAATCACAATATAAACTTACAGAACGCGCTAACAAAACTGGTTTCTATTTCTCCACATAGAAAGCGGCTATAGTTTTGTTCTCTCAGAAACGCATCGATCCGGTCCTAAAATTGAATGACGTCACACTGCCGCTCAAACAAGACCATAAGTTTTTAGGGGTAACCTTTGGCACCAAACTAAACTTCTTAGCTCACATAGCAACACTGAAGATTGCAGCAAATAAAGCCTCGAATATCCTAAAGTTTCATTTCACAAGGAGTGGGGTTCCGACCGAAGATGTCTTTTACGTATCTACCGGTCTCTTATGTGCAGCATTCTATACGACTGCGTGGTTTATGGCTCATGCAGACAGTCTGATATTCGACGACTTGATCCAGTACATTACTTCGGCCTGCGACTGGCAAGTGGTGCCTACAGAACGTCACCTGTTCCAAGTTCAACGTTGAGTGTAATGAACCTCCCTGAAAGCAGCGGCAGAGCTTCGCTCACTTTTTCCTACGTGCTTAGAGTTCAGTCGTCCGCACAACACATAAGCTACAAGATCGTCACACAGTGCAACTCACGCCTACACTACACAAATAAACCGAACCTTATTAGGCCGCCTGTCCTGCGATTGAGGAGTATTGACAGGAGTATGACATTCCTAATGAAGTCCTTCATGTTCCCAAAAAACACGGCTGCTACCGTGGTACGATTTCAGACAGTTGTGCGACTCGACATTAACACATTTAAAGAAAAGAGACACAACACACAAACACATTATACAAGAATTCTGTGCGCTTCGGGATAAATATCCAAATAACATGAAATTTTACATTGATGACTCTAAAACGAAACAAAACGTGGGTGTAGGGGCCGTAAGGGAAAATTGGGAAACAAGTATCGGATTGCCACAGCACGCCTGTTTTCACTGCTGGAGTTAATGGTATATGGGTTGTAGTTAGAAAAGGTATCACTGACAAACACAAAAATACAGTCATATACACCTATTCATTAAGTCCACTAAAGGCTCTACATCTAAAATCTCAGCGTGTATCCCTGTTGGGGGTTATTCTAAACATAGTGGCGCTAAAGAAATACGGCGTATCAATTCGTTTCTGCTGGGTTCCAAGCCATGTCGGTATACCAGGTACTGAAGCAGCTGATAATTGTGCATCAATGGCAGCTTACAAAGACATAAAAAACGCAACAGTTCCATATGAAGATAGCATCCGTGTGTTTAGGAAGGTCTTAACGTCAAAGTGGCAACATGAATGGGACCATCGTACGGACAAGCTACGTCTCACTAAACCCGTACTTGGGGAGTGGAAGTCGTGCAACCACTAGCAGCAGTTCTTTGAAGTATTTTTATGCCGAATACGCATGGACACAAACACAATTATATACTGACAAAAAAGACGCACAAACATGCGATAAATGCCAAGTACCACCAACAGTTATGCATATATTACTGACAAAACCTTTTGCACAAATTTTATAAACTACATATACCTTTACACCCAGCTTTACATGGAGGAGATGATCCGGTGGTCCCATTATCTGACGTGCGTAAATTATTACATGACCCTGGCTTTTCACACAAAATATAGATTACCACAGCCTTTTTCTTCTTCAATGGTATATCAAAAACACCTCGTCTTTGGCGCAGCATACCCTTGGCCGCGTTTGCGCCACTAAACCAAATTTAACCGAATAACACAAGCTGACCCACGTCCAAATTTGACTTTCACGGGCACCCAAGCTTCACACCTTAATCTACCTCAAGACAAGTTTACACTATGGTGTTGGGCTGCTGAGCACGAGGTCGTGGGATCGAATCCCGGCCACGGCGGCCGCATTTCGATGGGGGCGAAATGCGAAAACACCCGTGTACTTAGATTTAAGTGCACGTTAAAGAACTCCAGGTGGTCAAAATTTCCGGAGTCCTCCACTACGGCGTGCCTCATAATCAGAAAGTGGTTTTGGCACGTAAAACCCCATAATTAAAAAACAAAGTTACAAGGCAATCTCCGGCTCTCATCAAAGTTCTAATGAGGAAGCGAATCAACGTGAAATTTCATTGGATCCTATCCCACGTAGCCATTGAAGGAAATGAAAAAGCTCACGCTCTTGCATGCCTACAACATACATGTGTCCCAAAAGTAAGAGCGCCAAACGTTTTTAAGAACACTAAGGATACAGTCCCGATTCATTCAGGGCCATCCATCAGACTCAAAACAAAGCTTGTGTGACCCATGAATTTACTTGCGAAGTAGCAACCGTGTTCCACCGCATCATAATCGACCTCACACACTCCCCGGCTTTGCGATTCACGAATACACGATGCGCTTCTCCGCTCTGTGCCTTCTGTGTTGATCTCGGCGACAGCGAACACTTCATTAGGCTATGCCCACAGTTGGACATAGAAACAAATGCGATAGCCTACAGCCTGCAAAAGAATGGTCTATCTCAAAGGGCCCTTGAAGACGTCGTTTTCCTGGGTGTGCCCGCGGCAATCAGGAAGACAGAGCAACGACTTCTGACTGCATTCATGTGAGATGTGGGGCTCTTCGACACCCGCTGATACACGCAGTGACAGTCACAGGAGGTTCTGGCGGAACAATTGTCGGCAATGTAAGCCAGGCAAACGCCACCCTCTGCCACACCAGCCCAACCACCACTGTAATATGTGTTACCGCTAGAAAGCACCGACGAGTAAGGCGACTGCCATTCTCCTCTTCAGCCACAGCCCTCTACTGCAGCCGCTAAAAAGAATGTGGTAAAGTGATCAGAGAACCATTGTCTTTGCCAAGGCTCCAGCATTGTACAAAAACGTAGACATACCAGAAAGCCCTCAAGCGACCGCAGCTGGTAATTGGCGATCGGCTACGAACTTATTTTCTAACTACGTTACGAGAGAGCACGCGTAAGTACGAAGAGGTGGATAGCTTGTTTATTCCAGAATACTTGCGTTCAACTGAAGGCCAATCTTAACCAAAGTCGATGTGAACATTAGTTCATTTGTGTGACCAAGGCAGGCCACGTGACGGGAAAATTTCTGAGCGGCTGTTTAGTAGCGATTTATTCTGGGCAGCTGAGTCGCATCTTTTTTGTATACTGTGCATTTATTGTTACTGCGACAAAATTGTGGGCGGACTTAACCCACTTCGGAGCTATCACATTCATTTGACAAATCTCGAAAACGGTGCCGTCTAACATACGTGTTGCGAGAGAACTGGAGAATGGTAACTTACGTCCTTTTTTTATTACAATATGCATTTTTATTCAGCAGCAGCAGCACTAGTAGCAGCAGCAGCGATGAGTCAACGCCAAGGATAAACAAGGCGGCCATGGAGCAGCCTTCAACCGATGTGAAAGGCGGTGTGAGGTGAGCCCTATATACCAAATCTCAACGTTGCCTCTGCAAAAGCTGTGCCCAATTTCTGTTGTATGCAGCGCAACTGCAGCTGGTTCGTCTTAAACTACAGAAAGTAAATGTTTGTCAATCAATGTATACTTCTTTTGCGACGGATTCCAGCACGACACATCAGTTTTGTGTGACCGGCCCGCTTTCTCTAGAAAAAACAACGACGACCGCATCAAGGTGTGGGTGAAATGCGGGAACAAACGTGTTAGATTTACGTTGCCCGCTAACGAACATCACGTGGTGGAAATTAATCCGGAGTCCCACACTACGTTGCGCCTCACAATCATATCGTGGTTTTCGCTCATAATACCCCATAATTTGTCTAGAAAGAAAATATTCTGACTGCGAACTAAAAGTACCTCTAAAAAATTGAACACATTTTTCAGTATATTCTAGAAAATATATTATTGCCGGTTGAAGGATGGCTTCAAGTCTCTTCAGAGTGCTTGCCTGCACGAATTTACCGTATTGAACTATCGTGATATTTATGAAATGGAGGACGTGAGCACGCGGCAAACTGACTCGCACGCCTCAAGTCACGTGGTAGTGTGGGAAATGCAAAAGACGTAAAGGGCGCCGTTTCTTCGGCCGCTTCCGACCCTTTATAACAAACCTCATTTCTTGTGCTGTCCTTTATTCTGGAACGCCCACAAATACAACCTACTTTATTCGAATTTAATGTGAATGCGCTCTCACTGTCACTGTCGCTGTCTCACTTTCTCGCTCCTTCAAAATTTTCTGTTCTCATCTCCCT
Organism: Dermacentor andersoni; assembly: GCF_023375885.2. NCBI lineage: Eukaryota > Metazoa > Arthropoda > Arachnida > Ixodida > Ixodidae > Dermacentor > Dermacentor andersoni. The sequence continues at coordinate 74,760,925 of NC_092821.1, forward strand.
TGCAAGATCCAAAAAGCCAGAGAAATACGTGCAAATTGCAATACAAGAAGCACGGGGATACGCACTGCTCAATTCTTTTTTTGTGTGTTTACGTCTTGCCACAGCTCCACGCATCATTTCAACACCAAGGCTATTTGCCACGTGCTTCAGCATTTCCTTTCACAAAGATCACAGTAGCTCGAACAAGAATATAGTAAGAAACATTAGACGGATGTTCTGGCAAGGTGCCTTTATATTTAGGTGCGCTTGATGTTTTTGTATCTTGCACAATGAAATCGCTTTTCTCGTGAAAGTCTTCGCGTATTTTTATCATTTCTGCCAATAAAGAACTGCAAACGTATTTTACTAGGGCACTTCTCAATTGCGTGTAAATGTGTGCGATACTATATTTGCGTTGCTGTGAGAAAAGAGCGGAAACTGATAAGATTCAGGTTATCATTTGCGCACAACTATAGTAGCATATCATTCATCAGATACGTAGTCCCCGAGGCTTCCGTCTCAATTGCGCCTTTCAGGTGATTGCTAAATTAAGTTGGATTAGTGAAAGAATTCGCACAGCAGCACTTTATTATGACATATGAAAAATATTATCAACACTGATGACCACATATTTATACAGTGCGTAGATGTGAATCGATTCATTTCATCCGTCTTAGTCCAATCAATGAAGTGCCTAATGTCAGCCTCGCTTAAGAAAATCATATGACTGAACATTTCAGAATGAAAAGAGTGGATCAATGCTTGTAGATACGCTATTACATCAGACGGCTTTCTTACAGCTTGGAATTGTCATCCGTTCAGCTATGACTAAATTTGACATTAAAACCATAAAAAAATCACGGTGATCACGATTTTCCCTCGGGGAATACGAAAATAAAATACAGCTTCTAATAGGTGACTATAAATTATTCAAATATAAAGTCAGTAGACTATTAGAAGCTTTAAAACACTATGAAATTGATCCAACTGAAAACTGATATCAGCAAGAGCAGCCTAACAACCATCCTGACAAAAACGTTTCTGCGAGCACATAAAACTACAAAAAAACACTTATTGGCTTCTAAATAGACGTTGACACACCATTATATTTTGCCTTCCAATAAATAGCGAAGAAATTAGGGATGCAGGATTGCCTGGACCATTCAATAACGTTTCTGTGAGGTAGAAGATATTTACAATCTTGACCTGTTATCATTTTTCGGACGCAAGTTACCACATTCCTTATTTTTATCACTTACTGATGAAAGCGATGTTCGTTCGAGAGAGAGAAATGTGAGATATATAACTAGCATTTTCCGTATAATATATAAATTGACCGATAAAATATATAGAAATTTTCCTTGAGTTGTCTAAGCATGCATTAGCATAACGCAAATTTCATGTTGACCCACTTCCAAAATTCAAGTTGGCGCACTTCCCACTTTCAAGTTGGCGCACTTCCCACTTTCAAGTTGGCGCACTTCCAAATTTCAAGTTGGCGCACTTCCAAATTTCAAGTTGGCGCGCTTCCAAATTTCGAGTTGGCTCGCTTCCGAATTTCAAGTTGGCCCGCTTCCGAATTTCAAGTTGGCCCGCTTCCGAATTTCAAGTTGGTCCGCGCCCCAATGTGCGGAGAGCGCGGAGAAAGAGACAAAATCCCAATAACCACGTTAAATAATAAAGCGATATGAGCATTCTTTAGATCTGAGTCACCTAACATCTTTCTTATCCTCATTCACACTTTAATGCCATTTTTACAACTTCCAGTTTCAAAATGGCTTGTATTTATCCACGGAAATAGTAGAGGGCTTTCACACAACTTTGGTGATATCAAAGAAATATTACGTAACTTCTCTCCTGTGGCCTCGTGCTCACAGGAAACAAACTTCGGCGAAAAACACAGAAACATTTTAATAGGCTTCACTGTTGTATGCGCGACCAGACTCGGGCAAACCGGCTTTCGGGTGGTGTAGCCATTGTTCTGCAGAGCAACACTGCAGCTAGAGAAGTTTCCATTAGTAGTCACGTAGAAGCCGTTGATATCACTGTTTTAGCACACAAAACCATCACCATTTGTTCAATATATCTACCGCCACATTCACATTTTACTGTAAGAGATATGGAGTTAATTTTAAACCAGCTACCTGAGCCTTTTTATACCGCGTGATTTTAAAGCACATAACACATTATATGGGGTAGCAAAACAACTGACACGAGGGGACAAAGACTTGAATATTTTATCCTGAGAAACGACATACGCCTTTCAAGCACTCGTGCGGCAACCTACTGCACCCCAACCATAGCAGCTATGAGCTGTCTAGATCTGGCGCTGCGTACTCAATCTTTTTTATCTATTTCAAATGCAGTGCAATTGACAATCCTTCTGGCAGTGACCATATGCCTGGCATTATTAAAAAAACATCTCCTTTCCCTACAGTACCATTAAGATCACCCCGTTGGAAATTTCATCTAGCAGACTGGCCTCTCTTCTGCGAAAAGGCTAGTCTGGATGACATATCAGATTCAGATGATCAAACAATAGAAGAAATGAACAAATGAAGAAGAAATGAACAAATGAATGAAGAAATGAACAAAAATATTACTTCCGCTGTACTTGCTGCAGCAGAACAGACGATCCCGCAATCCTCCGGCTTCTTAAGGAAAACGTTAAAACTGTGGTGGGACGAATGAATGTACACAAACTAAAAAAGCACAAAACAAAGTGGGGAATATCTTTCGGAGGCACTCAACACAAAATAACCTACTCTACTTAAAAAAAAAACAAAGGCAAAATGCAGGTATACGCACCGGCAAACCCAAAGACAGTCTTTGAATGTATCCTCCATAAATAGCTCAATAACATCCAAAATAATGTGCGATCAGCTTCGTAAGTTTAGAGGTGAATATGCTCCTTACACGATCCCCATACTCTCACCCCCAGGTACGCAAACGAATCTAAATAAAGAAACAGACATATAGGGCAGCATTTCCATGACACATCAAGCTCAGTGAACTATTCCGCTACATTCCTAAAATATAAGCAATATAAGCTTCCCACCACAGGAAGCTCAGAGAGATCGTATAATGCCCCTAACAGTTCCGGAAATCAGTAGAATACTCACTACTGGCAAAAAAAACAGCACCTGGTCCGGACAGAGTACATTACGCAATGCTCGCTCACCTACCTCCTAAAGCAGTTGAAACCTTGCTTCGCTTTTTTAATATAATCTCGGAAACCGGAAAAATGCCCAGTTAGTGGAAGAAAGCCATCATAATTCCTTTCTTGAAAGCTGGAAAACCTCCCGCAACAACCAGCTACCGACCTGTAGCACTCACAAGCTGTCTTGCCAAGTCTTATGAATCCATTATAAACATCAAACTGAGATCCTGCTCGGTAATCATCAGTATGGGTACAAGAACAGTTGCTCCACAACAGATCATCTAGCCCGGCTAGAACACGAGACACGTGCAGCCTTTCTACACAAGTAATACTGTCTCACAGTTTTCTTCGATCTAAAAAAGGCGTACGACACAACTTCGAGGTTTGGTATTCTAAGGGACTTAGCGGATTTAGGGATCCGCAGAAGAATGCTAACATGTATAGCTGATTTCATGTCCCACCGAACATTCAAAGTGCGCTTAAGAAACGGTGCTATTCCGCGTATCCATTCAGGAAAATGGTATACCACAGGGATGTGTATTAAGCACAACATTGTTTGTGGTGAACATTAACTCAGTCACTAATGTAATTCCAACCTCTATAATGCACTTATTATCTGTGGATGATCTACAAATTTCGTGTCGTGCATCAAACTTGGCAACCTGTGACCAAATCCAAATTGGGCTAACCAAACTCACCCAGTGCGCATCTGAAAACGGTTTCTGCTGCTCAAGTGAAAAAACTATTAGTGTTGTCTTTTCACAAAAGAAGAGGCCTACAACCAGATCCTATCCTTAAGCTACCGGAAGCCACACTTCAGTAAAACAAGAACACAAATTTCTGGGTGTTCTGTTTGATAAATAGTTGAACTTTCTTGCACACATAAATAGTTTTAAACATAAAGCGAACAATGCACATAACGTCATCAAAGTCCTCTCCCAGAAGCGCTGGGGCTCTGGCCATAAATGCCTGCTACACATCTACTGCACTTTAGTAGGTAGCACATTAGACTATGGTAGCATCATATGTGCTTCAGACAGACAGTCTTGCATCTGGCGACACGACTCGGTTCATAACCTCGGCCTACGACTGGCAAGTGCCGCTTATAGAACATCACCTATTTAGACTTTATACGTCGACTGTAATGAGTATCCTTTACAACAGCGCAGAGTGCTACTAACTGTTTCCTACGTACTCAGAAACAAGTCCTCACCACAACACATGTGCTACAACATCGTCACGCAGTGCAGCACACACTTACTCTACATAAATAAACCAGACATGATTATGCCGCTTATCCTGCAATACGAGGAATATTGTCGGGATTATGACTTCCCTCGGGAAGTCCTCCAGGTGGCCAGAAAGCCAGAACATTTGCCTCCATGGTTTGATTTCACACTGTTATGCGACTGGACATTAACACACTTAAGGAAGAGACCCACCACACGAACGCAATACACAAGAATCCCGCGCTCTTCATGACAAATATAAAGATTACATCAAATTTAAACTGATGGCTCTAAAACGAAAAAACACGTGGGTGTGGGGGCCTTTAACAGAAAGTTGGGAAACAAGTATTCGATCACCACAGCATGCCTCTGTCTACACAGTCGAAGTATACGCAATATGGGCGGTATTTCAAAAGATCATCTCTGACACGCTTCTAAACACTGTCATATATACATAGATTCATTAAGCATACTCAAGGCCCTACACGTGAACTCCGAATGTGAATCCCTGTTAAAGGATATTTTACAGGCATTAACGTCAAACAAATACGACAGATCAATTAGGTTTTGGTGGGTACCAAGCCATGTTGGGATACCGGGCAACAAAGCAGCGGATAGACGCGCATCAATGGCAGCGTACAAAAACATTACAAATACAACTCTTCCATATAAATACAGTACCAGTCCGATTCTGAAGGCGTTGAGGTCAAAATGGCAACACGAATGAGGCCATTGTTTAAGCAATAAGCTAAACCTTAGTCATGCAGTCACCAGCAACGGTTCTACGAGGTGATCTTGTGTCAACTTCGGATTGGAGACAAATCTGACGCACAATTTCTTCCTCCGAAAAGCAAAGCCGCCAATTTGTGGAAAATCCATTGAACAACTTAAAGCTATACACATCCTAATAACATGTACACACATCAACACAGAGACGGATGTTTTAACGTGACAGCATTAAGGAGCTCGTGTCGCAGAAAAGCCGGTGTCGTTGGCGTCGGCGGCGTTGACTGTGAGCGAAAAATCCCGGAAGGAAATTCATAAATAAAGACAACTTGCAAGATGGGCTGTGGGAGATGGAGACGCTACCACTCAGTCATGAGTTGAATGGTTCAATGCGCGACAAAAGCGCCTCTAATGAATGCGATGTTGCCTTAGAAACATGCCGTAGAATGGTACACTGCTGCGTATAACGGTAATTATGAGCATGTAAATTACAGAAGTCGCAGTTAAACGAGTAGCGAAGGACGTTTCCACTACATTTCTTCTGCGCTTGGCGCACACGCAGAGCCATCTTGCGGCAAACACAGAAGATCCCCTCCTCGCAATATACGGCGCTGCCCCGACAGGTGGCGCGCCACTCGCCCGCTTCTCCCCTTCGTATCGTTTGAGCGCATTGGGGCCGTGCGGGGACCAATGCGAGGATGCCCCAATACGCTTGCGTTTAATAAGTATTCTCGCTCTCCCCTACCAACTTCCAGTGTGCGTCACTCGAACCCTCGTGTTTAGGTTATTCGGCTCCTCTTTCCACTCACAGCGCGATTCCTAGGTGCTGCGTCCGATGCGGGACGCCTCTGATGCGATCGCTGTGCCGTAGCGCGTCTGGTGGGAAAGCGTCCCCTGCGATGTGTGCCGTGCTGCCGGCGAGGAGCCATGCGTCTGCGTGGTGCTCCTGGAACAAATAATTCGAAAAAAGTTGTGCTGTGGACTTAGAAGTGTTGTATATGAAAGCTATGTCTTTGGGTGACTCAAGAGCATGCCGGGCGAATGAGTCGGCGGTGCGAACGGGGTGCGATAAAGCTATCGCGTTCCACTCTTGAAGGCGAAGCTTAAGCGTCCTCCAATTTTTTACACAACCTGTATAATTTACATATACCATTACATCCTGCCCTATTACGGCAAATGACCCCCTGATGCCATTTACTAACCTGTTCGACATTTTACAGAAAACTGGTTATTTACACCAACTATAATGCAATGCAGGTTTACCTACTCTAACGTTGTTTCCTTTTGTCTTGTGACTGGCGCAGCATGGCCTTAGTTCTTTGTGCCATTAAACCCAAACCAACCAACTAGAGTAAGCGCTGGTGTCCGTGTGTCTTCCAGAAAGTCCAACACAATTCGCGTATATATATATATATATATATATATATATATATATATATATATATATATATATATATATATATATATATATACACACATTTGGTGCCGCTGAAGGCGGGAGCATCTCGTTGGCGTAGTGCACCTCAAAAGACAAGTTATGCATGGGGATGATCGGGCTGCGCAACGTCCGGAGACATGCCAAGAAAGAGAAAGGAGCTTCATGCTGAAGCGTTCCAGATCTGTAACGACGCAGCACCTCCACGAAAGTGCGAGAGACGTTCCGCTTTCGTTAAGCCTTCACATAGCAGAAAGAAAGCCAAGGCGAGAGGTCACACAGTTCAGGCAATGCAGGCACAAGGCTTTGAATAACTCGTTGTAGTCCTCATTGAAACAGTTCATACTGCTTGTTCTTTTCCAGCACATCATTTATGTATGTATATACTACCCACACTAGTGGTGGAAGTTCTTGATGTCAATGCTGTACCAGCTTCCCGTTCTCTTTCGAGCTGCCGACAGGTGCACCCGCCTGTAAGAGGAATGTTGCACCCCAGCTGCTCGGCTTCTGCTAACTCTGCAGTCCCAGGCACCCCAATTTGGACTCTCAATAACCGTCAGCGTGATCCCCAGCTTTTGGCAGGGGTCCGTAGTGATGACATTGACGATTTATGAACGACTACGATAGAATTAGCGAGTATAACAAGTGAGGCGATCATAAAAGTTACTTAACGTCCCATTCTACCAAACTCATGTCGCGAGAACATGCTTCCTCAACCACGAATAGAAAATTGGCCATTAGGCCGAATTCAGCCAGAATATCCGACAGATCTTCGGCACTACTGCTGACCGATCTGATTCCGTCAAAAAAGAAGTTCGCCAGCCACTGTCAACATGAAACCAAGCCGTATACATCGTACATTGAAGACGTCTTGGAGCTTTGCCGACGTGTTAGCGCTGGCATAATGGAAGCAGAACGCATTCCACGTGTTTTAAAGGGAACAAGCCCGTTGGCATTTAAAGCCCTGGTGGTTCAAGATCCCACTCCGGTCACTTACATCACCACTATACGCCAGCGGCTTGGCGAGCGTCGCTCTCTTTTGGTACCGCTTCCCTGCGGCATTGTGCGTCTTCCCGGTGAGGTTGACCTGCATGATGTATGGTCTCTCATAGATACCATCATGCCTGAAAAGCTACGATCAAGATGCGACTTCTACCTCAGCAACCTCTAACCAGTACGGGCCTCCTAGACCCCGTCAGATTAGCGTTTGTGACACGAGCAACATCTTGGAATAAATTTAGCTTGGAATATTTCTAGCAATTACCTCAGCACCGCAGCCAATTTCAAGTAATGAATACTGTAAAACTTGTTATCGTGCTTCATTTAGAGTCTTCTCTTAGGTGGTTACGATTTTTCGCAGCACCGCATTTAAACTCGTGAAAATTCTATTGTCTTCCGATAGTGCTCATAAATTACGAGTGGCGTCATGTTGAGGTTTAGTTGGTTGACCCACCGTGATTGCTTAATGGCTTTGGTGTTGCGCTACTAAGCACTCATTTTTTGTACCTAAACCCATTTGTACAAGGCATGTAGCAACAAACCCAACCTCAGACATCAGTGATCAAATTCCGGCTGCAGCGGCCGCATTTCGAAGGGAACGAAATGCAAAAACCGTGTGCCTAGGTACACGGTAATGAAGCCCAGGAGGTCAAATTTGTACCGTAGTCCCCACCACGGCTTGTCTCACAATGCGATCGTGGTTTTGGAATGTAAAACCCGATTATTTATCATGATTTAGATGAAACTCTATACCTTCACATGAATAGTATTTGCAAGAACGAATGCCTCCGATTCCATAACAAAAGTTGTTATGCCATTTCAGAACACTTTTGTGTGAGTGGATCTGTAGGAATCCTGACATAACAATGCAGTCTGCAAGAATATACAAATAAAAGCGTATTATATTGCTGTTTGCATATAAGCACCATAAGAAGTCGTTTATATTGCGATTCTTTATTGGTATTTTGTTGCTTTCTTTTTGGAGTCACCGTAGTCCTCTACAAAGGGAACTACAATATCCCAATAAAGAAAGGCGTCAGACAGGGAGATACGATCTCTCCAATGCTATTCACAGCGTGTTTACAGGAGGTATTCAGAGACCGTAATTGGGAAGAATTGGGGATAAGAGTTAATTACCGTAGTAACTTGCGATTCGCTGATGATATTACCTTGCTTAGGAACTCAGGGGACCAATTGCAATGCATGCTCACTGACCTGGATAGACAAAACAGAAGGGTGGGTCTAAAAATTAATCTGCAGAAAACTACAGTAAAGTTTAACAGTCTCGCAAGAGAACAACAGTTTACGATAAGTAGCGAGGCATTGGAAGTGGTAAGGGAAAACATGTACTTAGGGCAGGTAGTGACCGCGGATTCGGATAATGAGACTGAAATAATCAGAAGAATAAGAGTGGGCTGGGGTGCAGGCATTCTTAGATCATGAAGAGCAGGTTGCCATTATCCCTCAAGAGAAAAGTATAAAACAGCTGTGTCTTACCAGTACTCACGTACGGAGCAGGTATCTGAAGGCTTACGAAAAGGGTTCTACTTAAATTCAGGACGGCGCAACGAGCTATGGAACGAAGAATGATGGGTGTAACGTTAAGGGATAAGAAAAGAGGAGATTGCGGAGGGAACAAACGCGAGCTGAAAACATCTTAGTTGAAATCAAGAAAAAAAATGGGCATGGGCAGGACATGTAATGAGGAGGGAAGATAACCGATGGTCATTAAGAGTTACGGAATGGATTCCAAGGGAAGGGAAGCGTAACAGGGGGCGCCAGAAAGATAGGTCGTCGGATGAGATGAAGAAGTTTGCAGGGACAACATGGCCACAATTAGCACTTGACCGGGGTAGTTGGAGGAGCATCGGAGAGGCCTTTGCCCTGCAGTGGGCGTAACCAGGATGATGATGATGATGATTATTATGATGATCATGATGATCACCATAAGCCTATGTACGAAGGTTCTGGGTTCGTCTCCAACCTAGCGACCGGTCATGCCTTCGTTCACTTTCATTTTCCCTTTTCTTTATTATTTTGTACATGTTCAAAATCAATGACATATAAGTAACCCTATGCTTTCGTTGGTTTCATAGCCTGTTGACTTTATATGTTCGTGATTAACAAAATCAAGCCTCTCTCTCTCCTCGTTCGCTAAAGGCTATCGAAATACTCCCTGATTTCCCTGCACGTCAAATTAAACAAAGTATATTAGTTCGATAAGTCATGCGTTTCAAATGGCTAGTTATCTCGTCTTTTTTATATCACATGCGGGAAAGTACTTGCTGCTTCTCGCAAAAAATAAAAACTTATTGCAGTCTTCCTGTTGCAGATGTTACTCTGCCAATGTGAAATCCTGCGTCAACCTATTTGTAGTGTTGCGGACAAAAGGAAGGCAAATAATTGGTGTGCAACCACCGAAAATTTTCCCGCTAGTCCGTCGAGCTTGGACCGTCAACTCGCAACGTAAAATGGCGACAAGCCTCATGTTTTCGAGGAATGTTCCAAATCCTTCGCGCAAATGCCGCAACTCGAGCGATGGAGCAGGAAACGAGCGGACATAAAGCCATTCCTTTTCGATATATATTCAACGCGATTTGCCCACAGGACTCATAATAATTCATTTACATCGTCGCATCCACACGGGTGAAAAAAATAATTTCCTTGCCTTTAATGTGATCCGTCGTTTGTGCAGCAACGCACTTTCAAGAACCATCTCCAAAGGCACACGAGCGAGAAAATGCAAGTAACAAGTTGTGAGCATTTAGGATGAACAGGCTACTTTCGGATAATTAATATTCGCAAAATTGTCTAGGCGTCATCAGGTGACAACAGTTATGTTTGTTCCGCATACTTTATCTATTTGTGAGATTCCTGAAAGAGCCACCCAGTTTGCAAGGGTTTACAAATGAAAGCGTACGAGGTTGTTGTCCCGCAGTAAATCAACATCTTAAGCCTATCAGAGTAATCCTCCCATTCGGTACATCAAATGCACCAAATATTTTTAGTTAGAGAAGTATCCCTTTTCAGATGACTCCTGTTATAGAGAAAGTGTTCTCACTGGTTCTCACATTGTGGGGAAGTAGTTCTTTCTGCTCTTGGCTAAAAAATACTCTTACTGTCTTTCCCTAACGGCAGTTATTGTGTCTATTTACAATATTCCGTCCGTCTATTCGTAGGAATGCTGGCGCACGAAAAGCAAGAAATCGGCACAGTGTAACCAGCAACACTGTTTCTGGGGGAGCATCGAACCAGGAGAATCATCTCGAGCACACTAGCATCAAGCTCTATGCCTGCAAGGAATGCCACGAATACTTTTCCGGAATGTCGGAACTCGAGAGACACAGCAGGAAACACATGGGCGAAAAGCCCTTCATTTGTAATGAATGCCCCAAGTCATTCCCCCGTAGCAGCGATTTGGAGGCACATCGCCGCACGCACACGGGTGAAAAACCCTATGTCTGCGAAACATGCCATAAAAGCTTCACAAGGAATCATAACCTCAAACAGCATATCAGATGCCATACGGGGGAAAAACCCTTTGTCTGCGAATTATGCCCCAGAAAGTTCGCAAGGAAGAGTTACCTCACGCACCACCTCGCTGACCATGCAGGTAAAAAAGATTTTGTCTGCAAAATGTGTCATAAAAGGTTCGCAAGGAAGCAACACCTCAAGTATCATCTCACCAGCCATACGGGTGAAAAGCCCTTTGCCTGTAATATTTGTTCTAAATCTTACACGCGGAAGACCCATCTCACCAGGCACTTTCAAAAGCATACCGCCGAAAATTCTAACGCTAGCCCATAATGCCCTCAATCATTGGCGCCCGAGCGATGTCTCGATGAAAATCTCTACACGTGTAGAGGCGAAGACCTCGGCATTGCGAAGGATGAACAGAATTCGTTACGCGCGAGTTGCCTCCGGAACATTACTGCAGTAAACACAGGGATGAGAAACCGCATCAGTTTACGCAGTGCCGCAGTCGCTTAGAGGGCACGAAAACCCTCGACAGATGTTTTTACTAGCAACATACGCCCTATGTGTGAAGACTTATTTTTAGAGACATGGTTGAAAATTTCACGCATTCCATTGCGCGAATTGCTAAATGACCACGATAACCAATTGGGTGCGCTGATAAACTCACTCGTCTGCAGAGCATTTATCGCCTCTATAAATATGATTCATGGTAGCAAACATCTCCCGACGAGTGGCCCAATTTTTAGCCATGTATACAAGTTCACGCAATGGGTGACAGTGTGAGCAAAGCGCATGGTGCGCTTTTGAGCTCCTGTGACGGCGAAAACACTTGGAGAAATCCTCGACGTAAGCTGTGTTAACTGGCTGTCAAAACATTACGAGGGGAGACATTACCGCAAGAGTTTGAACAATTTTGCAATTGAGTAATATTCGTCTGGTTCTTCGTTCCGCAATTCAGTCTTGATGACAAACTATAGCAGGTTGCCACTTTTATATTGCTGGGGCTTGGGCGTGAAACTGCCAGATGAATCACCATAACTACCTATTCAGTGCAGAAAATTTCAGTTGCAAGCATTTTGGCCTCATTTAAACAAGTTTTTATTCTGAATGTCTTTAACTATTGACCTCTCATCATTGTGGAAATGAACATCTACCGCGACCTGAGGCTTTAACGGCTGAGGAATGCGTTCCATTATCAGAAAAGGAGCAGCATCCTTTCTTCAGATTGCAAGTACCCAGTCAATTGTCCAGGTATTTCGTTAGATTACTTTTTCACGTATTTAATTTTTTCACATATCCGTAACTGCGAGTACCGAAGGTACTGGCAGTAAATATTCCCCACTATTTACCCAACATTAAGCACAAAACCAGGTTTTCGAATTGGACTCATATTTGTGTGCTTAGATCTTATTTGCTTCACAAATGTTTTTATTTTGAGTTCAAAACTATTTTTATTGTATTTATTAACATGTTCAATGATCCCCCATATACAACCTTGGTGTTTCTTTCTCTCTTTCCTGAAAATCGTGTATTACTTCCGTCAGATTAGGCTGATTATTGCTAGAGAATTTAAGTGATGTTCACTCTAGCAGACGCTCCGGCTCATAGACAACATAAATTCCATTTAATTTTATTTAGCATAAAAGACGAGAATCGGACAAAACATATGGAGGGTGTGATGGCCCACTTCTGGGGGCAAAGGTTCGTGTGCTCAATGGTTCGGTTGGTTCTCTTAGGCGGAGCCTCCGAGAACCCAATTGAGGACAAAGCCATTGGTTTGAACACCCACACACAAAGACTTTTAATCAAACTGAAAAAAAGGCATAAAGTAAATAGAAAGAAACAGAAAGCATGCCTAAAATAAACACTCAACAAGACATTGCGGCAAAGAACACACATAGGGCATGCATGTGGTTAACGGGTGCGCGAGTCCGGGCTTGCCAACGAGGGTGGGGCCGCGTCACAATCTCAACGCGGCGACGCGGCGACAAGCAGGCGAAAGGAGTGGTGCCGGTCTCACCATGGGTCGCGGTGTAGGCTGACCGACCGGGCGACCGGAGTGCGCCCGCTCTGGCTAGGCGAGGAAAAGTGGGCGGCTTGGTGGCAGGAGTGGACGGCGGCAGCGTTCTGGCCGGGCAGCTGGATGTAGAGCTCGGGCCCGTAGCCCGACTGCTCCTGTCTCGCCCACGGCGCAGAAGCTCGAACGCCGGCCTCGAGGAGCTGACGGCACGCTCAGGTAGACGGGCGACGCACAGGAACAGGTTGGCAGGAGGCCCCGGTCGGGTGAAGTCCTGGTGGGCTCGGGTCCGGAACCCGACGGCCCGTCTTCAACGCCCGCTCCGGTGGTTGACCTCCTCCTGCCGTCGCTTCCTGGGACTCTCCTGGCGTCTCCCCGGCGTCTCACTGCGTGTCCTCTTGCGTGTCGGAGCTTTCTCACATATTATTAACCATCTCTCTTGCACCCACCTGTGCAAGTCTGCCCCATGCAAACCCAATCGTTGGGCCACGGTGGCTAAGTCAAACAGACTAATTTCTGGCTCTTTCTTGCCCACATATGCGCCTTCCGCCTCTGCGACTTTTAGCCGCAGTCGTAAATTTTTCTCCTCAAGGCCGATGAGCTTCTGCGCCAGTGGGCAGGACGAGAACAGTCGGGCTTCGGGCCCGAGCTCTACATCCAGCTGCCCGGCCAGAACGCCGCCGCCGTCCACTCCTGCCACCAAGCCGCCTACTTTTCCTCGCCTAGCCAGAACTGGCGCACTCCGGTCGCCCGGTCGGTCATCTTACACCGCGACCTATGGTGAGACCGACGCCACTCCTTTCGCCAGTTTGTCGCCGCGTCGCCGCGTCGAGACTGCGACGCGTCCCCGCCCTCGTGGCAAGCCCGGACTCGCGCACTCGTTAACCTCACGCAAGCCCTATGTATGTTCCTTGCCGCAATGTCTGCTTGAGTGTTTATTTGAGGCATGTTTTCTATTTTCTTCTATTTATCTTAAGCCTTTTTTAGTTTGATTAAAAGTATTTGTGTGTGTGTTCATACCAACGGCTTTGTCCTCAATTGGGTTCTCGGAGGCTCCGCCTAAGAGAACCAACCAAACCATTGAGTAAACGAACCTTTGCCCCCATAAGTGGGTCATCACAGAGGGATAACAAAGAAACTTCGAAAGGAGGTTATGAGTGGGAGAAACAAATGTTCTTTTAGTTTCAAAGAAGCCTTCTTGACTTTGAAGGGCAATTTCCTGTCCACGTGGAATATAAAGGGTTTTCAGTGAACACTTTCAAACTTTTTAAAGGTTGCCTGCGGCAGATAGCTCTATTCTACTTGATGAGCCGGTCTACTCGAAGCAGCGGACACTACTTTCACAAAAAAATTTAAATGCAAGATCGATCAATTAACAAAAATTCATACATTACTTTTTAGCTAATTATCTTATGACCCATATCTCAATTTACAAGTTCTTGCAGTGGACATCGCAAGGCGAATCCACTCGTAACGATTTATCAGGACGACACCAGTTTCGATATATAAATTCCCGAACATTGCGGAGAAATGCACAGACTGGTCGGACAAAGTCTTTCTGTGAAAATATGCTTTTTGGACCGTATGGCTGCAGTCAGAAAAAAAGCCGAGGTTTCATTCATTAGTAGTATGGCACATATGGAAGATATAATTCCAAGCTGCAGGGTCAAAAACCAGGTGAAACTGTAAGGCTTGAGGTGTCTTCTTTATAAAGGTTTGCGAGGTTCTCTATTATGTACCGACGACGCGAATAGTTCTCCGTTTGTATAATTCAACAACGCTGGATGGAAGCATGGTGTGGCTTAAGATGGTAGAATTTTCCTTTTCTAGGCAGCCTAAGGTGCGCTATAGTACCTCAAGTATACTTTAGGCATTGCAATTGGCACTGTAAAAAACTGATTCGTGTTTTCAATTCGAAGTTGCAGTCAACAGATGGGTTGAGCGAACAATGCATGCCTCGCAACAACGACAGTTGTTTGCTACCGTTGGGAGAGGGGTGTGCCATATTGTCGATAAAGCCTACTGAAGGCCACTATGAAACGTTTCATGACTGGCAATTGATTGGCTCTTGATCTTAACCACGAAACATTTCTTTAAGTTGATTGTTGTTATGGTATTACTGAAGCATATACATAATATACATGACGCACCATCGTGTTAGCAGCAATGAGCAATTCGCTTCATGGGGGCCTGTTTCAGAGAGCGGTGACATAGCATAAAATTTTTCGCACGTAATGCACGCCTAACTTTTTCTTTTACGCATTAATAAAGTGGCCATATTCGAGAACAACTCACCAGAGTAATAATAGTCATGACGAGAGCTTCGCCCGGTAGTGCCTTTCTAACACGGACACATTTTGACAACAAATACCAAGACATTTCTTCTATGTAAAATTCAATATCCCTCATAGCCAAGTACTACGGTAACGTTCAGCCTTTAGCAAAGCATCATACATAGCTTCGGGTGTTAAATGGTTGAATTTGCAGACATTCTTTTTACGCTAATTTGATGGACAGACGCGGCGATTATATGCATTGCAAAACCAGTGAACCTTTTCAACGCTACGTAGCTTCCGATATCCCAGCGGCAAATTTTCTCGACTCTCGCCCCTTTCGAACAAAGAAATGTGGTTCAGGAATGGTAGCAGAAAGAAGCCGACATATGCTTCAATAAGTACGGCTCCAGCCACCCATACCCCAAGCATACACGAAGGGAACAGGCGCACGCGGCATCCCAGCGAGCCTGACCGAGCGGCGTCCTGGCCGTGACGTCACTCGCGAGAGGGCGCCACTCCAAGTTCTCGAAGCTAATATGCAACTGCTTCATTTCGGGACACCTGGTGGATAACGAAACTGCAATGCAAATATTGCACGCGTCGACGCTACGCGCCACGCAAGTCACATAGCCTGTCAATTGGCACAATAAGATGCTAATGATGATGAACATGGTTTAATGGCATTCCCATTGAAAGGGACAGTGACCGTCGCCTGGAGTGCTTGAATTATTCACGTATGGCATACATGTGTTTCATGACATTAAATCATCCGCACAATCTTTTTCTTCCCCAAGATTTTTCTACCTACCGTGTACCGCTACCTGTGCAACTGCTACATGCTCTGCCACCTAATATATTAATATGCAACTCAACACAAAGTGCGTATACGTATAGACGATACGCGGTGCACATCTCGCATCGCAAGCCGAGTAGCACAATACTATGTTAATGATGGTGATTATATATTGCATCGCACTTGAAACGCGGCGGTGACCTAGTCACCTAACCAGCTTCATTTAATCAGGCACACAATATATATTTTTACTAGGGGTCTTGTATATATCTCCGTAAACGACATTTTCTTCATCAGACCTTCTTTAACTGCCTTCTACGGCTACCTGTGCATCTGATACATTGCGTTCTATATGCAGCAATAATATGCAACTGCATTGGAAAGTGTGGATATATCGACGCTAGGCGGGGATTACGCGGCGTAAAAGTATTGATCCCTGGAGGGATCATCATTCGACGGACACACTTATGTACGTCTAGGCAATACCATTCGAAATAAGGCGCACGATAATGGGGAACCGGTAACAATGTGTGTATGAGTGCAGCACTACAGTGTACTACAATACGGTTGAGTAGGACGAACGGCTGAGGCGGTGCTTGCTTTGCAATGAGGCGCGCGACGACGAAAAATGTTGCGGCGGCGATGCGATCGAAGTGGAGTGGGCCGCATCAAGTTGGCGCCGTTGGAAACTGCTGATGCTACATTTCAGAAGGGTGATTCGTACTACTACGTTCCCTGGTACATGGGTTCAGACCGCGCAAACTGTCTTTATAATGATACATGACACGTATTTATGCCTTAGGAATGCATGCCTTTCTTTCTCTTTATTTCATTTTAATCTTTATATTTCCGCTTGGTGATTGCGCGCGAATCGCGGCGCCACGGTCAGCTTTCATTTTAATGTCATACTGCACGGTTTCCTTTGGAGAACAAATCCTTTAAAGCGAGAGCTCTAGTGCTGCATATACCAAGCGAGAAAGCGCTGTAAATCTGATCTTCAAGGTCAGCCAAAGTCAAACTGGGGTCGGTATATTGTAAAGCTGCTTTAAAGTGATCTTATTCCGAATCCGCCACTACCCCTCGGTTATTGGCCCACATTATTCAGGACGCGCCCATTTTGCCTGGCTCAAGTGACGTCAGGAATCCTCAAAAACCGACATGTCAAAGTGACGGTTACGCACTAATTATGTTTAATTATGCCGAACCAACCCGGCAATATCGTGGCATAACTGGCGACTGCCCCGCTCCTTTTGGAATACAACATGGCTTCCTTCTCGGTTGCGTTGGCGGCGGCGGCTCGTCACCTATGCCGCTGCGGGAGGAGGGAGCCCGAGGATGCGTTCGACGTGACAGGCGGCCTGTTTCGGCGGCAGTTTCGCCTGAAGAGACTGTGCGGTGGCTGTGCGACGACCTGGCGGAGGAACTCGGAGGCGTGACAGCAACAGTGATGTTGGTAGAGCGACAAGTGTTGTGCGCGTTGCGTTTCTTCGTCACGGTCAGTTGCCGAGGGACGGCACGGGGCAAGGAGACGTTTGGCGTGACCCAGCCGGTGGTGAGCAAGTGTGTGTGACGTTTGGCGGAGGCCATCATCCACGCAGGTACCCGCAACAAGTGGGTCCACTTCTCGAGGACGCCCTAGGACAAGGCAGCCGTTAAAGAAGCGTTCCTCCGACGCGGCGCCAGTCCCGGCGTCATCGGATGCGTGAACGGCAGCCTTTCGCCATTATCGCACCGATGGACGAGCAGATAGCAATGTTCATGTGCCAAAAGGGCTGCTACGCCCTCAATGCATAGCTCGTGTCATTAGTTTTCTATAGTTTGCCCGTCATAGCAACGCGTGGCTGATGCTGTGCGCGCTCTCGTCAGATATGTGACACAAGCACGTGGATTCTCGCCATGGACGCTCTTCAACCGGAGTCAGACCAGGACGCCTACGTCTGGAGAGCAGCGTTGTTGCGTCGTCGGTTCCAGGAGGGACGCCGTGCCAAGAGAACCTCAAAGGTGAGCAGCGGCAAAAATTTATACAGTTGCAATTCTGGCAGCATGCAGTAAAGTGCGCTCACGCTGTACGAGGATGTTTTAGCCCAAACCGCCTATGTTGTAGTACTTTGGTAAACTGGAATGCTCGCATTTTTCACTGCGTCTGCGCGAAAGAATGTGACAACACACCTATGCTGTACTTGAAACTTATTTTTAACATTGAAATGTATTGTAATTGAAATAAATTGCCTATAAGTACATTTAGATACGAAATATATGCAAAAGGAGGTCTCATATTCAAAGACTGTAAAGCGAGACCTCCTCTTGATACTTACATGAAAATAAGAAAATTTGTGCATGCATGATTAAAGAGCATAAATACCTAATACACACTGAAACATAGGTATGAAAGAACAGCAAAGAAGAGAAAGCAGTACATTGATCAAGTATGCCTTCCTCAAAAATGCCATTGTTGCAGATTGCCACGATATGGGCCTACTGCTACATCCTCCTCGGGGCCAACCAACGAGGCGACACTGGACCGCTCCCAGCCTGTGGTTTCGCTACGCATGCAAGGCCCAATACGGATCTTGCTCGACTACTTGTCTGGCAACCTAGAACCAATACTAGAGTCGTCACAGCCAATGGGGGATTTAAAGGCCAGCCAGCCATCTTCCGCTTCGGGCACGACATCGCTTCAAGTATGCCTTCCTCACCAATGCCATTTTTGTAGGTTGGTTACCTGGAGTGCTGCTTCAGTTAACTATATCGATTGTTCTATCATAGCGATGTCGTGCCCGACAGAGTGGACTGACGCGTTTAAGCGGTCGGTTATGCTGTTATCAAAATTGTACTTTACTTTGTTTGAACTGTTACTTGTCTTCGCGAATGACGTCCAGCAGGATTCTGATCCAATGTCGAAGGTTGAGGCCGACGCCTTCGCTGCTACCTTGGAACGAATAAATAACCTTGAAGACGCCGTGGCTGCTGTGCAAGCCGATCGTAAAACTTTCCAAAGGGACAGGCAGGTGCTTTGGAAAGTGTTCGAAAACATGCAGAAAATGAGAAGCCTTTGCGCACTGATTTCAAACAAGCGAACCAACAACGCGCTGCCACTGTAAACGACATTAAGCTGCTAAATACAAAGCTAGTAGCGCTGGAACTATCAGTCCCATCTCAACGAGCTGGGGATTCTGGAACGTGTTTGAAAACATTGCGTGACGTTTCCAATCAGCTGTATAAAATGTCTTCTAGATGTTAAAATGCGGAAAACTGTGTGCAGCGATCAAACCTGCTCTTCTTTGCAATAGCAGATCAACCTGAAGAAAACTGGGCTGCTTCAGAAAAAAAAAAAAACTGATACAATTTCCGGCGTAATATTGGGCACGCAATTCACGACTGCGAAGTTTGAGAGGGTGCACTGATTAGGGAAGTTTATGGAAGGCAGGGTGAGGCCTATTATTGTGAAAATGACATTCTTCAAAAACAAAGGCCGTATTTTGTCTTCTGCACGCAAACTAAATGGATCTGGTTTTTCAATTTGGGAAGATTTTTCGCCAGCTACCCGGCAGACAAGAAAGCAGATAATTGCTGTTGGCAAAACAGAAGCTAAGCCTTGTACTTCATCAACCGATCAACTACGCATTGGGGACGCCATTTATATTTTTCATAGCACTTGCAAAAGCATTGTTCCTTGTGTGAAATAGTTGCAAACCACACTGCTTGATGTGAACCGCAAAAAGTCAAAGCCACCGGTCATAGCACCATCATTGTTGATATCTTACCCAAATATCCGAAGTCTATGGCCTGAACGCGACGATATTGCCTCATTTCTTGATGACTGCAGTTCAGATATTCCTGTTCTTACTGAAATATGGCTACACCGTGAAATAACAGAAAAATGAAATATCTCCACATGGTAGCGCATTTAACAGGTTAAAGTGTGATCGCAGTGAAAAGAGAGGTGGTGGCGTACTCCTCGGTATGAAAAGATCAGTTACCTCACAATTTATTAATGTAGATTCCAGTATTGAGATATTATGGGCTATATGTCGAAATTTCAGGAACAAGGTACTGATAGGATGTTGTTATCATCCTCTCGATACAAATGAGTACTTTCTTGTCGAACTGTGCAATAGTATTTCAAAAGCCCTTGAGCTCTGTCAAGCTGATGTCGTCTATCTTTTTGGTGACTTTATTTTTCTTTTGATCGGCTGGAATAACCTATCATCCTCTTGTCATACATCAATGGAGTTCATTTCTTTAATGGGTTCAGTTTATTCCGAATGATTACCCAACCCACACGTAGCGGTAACATTTTAGATTTAGTTTTAACGAACACCGCTGAAACAGTTGGTGAAGTTGTTTACTTAGACGGTTTCAGCGATGGCAAGCTACCACAACGTAATCTTTAGATCCTCTTGAAATTTACAGGCGCCCCAAGCAAAATCATCCGTGATTACAACAGAGGAGACTATGACAATATTAACAAAGAACTTGAGACATTTCTTTCTGGCACCTTCTTAGCTTCCTTTTCTGCTCGGTCAGTCAACGAAAACTGGCTTCTGTTTAAAGAAAAGTTGTCTGCTTTATTGGAAACGTATATACCCTAATCACGATAACAGGCGATAGACGGAATACTTGGTTCACCAAGTACTCTACCTTCAAAGGCTAAGAAACCAGAAGAATAGGCTATGCGCAACTGCAAAGCGTACAAACTCGCCCGTGGTATGGGATAAATATATCTCGTTTTTGAAATATTACTGCTCGTCTTTAAAAGAGGCTAAAGAAAGATACTACTCGCAATATCTACCTTCACTACTTAAAAACAACCCAAAAAATCTTGGCAGGCAATTTCACCTCGTAGTGGCTCGCATCACATTTCTAAGTGATGGCAATCAAGCTCTAATCAGTGACAAGGAATGCCCAGTCGTATTGAATGCATTTTTTTCATCCATATTCACAATAGAAGACCATTCAAATCTGCCGCAAGCCACTGATCTAGATTACCAGTACATGCAATCCATCAATGTAACAGAGGATGGTATCACAGGTCTCATAACTAACCTTAAGTCCACTTCTTCGGGTGTCGATAATATTAACTAAAAAATTTTTAAAAATACAGCCACACTGTCTAGCAATTTTTTATGTCTTATTTTCCGCCAGTCATCATCAGGCCAGCTTCCCATAGACAGGAAAATTGCAAAAGTGATACCAGTACACAAATGTGGCAGCAAGAATTACCCAGAAAACTATCGCCCAATATCATTGGCAAGTATTTACGGCAAAATGCTTGCAACATATTGCATCTCACATATATCATCATCTGGAATCAAATAATTTTTTTCTTTAATGATCAACACAAGTTTAGGAAAGGCTTTTCATGTGAGGCACAGTTACTAGAATTCACTACAGACTTGCATTTTAACATGAACCATAGTCTTCAAACGGATTTTATTTTTCTCGACTTCTCCAAAGCCTTCGACTGTGTCGGTCACTGCTGTTTAAATTCCAAGTTATCCGTTCTCTAATTAGAGTGCTTAACGCTGTCCTGCATTCGTAACTTTCAAAAAAATTATGATCAACTTACAGCGGTTAATAATTTTACGTCACCCCTTGCATATGTCAGTTCCGGTGTACCGAAGGCAGCATACTAGGACCCTTGCTTTTTCTAATTTACATCAATGATCTGGCCAATAACATCTCATCCTGCAGGCGTGTTTCTGAAGATGATTGTATATTATATCAACCAATTCGCAGCCTTCATGATCATAGCATTCTTCAAGAGGACCCTCAACTCTTTACGAAATGTTGTAAAGACTGGCAAATGAAACTTAACTCATCTTAATGCAAACTAATACCATTCACGCGAAAAACACGATTTCATAGGTTTTCCTAATATATAAATGCAGTCCTGGTATTTCAGGCATCAGTATATAAATATCAAGGCCTTTCACATCACAACCATGTGCGCAAACGCTTCCGAATCTCTTGGGTATATTCGTCGCGACTTGTGTAACTGCCCGTCTAACAGCCGTAAATTAGCATTCCTCTCATTTGTACACCTCCAGCTTGAGTTCGCGTCCGCAGTATGGTCTCCCTACCATGAATACTTAATCCACATATTAAAACCAATCCAAAACCGAGCTGATCGATTCGTTACCCAAAATTACAGCTACCAGTCTAGCATTGCACAAAGGAAACTCGACCTCTCCCTTCAATCACTGAGTAGCCGACATGACATAGCACTCCTGTCCTTGCTCCATAGATATGTTCACCAAATGAAACCATCAAACTTGCCACTGGAATGCGCGTCTTGCACATCACGACGACCTTATAATGACTTAAGCCTCACTCGCATTTATGACAGCACTTACGCATTTAATTTCTCGGCTCTACAACGAGCGATTCGTTTATGGAATTCGCTTCCTAACAGCACTGTCGCGCAAATGAGCAATGATAAATTCAGAATACTGAACCCGCAGTTTTCCCCTTAACAGATGCATTCATTTGCACATATAGCATCTCATGTAATACGTGTCACATATGCGCCATGTCTTCTTATTGCTGCTGTTGTCATAATTTTGTTTGTTTTATGTGCTCGCGCTATGTGCGTTATTTTACGCGACTGATACGCCGCTTTTTATATTACCGTGAACTGTACTTTTATTCCTTTCCCGACAACTCTTTGTATTGATTTAGCTTTTTTATTTGTAGCACTATTTTGCAAGCACCTGATCATTAAAAACATTTTTGGCTATCATGCTTTTAGCGCTCGTATATCTGTATTCTCTTGTCACTTGTACAGCGACGCCCCACCTTACTGAATGCTCCCCTTGGGTCCGGTAAGGTGCGTTGAAATAAGAAAACTTAAAAATAAAAAGTCTACTTGGTAACACCTTACAAGAACATTCCGAACTCGAATTTATATGAACCGATCGCAGAATGTTCTTTATGCATATTGGGTTAGATATTCCATAGCGACGTTGAGGCAAAATTAGCGGTGAATTTTCCCTAATTAGTTCTTCGTTAGGAAACAAAACGTTTTTCTGTGAAGCGAAACTGCTAAAACGACATGGGGAACTAATCAGGGTAATAATGGCTATTTGGAGTTTTCCATGACGAATTTGTAAAATAAAATCTGAGGGAATATTTGCTTAAGTTACGCAATGGTAGTATATTGTGAACAGGAAGCAACAAGGATATATTATCTGTGCGAGTGTTAAAATTTATGCTATGTCTAGCCTCCTTTTGAATGTGCAGCAAAGGGTTTACCACAGGTATAGATGCAGTAATTAAAGACTATAAATAAATACGTAATAAAGCGATAGCAGGCTTTGAAAATGAAAGCGTGACCTAGCCTTTAGAAAATTTCAAATGCCGTATACCGATTCCTTCATTAGTTAGTTTATATGCGTAGTAAATGTCACATGCGTATCCAATTTCTTCCCCCGGAAGGAAGTGTTGTCCCAAACAAATATTATATCACTACCAGTGTGAATATATGCCTTGCTAGAAATGTACCTATTGTGCGAAGAAAAGATCATAAACTTACACTTCTTAATATTAATACTAAGTCCATTATTCCAGCACCATTCAATACGTTGGAGGCGTCTTTGTTAATTTTGGATAAAGGGGAACTTGTACATTTACTTGCACTTAGTATGTAGATACAGTTTGAAGTACAGTGCATGTGTCTTGTGACACTCCTTTAACACTGATGTTCATTCAGGAATGCAGATCACGCAACTCGTCCAGACACCTTCTTGAATGCTGAAAGTAGGGGTGTTACCATTTAGCAGCCATTCTTATGTGCGCTAATCACAGCTGCGTCAGGTGCTCATCTTGTACATTCCTTGATTACAGCCTCTCCGTAGGAGGCGTATGTTAAATGACCCATGCTTCACTCACTCAACCTTGTGCAGATAACCTAATACTATTTTTTTCTTATCATGCAAGTGACAGCGGCTACCCCTGGAACCATGACTCCTGACTCCGATCCCACGCCATCCTCTCACGCGCATTGCAGAAGACAGGTAGAACACTGCGCACGCTACCATGCAGTCCGTAGTGGACCGGTGCATGGGACTTCTGAAGAGCCGCTTCCACTACATTCAGCAGTACTGCGCCCTCCCCTAAAACCGCACCGTGCAGCCAACGTTGTTGCAGCGTGTGCAATGTTGCACATGAATATAATGTAACATTTATCGATAGGAAAGACAGAGAGGTCGACCTGAGCTAGTGCGCTCTAGTCTGCTACTCTGCACTGGGGAAGAGGGAAGCAAACTTCGCCTTGACTAAGAAGACAGCGTGTTCGTTGATGTCGATGATGACTGTAATAACCGCAGTACTGATGGTGACAACGGCGATCCCCCCCCCCACAGGAATTTCCCCGAGTGAAGGCAGCACGTATAATGTATCTGGAAGGCTGCGCTGCCAGGGACAATATTGTAATATCATGCAGCACGACTGTGCAGCAGCACCAGCACTACTTTCGAACGGTGCGAAGGCGGCGGAGCCGACAACAGCAGTAAACATGTTTCTGACACTGCAGGGCGCATGTTTATTTTTGATGTTTGTGAGCCTAATAGAGAGAAGTAACCAACCTGAAGTGTCTGCAATTAGTGAATAGCTTACTGGTTTTTTTAATAAAATCTGCTAAAATATAATCAGCGTTTTCACATAGCCTGTGCCAAGGAGCCTTTACTACTAGAGATGAAATTCCATCATTCTACTCTGACACTACATGAAAGCCTTTCTTATAGTAATTGTGGACAGAAAACACCTCGTACTCAACAGCACAATGTTCTAGCCACTTCTTTGCGTAACTGGAGTCTGCCGATTGATCTGCTGCTGCAGTTGCTGTTGTTTCTGCCATCTTCATGCACCTCGCTAATGCCGTCACCGACACTGACACCGCCATCTACACTGCGCATGGGTGGACATCGGTTTTCGTCTCCTCGCTTCCTTTTTGGACTGCTGCAAAGCACAAAACTTTTCGCTTCACCACGTGTACTGTTCTCACGCAACTTGCAGGACCTGCGCAGTTTTGCCACAGAGACACCGAACTGTTCCTTTTCCAATGGCCAAGTCATGTTGAAAACGATGGCCTGGCATGTCAAGCGTAGTATTCTTCCTTGGAAGAGTGTACATTTTAGATAATTGTTAAACTCAAGGGTCGATAATTATATTCAATTCTAGTGCAAGTAACATTGTTGAAATTATTTATTAACTATGTCACCTCCGAGGAGACGGAGGAACGAAACATTATATGGTTCCCGGCTCACACGTCCCCCGACACCCCCGTACCCAACCTCAACGAGGAGGTCCACCGCGTAGCGCGAGGTCTCACGTTCCGCGCCCGCGAAGAAGGAACCTCTCTTGGGGTTGGAAATCCAACGGAGGCATGGACAGAGAGGGACAGAATGACCAGATACTGTGATATTACAAAATTTTATCAAAACTCAAGGCAGGTTTATCCGCCCCCTAACCCCAAACTCGACAGGGCCCAAGCGGTAGACTGGCGGCAGCTACAAACAAAGACCTTCCCCAACCCCGTCCATCTCAGGAGGATATATCCGGACGTCTACTCAGATGATAACTGCAAGCTATGCAGCAGGGCTCACGCAACTCTTAGACACATTCTCTGGGAATGTGACGTTATATGCGAAGAAAATGCAGTTTCCCCAGATGAAGCTGCGGCGCGATGGACGGCCGCGTTGCGCAGCTCAAACCTCGAAAATCAACTATGGGCCATCCAGCAAGCCCGAAAGGCGGCGAGGAGACATGATCTCCGGACCTCCACGGGGGCGGCCTAGGCCCAGGCCTCGAATTTGCCGGATTGTTAATAAAGTTGTTACCACCACCACCAGCGGAGTTGTGTAATCTTCTAGTCCGGCTATGGAGCATTACCAGAAAACTCACCCCACCGGTGCGCCGCCTGACGTTGCCAAGCAACCACCTGCGAGAACACAAAGCCACGTAAGCTCCTCCCAACCCGCGCACGTAGGACGGAGTCATGACGTCACAAGTGAGTAAAAGCTCGCAACAGCCGGCGTGGCGACACATCTCTCGCCTCCTGTACTCCGTGCGTACGTGCTGTTGCCATGGGCAGACCGAAGAAAGTCCGGACTCCAGATGAAGAAGCGGCTTACCAGAAAGAGCGTGTACTGCCTAACGAGATGTTTGACAGGAAGAGCGCCGTACTGCCAAACGAGGACGAGAAACGCAGCATTGGCGCAGAACGCTGCGGCTGAGAAGAGGCGACGCAGAGTTCAGGATGCCGAGTTTCAGTGCAGGAAATGCAAGAGTCGCCGCATGAACGCTCGGCGTGGCCGAGAAAGCGGCCCGGCCTGCGACTGCTCGAAAACGCTTAGCGTCAAGCTCGCCAAGACAACAACTGCGATACCTACCCTAACCTCGCAAAACTTAGAAACGACTTAAGCAAGCCCACCGACAGCTTAGCAAAACCTAGCGTAACCTCGCAAAACTTACAAACAGCTTAGGCAGGCCACATAGAAGCTAGGTGATCACAAGCTCCTCTGTTGACTTCAGCCTTGCACAACTAAGTGCAAGCTGCGCACGTTTTTTTTTTATATATTGCCAATGTAAATAACAGAATCTAACACAACTTCAGTGTCATCTTAAGTCAATGTGAATGACAGTCATTGCGATGCATAGCTGTAAGCCCACAGGGCACTAGTTCATGGTAAGAGAATAACAATATGATATTCACTACATGGGACCCAATATACTGTAAGTGGGCCGTCTGCACATTAAATCATAGAAATCTCTGACGCGAGCATAATGATATTTTTCAAGCTCATGCGCAACCATTAACCTTCACTCAGCAAATTCATATCACAAAAATGTCTTGCCTGTTGTGCATTCAACATGATGGTAGCACACAATAGAATTTATTTTTAATGACTTGTACCATAACAAGACGTGCATATGAAACATCAGTGACGTGCATTTAAAAAACGAGGCAAGTTGGGAAATCAACAGAAAGCTATTTGTCCAACCGCACATTCCGCGTGAAAGTCGGGAATGTACTTTCACGTCCATTTATACAGGAAACTGGTGTACCCCAAGGAGGTGTGCTCAGCTGCACCCTCTTTATAGTTAAGATGAACACACTCCGCGCTTCATTACCACCAGCTATATTTTGTTCCGTCTACGTAGATCACATACAAATAGGTTTTAAATACTGTAACCTTGCAGTACGCGAAAGACAAGTACAGCAGGGATTGAACAATATGTCTAAGTGGGCGGACGAAAATGGGTTTAAAATCAACCCCCACAAAAGTTCTTACGTTATTTTTACAAGAAAGAGCAGCCTGGTTCCAGACCGGAGCGTGGAACTATGTGGACAGCAAATACCTGTCAAGAAAGCACAAATTTCTAGGTGTAATACTTGACTGTAAGCTTACTTTCATCTCGCACATAAGATACCTGAAAACTAAATGTCTAAAAACAATGAACTTGCTGAAAATGCTATCTCACACAACATGGGGTAGCGACAGGAAATGTCTAATGAATGTCTAATGTCTAATGAACAAGAGCCTCGTTCAATCACGGCTAGACTATGGTACCATAGTATACAACTCTGCCGCCCCGAGCGCACTAAAGATGCTGGATCCCGTCCACCACCTCGGTATCCGTCTGGCGGCAGGCGCATTCAGAACTGGCCCGATCGAAAGCGTATACGTAGAATCGAATGAGTGGTCACTCCATATGCAGAGATCATATATCAGCGTCACATATTTTCTTAAAATGCACAGTAATCTTGATCATCCGTGTTCTAAAACCATTAGTGATTTGACGTACACTGCCCTTTACCACAATCGACCCTCAGTGAGAAGGCCTTTCTCGCTGCGCGAAAAAGGCGGCGTCGAGGTGAAATGGATGTCCCACTCGTCGAACACCGCTGTATGCCTCCAGCGAAGTATCTACCTCCGTGGGAGTGGCAGGTGATTGAATGTGATATATCTTTTGTAAGGCTTACAAAACATGCACCAGAACTCGAACTTCGGATGCATTTCCATGAACTCCAATCGAAGTATTCTTGTCCTGAATTTTACACCGATGCATCAAAATCGCATGTTGGCGTGTCTTACGCGGCTGTTGGCTCCTCTTTTTCTGAATCAGGTCTATTGAACCCCCATACCAGTATATTTACCGCAGAAGCCTATACTGTCTGCGGTCAAACACATAAAGAAATTAGGACTAGAAAAAGCAATTATCTTTACGGACTCGTTAAGTGTCGTAAAAGCGCTCATGTTCCTAGGAAAACACAAAACTTCTGTTCTTATTCAGCTTTACTCGTATTTGTCCAATATTTATTCAGCTTGCAGACATGTAATAATATGCTGGGTTCCTGGCCATAGATGCATCGAAGGTAATGTGCTGGCTGACCAAATGGCCACATCAATTGCATCTCAAGCCATAAATCATACCACTGCTATACCTACCACAGATCTCAAGCCTTTTTTGCGAACTAAACTCCGAAGACACTGGCAACGCTCGTGGGACAGCGAAACTAATAATAAGCTCCATCTGATTACACCAAAGTTAGGTTTCTGGCTTTCCGTTACTAAATCACGAAGAGTAGACGTCCTATTCTGCCGACTCAGAATAGGACACACATATGGTACTCACAATTTTCTATTGACTGGCAATGAACCTCCAACCTGTGGCAGATGTGGTGAGCGGCTTACCATCCTCCATGTCCTTGTGGAGTGTCGGGAAGCCGAAAGAGAAAGAAGGGAACATTTTCCTCTAGCGTACCGCCATTGTCTCCCTCTCCATCCTGGTATGTTTATTGGTAAAGAACCCCTTTTTACCACCCAAGCTGTCCTAGGTTATTTAAAAGAGGTGGTCTTGCACGTTAATAACCCAAAGGTGTCGTAGCGCATCCTCTCTACAGAGGATGCCGCTGTGATAGTTCTTTTATATAGCACATGCCTCCAGGCCCTTGTGTCTCAAGGGCTCTAAAGAGGCCATGGGGCTCTAGTGAATTTTAGAAACTTGTGCATATTTTTTAATCGTATCATTATTTTGCAATGCACGTAAATGCTCAGAGTACTCATCATTTGTCATAGCCATAATTTTATTACACGTACATTTTCCGCACTTTACAGTGACTATATTCTAGGCCTCTTTACAGCCACGTCACATCAACTTCATAGAACCCATCACTCCACTAACAAATCAATAACACTTGCATGGCGCTCTTTGGCCATACCTGGCCCTTGCGCCAATAAAAACCACACATTCCATTCCAATCCAAGTTGGGAAATCATTAGCAGTTTCATGGTCTGTGATATGTCAATGTCTACAAGAGCAGTGTGGCAGTGAATGTCGTAAACAGTGTCCGCATCGATGGCTGCATTAGGCATATCAAAGACTGCGCCTTAACAGTGGAGACTAGGCTTTCTTGCTATCACAGGTAAGGACACCTGGAATATCACAATGACTATCACAAGTAAGAGGCACTTGGTGTTAACAAAATTCTAATACGGCCAACAGTGGCTTCCATAGGCACGGAACTTTCGGGTTTGCAAACATGGCATACTGTTGTGCCCGTAAAACCAGCCCGGGTTCCGAATCTACAAATGCAGAATTTATCCTGCGAACGCCCTTTGGACAAACCCGGTGCTGCGCCGCAAGGCACAGCGCCCGAATGCTCCCTTGACAAGTCAAGATGCTGCGCCGCCAGACAGCGGCGTCCTGTAGAGGAGCATCGGCGAGCGACGTGTCCAAACGTGCAGCAAATTGCTAGACAGCCAGGCGCCGGTCTCCCTTGCCTCTGGAGGCAAACTTGAAGCGGGTGGCCAGCGCGGTCGCTGGTTGGACCGCTCGGATGACCGTAAGGTGCTGGCTTTGTATTGGGCCATTTGAGTGACAACTGTTCCTCGGGGCTTTATAAGCCCCAACGCTGCCGCCTGGAAAACCGGATCCACCGAACCACCGTGAGCCGAGTGCCGCTCTCCAGTGGAGTGAGATGTGTTACGCGTTGGGGTCTCGCCGGACGTCGCCGTGCAGGAACAGTCGCGTTTGCTTTTAGCGCTCGGACACCGGGCCGATCCGACCTTGTCCTGTATAATGACCTGTACATAGTGTATAAAGTCCCTTTTGTTATTCTCACCAACGCCTGACTCGGAGTCTTCGCTACCGACTAGAGAGCTGGCAATGCTCTGTCACGAAACGGGTGACGAGCGTTACGGGACCACCTCAAAGTCGCAACAATACATATAGCATGAAAACTCCAACAAGGAATTTTGATACCAGTTATCGCAGTGCTCTAGTTAAGTGCACGTACAGCAGATGTGTGTCAAGCACTGTTGTGTTTAAAATTATAATGATCACATCGTGCACATGTTCATTGAAAAGCCGTACGTACTGAAACTTCGCAGCAACAGCAAAAAGAAAACACAAACCTAACCAAAATGTTACAAAAATTACACATGTATACTGTGCTTTCTCACTGGGACAAATTTATACGGAAACTGAAACTACGTATGAAAAATTTGCTTTTCAAAAGCTACGGAGTAGCAACACACATTTATAAACATTTTTATGTGTAGCTGTTGGCCCAGTCATCGGATTGTGTAGCCACTGTTTCCCCAGTGTGTAGAAAAACACTCGTATTATTGTTTAATGCAACATACAAGAAAAAAGTATGTGCCATGTGCCTTCGTGTTCCAAAGCACATCGCAGCAAAATCAGCTTTTGCTGCCGTAGTCATGAATTACCTGCACATCATTTCACAAGGCTGACTTGAACTCGTCAAAACAGCTTGTGAGGGCTTGTGAGCACCCGCACCAAATTCCGCAGCGTCACTTTGAACGGAAAGATAGCCTACACTCGTAGCTGGTCGCACTAAAGAATCATATGAAAGAAAAAAAAACCGCTGACGTTCCTCAATGCCGAGGCGGCTCATGGAGGCCTTGTGCCCGGGCAGCCAGGAGCTGCCGCAGGGTGCTGGCAATGAGTACAGTGGCCTCCTGCAAGCGCCGCATCTCCACTGTCAGCTGCTGCTGCACCACGTGAGCGGCCTTCATCTCTTCCACCAGCTGCTGATGATGCTGCGAAACAAATTCACTTACTCCAGCTACAGGTTATCTAATGCAAATGTTTCCATTGGAATCTTTGCAAATGTTATAGTTTCACCCAGGCTACTCTTGAGGGCAGGCTACTCTTGAAAGCAAATGCATATGACGTGAGAAATTATAGTGCAAGCTGCATACGATCTGTAATGTCACAAACATGTTAAAAGGTAACAAATGCTACCAATTCACTTCTACCTGTCAGAAGTCACTGTTGGTGATTAGTCGAATTGATAAAGGCTCACGCTATGATCGTGCCTGTAACCACGGAAACGCTTTGCAAATTGCTATGTGACGGCCTGAGAAAGCAGTTGAAATAACACCTATCGCTTCGCTTTAAAACAAACTTAATTAAGACAAAATTTAGCACCACGAACCCGTTAGGTATGCGGCCGCACACTCAGATTGTGATGACAGTGGCGCCTCGACAGCTGCTCATGCTGTGGCGAATGGAAGTGCTTTCCGGTGCTCTGTGCGGCGACGAAATCAATTTTTTGTGCATGCTTTGAGCTTGCTTCTGTTTTTGATTTGCCGTTTTCGACCACACTACCGGCATTCGAGACCACTGTGCGGCAGGCTGTTTCTAAACTCCGTCATAACTTCAATGCGTTCTTCCTTCCGCATGCCATAAACACATTCAACAAGAGCGGAAACTCCCATAGAGCTCAGCGGCTGAACCAACTGTAGTGCACCAAGCCACCGGCAATAATACCTGAACCATACTTTCGGTTTTGGGCGTGCGGGCGTTTTGAACGCTAGTTGGTACGCGTCACGCCGGCTGCCCTGATCGGCGGGTCTTTTTTCTTTTTCCGCTTCTACTGCTCAATCGTGCGCGGTCTGTGCGCAAGGCTCGTAATTTACTTTTTTCAGCTGATGCTGTCCGGTGGAGCTTCGTACGGGAACTACTGCTGCTTACTTGGTTTCACAACGTTGGATGAATGCATGAAAAACCCAGAACGATCGTTTATATGAAGCAAAAAACACTTCCTCATTTCGCAAGGCATTTTTCTTCTACTTTATGAAATTGCACGTGGTGCAGATTCGATGGAGGTTTGTAAAGATCGTTCGCAATCATTTCAATTAAATAAACGATTCCGCACTAAGGCCGCGTTTGCGCTTAGCAGTAGATGATGAGATTACGGCCACCAAAGGGCTCCTGGCTATACCACCCAAAAATAAGCATAATTAAAATTAAACTCTGGGGCTTTGCCTGCCAGAACCACGATTTGATTATGAGGCACGCTGTAGTGGGGGACTACGCATTAATTTTAACCACCTGGGGATCTTTAACGTGCCTACTGATGAAAGGCCTACTGAGGAAAACCATATGCGCAAAAATACACACGAGAGATACATACTGCTTGAGGAACAATAAAAAACATTTGTTCGCCAAAGGGAACCGTACAAATAACATAGTAGAATGAAAGCCGACACTGCGGCCGCAATGCACGAGCAGTCAGCGGGCGGCATTAAAGATCGATAAAATGAAATAAAGAAGAGAAAGATAGGCGTCTATTCCTAAGGCATGAATGCGTGTCATATCCAATTATAAACACCATTTGAGCGGTCTGATCACAAACAGTAGCGCGCGAAGCAGTACGAACGACCCCGCCGAGCGGAATCGCCAGCAGTTTCCAACGGCGCGACCTTGATGCGGCCCAATCCACTTCGATGGCAGCGCCGCCACAGTATTTTTCGTCGTCGCGCGCCTCACCGCAAAGCATGCGCCGCCCCAGCCGCTCGTTCCACTCAACCACGACCTACTGGAACTCCAGACCTGCACAGATATCCGGCTTCTATGGGAGCAGCTTGCGCCCACTTTCGTTCAACCGACGGCCGTAGGTGGCGCTTTTATAACCTGTTCGTCTGCTACGCGGTGGGCGGCTGTGCGGCGTTGTAATTAGTACGGCAGCTGTTGTGTTGTGACGAACTGCTTGTCTAGTTGATGATTTTTGCTAACACAGTGACAGTGATGTCACAAAGCTTTGATCGGTCACTTGGCTTCAAAAGTTGACTGCCCGAACCTACAAAATGTTGGAGCGTGTAGTCCGCTGCTCTCTGAAATAGCGTTAAATAGCCGCTCCTACTGCCTTTTTCAAGCATACTATTATAAATCACATTGCTTATAGAGTTCGTAAAGTACACAACAGTTTCATTGAATACGTTGTAAAATTCGTTTCTGCGCTCTTTAGAAACTTGAAGCCACCGTAATGTTCGACGACAGAACGATTACCACTCATTTTAACTCTTAAAAGTTGTCCGTGAATGCGTCGCGAGTTCAAAAAGTGAATTACGCACACAGCTTCACTGCGTACGTATCTTAAGCACCACCATTACGCTGCCGCCTTACCACGCAGGAAACCTAGCTTTACAGTTTGAAAAGAGTTCCGTGACGCGATTTAAGGCCTGCAGTGCAGCACGTTTTAAAGCACTGGGATCATTTTTGCAAGCTTTCTACTGAGCTAGACATCCAACGACATTAAAAATAAGAAATGCTCACGTACCTTTCCTTGAAACAGAATCGATCAACCTATTGCACATATCGGGCGGAGGAAGCTTACTCGTGAATACTTTTACTATACTTTTACCAGATCATCTTCCTTTCACTACGGCACACAGCAGTAAATCCTAATGTCATCTAGGACATTAGGCTGTCTGTAATCAACCAAAAAAGCTAGATTATCCTATGAATCTTTTTTAACAATTTTTCCAGTCTCTTAAGGAGGCTAGGAAAGGGAAATTTATACCGTCGATCTAGCATTCAGCGACCACCTATGCTCGTTGTTTACATTTCTTGCACCGCTCATCCTCTTCTAGTTTCACTATTCGAACGCAAAGCATTCGCAAATATGTATTTTTTGTATATTTGTGAATTTATTCATTTACCGCCAATACAAGCGCTTTGTGCCTGCCGAAATGGCAAGACAAGCGCTGAACAGATCGCAGAAGCAGACGACAGCGAACAGGTTATAACTAGCGCCACTCTGCTCGTACGTTCTTTCCCTAGCGGCAAAAGGGGCGAACTAGACCAGGCGTGCTGGAGGAGGGAGATCTGTGCAGGTCTGTAGTTCAGTAGGTCGTGCACTCAACCTAGTCTACACTCTACCCTATATATAAACTGTGTAAATTATGCAATTCTCCGATGACGTCGTAAAAACACGCATATAACGTTTTTAAGAAGCTTTAGTAGCATTAAAAGCTGTGCTGTAAAATAACCGCAGTGAGAAAACTAATTCGAGATGCCCGCGGCTAGTTTCTTCCGAGACCACTTCAAGTCACAGCGAAACGTAGACAAAGCCGAATGCCGGCGTTTTGAGTTTGATATCCGGTGAAAAAAGTCCTTTGGCGAGCATATGCGACCTCGCGCCTTTCGCCTTGGTATTCAGTAGTGTCGAATTGACTTGACCAAACATTTCTATTACATTCTTAAGTAGTCAGAAAAATACTGAAGATATGGCCACTGATTCAAAGGCTGCTTTCAAGCCGGTTACACATGTGCTTTTTGACATGGATGGTCTGCTACTGGGTAAGCTTTCGCGACATATATTGCTTGCTTCGTAGCAAAACATATCAAAAGTTATAAGGGGAGTCCAGCTGTTATTAGGCTAGCAGTACCATAACAGGAACGGCTGCGCCGAAATGCACCAGGTGTGAAGCCTTTACTCGTGTGAATTGTGCGACCAGTTGAGTCGCAATCGTATTCGATTTTATCACAGCGAAAAGGTTGCGCAGATTTCCGCAGTATGAATTTCGCTACGTGGCGTTGGATGACAGGAAAGAAGTGACGTAAGCTCTAAATAGCGATAAAATGCGGCAATCTCCGATAAAATATGCAGTACAGCAAATGGGCGCACAGCCGCTGTATCATTGTAGCAGTTGAGTTTTCGACTATCTATTTTTGGGGAATCCTCACAGACAGTTGCAAGTGCTGTTACTGTAACGCCGTCGCTCTCTGGTGCAACAGATACCATGGTAAAAGAGTAACGGTAAATCCTTAGCTGCAAATGACGTGGTCGAATTCTTAACGTTTTTACTCACAGTTAACACGGTGCTATGTGTGTTCGTACACGCTCTCTGTAGCGGATGGGACAATGACAGCTGAGAAAGCCGCTCAAGGAAAACAACAGAGAACATAACAGGTTTAATGGAACCAAATGGTATGATGATTAGGAGAGCCGTACACCATTCTCTTCTAACTCACCACACATTCCCACCCGCGACGCAAATGCCAAGATGGCTCACAGTATGGCTCGTTGCAGTACTCCCCTGCGTGCCCTATCACATTGTCCAGGTTGAGTGTCATGTACTACTTGTGGTGTTGCACATTCTGCTTCGTCTGTATGATGGCGGGAAATTGGAGCTGCCCACCGCCAGCCTGACGAAGCCAGTGCTGTTCAATTCTTGCCCGTCTCCTGCAGGGTTCGTGGTTTGCGGCCATTGAGTCGAATGCCTCGCGCTTAAGTTTCCGGTCGTATCACGCTCAACCACACACCAGCATCCACGAAGACAAAATTTTCTAACGTCTAGTTTCCTTCAATGAAGGTCCTAGAACGTACCTCATCTATGCCTAGGATGTGCGCTTGACGACATAGATGAAGACTTCGTTCTGCAACAGTGCTTCGAGCATCTTGGCAGATTCCTTGCAAGTCTTGCTCAGTGGCGGTGAAGCATCGCTTCGCTGTGTACGCTAGAACAGAACTGTGAGCCCAGTCAAATAATGAACAAGCTTTGTGTCACTATGCTGTCCGATACAGAGGTGCATTTGTGTTTTGTTGTGTTATTCTCATATATCCTCACCTGTTTTCATACGGTCACCTCTTGATTTCATCCTGTAATCCAGAAAGCAGTGCTTTTGAGGGGATAATTGTGATGCATTCTTCTTTAGTTCCCATTGTCGGTCTCATTATTTACAGAGAGGAATTTCAGGGTGTCTACCGACCGGGAAAACCGGGAATTCTCAGGGATTTTGAGTAGTCTGGAAAAAGTCAGGGAAAACTCAGGGAATTTGGGCCTCTATCAGGGAAAACTAGCGGCAATTTTATTGAAACGGTCGAAAGTCGCGGTAATGCTGGCTCGAGCAACAGACAGGAATCGTAATGAATCGTCTTTGACGCGCTGTCGTCGGCTGGAGGAGTTGCCAGTGTGCAGTCAACGACCGACTTTCCGGATTCCCGATCATTTGGACGGCTTCGCGGCACCACCACGTGCCCCAGAGTCAATATATCAGAACGTCTGAAATTTCGGACGCAAGAACTCTTCGCTGTCCGATTTTCAGGACGTTTTGCCGTGACCACAGGTTCGAAACGGCAATAATCAAAGGCACCACCGCTGCCGTTTTGATTACTTCGCCACCTCGAACCGGCACTCTCGCACGCAGATCCGCTGGCAGCCGTTGCCACCACTGCGGCAACGCTAGGCCTAGCTGCTTCGACGTTCGCTATGAAGCTTCTTGCCGTTGGGTGCCGAGTTTTTTATTGAAAGAATTAGCTGCTGTCAGCAATGGCACGGACTCCGCATCTGTGGTCCTCGCGATTGGCTTAGGAACTTAGAAAACACGGTGCGTTGCATAATGCCGGTTTCCCAAAGTCAGTTTCGCCTCTGTACAGAAATGTTACATGGTGAAGCATACGCAAAAGATTGCAGTGAAGCATAACAAGCGTGGGAAGGGGCTATTGCCACGGAACACAGTATGCATTCCTTAATTATACACACGTGCACCCGGTATTTTCTGTCACAGTACGAGCGCCGATATACCTAATATGTGTACCGACAGGCCTTCAGAGCGTTTTCGAACGTGCCTGTCGCGGTTTGAGCCCCTAAGGGCAGTAAATGGCACGCATTTTTTTCCAACTGGCAGATTTTTCGAACGTTTTCCCGACCCCTGGGGAGTTCTAAAAATCGGTCGTGGACTGTGCAACTGACCAAGATGCTTCAAATGGTCCTTGGGGCGAACGAGTGGCAGGAGGAGGACAAGAATAGAAATTATGTACGCATTGAGGAATAAACGGGAAATGCCACCGTTTTGAAGAAGATTGAGCTCAAAAAACAAAATTTTGGCTGATGCCGAGGTGCAGGTGTCCCTCATCCAAACCAAAATAAACTCTTTAAAGCAGGGAAACACAACACTCAGGCGTCGTGCGCGGGCTGAGAGTATGTCAGGACAGTTGAGGTTGACTTACGAGCGGTTGAGAGAGAATCTCAATTGTGACAGAGTTTGGGCCTCATACCACTGAGCTTGGTATCAGTTGATAGAAATAGCTCATATTCGAATATATTTGCTTCTATGTGCATCTCCTTTTTATTCGTATTTGTGAATGTCCGACATCATTTGCAATTTTTTTCGAAGACACTTTATTTGCTGTGCATTTTACTAACCCCTGCCTTCTATTCTCATTTTGAATAACATAAACACTACTCCTTAGTATTCAAATCGAATTAAGTTGCTTTTTTATTTTTTTCATGTGCTTACTAGAGAATGACAGCATCAGGCGATATGGTTTCAGCCCGTCTTGATATAAAACATAGTTCTGCATCACTCAGGGAAATGTGCAAAGGCACTCAGGGAAAACCTGGAAAACTCAGGGAATTTGGAAATAGTCAACTTGGTAGACACCCTGGGAATACTTTATTTTTACATTGAGTGTTTTCAGTTCAGACCATGCTGACATGAGTCTTTTGGCAGCAGATGTCTTCGTGTGGTTCCACTTCATGCATCTGACACATTTCACCGACTGAGTTGAATTGTCTTGAAGCACTAGAAAACGTTTGTGTATCAGGGAGCGGGCAATGTGAATCTTGCTGGTTGTGCCTGTTGCTGCTCGCACATTTGCTGCCTCGCTTCTAGGACCTCTGTTCCGTGTCGTTAGCAACACAAAATAATTGTGCTATTAGTTGTATTCGCATTTGTGCACCACTTCTTTTGCATACTCCTGCAACACTGCAGCAGGAAACGTTGCGCAGCTCGCTGGAATTCATGTGCAAGACAGCCTCCCCCAGCCTATGGCTGAGTGCCCTGCAAACGACACTTGTGCCACGGTGCAGTTAATTTGGGCAACCTATCAAGCTTTCCCTTACAAGACTCGTGACCAGAAAAGAAGTTTTAAGGGACTCTGATGGTACTGAGTGCATTATTGCCGCAAGGGCCACAGTAGCTCCGCTGCCTCCATAGGGATACAAGTGGCTTTGAGGCATATGAACTCGTGTGTCCTGATCTGGCTCCCCAGTGGTTGCTCCATGTCAGGTGCCGATTTCTTCAAGGGTGCCGTGTCCTTCGTCATCAGCTGTCTGGGAATGGCAAGTAAAACCCAGGTATCGTGGCACCACATGTAGCGGGTGGAGTCACGGTTTCTGAGAAAGACGGTCAAATAAGACCATGGAGGCCAACACAGGTTTACTCGAACCAAATAGTCCAATGATACGCAGTGCGACGCCACTGTTTTCTTCTAGTTCGCAACATGCTCTTCAGGGCATTAAGATTTAAAACATGCTGTTTGGTGGTGTACTCCTATTATGTAGAATGTATGCTTGTTAGCTGCTTAAGCTTGGTTGGCTTATTGATTGGGTGGAAAAGGCACAACAGGTGTGCGCCTTTTCACAGGTTACATTTAGGCATGAGAACTTATGTTTGTTTGTTTTTTTACTGTTACAAGTATGTGCCTTGAGCCAAGTAACTAGCAGGCTGATGTGCACACTAGGCCTGTGTGGATTATGGCAGCACACGAAGAGCTCAGAATTATCGCATAATGGAATGAAGCAGTGTTTCCATCAATTCCGATGTTGAGGCAGCATAGATGGGTGTTAAAGGGCCACTAAAAGGGAACACTGAATCAGTTTAGGTTGGCAAAGCACTCTTTAAGAACTAGTTTTGTTGGTTTCACAGTAACAGGTCAATTATTGGAAGAGAAAATGGCAGTCAGTTTGATTTGTGAATTTCACCCCGAAGCCCCCCCATTTGTGACTGTGACGTCGGGAATGACAAGGTATTTTTTTCGAATTTCAGCCATTGTGGTGCAGAAAAACTTCTTGAAATGTCCGAAGTTCAGTCCTTGGATCTTTTAGGATATGATGTCCATTTTTACCGATAATAGTCTAACTGGGCCCAAGAAGACAGTGTAAAAAAATCCATGGCATCACGGCAAGCTGGTGCAGGAACTTCATGTCAGCGTTGCCACCCATTCTTTGTTCTTGGTGACTTTTCTGGCTTACCAAGCATCTTGTGAAGGTAGCAATTGGCTGTTTTGGCATTAAGAGGAAGCTTTATCTTGGAGGCCCCTATCTAAATACATGGGGAAAGAGAAATAATCTTTCTCCGCAACCATTGCAGCAAATTTGGTTAGGTTTGTTGCATTAAAAAAAATTTTAATGATGGTTGGTTGTGAATTTCTGGTTTAGGCCATCAATCTTTAATTAACAATTGTTGAATATCTCAAATTTTCAGGAAGCAAAACTGTCAAGTTCACAACTCTCACTTGGCAAGGACCAACAACATCACAATTCAGTCACTTGTATCTAATAGTGCACCTGAAGTGGGTAAAATTAATTTATTATACATGGCTCTCAAATAAACTACTAATATGTGAGTAGAACTTACGCAATATCCTTGTAAACAATGTAACAAATTCACATAAGATGTAAATTGATCTGTTAAATCTGTGTTCTTTGGATAACAGATACGGTTTAGAGAACCGTGACATCTGTTCTTGGTGCAGAGAAGTGGACTTGTGAACTTCGTCCTTCTATTTTTTCTAACCTACCAATTCTTGAGCATTTCTTTTAAGAAATCCAGGCCTTAAGTGGAAATTCCGATTTCAACAGCCTCTAGAATTTAACTTTCTGCACCAAATTTCATTAAGATCAGCCCAGTGGTTATCTCAGAAAAGTATTTCTGCATTTTACATGTACTTGAATAGGCTACATTGGAGTTTGGCCCGAGCTAACACTTCCTCTTAAAGGGCCCCTCACCACACTCCATAGCAAACTTTGATTATACGCTGGAAGTTGTTAGATGTCCTCTAGGGAGCGTTCTGCCAGAAAAATTTTTCAAATTGGCTCATTAATAGCCTAAATAGAAATATTTCAGTGTCGCGAGCCCACGATTTCAGGAGGCAAGCTTCCCCACAAACATAAGCGCTCTCTCCACTTGCCCTGTCTAGCCTCCGCAAGCGAAATTCCTTCCCTGTGTTCTCCCATACCAGACCTCGAGGATCGCATGACACATGCGTCACAGGCCCCGCCTTCATTTTTTTTTTTCTCCTCATTTTCTTACGGCACGGTGCACTTGCACTGACGGTGTCTCATGTGAGCTGCTGCTATTGTCTCATTTCGCGCAGCACACAATTTTGCACACTTTGCTTGAGTACACCTGACTAGCGGTATAAGTCTGTGCTACACGAATACTGAGGCAGACACAAGCGGATCACAAGGCATGATCCCGCACTGGAACACTACAGAAAATGGCATAGTTTCAGTGTCTGTGCGCACCGCTGCACGACATGGAAACAAGCAGACAAAACAAAAGTACATCTCTCTTTCTGCAGTGCGAAGTAAAACAAGAACATGCAGACATTCGGTTTGTGTGTTTTATTATTTCTCTAAACTTTAATTAGTCTATTCTAGCAACATATTACACAGATAACAGATGTTTGCTTGAATAATTCTCGAAGTCACGTGTCACCAGAAGCGACATCACAGCACAAACACATATATGTAAGTGCACTAGCATGTGTACGTCATCCTCCGGCTTTGAGTCTGGCGGCCACGAGGAGAAGGGAAAATGGCGTCTGGTTTGAAATTTCAGATCTTTCTGCGGCGCATAGTGATGTAATACTTCGCAGACACGATCGTTATCGCGCACTGTATGCTCTGTGCTTTTCAGCTCAAAAGGGCCAGACCTGGTGAGGGGCCCTTTAAGGTTGGGTAATTTACTAAGATGGTTCAAATAAATTTTTCTCTTTAGTGTCCCTTGTGGTACACCGGGTGTATGTTGCGAGGTATATTGGCAACCGTAATGCACTCTCTGAGTTGGAGAGAGGCAAGAATCAAAGCAGTCAAGAAGGCAGATGAGAAAGATGCCGCAACGAGATACGTCGACTCCGCTCAATGCCCAAGCAAGACAGCGCACAAGGTGAGTGTTACAGACAGAACGAGAGAAGAGCTTAGCACAAGATCATTCATACTGAGCAGCACCAACTTGGCAGAAGAGGCAGCAATTGCGCTCGCCACAACGACCTGTCACAGACAAGTTACAATCATTACTGGCTCTCAAGCAGCATGCCGAAATTCTTAGAAAGGCCGCTTCTCCACAGTGGCACTCAATATACTACTCAAGACACACAATCCACCAGAGATTCATATTGTGTAGACGCCTGGATACAATTTCCTTGTGGGGAACATAGCGGCTGATGCTGCAGCCAGAGGTTATACCAGTAGGGCGTCCACGAGAGGCGATGCTGCTCCGACGCCCATCCCGAGCCGATACAGAGGCATTCTAAAGCATTACAGATTGGTCAGAAGGAAATACCCACCACCTCATCCCGCCCTTTATAGGGAGGGAGCTGTGCAGCTACGAAGACTCCAAACAAATTCCTTCCCACATGCCACTTTATTGCACAAGATACATCCCACACTATACGAATACAACTGTCAGTTCTTCAGAATACCAAATACGCTCTATCATAAGGTTTGGGAACGCAACAGTGTCATGGAGCTGCCAGCAAGTAGAGTGCCATCTGAAGAGCAATGGGAGAACCTGCTGACCAGCACTGACTGAAAAGGACCAGCAATGACTGGTCGACTGTGCAAGACGGACAGCCGTGGGCCATGGCATCCCGAGCTAAGGAAGCCACCCACCTCAGGGCGACATACACAAGATTGCCGCTCTCTCTTTAATAAAGTTTATTTTGTCGTCATCATCGTTAGTGTCCTCATAAGGTTGTTACCGTCAGTAGGCCGACCTAGCCCAACAATGAGTTCCCAGCTACAGTTACACTCCAACGCCAACTTTTGGGTTTAATTGGTAGATCAACTTATGGCTGCGTGTTGCTGCATAAGAGAACAGAGCAGACCACACTACGAAAGCCTGCATGAACCATTCCAGCAGCCCCCTGGTCCACCTTACTCCAGACCTTCAAGAATGACAACGGTATGGCTATCTAGTCAAAAACTCTGCACCACTCGCACACACACAGCTAGCTAAGAGACACTAACGTAAGGGAAGAAGTGAACATAAAGAGCACTGGACATACAACAAACTTTACTCTCAAGGGCTCGCTGCAGGAAAAATAAACAGCACATGCGTAACGCCATTTGTTGCAAAAGAGATCAGTAACGACAGGTTGTTATAGCAAATGACCGTTAAGGGTTGCTAAAGCAAAAGATTATTCGAGCTGCCTTTGCAGATTGTACTTCTGCAGTACTAAAAATGTCACTTGATCCGTGAGAAAAGGCTTAAGGCATAGAAGGTGTGAAAACGAAAAATGTGTGGTGATGCCACCTTGAAG
The DNA here is from genome assembly GCF_023375885.2 of Dermacentor andersoni. Taxonomy (NCBI): domain Eukaryota; kingdom Metazoa; phylum Arthropoda; class Arachnida; order Ixodida; family Ixodidae; genus Dermacentor; species Dermacentor andersoni. Next base: position 74,803,603 of record NC_092821.1, read on the forward strand.
TTCCCACAAGCTCACTGTGACGTCATGGACTTTGGCGGGGCCTGCTAGGGCCTAGTTAAATATTTATTGGCAAAGATCAACTGTGCTTTGTTCCAAGAGAAAAAAAAACGAAACTCGACAAGTTTGAAGATTGTTTACTGAGCCGCAAGGGCCCATGTATACAGAAAATTCCCTTGGAATGTGTTTTGCAGCACTGACGGGCCAGTGCTGGGATTTCAGTTGCAAATTCAAAAGATGGGACTTTGACCTTAATTCTCTCATATAATAGTGGACGTATTACAGTGAAGTTAATGAAAACAGTGTTGTACACGTACTTCATCAATATAAAGTGATTTAGTACTTCTCTTTAGCCTCCGTTATAGCTCACTTGGACATATGTACAGCCTGCCTGGCTGTTCAGGGTTTCCTGCCGTGGCCACGATGTCCTAAAGACCCGTGCTTTTGTATTTCCCCCTTGTATGCTTAGCCGTGTTTGCATAGGCTAAAATTTCTTATTAGTATTCTTACAGTTGGATTAATTTCCTTTTTCAGACACCGAGTCATTGTACACAGAGGCCACGCAACGGGTGACGCAGCGCTACGGCAAGGACTACACTTGGGAAATCAAGGCGGCCGTCATGGGCACCGCCGGGTCTGAGTCGACGCGCATCATCATCGACAGGCTGCAGCTGCCGCTCACCGTGGAACAGCTCGAGGCTGAGCTGCACCAGATGCACACTGAGCTCTTCCCCACGGCACAGCTCATGCCTGGTGAGGGGAGGCAGTCAATCAATCAATTAGTTGGTATTCATTCCACTACATGTTATACATAGATGAAAAGGGGGAAAGGTGAGACAATGGGTAGCGCCGTGGTCACTCAGGTGGCTATAGCGTTATGCTGCTAAGCTCAAGGTAGTGGGTTCGATCCTGGCTGCGGCGACAGCATTTTGATGAGGGCAAAATGCATGAACGCTGGTGTGCTTAGATCTGGGTGCACGTTTCCAGACACGAGGCGGTAAAAGTTAATTCGGAGTCCCCCACTGAGGCGTGCCTCATAATCGCATCGTGGTTTAGACACATAAAAAACCCAGACTTTAACTAAATAAGTTCATATTCATCCACTACTTATGGACAAGGGAAACGGTGCAATGTGTTTGACCAAGTACTGACATGATACTTTTGACTCTTCACTTCTTTTTATGTGTGAACCCTTTTTGACGAATGTTGCCTACAGGCAATGTACCTAGTTGTCTTTTTTTTCTTGCTGAGTTTCGGTATTGAGTACAAAATTTCTGCCGAAATGTCCTTGGCCAACACAGAATGACAGCCAGCAAGTATCATTTGTTGGCTTAGAGCAGGAACATGAGATGAGAAAGAAGTTTGGCACGCAACTCGCTCTCTTTTGAAAGCATGGTCACAGGAGACAGACCAGTACAACATCTCCGGCTGCAGTGGTGTCACACATGTGATGTGATGAGTTATCTAATCTCACCAGAAACACACATTCTTACATCACAAGGTGTACGGAACAGTGGAAGGTGGTCACTCCACGTGCCAATTACTCTACACAAAAGATATCATACACACTACCAACACTTTTAAATTTGTTTCTGAAATCAGGTCTTGATATTTATATAACTGGTGTATGAGCTTTACGTGAACATTTTGTCACTCAATCTTTCTTAAATAATTGAAGAGCGTTTTTCAAGTAATTTGTGTTTTTGCATTTATTTTTTGTGCATATTTCACATGTAGTCAATTGCTATGTATATATATATGTCTCCTGTTCAATCGCTGTTTGCCTTGTAAAGGAGGCTGCGGGCTCTAGTCAAGTCGCTTGACTCTAAAGCGACTTTTACCCGCAGTCTCCTCCATCACTGATGGAAATAAAGAAGTTATTATTATGTAAAGCCAATTAAATGTGCACCTATGGTTTACACATGACGAGAGCTGCCTGTACAAATTCCTAACGAAGCCATAGGTGGCTTGAGGTGAAGCCTACATTTCTTTCTTTCGGCCTGGTGTTTCCCCCCTATTGCTGCAACGATTTCTGAAAAGTATTTCTTCTTTTTCGTGATTGCTTATGCTCGATTTGTTTTTCACATTTCAACAGACCATATACATTTTTGGGGGGAGGAGTATTTATATCTGCCATCATTAAAGGGTTAAATGAAGGTCCTGAGCCTCTACAGCATATAGAAATATACTGGCAAGCATCAGAAAGCCAAAAATAATTTACTACAACACCTCTTCTATGTGTCACTTCAGAGTTTGTATCCAAGGAGGTGTCGTACTGTGTCGTGACGTCATGACTCGGAAGGTAATCGCTTAAGTGTAGGACATTGCAACATCTTGACACTTGCTCTGGCTTGCTCGGTTGTCTGCTATGCTCCTACGTCTGGCATAAAAACCAGTAGCAGCATAGGAGGCGACTGAGTGAGCTGGAGCAAATAACAAAGTGCCACAATACCTTAAAAATCTATGCAGGCACCTCGTTCTCACTCTATCTTGTCATGCCCATGGGATATTTTACTAATCATGTTCACAGGTTGTCAGCTACGCTGATGAGGTAGAACACTGAAACTTTGACATTGTGCGGGCAATTGAAGTCGATCCATTTTGTATATTTCAGGCAATTTTTTTTCTTTCGTTTCTATAATGTCAGCATAACATTGTAACGATTCCCTGTACATTTCAGCAATGTTTGTATTCCTCAAATTATGCTACATGTTGCACTTCGACATGTGTTTGCAGAATTGTATCTTTGGAAAGCACGTTTCTCTAGCTTTCTTTTGATAGATAGCATGTTACTATAACCTTAAAAAAAATGACAATTTTTTCCTTGGTAGGGCAAGAGCTTACCGCTTATCTCTGATTGATATGTCTACCAGATATGGTGTAAGTTGTGTTACAATCTATGATAGGAAAGTTGGCCAGATACGTACAGCCATAAATGCCTCTGCATTGGCTCTTTACCATGGGTATTGAATGGGCACACTTGCCAATTTTTCCTAATTTTTCGTACACTTTACAAATTTGGGCTTGTGTTACAAGTAATAAACTGTTGCCATTAAGGTTTACAAAAAATTAATTCTGCTCGTGAAAATGTTAGCTCGTCACTCCATTGTACATCAAAGAGAGGAAGAGAAAAAAAAGTACACTTGCTTTGGACAAATTTATTCAGGCAAGTTCCTGAAACAGGCGGAATTAGCAACAGCAAAATCGCTGAGAAGGTCGCTGTGGTCTAAAGACAGTGTGCAGCTTGTCAGTATTTGTTCTGCCAGGTTTGTTGCTGCCTGTACGCTGTGAATAAATGCCAATTCATGTTAATGAAGTAGGTATGTATCCCTGAAAAGGCATATGTTCAGGGCAAGCTTTAAAAAAAATTCATACTCTTTCCCCTACTCTTCATTTCCTTGTTTTCGTTACCACAGAATTTTATACATTTTCAAGTTCACAAGTTGGCTGCTATGAACATGGGTCATGGGCGACTCACAAGCGCTGCACTCAATTTCAAGGCTCCCGGCACGCTTACTGACTTGTTACACCATGTAGAACATAGTCTGAGTAGTAAATTTTCATTTTCTAAATAGCATGTAACATTTTACATTTGGCAAGCAATTATTATTGAGCACATTGAGACGCGCACATTGTAATTGTGAAGATGGCAGGCTTTCAGTCGCTGTGCCCTCGCATGAGCAACATCAGTCTCACGATTCTGTTCCACCCACACATGATTGGATGCTACAAGCAGCGAGCCTGAAGGTGACAGCAGATCATGAGATTTTAATTCGGGCAGTGGAACCCCACAACACCAACCTTGACTGTCATCAGCTGTTTAGCAGTAAGCTTAATTTTCTACCTACGAATGGCTAATTTCTTGTGCTACTGGAGATGTCATAGAGATTTTGGTGATAATGTATCCCTTATTTCCTACAGCTTATATCCAGCTTATATCCCTACACCCTATGGTGGAGGTTCGCTGCCCCCAGCCCAGCAGCAAAGTGTGTTGTTGTGCCCGATATTTGCAGAACCTATGGGAAAGAGTTTCCACAAGGCACAAGACATCTTTTGTAGCGCACGTCACTTGTGCTTCGACCATTGTAAAGGAGCACAGACAGACAGACAGACACAGAACACCTGGACACCACAAGCACTCTGTGTCTGTTTTTCCACGCTAGTCGGTATAGGTTCAGTGTAAACACTGAACCTATACCGACTAGCCCAGCTCTCTACTCTCATGTCTAGAGACCGGAACTTTAGGCAAAATAGTTTTTTTTTTTTTCTTGCGCCTTTATCGGGCCTATTCAACATATGAGCGCAAATTATGGGTCTAGAAACATTTTTGTGCAACTTTCATTGTGCCTATGAGTGCCTATTTGAGGTTGTTGCCTATGTTGGATTTTCAAAGCCTAAAAATAGCATTTCTTGTTTTGTCCTAGCCTTATTTTGTTTATAATGTTATCATACGCTGGGGAACTTGGTTGAAGGCAGCCAATTTTTACCAAAAACAATTTGCAGGTGCAAGGGCTGTTGTCAGTAGAATAGCTGTTTGAAGGGCTCAAGTTGAGCTACACAATGAGACATTTGAAGTTGACCTAGTGTACTTTGCGCCTACTTCACATTTTTCTATGGGATTCAACACTGGCCCGGAATGTCGGGATAATTTTGAACGTTCAGGAAAGTTTCGCCACCATCTCCAATGGACCTCTCGCTAATAGAGCTTGAAACCTTATTGCGTCTCTGACAAGAAATTGGACTTTTTCAGTATTGAAAGAACCGTCGCAAGTCCCAGTCGGCGAACATTCTGCAATTCAACAGAGCAGTGGGTCATGGAACATTCTGAAGTACAAATATGTGCCGCTAACTTTGGTGGATGTTGAGTGTTTCTTTTTTTTTTTTTTCATACAACCTATAGTGCTCAGTGATAAAAGCCGCAACATGAAACCTGAAAGTCTTCAGATGGTGCTTGTTTGTCACTGCTTTCACTCATTTTCTTGTAGTGTCTAGTCACACTGAATTTCAGATAAATCTTGTAACCTTTACAAGATTTTCCATTTTATCAAAAAAATAAAATGAATTTCACAATGCAAGTTTGGTGGGCCATGTTCCTTAGAAAATCAAATCAAACTTATTATACACCACAGGAATGTCAAGGAGCACAGACAAATAGCCTATGCAAAGGCTTGACTTCAGGTCTATGCCCCCTACCGATACTTGGGCTTTACAAACAGTTATGCAGTTATGCAAATGCACAAATTTGCATAATAATTTATATACAACAGCTGCGATACCATTTACACAACGTATATAAAAACAAGCAGCATTTGTTTGTTGTAGAACCACACTCTGCACAAAAAAAACAATTACATTACAAAATGGGATAAATGCTCACAGTCATGTTTTTTTTTTTTCTAAATATTGCGTACAGTGTTAAAGGGACACTAAAGGCAAGTATTAAGTCAAGCTAAAGAGAGAGATTAGTGCTTGAGACTCTCTAAGGCGTCAGTATTATTGCGAATAGAGCCTTAATAAATGAGAAATTGAAGTAAATGCAGGACACAATTAGAGATTCCCCCGAAACATTCAAGCACTTGCCCAATGACAATAGCACTCCTCAGTTAATTACTGTCACTAGTACTCAACCACTCATTGCAAAAAAACATACTTTGTACGATAAGACGAAATAAAATGCTATTTGTCCAATTCTATTTCATCTTTAGAAAAAGGAACTCATTGAAATTGCTCGTGACAATGACGTGGGCGATTGAAAGGTTTCGTTTTTGCTCAACTCTGCGCCGCCCACGCTTTCGCGCTTCAGTAGTTTCGTTATCGCATAGTGCTGCGCTGGTTTTGCTGGCTCGCGAAACTCCCGTGAAATGCAAGTAGCAGAGAATTCAACTTCCACTGATGTCGCAGGATGCTCAAACGGTCTGCGCCACTTGACTTAAAAGTAGCTGCAGTGGCAATCCACCGCTCTGTTAGTTCTGTCTTCGCTCGGTACCACCGTCTGTCGGACGCCGTTTTACTCACCGATGGCAGCAAAGGGTGGTGATGGCGTATGCAACGTCACCACTCCCCTGGCTGGATTGCAGGATACTTGAATTTTGGAAAAGGTATTCGGACCCTTCAGATAGAATTTACTCGTAAACTAAGTCTTTTATTGGCACGAAACAGGCATTGTGAGATTTCTGGAATGGTATTTAAACAGTCCACGTCGACTTAGTATTTGTCTTTAGTGTCCCTTTAAAGAAAAGAGGTAAATTGACAGTATTTGTCAACCATAGTTAGTACGGGGTTTTGATGTGAACCATTGGCTGCCAGTGCAAGTGTTGTGTTAATGGTACGTGTTTGTGTCTCAAATTTGCTCACATTGTAATCAGTTTCCTTCTTTGATCCCATTTGTATTTTCTTACTAGCATGTTACTATAGCTCTTCAATTGGAATTATGCCAAGGATTAGAAAAGCCTGGAAAATAAGCACTCTTCTGAATTACGTCTACTGTATTTACATGATTACATCGCGCCCCTCGATTCTAACGCACAGTTATATTGCTGCCAAGATATTTTTAACAAGAATTGCCTTGGTGCCGATTGTACCACACACATCAAGTAACAAAACCTGAGTTGATGCGTACGATGTTGAAACAACTTTGTGGAACATACAAAGGTACACAAACGCGCACACAGCTGAATCTTGACCACTAGTCACTGTCGGAGTCCAACAACAACTCCTTTTCGCTGTCCCCTTGACCACAGAAAGTCATCTTCAGCTCCATCTAATCCATTATAAATGACACACATACAGCAAACTGGAAAGTGGCGATCGCAAACCAAAGTGGCAGTCTGACTAGCTACCTTGCATTGAGCTTCCTTTTTTAGTAAGAACTGGTTTCGTTTTTGATTTTGAGTAGAATTATGATTGTAATGCGCATGCAAATCTGAATGTGCCTTTTATTCAAAAAAAGTTTGCGTTAGAATCATGCAGATATAGTAGTTACCTCGTGTTTATGAAAGTGGTAGCGCCCCAAACTAAGGAGCAGTAATTAATAACCGAGTAATACATAGCATTATATGAAATACTTTTGATGCATTGAGGAAGGATGTATAAGAAGCTTGATAATGTACCTGGTACTTTTGACACCGTGTCCGCGACCATTTGTACACAGTTATTCCTGGATAAATGTTCTTCAAAAGAACATGCCTAGACTTTTTACGATTGGACCAACTTTTACAGCAAAGGAGTCTGTTTTTAGTGCCATATTTGTATCAGATGTTAGCTTATTATGTAGTCTAGAAAAGGACGGCTTTGGTTTTCTGAAAGTTTATAAGTAATTAATTAGATTAGGACCGATTTCGTAGTAGCTTTAGAACATTCATAGCATTTTCTTTAGTTAGATGATGTTCGGTGCACTAAAAAAATAAACTAGTGCCGTCAGCATAAATTATAAAAGTTAAAGAGTAATAAATAAGGACAATGTCAATAATGTATGGAAGAAACAGCAGTGGTTCTAAATTATTCCTCGGGGCAGCGATGCATTTCAGGTCAGATAAATTGCCAAAATACCAGGTTCATTACCACTTATTGATAGTGAGAGATGATATGACCTAATTACTGAGAGAGAAATGCCACAGAATTCGTAAAAATCAAGTTTAAAAAATGATTTTCCTTGGTTTATGTGGTCAAATGACTTAGAAAAATCTATGAAAATTCCGAATGTGAGTTCTTTGCATTCAGTGGAATTAAGTGCTAGTTCTCTATTATAATTTCAATAAATCAGTCATAATTTATTCTCAAATGCACAGCAAAAGTTCCTATAAATTGAGCCTATGCATGCCCAAAATACAGTACCTGGCACCTATACATGCCTGAAATGACAGTTTTAGTGGCTGAACTTCCGGGCTATACTAATTGTCACTTGTGATCTAGAACACTGAACATTCGTGGGCTCTAGGCAGTTGAAGTGGCCTGCAGGCAGTTAAAGTGGAAGCATTTTGCATACCTGTATATTTCAGAAATTTTTTTTTAAACATAATTAACATTTTCTGTACTTTTCAATAGACTTTGCTTTTCATAAATTATATAACATATATCATGTCCTAACATGTGTTTTTAGAATGTATATATTTGGAAAGTACATATTTTAGCTGTCTATCGATAGATAGCCTGCTATTTAACACAGGTTACAGTAACAGCTTCAATAAAAAAATCATTTATAGAAGGGCCATTTGTTCTCACGGTAAGGAAAAGAGTTAAGGCTGTCTACATTAGTTCAGTGGACTGCACAGGTGATTTTCTCCCCTCACCTTAAAGCCATAGGGTTCCTTGCATGCATGTGAACGATCTCATGCGAATTATCCTAATGTGAAGGATTGTGCCTACAACTCCTTGCATTTGCTCTGCAACTCCCTGCATTTGCTCAAACCTCTTTCGGCCTCTTCTTCAATTGGGGGAGGGAAGCTGTAGTTGTACTGATCACCGCCAAGTATTAGGTGATGTAAAAGAAAGAGATGTGCAACTAAACAGCACCTTGCACACACTAGTCCCATAAATATTAGCCCATCTCTGTCTAACTTCCTGGACTACACTAAGGTCTCTGTAAACATTGCCAAAGTTTTCTTTTCACGATTTTTTTTCTTTCACATTGTGGTTTAGGTGTGACATCAGGTCGCAGCATTTTTTTCTGCTGTACCATATTAAGTAAGAGGCAATGTTAGGGTTTTGGCATGTTTTTCTATTCTAGGCTAGGTTTAAGCCACTAAGTATATTCCTGCCAATAGAACTTGGAGTGAAGAGTGATCACTGAGAGCGGGAGTCAGTCATTACAGCTGCACTTGGCGCACTGCAATTACAGGGGCCGAGCGGCTCGTGAATCACCTCCACCAGTGTGGGGTGCCCATTGCCGTGGCGACCAGCTCCAAACGGGACTCGTTTGTGCTCAAGACCAGCTGCCATGGAGAGCTGTTTGCCAAGTTCCACCACATAGTGTGTGGCGGGGATGATGCAGAAGTGCCAAGGGGCAAGCCACACCCAGACATCTTTCTCGTGGCCGCTGGAAAATTTGAGAATGCACCTCCACCTGAAAAGGTACGTTGCTGAAGCATGGAGAGGTAGACTTGCTAGTTTCTTTTCTTGTTTCTGGTAGCTTTTTGGTAGGGTTCGAGGAGGAGTAGGTTGCATGTGTGATTGAGTGACTGACCGATCAGCATCCTGACTGACTTCTCACAACTTCCTGAAGTCCTAGTTCTGCCACGGTGTGAAGTCTACCAAGTCTTCGCAAACGCTTCACTATATCCAGTGCAATTCCTCTGCTGTACTCAACCATTTTCATAGGATTCACTACATTCAGAAAATCTATACTCCTGTGCTCTAGAGCCATCATGTCCATTCTGTGTTCCTATATGCTGTGCCCGCTCTACCATCTCCGGTTTCTGATGGCTCGGTAAAGCCGCGTTGTTGGACGTTATTACAGTGGTACCCAGGTTGTATGACTTTCTTAGGACCGCGCGACGTCATATAATCCAACCAACAAAAATTGTCTATAATAGATGGTTTTGAACAACAAAATTGCGAGAAGCTTCAATTTAAGCTTTAGGCTAATTGTAGCAGGACTCTGGAACCAAAACCGCCAAAAAAGTAAATGCAAAAGGAATATGGCAGTGCAGGTGCCGATCACGCTTAATCGAAGGAATTAGCATACCGTGTACCGCGATCCGCACCCATCAGCATGCATATGTTGTTTGCTCACCTAAACGCTTTTAAAACGTTGGTCAGTTTCCTACAGACTTTCTTTGAGCCACTCAGCCAGAGCCGCCTCTTGAGCACAGTGACGTCCTTAAGGAGGTCATCTGCGGCGTTGCCTACACAGACGAACCTCCAAATGTTGTCAATGCTACATAGCACATCTGCGAATGTAGGCAAGACATGGCAGCAACTGTGGCGTCGTCCTCATCCAACATGGCAGGCAGCAGCACCAGCATTAGGCAATGTTTCCTCACATGTCCGGACGACCTGCATGAAGCCGGAAACCCAATAAAGAAATGTGTGAGAACTCTTGTGTGCTCACAGGTAGACAGAAACCTCCGAACTGCGTGCATAAACACACGTGTACAATACAATCTACATGCCTTCCGGTGGCACCTTTGCACGTTCTCTCACGCTTTCCATTCATGTTGGGGTGGTCTTCTCGGGTGATCACTTTCGGAGGTGGGTTTGCTTCCGTCAGATTTGGCACTGAACGCATCGGCCGACGGCGCTGTACACGGCGCAGTTTAGGAAACATACGCATAAGTGGGAGATGGTTGTCACGGTAAGAACAATGTACAGTCAAACGCCTATACAGAAAAATTACCTGTCTAATGAAGGATTTGTTACGTCCCTGCCAAATTTCCATATTTCATACGTATTGTGAACACCTGTAGAATGAATTTGCCTGTACAACACAGAAATCCCCGGTCGCTGGTTTGTTGGTTTACAACACATGGCACGGCGCAGTGCCGCTACTGTGCTCCACAGATGTCGCAAAGGTGAGCTCTATGCTAGTGCCAATGGCAGCACTAGCAATGCACGTGGGTGTGCCAATGTCTGAAGTACAGTCCTGCTGCACAACTCCAGGAATTACTCAACTCGTAGGCTGCTTGTTGTAGCGTATCACTGGGTGTGATGGCTGATGAATACGTCACACTCGATGACAACGTGATGATGTAGTCGTATCTGATGACTGGACGTCTTCAAAGCCAGCTATGACGAAAACAACACGAGTGTCAATGAATGCAATAGTGATGAAGATTCTGTAAACAAGCCAGTGATTTCGACGGCATGGGAAGTGACAGCGGCATTCGACCATCTGCAACTTTACCTTGTGTAGCTCCTACATTTTGCCATGGAGCATGAACCTAAGTGCAATAAGATTGCCTGCAATCGCACATTTTGTCGGACAAAGTTTGCACAATATAATTACTGCCTTATTTTGCCGAGTCACTCTTTAATTCATGTGAAATAAGTTTCCTTTTGTTGAACGTGCTTAGCCTTCTCTAGTGTGAGTGGTACGGTGCGTGAAGTGACCTGTATAACAAAGAATTTTGGAGGTCCTGAGCACTTGTACAGACGTTTGACTGTAGCTAGTTCTATGCTCGGTTAATCCTATGTAAAACAATGTGGTTGTGTGCTACAGTGCTGCTTCTCACACTTCATGCTCTATGTCTATCATTCAACTACTTCAGCTTGACTACGTCACAAAGAGACATGATGATAGAAAATAGTGTAGTTTCAGACACTGTGCCAACAGGATATGCTCAAATTTTATTTGTCAGCTATGAGCCCATACGAAAAGTGGTTAAGTTTAAAGTTTATAAACAATTCTATCATGCTTGTTTTGTTGCTCATCATAGTTTAAGTACACAGATACTTTGACACTGCTAGAATTTCTTGGCACAAGTAGTCATATCACAGTGTAGAGGCAGTTCGCTGCTAAGACAAAGACTATTGTGAATGCATTATGATTGAGGGCGTAATTCGGCAACGTGTGAGCAGAGCAAGAATGCTAGAGAAACACACAAAAACAAGCCCGATGCTGGCAGTTTCATAAGTCACATTTCTTGAAAAATCAGTTTTAGGCACGCAGTATAAATCTGCCTTGTCTCTCGTTGCACACAACTATTTCTAAAGAAGCACTCAGTCATGAGCACCACTCATGTATCAGCTTTAACGATTCACAAATGTGTCAACACAAGGTGTGCACTCTAAAACAAACACATACACACGAAATGAACAACTAGGGCATCTTGTCAGGCTGTTCCAATGCTGGAAAAATAAGCCAATTGTGTCACACATGTATTTGTTTTGTTGCATCGTTTTTCAGCATTTTATGCTTGGAGGCAGAAATTGAAGTGTGCTCTTTGCGTTAATTTTAGGTACTCACTTAAGCAAGCTGCAGCTTGAAATATGAACGACTGCACAGTGCAGCTAGGCACGAGCCATATTCATATGTGTTTTAACTACATCTTCTATTTCCTAGCCTTTATTGCACGGCAGTGGTGATTCTGCCATGTTAAGCTTAATAGTGGCAGACACTATGAAGGTGAAATGATTGGTCAGGAGCAGCAGAAGTAGGAATTCTCAAACATATAAATGGTTAAGGACTTCACTACACTATATGAAAAAATACCAGCACATCCCATGAACGCAATCTGGCTCATCCTGCTATTTAAACAGTGTATGTTTATTAACATACTTCTGCATGCAGCTCACCACATTTACAGTCTGTGCTTATTGTGACACAAATATCCTGTTGCACAGATGCAAAAGCTAATTCGGCCGCAGCCGTCTAAAAGTGGCCTTTTTTGTTAACATCTACATCCTAAGTGCAGTTATTAATAAAGCAAAAAAAAACATTTGAGCTTGCTTTTAAGTAATCTCACAAAGCACAGCTTAGTGTTCAAAGGACTCGCACTTTCCTTTGCTGCCCTGATATTTAGCAGTGTTTGGATGTAGTTAGCCACTTGCCTTTATTCTCTAGGTGATCTCCAGATGACGTCACCGTTCCGTTAAACAATGCAGGGATTAAGGCATGAACAATTTTTTCCCTCGGAACTTGCAAGATGCCTCTCACAGTATGCAGACATGACTTTAGACAACTGATGTCTGTGGGTAGTCACCAATATCACCCTGTGAGATGCTTTAAAATCTGTCCATCGGCACAACTTGGCAGACGTGAGGTTCAGGTTTTGAACTCACAGGGACCTGAAAATTTCTTCTAATTAAGAAAAGTTTAAATTAGAAGGAGGACTTGTTCTTGAAGTACTCGTGTACCATAGCATGATGCACGAACGATGCCAGTCGTGAAATATCCCGGCACGCATGCACACAGCTAGCGAGGACCACAAAACTGCCCACACCAGCCAACGCTTGCTTCCCGATAGCGGCAGAAAATGAAACTTCAGGGAGAGGGCTAAGCTGATGCCAGGCCAGCACGAAGGCACGTGCATGCAGAGACCATCGAAGGTGAGAGAGTTATGAGGGGTTGAGAGGCAAAGCGAAGGGAGTGCATTTGTGAGGAGGGGCGGGAGGGAAGCGGATTTGCTTTCCCGCCATTTTGATGGATGGCGCTAATTCCTTCTGCCACCTAAGACTGCCACGGCAGAGTTGCCTCCGCTGGGCTGGGCCTTCGTCGCTGCTTCCCTCTGCGTGCTCGCAAGCTTTTTTCGTCTGCTGACAGATCAGCACTGCGTTTATGTTCTTCGTCTTGCATTCTTATCACATCATGTCTTATGAAGATGACGAAGTCATTGCCACTGATCATAATCCGTTTGGTGTTCTCCCTGATGTTGTGGTGTCACCGCATGCAAGAGATAAGGAGAATGAGTTACTGGGTGTCAGCTTCGCGTCCTTTTATTCAGGGTCCATCTTGTACAGAATCGGATGTGGCGCACTGTCTCCAACAACCTTTCCATGGGGTTGTCTTGGTTTAGACTCATCATTGTAAAAACAAAGTAACAGTTTGGCTCGAAAGGCAAAGCATCAATTTCGATAGCAAATTTATGGACAGCTATATGAAGCCGTATAAACTTGTAAACATAGGCATACTAAGTTAACAAGCATGGTGCCATGCACACGCAAGCAAACATGAACATATCTCACTCGATGACCACGGAAACTTGCTGTCAAAAGGCTGGCGTGAGGAAACGCGGCAGCAGCAGCGAGTGAAGTGACATTGGTGCTGTGTATCACATCAACGAAAAGTGAGCACCGAGAACACATAGCACACACAAAGCTACGAGCCGCCAACAAAGATTGCTCTCAAGATACGACAATGCACAGCTGTCACATGTGCAGTTGCTGCCAAATTAAACACACACACACACACACACACACACACACACACACACACACACACACACACACACACACACACACACACACACACACACACACACACACACACACACACCCCCGCCATGGTGTCTCACAACTTTGGGTGTCTCACACACGATGGAAGATAACATGCTTCCTCCCCGCTCAATCTCTTTTGCATGGGTGAGATTGAGCCGCGATCGTCGACTCCCCTAGGGTGCGTAAAGGGGAGCGTAGGGCACATGGCGATGGTGTTATCGCCTTCAGACTTCATACGGAACCTCACACGTGACGTTGCGGGGTCTCTCCTTAGCATTTCCTGTATGGTAGGGTCAGAGCAATGCTGGTCGGGGACACGGCCACGTGATTTGGCATGCTGCTGAGAGCATTGTTGGAGCGCATTACATTCGAATGAATCGTCACAAATGCCTGCGCGTTCAAATTACTGGGCATTTCCGCCCATGGGAATAGTACACATAACTTTGACGGGAGCACATTGTCAGTTTGAATAAACTGGAAGTGCGAATTAAATAGATTCTACTTTAATAGACATCGAGCAGTTTCACTGTGCTTGCAAAGTGTGCATTTGAGACCAGTCATCCTGTTTTTGTGTGAAGTTCTGTAAAGATAGAAATAATGAAGCCATAAGATATGTAGAAGCATGACGTACAAAGCCAAAATTTTGTCAGAATTAATGTTATAAATAAATAAAGTGGAGTTTAATACACATATGCAGAAACATACCTAGCAAGGAACGTGATACTCGAGGTAGCTTCCCTGAAAAGTCATGTCATGCAGCAGGTGCGTTGCCCCTTGCATTGAGATGCACAAGCAGGGAGTGTGGATCACGGACATTGACACTATAAGAATAGCCTTGATTACAGTGCCAGTTTCCTTGTTACACTAAATCACAAATGCATTCATTATAAGTATGTAACCTAAACTTACGCCCTATAGGAAAAAGCTCCTTTACGATTCCTCTCAAGTGCACCTAATACAAATTTGGCAGTCCATGTGTATTGTACACTGATGCATGTGTATGAACATGCATGCATGACATTAGATGTGTACACACGCTTTTTAACGTATGCCTTGGTTTGTGCGGTGTTTTTGACAGTGCCTTAACAGACAGTAACTTTCGAGGATACACGTTTATGGAACCAACAACCCGATCTCAAGCAAAACCATATCGCTGTAGGAAGTGCAGATTTTAGCAATGGCCGACAGAGTTTGACACATTCAAAACTTGCTGATTGTAATGCGTCATTTTCCGTGTTGCACACAAAGAAAGTCAACGATAACAAGCACAAGCTGTGCGTTTTTACTCATCGGCGCGTACATCTAGGCTGCAAACGTAGTGCTGTGCCAGCAGCAGATTTCGAAGGGGGCTTCGTTCCCCTGAAGCAAGGTGACTGCACTCTGCCAAAGCCTTTGAACTAGTCAAAATGTACAGATTAAAACCTGTCCCTCAGTGGCAGCAGCCATCGAAAGCGCAATGTCTAAACTGGCCAAGATATTGCCAGTGAAACAAAACTAGTGCAAGCTTGCGTAAAACTGCGCAAAAAAAACGTAACCCATTTTGTCGTTTTACCTCCATATAATTTGAATTGGCATACCAAACCACGACATCATGTAACAGATCAATGTCAATAAACTGCTGATGACGAAGAGTCAGCTGAAGCAGGAGCCATTGATAAAAGCGATGTGCCGCAGTATCTAAAAAAGACAAGACTATAAAGAGCAGCTTGTTTAATTTATGCGTGATACAATGTTAAGGAGCAGTCTTCATTGACTTCAACAAAATTTTGTTTTGCACGAACGTATGCGCCCCGGGCGTGGCATGCAACAGCGCGAATGGCAGCCGCATGGTTGATATAATGTTTAGGTCAGTAGATGCACTTTATGTGCTTCATGCTGGAAGGCACTGCGGTTTATTTTTCTGCCCTCTGTGGTGATCATTGGAATGTTAGGTTGTGCAGGGCCTGAAAAGCGTGGAAACCAGTCAAAGCTTTCTGCATGCAAAGGGGCGCTCTACCCTTCCTGTCTGAAGGAGCGGCACCGCAAGGCAGCTTGCCAAAGGCTGGGGGTGCCTCTCACGCATCCATTGTTGGTTTTACAGCTTCGCATAGGTACAGTGAAACCTCGTTAAACCGTAGTTGGCTGGAGCTCGGAAAAAGTACATACTAAACGGTAGTACTGTTTTACCGAAATAGCATGAGATCGACCACTTACCTATCAGAAACGGAACTCAGAGAGAGTGCGATGAAAGGGGAAAAAAACATGCAGCATTTATTCACTTCGCGCAACAAAAGTGTTATTTTCGTTTGATGCCATGGCGGCCTAGCAGCGACGACAGCGGCCTTAAACTTACTGAAGCTGTGAGGCAGCTTTTCAGCCAGCCCCCCCTCTTTTCGGCAAACACTCGCATGGCAGATTCCTCATTGGCGTTACGTATTCTCCATGCATGTGCACGGTAGCGCTGCAGAAGTCACAGGGCGCCTTTTTCATTGCAGGGTGCTGTTCTCGTCGTGACGATTGCATTCATGAGGCTGACGTAACGCGCAGCTTCTGCCACTGTCAGGCCTGAATCGCCTGTGCTGTAGCTTTCCGTGTTGTCCTCATCACTCTTGCTAGCCAGCACTTCGGCAACAACAGAGGCAACGATGGTGAAAAGTCGAACCGCATAGCCGACATCTGTTCGCGGTCGCAGCAGCGCTGCCGAGCAACTTCGCACTCCAAATGCCACACACCATCGTCAACAGCAGATCCCTGTTGCGTGCCAGCGCCGACTTCTTCGTGTCACGTTCGATAGCACAAACAATGTCTAATTTTTCTTCTATGCTGAGCATCCAGTGTTCTTTTCATCCAAGCTTAGCCATGATGCGAGTCCTCGCTTACACAACGCCACAACGCTCTCTGGCACGCTGCCGAAATGATGTTGATGTAGATGTTGCTTCATGCACAAACGCACAGGGTGCTTAGAGGCCGTTGTTCCGATCTCTGAGGCTTGTTGTTCTGCCAGGCCGCCCGATGAAGGCAACGCACCGCCGTTTTTGTGCGACAAAAAGTGGAAACACTACGTGTTAACCGATACGTACGCAATAAGCTGGTACGGTTTATACGGATACAAAACACATTATGTTCAATGGCCGCTGAGTCGGGATTTGACTTTACTACTTTTAAAACGAAACTACTGTTTAAGCGGGTACGGTTTAACGAGTATTTATTGTACTCGTAGGAGACAAGACATGCGTAATCCTGCATCTCTAAAGGTTGTTCTTAATGCATTGTCTCTATGGGGAGTTCGCGGGGACTGCACTAATCTATCGTAAAAACCGGGATGTCGCGAAATCACAGATCACATAACGAGAGTTCCACTGTGGTGGTATGTTATTGCCTATGCCTGCATCCAGCTGCATGTTCTCGTCGATACTATGGTCATGCAGCTGCTTCGGAGCTTTGACGCAGGCTGCATTGCTGAGGGTTCTTTGACACTTCATACCAGCCATGAAATTGTTGGCCTACATTGGCTTTTGCGGCTACCACACAAGAACCGTTCACAGTGTAAAGGAATCATCCTTATCTAAGCGGGCAAGCTCACTTGACATCTCTCAGGAGGCGCAGTTCATCTCGGAAATTGCCTAAGAGAGAGAATGTAACCCAGAGTTCTGAAGAAGCTATCTGCTAGTCAGCTCTCATTTAGCATTCATATATTTAACAGCAATATATTCGCCGTGAGGGATGCCATAGCGGGGTACTCTGTATTAATTTCTACCATCTAGGGATTTTTAACATGTGCCCAAAGCACGGTATACAAGCGCTATTGCATTCTGTCTTCCATTACATGAGGCTACAGAAGGCTGCGACACTGGGCTAAGTTGGTATTCTCTTGCAATGGGAACAGTGTGAAAAAAATGATTGAGGTAGACACAACATGAGAACTGTGTTGCATGCTCAATTCTCATTTTTATTGTGCTTTTCCCACCACAAGATAAGTTAGGTTGTCATGGCAGGGATTCTGTTTACAGATGTCCTTGTAGACAATTTGGAGAAGTTTCAAAAACTCCCACTTGTCACTTTTGTTCCCCAATAATGTAGCAATGTAACCTCTTGCAATAATATCTTTTGGCATTTTAGGTACTTTAAATAAAAAACCTGTGACATCGTGCTCTGCAGCAGGTCACTGTGGCTGCAGATCCAGTGTCTGAGATAGCATTCACCTTCGCGGGGTGTCTCCTTCAGGAAAATCCTGGGGCTTTCTGAGAATTTGTGACTTCTAGAAAATTCAGGGGGAAAAAAACTAATTTTGCACTGGAGTTGCTTTGAATCGGGGAAATTGGTGCATACGGTGGTTATAGCGAAGCTAGTGGCATGCCAGAAGCAAGTGAGGTTTTCAATAGAATCTGCGCAGTGCACAAATATAGTTGTGCCTTTTGTTGGTTTTATGAGTGTGAGACTGGCCGGGTTGGTTGGAATATCCTGAAATTCACAATTCAGCCGAATGTGATAGTGCATTTCACCTTATACAGTATACAGTTTGCTGGCTGTAGTTATTGAAAGTTATGGGTGGGCATAGTAATTTGGTTAGCTATAAACCACCATTTCTTTTTTTCCTTGCGCCTGAATCTCCGGTGTCGTAGACTGACAGGAAACGTTCATAAAAGCAGCCACGAGGAACGAGGAAAAATCAGAGAATTTGAAAGTGCCAATGTACTAGACACTAAGCTTCGAAGCCCTTAAAAAGTTTGCTCGTTTCGGTTCAACTTATTCATTGCATGTACAGTTAAATCTTGTTATAATGAACTTCAGGGGACCGAGATAAATTGTTCATTATTCTGAAAGATTGTTATGGTAAAAGCCCCAAAATTAACCATTCCACCCATCAGCCTATCAGTTTATAAGGTGTCACCGAATGGGCTATCCATGAAAACATTGCTGTTGGCTCTCAGCACATGCTATTGCTGTTTTCCATAGATTGCCCCGCCACGCACCACCAAAGCATCGTATAATATGAGTGATGCGCGCAATACAGACGCTGACACCGAGAAAACTACCGACAAAAATGTAGCTCCACGTCACCTCCAAAGCACAGTGTTTCTTGCTTTTCGTTTGTTTTTCACATTTTTTGCCATGGACACTACAACTGTCTCACTCAAGGCGGACACCTTAACTATGTCAAAGCACAAGCGCATGCACGCGACACCTTCTGGAAAGCGCACAGTGCGACCGTGTGGCATCCTGGCGAGTACAGAGGTTACATTTCACTGCGGGTGTAGCTAGTACGGCCACAGAAAGAAGTACAAAAGAAAGAGACGTGCGCAGAAAGAAGGGTGAAAGAAGGAAGAGACGTGCCTCCATTGTTAGGGGACACTTTTCTTGGTGGAGCGTGTGCATGGAAAACCTAATGTGTGGTCGTCTCCGCTTGCCCGCATTCTTTCTTTCTCGAGTGCTGTCTCGGGTCTTCAAAACCCATGTGGAACCCACGTGGAACGCATGCGGAGCCCATGCACCGTGACGTCAGCACTCTGTTTTGCTAGCCTACTGTTTCGGCTGCCGTAAAGGATACACCGAAGTCTAAGAATCCCTAGATTTCGGAATATTAGTTCGTAGTGCTAAGGCGTTAACATCACAGGGAAACTGAATAATGATCATTATTCTGAAAAGTTTGTTATTCTGAAGTTCATAGTACTGAAATATTTTTACATTGAAACTATAAGAAGTCAGCAGGGTATTTCTGAAAAGTTCGTTAATGTGTCCGTAGTAACGAGGTTTCACTCTAACACAAGTACAATTAGGTGCGCTGTGCAGCCTGCCTAGCCCTTTTCTTTGCACTTTCATTCCTAGATGCACCCTTTTGCCTTTGCAGGTTCTCGTGTTCGAGGACTCCCCCAATGGTGTGCTGGCAGCCGTGGCTGCTGGAATGCAAGTGGTCATGGTACCAGATCCACGTGTTGATGAGGACTCGCGCAAGAGTGCTACGTTGTGCTTGACCTCACTCGAAAACTTTAAGCCCGAGTTGTTCGGTCTCCCACCGTACAACCACTGTAACTGAGATAGATCATCTTCTAGTCTGTTCGTTGCATTGTTAGTTTTTTTTTTTTCGAGGAAGAGCATTTCACAATGAGAAACAATGATCTGTCTTTTGGGCCGTCTTTAGCTTCTGATATTAACATCAAGGGATATCAAAGTGCGGTGGTGATAGTCATGCTTAGTCTGTGCTGGGAACAGAATGCATTCTGTTGTACTGCTTGTCAGAGGAACGCCGGAGGCCACTGACAGGTTAAGAAAGCCTTGTGTGCATCACAGTAGCAGGGTTTGCTGTTTGCTCAGTTGCATTGTATGGACTATGTGATGAATTTGACGTGTGACTCTTTATTGCTTTAAATGTACGTAGGCAGACGTCAGCACATAGGAAATGGCATTTCCTCTTTTATATCTTATGTGGTCCTTCAAAGCTACAAATGCTGTCGCATTCATCTTTTTGCATCACAATTGCCACTCCTAGAGATCACTAGGACTAAAAGATACATGCCTTTTTTGCTGAGTTTAATGTGAATGAGTCTTTGCGTACCCCCGGCCACTTTCAAGATATTATGATTGTCATTTTGCGACATTTATACACCTTTAGGATCAGCCCAATTTACCCAGTGCATTTGCCTTCGGGATTACGTATTCATGTTTACAGAACCTGCAAATGAGTTCTATCATGCTGAATGATCTGGAGGTTGTCTAGTACCTTTTTCGTAATGTTTACAGATTTTTACTTAGCCTTTGATTTTGTTGATACTGTGTCAGATTTTACAGAAATAAATTCTCTTTGCAAAAAAGTTTTTAAATTGGTTGAACATGGGATGAAACAAGATTTCAAAAAATGCATAAAATAAATTGTAATTCTACTGGTGCCGCTCTCTTACACAGGCGCAAGACACCATATGCAGTCGAACGCTTTTATAATAAAGTGCTTGGTGCCTCTGAAATCATTCATTGTACAGGTGCACCGCACAGCTCCCAACAAAATTGGGACAGGATTCTTTTGTTATTCTAGTCATTTCATTGCAGAGGCATTCGTTGTCGAGGCACTCCACTGTGCATTCGAGTTCAATTAATTCAACACTAATGGTGCGAACGAAATTGGTCGAATTAAATAAAAATTTAGAAAAAAGTCGCAGTTCTGCCCCAAAGGCGAAGCATTGATTCCGATAGCAAATTATTAGACAGCTATATGCAGTAAGGTTAGTAGTCTTATCAGCTGCATAAACTACTGTAAACATTCACTTGCTAACTAAGTTAACAAGCACTGCTGAAGAGCATTTCACAATGAGAAACAATGATTACATCTCCAAGATGGAATCTTGGAGATGGAATCGCACATGCATTCCATCTCCAAGATGGAATGCATGCGGCCGCGCCATGCACAGCCGTGGTACAGCGGTTAGAATTTGGAGGTGTGACGAAGGAGCTGCCGCCTGCGTGCAATCGTGTGATGCGTGCCGTAGCGCTGGCTTTAGCTTTCACGTCAGCTCACTGTAGTGCTCATATACATTTTATGTTAGTGGCGTCTTACTTTTTTGCCCTTTTTTACACTAGCAGGCGAGTTGTCGAGCTATCGTGTGTAAAATAATAAGCCATTTATCATCTAAGCAGTTTTTCTTTGATTCCTAAGCACCGAGTACGGCGTTTGCTCTGCCTGAGCTGTGATGGGCTGACGCTAACCGTGCGGCTACCGCAGCTCATTACGCCACGGTATTAGAAGAAACCTAAGTGATTTTTCAGTGTCTCTATTTTTGATGCGACTAAAATAATAGTTCTTTGCAGTGGTTTATAACTTGTAGCTGCCGACCTAAGCATTATAAGTGATGGTTAAGTGTTACTCATTTACGCTTAAAATAAGTGAAATTCTATGAAAACTAGTTAGAAGTAGATTTATTATTTGAGCATTTATTATAATAAGGGTGTCTCCATGGGCCGTCTGTTGACATAGCTCTACGAGGTTCCTTTCGTGTGGTCCTTCAAAGTTTCAAGGGCTTTTTCTTTTTGCTGGTTGATGTTTGTTCTTTGTTCAATGACATTGTGTAGAAATAAAGCCTTGTCATAATTAAATATGTATTTCATTATGTTGCTTGTGAGCTCTTGCTTGTAGGAGTCGCATCCAATTAGTGCAGTGCTTCTAATGTGATGGACAGCATGTTCCAACTGAACCACATAGTAAAGTATCCTCCAAAGCTTCAACATAACAGAGGAGCTCCCTTGAAGGATATAACAGCCCGCCCCAATCACTGAACAATGTGAAGGATGAAAGTCCTTGTCTGCTTCCTCGGCTGATGTGAGGACAACCTTGAAGCACTGATCTCATTTTGTTTGGACTTTGTGCCTTGCAACATAACCGGATATGTAATAAACTGCATGTAATAACCCTTGCATCACTAATCTGCTCAGGATAGATATGACAGTTGAGCTCTCTGGATGTTTCAAGCTCACTGGAGGCCTCTTCCAGTTTGCCAGCATCTATCAGAATGTCGAAATGACTTGCCACTTTGTTGGCTCCAACCAGTGACACTAGTGTGCCCCCTGAACTATTTCCTGTAATTGGTGCTTTAACTAGGTCAGAAACTGAGGCAGTTCACAGCAGTTCAAGAATTGTGCCGACGTTGGACGATCGTTGCACCCAGAGAACTGCCAAATTATGCCAAACAGTTTCTCAAGCAGGTCTTGACTCGGGCGAGAGGTTAGAAGGTACTTGAAGCCAACCTGCTTTGTGAGGTATGCCAAAAGCTCCAAGGTTGCGTGCAAGCTCGCACGTAGTCCCTGCGATGTGCCAGATGAAAGAAGGCTTTCTTTCAATGACCCACTAGACACTTCCCATCTGTTCACGTATTTCAAGGTGTCCTTTAAGATGTGTTCTTCTTTCGAGTTTGGCTTAAGACCACCTGATGACACTCTTGATGTTATGATGAGGATCAATTGGTGCATTAGGTCAACAAACTTTTCTGTCTGCTCACTGTAAGAACAGGCATCCAATTTGACATTTGTAGAAGAAAAGGCCACGTAGGACTCCTTCACTCAAAAGGTTGAAGGCAAAATTTACCTTCATTTTTTCAAAGTTGTTAGGGTTTACATGTACATTTGTGATTTTGGGCATCACTTTGAGCGTTGTAGTGCACTTGCCCAGAGACAAGTGCTGCGCAGAGTACTGGACCAGAACTCGAAGCTTTAAGTCAGTACTCCCACAGAACATCCGCGCTGAAGGTCTTGCTCGCATTATTAAGGTTCCTGCGGTCTACAAGGCTGCACAATAGACTTTAAGAATGCCGCCACCTTCTACCGCTCTGTAGTGTACGCGGTTTGTTCGTGCTCGTCTCTATTTCTCTCTATCTCCCCCTTCCACTCTCTTTCTCTTTTTATCACCCTTCCCTCCATGCTGGGTAGCCAACCGGAACTGCCTCTGGTTAACCTCCCTGCCTTTCTGTGTATCTTTTTCTCTCTCTCCTGTCTAATCCATAAGCTATTTTAATTGGTTTCACATCCACACGACCGTCTGGCGTCTTATAGCCTGCCTTTATAAAGCCATTTCAAATGCATTTCTTGAGGTGCAGAAAATCGGGAAAAAAAGAAGTGCCTGTCATCTGCAGCTGGGTGTACAGCTGATGGCTTAATGGAAGTTTCAGTTCCCTAAATAGGAAATTGGCACCACATAGCACGATTCCAAGATGCACTGTCAGAAGTCGCATAGTTCACCCGGAGGCCAGCATTCCCCGCAAGCAGAGTGGCTTCAGCAATTATTTTCAAAAGCAACGGTGCTTTGACATTGCCTCTGGAAGCAAATACACCAAGAATCTGGTGCCATCATCCAGAGATTGGTTGAAAGATAACGACCATACCATTATCGCACGCAACTGTTTTTTCAGTGTCAGGAATGAAAGGGCCCAAGTCAACAAATCCATCAATTTTGCCAGAGCCTCTTTCAATGACAAAATTCTCCACCAACTTCATCTCTTATATTATAAGCCCACCGTGATGCTCGAATTGAGTCATCCCTTCTGTTTTTCTTGCAATGGCAGAGAGAATATTACGGTTAAAACCAAATGCGCTCTCATACTGCCTTATGTATTTCCTGAGGCAGGTGGGGCCAGGCAATACTAGGATCTTCTCCCTTTGGATGTGCTCATAGAATCGTGGGTACGGATGTGCTCATAGAGTCGTGAGTACATAGAGGACGGGGCAGATATCTGAAGGCTTACGAAAAGGGTTCAACTTAAATTGAGGACGACGCAACGAGCTATGGAAAGAAGAATGATGGGCGTAACGTAAAGGGATAAGAAAAGAGCAGATTGGGCGAGGGAACAAACGTGAGTTAATGACATCTTAGTTGAAATCAAGAAAAAGAAATGCGCATGGTCAGGACTTGTAATGAGGAGGGAAAATAACCGATGGTTATTAAGGGTTACGTACTGGATTACAAGGGAAGGGAAGCGTAGCAGAGGGCGGCAGAAAGTTAGGTGGGCGGATGAGATTAAGAAGTTTGCAGGGACAACAGGGCCACAATTCGTAGATGACCGGGGTAGTTGGAGAAGTATGGGAGCGGCCTTTGCCTTGCAGTGGACATAACCAGGCTGATGATGATGATGATGATGAAGGTACTTACATGCGACACAGCACTTCTCATTTTCACTTGTTACTCCTTTACTCCTCTTGTGGTACAAGTTGTCATTCCAACATTCCAAGTTTCTGTTCGAACACGAAAGTGAAAATTCCACACTCAGTCCAGCTCCAGGGCAAACACACAGCTTGTCAGTCTCCTGCAAAAGCGATGCTGGATTCCTTGACTTGTCTAGCAAGACCTCAACACCACGTACAAAGACCATGTTTTGTCATGCCGTCGACATCATGAAACACAACCATCTGCGCGTGCTAAAGGCTCATATTTTTCCCAGGTAAATACAAGCTATAAGCCAAATGCAAAGGTTCCTCCTCATTGAAATGATGTCTTGCCCACTGGTTAGGTAGAAGTGGCAGGTTTAACCATTCAGAAATGCACTCGGACCAATCTTCAACGCTCTTCTACTACCACTACTTCAGCATTTTGACAAGGCGATTCGTTCATCCATCTTTTTCTGGATGATGAGGGTTGTGAACCTGACCTTTCCTGCGTCTTTCTTTTCTTCAGAACTGGCTTAGATATGTCAGCACGTTAGGAAAGTTCGTAGTCTTGCAGTACAACAGGCCTACTTAGATCTAAACACACCAGCTCACCTAGTATGACATGCTCGAAGTGCCACGACACAAACTGCTCTTCAAAATGGAGCTCACACACTGCTGCATTTTGGTCCAATATCTTGTCCACTCTTGATGTATTTGACTGCCACTGAATAAGCAGATTCACTTGTTTCGGCATGCCGAAAAGTGACAGTTTTCTTTTGCCGGACTTGTACCCTGTAGAGCACCTAGGAACGTAGCAGAGGCTTTGCCGCCAGCTCATCGTGCAAAACTGGACAGCAAACAGCGGAACGCAGATTTTCATAGAAACTATTTGAAAACACTTCAAAATCCCAGTACGAGCTACTAAGTGCAGTGACAGACAGTTGGACTCGCACAAGACTTTTTGCGAGCTGTTTCAAGTTCATCTGGTAGCTTCCCTGCATGCATATTCGCCTCGACTCTACATGTATTTAACGGCGAGTGACACCTAGCAGATGCATCGCCAAGTAGCACTGGCGCTTCTCGTAGTGGCCGCTTGGCGGTAATCACCGTTCAAAGCTCTAGCCACTGTAGCCGTGGCCAGAGTTGAAGCGAATACGCATGCTCCCCTGCCCCCCTTCCCCATACTAGCGCATGCACATTACACTCCCCCCTTGCACATGCAAAAAGTTGGGGCACACCCTTCCCTTGCAGGCCTTCCTTCCTTGCATGGGCGAAAGACAACACCGCACCAAACTGCCATCCTTCTCGGCTCGACATGCTTTTCCTCACACCTACAGCATACAGCACAAAGCCACGATCTTATCGCACTTGGACTTTATACGGAACCTCACAGCGAGGGCGGAATTTTTCTGGAGGTCCATATAACATATAATTGCTATCGCAATAAAATCTAAACATAGTGCTGATTCACTTGGCAGTATTTGCCCGACTCTAACATGCCCCCTAATCAAGCATTCAACCATGTTTTACGAGTTCAAAGTTGAAACATAATGTAAAAATTACAATGGTGTTCTTAAAGTAAGCATTGAACATGCACTGTCTTTTTAGCAGGAAAAACATAGCATGCCCTCCTATCCTGGCAAAAGAAAATGAAATCATTTCAGTTTTTCAATTTACTTCAGAGCAGAGGGCTAGCAGCCCCTCTTTCTTGGGGGGGGGGGGGGGTACTCACAGAGTTCCACATTGAAAACTTGGCACCGCGGAACTAACAGAACGGGCTCCCTTGCTGCCCTGTGATCGACGTTTATGCTTCAGAGAATGGCACTTTATTTACTTAATGTCCGTTGTCATCACTTTAACAGTGTCTATGAAGAACCGCGACATCTGGTCCCCCGTAATGTCCGTAGCATGTTTGATATTCTGCATTCATCAAGTGACTCTGCAACAATTTCAAACGGGATAGTTGTCCACATCTAGACTTCGCTAATTAGTCCTGTGACACATGCCATTCTCTGGAACACCAAGAGGACAATACACAACTTGTTGCTGCTAGCTTAATATCTAAAATAACTTATAGCTTAAATGTACTTTTGTAATAAAACTAAAAGCAGCGCGTCGTTGTTGCGCTATGCGCGAACTAGCTCTGCCGCCATCTATGGTCGTCATCTTGTGATAGTAATGACTGGCTCTGTCTGTAGGCTGTTCCGAATGCAGTTTTGGTTTTATTTGTCTCTAGTTTTATATTTAATTGCACTACTCAAGCAATTTCCTAATGAATTTCTCTTGGAAAAAAAAGACATGCGTGTTAAAATTAGGTAAATACTGTAATAATTCATTGTGAGCTACCGTTTTCCCTTTAAAATCTTCCCAAGACATGCCAAAAATAGGTGTATTCGATGAGGGACGATGCCTGTTCAGTGCATTCCCTGCACCTTAAGCGCTACCGAGAAGAACGCTACTGCTGTTGGCATCATAACTGTGGTCAGCATTATGGTCGGGTGTGTGTGTGATGACCAGCTAAGTACGAATTATTTTGCAAAGGCGAATTTCAGGATCGAAATAACCAAAGTTTGATCCCCTAGAAATGTATGGGCTCCAGCCAGGACCTTTGGTCGAGATCGAATTGAAGAATCAAAGTAACAGGAGATGAAATAACAAATGTCTGCCGCACTTAGAGGGGCATTTGTTTTAAAGACGTTTATTCAGAAAAGTTCCTCAAGGAGGTGGATCAGCAGTAGCAAAGTCACTGATCTAAAAACAATATTTTGCTTGTCAGTATTTGCTGTGCCATGTTTGTTGCTGCTTGTGTTCTGTTAAAGTGATGCACCATTAATAAAGCACATACCATGTATGTTGCATGGGGTGTGCCCTCAGGGCAGACTTGAAATTCTGGCAGAACCTACCTCGCGATGAATTTCTACATTAATGCGATTAGCATTGAAGCAGTTTAGCAAAACACTATGTTGCCACTGCAGAGATGCATCATGCACGAGGTGTGTATACAGTCAGGCTCCCCTCTCGCACTTTCCTCTGGGTGCATTCAGAGTGATATACTGATATAACTCTGAACTCGGAAACCAGACTCTTGCCGTGCCTTTCAAGTAGAAAATCTCGTTGCCTAACATAAGAATCTGATCTCGCCTGTCGTTTTCGCTGACACACTCATGCATCTGGAGCCAGTCTTCGACGTCAAGGTTGTCGGCACCTGTAAATGTGCCGGGGTCGCGGGGCTAAGCCAAGATGACAGTTGACATAGTGGTTATCGTCATGGTCACTGTTGCTGCAGCCTCTTCGTTAGTTGGCATGGTGGTAGCGGCCAGGCTACCTCTGCTCCAGAGCTACATCTTGCATTAGATGTACCGCTGTGATGCAGGTTTTTTTCCTTTCTTTAATGTTTCAGACAGTTCCCTGAGGTGGAGCCTCCAAGAACCGAATTAAGGACAAAGCTGTTTGTTGCAAAACGTACACAATGCTTTTAATGCAACTTGTGCAAAAAGGAATATATAAAGCAAACACTCAATGAAAATTCACAGCAAGAAACCAATACACTCAAAACTAGAACAGACAAAACTAGAACAGCTAGAACAGACAATATCTATACCACACGAGCTGGGGCAGACCATGAGTGTGATCGCAGGCAACAGTTCAACGTGGAGGGGCGGAGGCGAGGCAACGAAAGAAGCGGTGCTGGTCTCGCCAAAAGGTCGATGTGGTTGACCAACAAATGGGCGACCAGAGAGTAGCAATGCCGGCTTGGAGATGGGACACAGGCGGCCTGTTAGCACATGCAGATGGAGGCAGCGTTCTGGCCAGGCAGTTGGGCGCAAACTCAGGCCCGTAGCCTGACTGCTCGCACTCTGCCTGCAGGCGAAGAAGTTTGCCGGCCTCAGGCGGCACTCTGTAGTCCCGGGCTGTCCACAAATTGTCTCTGGTCTGACTAGCCCTGAAAGAAGAGTGTCTCACAGTCACATGATCCAGCTATCAGGGACTATCTGAGGCGTCGTTCGAAAGCACTGTGACCAGAAATCACTCTCCTGGCTGCCGCCATCTGCTCCTAGCTACTTGTATATAGCCCCTTACTCAGCAAATTCATTAGAGCGTTTTAGAACTGGGCCCCAAGACGAAAGCAGGACACAGCTTAGCATGCGGAGAACGCAAGGCAGCCTTGGGTTGTTGCATTAGGCTCAACCCAAAGACTCTAAACTTGAAAAATAGCGGGGGTTCCCAAGCTGCCTTGGGTGGCTCGCACGGTTGATGAGCAGTCGCTTGAACACAAATTATTATGACGGCACATAATATAATGATTTGTGTTGAATCTGTGAGCCACGAGCTAACAAATTCATCGTCACATTTAACTCTGCACATTCAAAACTAATTAAGAGGGCGATTATAAATCTCTGCCCCAAGAATGCCTTGCAAAAATTATGCACCCACATAATGAATACCAGTTTAAGCCAAAATTGCACTCATCTCTCAGAGGCAGGGTACCTGGAACAGATGTTGATTTTTGTAGCCGAAAAGCTTCTCAAGACCATAAGGGCGTCTAGTAATCTTGTACATCTAGCCCACAAAGAAAAAGGAAAGATTACGGTAATCCCTTATATTCATAGAGTACCGCACCATTTAAAGAAGACAGTCCAACATGTTGACGTAATGGTGTTGGGTCTCTGCCCCCAAAAAACTGCCATACAAGATGACAGACACAAAAAACAGGGAAAAGAAATTGTGCAACAAGCAATATCGCACCGAGTATATAGCGTATAATGAAGGCGTAGTCTACTGCATACCACTGTCATGTAAACGCTTTTACATAAGACAATCAGGTCGTTCCATTAATGACAGGATGCACAAGCATACAAGTAATGTTAAAAATAAGACAGGTGGCTGGTTAGCCATTGACTGCAGAGATTATGGATAGAAACCTAGGCTCGACCAGTGCACGGTAAAAGCAAGAAGCAAAAATGATTGACTCGTTTGATAACAGAAGCACATAATGTGTCTAAATTAGAAGCTGAATGCATCAGTGAGGTGTGAATTGCACTGTCAGCAAAGAGAGAGCTCTTTTTGAGTGGATGTACACTTGTGTAAAGATGTAAAGGACGTGTGCTGTGTTATAGCAAGTGTATAAAAGGGTCATATTCTTTGCAAAATGAAATTTGCAGTTTGCACCTCGTGTGTCCCATCGTTCTTGTGTTGTGTTTGTTGTGCGCAACACTGTACATACTTGTGGCATATCAACAGACCCAAGTAGCTACCTTTGTGGCATATTATTGCAAGTTATGAATTGGACGTGGTGAGTTTGCAAGGCATATTGACTTGTAACAAACTTTATGGATGGTAACGGTTTCAAAATGGTGTGTCATGAAACTTCAGGTGCAAATTTACTGTTATCTTTATTTTTTACCTAAACATTGTGTTATGCACTGAAGCTCGAAATTAAATAAAGCCCCAATTTATTTTGTCATGCACTTTAGGATTATCTTGAAACTGCCATCACCCTCTAAATTATTTCAAGTGGATATGCCTTGTGAACTTGTTTGCTTCAAAATTTTTTCAATCTGTGCTGTAAGTGAATTGGTGACAAACTTCATTCACGTTCGATTCTGTAGCATTCATCCGGCACATGGCTTCAGCTCGCAGCGCGATCATTTCTCAGTGCAAATGAGGTAATATGCTTCTCAGTGTTCAAGAATCTGAGGCATTCAGCAGATCTGCACCCTTTGGACTACCATGCACATGCTTACAAATTAAAAGAGGCACTGAAACATTTTGGAACTTTGTGTAAAAAAGCATTAATTTCCAATCTGTGCCACGAATGCACAAGCCTTATGTTATTCTGCTGCATGCCACAAGGAACCTACACACATGGTCTCTGACACAGCTTTCAAAACCCATGCTCATTTTCTGCCTTAAGCAACGTCAGTGATAATGTTAGATAAAATGTGATAGTCCACAGATGCCATCGGGTACACGTGTCCGGCCCCTTCCAGATTTTCTATAAAATAGTGAAGGGCTCAAGTGGAAGTTGTTGATTTGGACATGCGCTGCCTGTTCTGTCAATTCTTCTTTGTCAGGTGCCAGCCTTGAAGGGTTTTATTGATTGAAGGGAATATGTCCTCTAGGCCTAGTACGAGAAATGGGAGAGGGAAGTAGGTGTGCCAGGAGTGAAAGGAACACTGAGGAACAGGATCTATACAACTGGCGCAATAGCTTGCGGAGTCCTTGGCAAATACCAAGAGAGACTCTAGGTGGGTGCGGCGGCCCTGTAGACCACCAACTAGTCGGATCCGTTCCTTGTAGCTCGGCACCTCTTCCTGGCAGGGGTGCTTTCTCCACGCCATTGTGTGCCAGGTGGGCTTCTTGGCCATGGGTCGTACAGTTTGCTTGCAGTCAGACAGTTGCGGCTTATGGGAATGCCATACGTGCGTAGTTGTCAGCACACATGTCTTGATGACATGCCTCGGCTCGACATCTTCTGTAAGTGTGCCACTTTTCTGGCATGTTGTCTCGTGTGAGGGAAAAGCGCCAGACTGCAGCTAGAAAAGAAACACTTAATTCTACAACACGGGGTGGACCAGGAGGCAGTGCATGGTGATTTGGAGGTCTACAGCATCGCACAGCAGTAAATGCACAGGGTTACCATATAAGCAGACAGCAGAAAGAAGAAAATTGATAGAAAAGTCGCACTTCCGCCCAAAAGATGGCACATCGATTGCAACAGCAATTAGTGGACAGCTATATAAAGTAAGAATAGTAGTTCCATCGGCCATATAGACTTGTAAACATAGGCATACTAACTAAATTAACAAGTAAGGTGCCACTCACGCACAAGCAGACACATCTCACTCGATGACCGCGGGAACTCGGTGTCCGAGCGCTACAGTGAGGAAACGCAGCCGCAGCATTGAGTGAAGTGACCTTCGTGCTGCCGCTCGCATTAACGTGAACTAAGCTGCGAAAATACAGCGCAGCATGAACTCTGTACTTGTCGCAGATGGCTTTCAATTAACTCTTTCCTTACTGCCTCATACAGCATCGATCACTACTGATCGATGGTTTTGAACACGACCTACTGCATAAAAAATACAGTAGGTCATGGTTTTGAATGCCCCGCCAAAAATAAAACTCTGCACTGGATACCTGGCTCCATCTGGCCAGTAATAGGATAACTACTGCGCATTTTATATTATATGTTTTTTGCGTTCACAGGTGCGAGGGCTTCTGCGGAAAAAAAAAAAAAAAAGCAGCGAAGGAGATAGCGCGGAGTTTTCGCAAGATGCCGCCGAAAACGCGTCGCGCGCCACTGAAGAAGTCTTCTCAAAGTGATTCCGCTGCTTCTGATGCCAATATTCTCGATATGAGTAGTAGTAAGGAGTCCATAGGGGACATTGGATCATTTGTATTCGACTTTGACAGTGTATGATTCGTCTACGCAGTCCGAACTTTCAACTAGTGTGGCAAGGTCCATAGCAAGGTAAGCATAGTTGCGGACGTCAATGTTGCTGTTATAGGGTGCGCGTGCTTGTAAGTGACGACACTTGTTTACATTTTTCTTTTAGGGTGTCAACTACATACGGAGGCAATATTTTGCCAAACACATGGTGCCGAGCCAAGTTCTCACCGAAACGTGCACCCGGCGTACACCCGGATGCGACACGCCGGAGTGAGAAGCGGAGGTTAATTTTTAGTGCACTGGACAAGTTCATGTTTTTTACCACTGCCCTGATTGCCACTTTCTGTGCACACACCAACAAGTATGCGTGGATGAAGATTTTTGAGAAGCCCAGCTATGCTCAGCCAGATGGCTCTTGGCTAGAGGTCACGCCCCTAAGAAGTTGCGTTTCATTGCACTGTTGATTTATATGGGCATTGTGCAACTACCTCGGCTCCATTTGTATTGGAACATTGGAATAATCTACGGCAGTCTACTCCCAGAGAAGGTCATGAACAGGAAGCATTTCTTGTCCCTGCTTGCTTTTTTGCATGTCGCGGACCCTGAGGATGATAGTGCTGCTTCAGCTGGCAAACTGAATTCCCACTACTTCGACAGGTCAATGAGGCGTCGACACAACTTTTTCAGCCACGGGAAGCCATTTCAGTCGATGAAAGAATGGTGAAATCTAAAGCACGCTTGGGAATCGGGCAATATATTCGTGACAAGGTGACAAAGTGGGGTTACAAATTGTGGATTTTAGCTGAGTCAGAAAACTGGATACACACTGCAATTCATTTACACGGGCAAGTAGGAAACACTGGGACCGCATAAATTGACTTTTGATGTAGTCGGTAAACTTTGCGACAAATATTTAGGACAGTTATACAAAATTTATGTGAACAATTTTTGTACTTCGAAGCACCTTTTCAAACAACTCCTTCCGTGAAAAACGCTGGCAAGTGGAACAACGGGAAAAGATCGTCGAGGCTTCCCTGGCGATCTGAATGATTCAAAATGGGAAAAGAAAGCTCAACGTTGAGACATTCGTTGGATCAGGGAAGGAAACGTCTTAATTGTTTCTTCAGTGGAAAGACCGTCGGGCTGTAAGTCTTGTGAGCACCATTAATACAGCCACTGAACATGTCCCTGCAAACAGACGTGCAAAAGTGGGCAACAAATAAAGCGAGAGGACCATAAAAAAGCCCTTGTTGGTGCATGAGTACAACGCAGGTATGCTAGTCTTTGACAAATCTGACCAGATCATTGGCACATACAATGTTCTTCATAAATGTGTGCGCTGGTGGAAAACACCGTTTTTCCACTGCATAGATATTGCTTGTGCAAATAGTTTCATTCTATTTCAAGAGCACCCTGATATTCCTGAGCTACGTCTGAGTGCCCGCTTTGACCAGCTTTCTTTCCAAGAGATGCTCATGAGGCAAATTTTGAATCTTGATGATCAATCAGCCAGCATATCTTATCTGCCACCCGACTGGGTTCGCCGCAAGCCTGAGAAGGTTGACAACCGAAGGAACTGCAAGCAGTGCCATGAGAACACCAAGTTGCTGCATGACCATTGAGCTTCAGTCCCCATTTACGGGCTGCTTGAGTATTTTTCGCTAGGCTTTTGTATTTGCGAACTAGCACTACCCGAGTATGGCGACCTTCGAGTACACACTGACAGGCTTCGATAACTTTCTCGAACGGTGGTGCTTCGCTTTCGTCGAGCCGATGCCTGCACACTCGGGTGTGCTGCCTCTGTGGTCTGGTGCCGTCCTGCATACTGGTGTTGCCTTGCGGTCACGTGTTCTGCAAGCTCTGCAAAGGTGAGATCGGAAATGAAGCAATGTGCCCACAGTGCCCTTTCGACAGCTCGACGTTCTCCAACGCCAACATTGTGACGCTAAACTTCTCGCAGTGCGACTTGGAACAGCGTCACGTTTTGCAGCACCTGTGAAGTGCACCTTTGTTTTACCACTACGCGTAACTGTTTCACCGATTGGGACATGCATCATGGGTGCTGAGGTCAAAGGTCGCCTGAAAATGTACTTTTTTTACCTAGAGTGCTCAAATTTTCAGGAAGTGTACCTGAGGACACGGACAATCATTTGTATATTCCAGTGTTTTTTTTTTTTATTCTGTGTAATCAAGTACAGTGGCAATTTTGTACCTTCGCCTGTATGTTTTCCTTCCTTTTCTTCAACTTTCAGAAATAAATATTGAAAAATGTGGAAGTGATTTCTTTGTACTTTATTACATTGGAAAGGCAAAACAACCAGCTACATTTTCATGTATAACAATCTGTTGTACAACAATATGTCCCCAAGAAAAAGAAACATTAGCTAGACACATAGCAAAAACGGCCGTTTTCCACGGTAAGGAAAGAGTTAATACGCAGTGGCCGCCACCCGGAGTAGAACGCCTCTCCCCCTCTCTACACTCCCACCCCGAAGCCATGCGCGCGACAGAAGGCGGCGCACTTCCTCCCCGCTTTCCTCCATTGCATTGAGCCGCGATCACGGGTTCACCCTTGCGCACTTTCACTTGCACATGCAGCATACGGCGCGCAGCGACGATTTTGTTGCCCATGGACTTTATGCAGAACCTCACGGCGACGGCGACGGCAGAAATGCGCCTGGAGTATCCATATTGTCAATAAAAAAGTTAAAACCTGGAACACCATTTTGAGAACTGCGATGATTTCCAAGTGGGGAATAAGTGTTGAACAAATAATCTTTTTTTTTTTACAATCTTCTGCCACTACCAATACTCTTCATCAGCGTCTCCTAGACGGCTCTGATGACATTCTGCTGCTGAGCACAATTAAAGTCGCGGGCCCGACTCGGTTGCATTCCGATTGGGGCGCAATGCGTAAACACTCGTGTATCTATTTTGAAGTGCATATGTTAAAGAGCCCTAGTTTGTCAAAATTGTCCCTTACTAGGTTGTCGTATATCTTGCAGCCCGTGTTTTGCTCTGGGGTGTAAACACTATAACTTGATTTTTCTTTTAGTGCTTTCTCTCTAATGTGCGTAAACATAATACAATTCCTGTATTAGCCCAGCCCAGGGCAGTATGACACCTTTCATATCTGCAGAATCAATCACTCTGGAAACTGTTAAATCAAAAAGTTCCTGTGCGCTAGCGTCAAGGCTGCATGCACGTGCAATCAACTCCGTGTGTACAGAGAGAGAGAAAGAAATAATTGAGCGTTTGCCCATAAAGCACCGCTAATCATTTGTGATTTTTTTAGCCGGCATCGCGCGCAATAGAGCTAGCGGTGGACAAAGGATCATGTTTTCTTAAAAAGGAGGGTAATTTGTAATCACTTGTAGCTTACTTAATATTAGTCGCTTCACTTAAATTGTGGCACAAATGTTTTACTTTAACTGCACTTACGTGCCTACAAAATTGGTCCAAACCACTTCAGGGACCCTTTAAAGGCATGTTGACATGATTGTTTATTTCTTTTCTTTCTTTAAGATTAAATGAAAGTCAGGGAACTGCAAACCTTAGAAAAAATTATGGCAGAACTCGCAGTTTCCTAAATATTTCATTATAATAGCTTTTCCACAGCTAGTTATGGTTTCGTTTCTAATGTTACTGTGTTGTGATGTCATCTTGCAGTATGTGGTCACATGGGATCAGGACATTGCTGTTTTGACACTCGCTGTGGCCTACTGCAATGCTGCTACAAAATCGGCCCTTACAATGAGAAGCTGCATAGCAGATGACCAAGCAAGTGTCAAAGCTTAGCTTCCTGCTGTAGAAGTGAAATAGACCGACGAGGACCTTGCTACTGATGTTGCAGTCACAAGCTATTGAACGTATTTTCACACCCACTGCAAACACAAATTATTACACCACTCTCCACTAAATTTAGTTTTATCATATCGAATATCTTAAACATCACTTTGCGAGGCATTAACTGTAATGGACAAGAGCATGTATTTTTCCAAATACTATCAGTTTATTGTTCAGAGAAGAATGAGCCATGAAATGCAGTTAACGCTACTGCAAAATGGAATCCAATTCGCATCCAACAGACCCTAATGTTGTCCATGGCCCGTTGGTGAAGCATGCTAGAAAATTGAGGTGAGTTGATGTGTGCTATGGTACGCTTTTCCCGAAGTGCCACCCTTTGTGGCTGCCCATTTAGCCTACGAGGCAAAGCAGCCCTGGTCGCAGTACAAATTCCTTTACTTAGTGCATTACTGCTGGAAAAGGGGTGCACAATTCCATTTAAATTTGCACTCTTTTCACTGTGAAGAAAGTACATGTTGAAACGGTGCTGGTCATGTCAATGAGCATAGCTATGGAACAGGAGAGACTGTCATTGTATGGCGTTGCTCATAAGGGTGTCTGCACACGTGCATCTCGCTCAGCTAGCTACCATAATTCTGTAAACTCATCGTGCTATGGTCTGTTACCCAAGAGGAACCATGCAGTCATGTGTAAATGTGACAGTTTGTACAATTGAACAGTAAAAGGAACAGACCCGAGCTGCCTTGACAGCTCTACAGGATTACAAGTGGGCGCCTACTATTACTGTACAAATGCAACAGGTCTGTATGTGTACAGGTCACAGGAGAAGCTGCCTTACTACCTAGAACTGAATCTCTGGACCCAGACAGGCCACCAATGGAAACTGACCCTGGCAACCTTGAACACTCGAACTTTGTCGAGCGAGGCTAGCTTAGCAGGAATCTTTGAGGAAGTATCAGGCATTGTTTGGGATATCATTGGCCTTAGTGAGGTTCGAATTGGTGAGGATTATACAGTGCTAATGACTATGTTCTCTGCTATAGAGGTCTCCCAGATAAGAAGCAATACAGAATCAGAACTAGTTTTATTTTCCTCAAGGAAAGGAAAAATGGACCCCAGACAAAAAGCTGCTCATTGAGCAGCTTGACGAGGCCTGAGTACGAGGTAGGATTCTTCATCCATAAGGAAGAACTTTCTACGGCTCGTTTCTAAGGCAACACCGCATTCACTAGAGGCGCTTTTGTGCCACTTTGAAGCATCGAACTCGTGGCTGAGTGGTAGCGCCTCCGTCTGACACTCCGCAGACCCTGGTTCGATTCCCACCCAGCCCATCTTGCAAGTTGTTTTTTATTCATGAAGTGCCTCCCGGGATTTAACGCTCACGGCCAACGCCGACGACACCGGCTTTTCTGCGACACGAGCTCCTTAACGCTGTCGCGTTAATAGTGGGCAACATCAACTAATGCTACACCATTAATGAGAGGGTAGCAGTAGTTGTCGTCAAACTTAATAAGAGATATAGATTAAAGGAAGTACAAGCCTATGCTCCAACATCCAGTCATGATGATGAAGCAGATCAGTTTTATGAAGATGCTGAATTAGTGATGAGAAAAGTGCAAACTCATTATATTGTAGTTATGGGCGACTTCAAAGTGAGCAAAAAGCAGGCTGGTGAACAAGCAGTTGGCAACTATGGCATCGATTCTAGGAACGCTACAGGAAAGATGCTGGTAGAATTTGCAGAAAGGAATAAGCTGCGAATAATGAACGCCTCCAGGAAGTGTAGTACCAGAAAGTGGACCTGGAGAAACCCTTATGGTGAAACAATGAAATAGATTTCATATTTTCTGCCGATCCCAGCATAGCGAAGGATGTTGAAGTGTTAGCTAGGTAAAGTGCAGTTGGTGAGGTCTAGCATTCATCTCAATTCGAAGAGAGAAAGAGTAAAATTGGTTGGGAAGAAACGGGCCAACCTAGATGCAGTAAGGGTAAAAGCAGACCAATTCAGTCTGCTACTTGTAAACAAATATGCAGCCTTAGAACAGAGAGATGAAGATGACATTGAAGTAAAAAATGAAACCGTAACTAGGCTGGCTTCAGAGGCAGCAAATGAAGTGGGAGGTAAGGCACCAAGGCAGCCAGTAGGCAAGCTCCCCCAAGTAACAAAGGTGCTAATAAAGAAACGACAAAGAATGAAAGTATGCAATTCAAGAGATAAGCTAGAATTCGTGGAACTTTCAAAACTGATCAACAAGGAGAAAATAAGGGATATTCGAAATTGTAACGTGAGAAAGACGTAATAAATGGACGCAGCATGAAATCAGTTAGGAGACTTGACATAGGAGAAACCAAGATGTACGCACTGAAAGATAAGCAAGCTGATGCCATCAGCAATCTCGAAGGTATAGTAAAAGCAGTGAAAGAATTCTATACTGACCTGTACAGTACCTCCATTCGAAGCAGTAATGAACAGGTTGCAGAGACTCCTTCTATAACTAGCGATGAGGTTAGAAGGGCCTTGCAAGACATGAAAAGGGGAAAAGTGGCAGGAAAAAATGGAATAACAGTCGATTTAATCAAAGATGGAGGAGACATGCTTAAAAACTGGCGGCTCTCTCTACGAAGTGTCTATCAACTTCAATGGTCCCAGAGAACTGGAAGAATGCAAACATTGTACTAATCCACAAAAAAAGGAGATGTTATTAAATAATTGAAAAATTATAGGCCCATTGGCTTACTCCCAGTATCATATAAAATGTTCACCAAGATAATTTCCAACAGAATAAGGGCAACAATGGACTTTTGTCAACCAAAGGAACAGGCTGGCTTCAGGAAGGGATACTCTACAATGGATCACATTAATGTGATTAATCAGGTAATTGAGAAATCTGCAGAGTACAGACAGCCTCTCTATATGGCTTTCATAGATTACGAAAAGGCATTTGATTCAGTAGAGATACCAGCAGTCATAGAGGCATTACGTAATCAACGAGTACAGGCCACTTACGTAAATATCTTAGAATATATCTACAGAGATTCCAAAGCTACCTTAATCCTCCACAAGAGC
Organism: Dermacentor andersoni; assembly: GCF_023375885.2. Taxonomy (NCBI): domain Eukaryota; kingdom Metazoa; phylum Arthropoda; class Arachnida; order Ixodida; family Ixodidae; genus Dermacentor; species Dermacentor andersoni. The sequence goes on from NC_092821.1 coordinate 74,842,338, forward strand.
AGTAGGAAGATACCTATAAAGAAAGGGGGCAGACAAGGAGACAATTTCTCCAATGCTATTCACTGCGTGCTTGGAAGGCTTAAGAGTAAGGCTCGATAGCGAATATCCCAGCAACCTTCGGTTTGCCAATGGCATTGTTCTGTTCAGCAATACTGCAGACGAGTTACAACAAATGATTGAGGACCTTAACAGAGAGAGTGTAAGAGTGGAGTTGAAGATTAATATGCACAGAAAACAAAGATAATGATGAATAGCCAGGCAAGGGACAAGAGTTCAGGATCGCCAGTCAGCCTCTAGTTTGTGAAGGAGTACGTTTACCTAGGTCAATTACTCACAGGGAACTCTGATCACGAGAAGGAAACTTACAGAAGAATAAAAATGGGTTGGGGCGCATACGGCAGACATTGTCAGCTTCTAACTGGAAGCTTGCCATTATCATTGAAAAGGAAGGTGTACAATCAGTGCATTTTACCGGCGCTGACATATGGGACGAATAACTTGGAGACTGACAGAGCTTGTGAACAAGTACCACGCAAAGAGCGATGGAACAAAGAATACTAGGCATTCACGGGCACTAGTTTGAATCGGTTGGTGCAAGACAGGGGTACTTGGTGATCGCAGGGCGAGACCTTCGTCCTGCAGTGGACGTAAAATAGGCTGATGATGACCTGAGAACACACACTTTTAGCTGCTCTTGCACTGGCATGCAAATGCCACGACACTCACTCTTGCTGTCGGCTTCAAGAAGTCCAGACACAACATTCTGGTCTAGCTTTTTTTGCACTTGATTAGTTGCCAACACCACACAGCAAACCATCACAAAATGCGCATCAAGTGGAATGCAGCTACATCGTGAGGAGCACTTTAGTAAGAGAGTTCTGGCAGGCAGATGATCATTAGTAGAACTTGAGGCCAAACTTTGGCCAGCCGACAGTTCTCTCGGAATGCAACGCACTCCCTTCTTTGGCAGCGGAAGATTAGAACCAAGTAAATGTAAAAAATCCATGGTGCCATAGAAAGTTACCGTGCAAACTTTAGGGTGTCATCACCACCAGTCTTTACATCTTTGTGTCATTTTTAGATTACCAAGTCTCTTCTCGCATTGAAAGTGCCTGTGGCGACCACCTTACACTGCTTAACCTCGTCTTTCCTCTCCTTTTGTCTCTCTCTTGCCATTGCACAAGTGTAATTCACTAATACTGTTTAACTCATCAGATCTTGAATATCGGAGGTGGCGGTTACACCTTACTGCAAGCCACTGATGCACGGGTCATCAAGCCACGCAAAAACTGTCTGGTCAAAAACCGACTTGTTTGAAGTGGAAAAAGAAGTGTATGTGTGTGAAGTTGGTCACGTGGCAGAGGTAGAGAGGGAATGGGCGAACTTACAAGAACTTGCGCAGTCTATAGTAGGATGCAACTTAAAGAAACAGCACTTCGCAACCAAGGCACATGGACCGCGCAGGGTTGTGTTACTCCGCTAGCCAATCACAGAAGCAAACGAAGTCATCGTCATGCAACGTTTTCAAAACGACGTCGTCTGCTGTTCTGGAGTCTTCATTCGCGGAAGCAATGAGGTGTGCAACAGACGTAGACAAAGTGTATGGAGTCTGAGCATTTCCCTGCCGAGTCCATTTTACTTATGAAACTTCAGTGCCAACAGAAGTGAAACGCTATAGTAAATAGTTGCAGTGAAGCAAGCACTTTCAGTTCAATAAAAAATTAGGCTTTTACCATTCCACTATAATAAACAAGTGAAAACGTATACAATTACGTGCTTATATCATTTTTGTGATTACCGCTTTATTTAGGTAGCAGGGAAAGTTTGAAGTACATACTTGCAGCCTCGCCAAGGAACAGTGGCTGGCAGTTATGAGAGCATGGGCGGGGCTTCACTGCAGACTTATGTTGCATCCGACTGTAGAAGCCAGTCGGAGATGGGAAGGAAGGAGTGAGCAGCACAATTGCTAAAAGGTGCTCCAGGGAGGAAAAGGGCGGCAGCACTGAAATGCTATCGCCAGTCTTCTGCGAGCTACCATCTGTTGTACGTCGATCCTCGAAGAGGGAGGATGCATGTTGAGCAAGCTAAAATGATCCACAAAGCTTAAGAGGTGCAATGTGATGCTAATGCATTTACCCCTACCTCACCACTGCTGTTTAGGCACCCTTTGGGATAAGTAAGCGAAAGAGGGCTACTTCAAATTTCAAGTAGTGGCTGATAAGACAGTGAAGAGAAACATGTTGACTTCTTTTGAATCTCAACTTTAACTTCCAGTAACCGTTACTAGAAAACAGTCAAATTTTCGTTTTTTTTTACACCAGTATGTCAATGTTATGCAACTTTTGAAGTATTTCGCAATTGGCTTGCAGCTGAGTAAGACTCCTTTACAACACGATGTAGTCCATCTTTACTAATATGGCAACAAAATCTGACATCACAGTCAGCGGGCACAAGAAATTCCAAGGGATCATCACAGCCAGCCTCATTTATAGAACCATCTCGCATCCCAAAAGTGGTTTTTCCCATTATTGTAGAGGGCAATTGGCTAATTGAGCCTATTTTTATCTTCAGTGTCCCTTTAAGCCCTTTACTGTCGGCACGCATAAATACCTGAAAATTTTTTATCGAAATGTGCTGAACATATCAAAGAAAATCAACAAAAAAAATGACTTTTTGGGGGATACAGGGGAAACATCCGGCTCAAAGTAGGCTCCACCCCAAGCTACTGATAACTTTTGAAGTTTGCAGACAGCCATCATTGTAAGTGAACCATAGGTGCACATTTCATTTGCTTTAAGTCACGTGACACCACTGCAGCCACCATCTTGCATCGATCGGTCTGTCTCCAGTGCTTTCAAAAGCAGGCAAGTTCCGCGCCAAACTTATTCCTCGTCCCGTGTTTCTGCTCTAAACAAGTAACACTTGCTGCCTGTGTAGTGTTGGCCGAAGACACTTCACCAGAAACTTCAAACTCAATACCAAAACTCTGCAAGAAAAAAGTTTTTCTGGTACATTGTTTTTCGGCAACACTTGTCAAAGGGTTACCATGTCTAATGTGACGAATCACAGGGTGAAGGAGAAATCAAGGCTTGTTGCAGCAACATGCACTTCGCTTTTGGCAACCCCTTTATGGTGAAGCACATTGAAACCTAAAGGAGATGCACCAGATCATTGTGGGATGAGTGTTTAATGGAGGCGAAAGTGATGATCCAATGTCCAGAGGCGTGCCTTGCGCACTTCGAGAGCTTGGGTCCGTCATGTAAGAGCAAGGGCACCATCCGATGCAGGAGCCAGGCGATAGTGGTGCAGCCAAGCCAGGAAGGTGAAGGCGGCGTCTTGGGACACACTCCCTCTGCCAACAGCTGGGCTTGTCATTCGCCACCCGTGGGTCCGGCCTACTTGGACCTCTCACGCATCTTCCTGCGCTTGCGCTTCAACCTTCGCATCCGCTTCTTACGCCACTTGGCCCTCATTGCTGGCACGTACCTGTTAGAAACAAAACACGGGTTGGACTCTGCGCAAAGCACAGCCTTGTAGCCCAGAACATGCAAAAGTTGACTCATGTCGGCCAATGAGACTGTTTTGCATTTCAAAAAGTGGGGAGTGTTCTGTTCACTCATTGTGTGTTAGTAAAATACTTCTGTCATGCTTACGTTTAGTCTGTATTGCACCGAGGGCAATCAGATGAATAATAGAGGAGCTGTTCCGATTTTTTTTCTAGTTTAGGCTGGCTGATGCACCAACACCAGTGCCGCTTTAGAAAAGAACTAGAACAGCTGCATTATCCACAGCTGATGGCCCTAGGCAATAATATTGACTAAAGCCTCACAGAAGTATTAGTAGCGCACAATGGATGAGCCACTTAGAATGTGCAACACGCTCTTTGTCACAGATTAGCTGACATGGAATGTAGTACTCATTCACAACACTTTCAGCAAACACGCTATCACATGCTATCAAGAGACTGGAAATCACAGCAGAAGTTTTTGCTGCATAACATCCACGATTGTTTGGCACTGGGCCTCCTGACAGCCAAACAGGTCAGGTTCATTTGCTTCGTAACTTTCACACCTTGCATATTTCGCAATGACACATACTGTTCAGACTTCTAATTCTGTTAACAATGCGGAGTTATGCAACACCTCTGGCCAGCAGCTATGCCTTGGTTTTTGCAGCCTGGCCCTTTCTCACACAAGAACCCCCACCAAGAGCACACCTAGTGCGACATACGGAACGCCCACGATAGTTGTCCTGTGATGTGCAGCGCCTTCACTTTCACTAACTCTGTCATTTCAAAATCTATGTGCACATCACGTACCAGTACGATATACAATGACGGGCTGAAAGATTTTGCCACTGGTTGTTAGCGTCACTCGTGTATTAAACGGTTGTCCATCAGAACAATAACAGCTGCTATGCGAGATATGTCGCTAGACAAAAGTTGTATTAACCGAGTTCGCAAAGGTAAATTTTTGAACGAAGTTTGACCTCTGCTGCCGAATAACACAGGAAAAATGTTGCAAAACATAATCCCAACCCAAATGCCAATCCTTTAGAATTCGTATTCCCTTAGTCTTGGCTTAATTCTTCCCGACCTGGATAGATAGAATACCAATCTGAACAGTCATTGTTTTGAAACAATAACACGTACTGTCGCGAAACACTATTCTGTTTTGTTTTTAATCACGTCCGGTCTGAATGATTAGCCAATGTCGCACATCCTTTACAGCACAAGCGTGACGCCGACGCCTAGGAATTATTACACGTGCCACAAGCCGAGTATTTTATTTGATACAGCGGTATTCGGTTATTCACTATTCTGCACGTAACGGATCAATAAAAACATCAAACGTACGCATAATCGAATGAAGCGTGCTCAGTCGTGCTCACGGCATGGTATAGAGCGTCCCGCATACGCGTGACGGCATTTGTAATCGCACAGTCGAATTGTGTTTAGACACATTATGGTCCTGGCCAAAACAAAATAAATAATAATTAACGAGCGCTATTCCTAGGCATGACATGAGGCAATTAGTAGAAAAAACAGCGCGACACTGCATCACTGTTCGCAAAGATACCGAACTCGCGCTAAAACATATATTGCAGTGCATATTTCGCATAAGTAAGTATATTAATGCCATAAGATTGTTACTTATGTTTGTATTAAGTACTTCGTAGCTATGAGTATCAATAAAACGAGCAGATTATTAACGATTTACTTACCGCACGAAACGATGCGACCACGCTCGGCAAAGAGAGTTGACAAGTAGGGATTGGTCACGTGAACAGCCCGGAGCCGGAGCCTCGTAGCTCGGCTTGTACCGGCTACTTCTGGCTGTACATTCTGAATGCTTGCTTTTTAGTGGTTTCTATTTCGGAAAGCCCGTTGCTTGCTGTGGGTAGGGTCGCTCTATCAAGAGAGCCGTGAATGAGATGTTGAGCGAATTATTTGGGAAATCTCTAAACCTCTACATGCCAGACTTGCACACTCGGCCATGAAGGACGTCATGGTGGCACGCTTTAACTAGATAGCATCACCTGGAGGAATCTGGGCAGGTCCTGCATATTCACAAGATATCCACCGATAGGATTCCCACTGCCAAAACATGGATATTCTAGGGATATGTCGAATATTTTCTGCGGACGTCGCTGACATGACTGTTTGGCCACATTTTCCGTGTCCTGTGGACATTCCTTCATGCCCAAGTCCGCGAGGGACATTATGGGGGCATGCTGTGAAAGTTTTACGTACGCATATGCCAGGGCCTTTTCGCAATGTGTTCGTCATAATGCCTTTTATTTATGGTCGCAGAACGCTAGCACGCATCAAGAACACGTACACTTCGTGCACACGCTACGCGCGCGTGCACGTGTGCGGAAGTGCAACATATTCCTCATCCTCTATAGCCCTATAGCTTCCACCAAGCACAAGATGCTTATTGAACTAACTGAAGTTTTTAAAGTAAATTACGTTAGAAAAATCGTAAAGTACGACGTACACACGAGCTGCAGACAATTCAGGTGTAATTTGAACATGTAAGAAAACATAATTCTGTTACGAGGAAATTCAGAAAAAGCCTCAACTGGAGCACAAATATTCATGTGTATGCCGAAAAAGGTAAGTACACATGGGATAACATTAAGGCATCCATGGTAAGATATCCGTAGCAGGCCCATCATGTTGGCTCACGTTTACAGGTACACATTTCAGAATATAGCGATAGTGCACACACCTCCTAGGTTAGAAGTTTATGATGCGGATTCGCACTCTTCAAACTGCAACTTTCATTTCGGCACTTATGCAAATATATAATTATTTGCTATGTTAATTATTTTTGATTGCGCCAGGTCAGAGCTCGAAACCTCCTTTGAAGGCACACAAGTGCTTGACCGTTCGGGATTCTGAGCCAGCGAACTTTTTAGAAATGACTCTCCGTGCCGGCTCAATCAACAGAAGTGGTTATGAACTCAATGAACAAAAACGCTGTTCATCGCAATTTGGCTGTTCCGAAACCGAAACCAATTTTCAGCTGAGACAAGTCGGGGCGATTAGGTCACATGACATTTTTGAGGGACGTCACGTTTCGTATTTTACCCAGCCTCTTTTTGTGCCCTCTTCGCCGTGCGTGCTAGCATCGTTCCGTGCGGTAAGTAAATCCGGATTAATCAGCCTGTTTTCTTGGTGTTCATAGTCAGTATCTAGTTCATAAAGTATGTGTAGATATCGTAGCACACAACCGAGCTACATTTATGCCATAAAAGCAGAATTAAATTGTGTTGCCGGCTTCGATGTCTTGGCGCAAGCGATGCAGGACGCGTCGCCGAGTTTATTTCTTCCCGTAGTCTGTTGCATCACCGCGCTAGTTTTTTTGCTAACAATCTATGCATGCGGTTACACACCTAATTTTGTTCCTGGACTGTATAGTTTTTCTCATGTTCCTATGCCGTGTAGAAAGCGACTCGGTGCCGAGATAACTGGGCGAGCATTGTTTACAATTCTGCTTAATCACGAATCCACGTATTTGATTGGCTGCGCCTCCCTAGTTTTTCGTGTTCTCGAGAAGACGAGTGCTAAGATTCGAAAAAAAAAAGCTGACACGTGCTGTTAAGGCCGTCAGGCATTGCGAGTAGGTAGCCTTCCAATGAATAAAAACACCTACTCGCGAGAATGTTTCGCACAGCACATGTATCGATATGTAGTAACTTTGGTCCACAATGTTGAGGTAGTTGTGATCCGTCTCAACTTTCGGGAAGTGCATTTTGTTAGACATGTCACTGAAATTTCGTTCCTTCCACACGGTGTAGCTTGGTTAATGCCATCAGAAGGCTGTCCATAAGATCAGTCATCCACTCTTGCCAACCTGTTCAACCTATTACAATTTATCCGCTGACCTAGTGCTCCCAGAGTAGGAAAATTGGGCTGTGTCCTGCACTAGCTGAACCTGCTTTACGCGTGAAAGTCCCCTCATTTTATTAATCCGTCTTCGTCGCCCTCACTTTTTTCGAATCAATCCATATATTTTTTGCCTATATTTCGCCTATAACTCCCTGTCACTACTTGGTGTGTCACTTAGCTTTCAATTTTCTTTGTTAGCCTCCCACTTTCGGCACTGTAAGTTGCTTTGCACATTATTAAATTTTGTTTTTCTTATAGGTTTATGGGCCGTTCATTGCCTTGTAGTGTGCGAAGTGTTGGTTTCTGGGGTAACTGTGCATACTATTTCATCTTTAATATCACTGACAAATCTATTCCTTCACCGGGTACAAGTTATACAAGTTAGGTCCTGCGACATCCCCATTGCCCTTAGCAGTGTTGCATTCTTAGTGGCCTTTTTTTTTTTAATGCATGTACGTACTTGCTTCAGGGTAAACTAGTAAACTCGTGCCATGTGAAAGTGGGAGTATGAAACAGTGGAGCCTTGTGTTTACTGTGGCAGCACTGTATGGTTGCACGAGAGGGCAAGTATTGTGCGTGTTGCACATACAACACCCTGCCTGCCTCTCGATAATCAGTGGTGCTTATGATGCGCACATGAGAGGCTGCAACAGAATGGCTAGTTTGTCCGCAGGATTTTTTGTGAATGCTTTCAATGAATTGGGCCATGAAGTTCAAGCGGTACAACTGCACTTGAAGGAAAATGAACGTTTTTGTCAGCATCTTTTTTAATGAATTGAATGACCAACATAATCTACTAATGCTTTATATTGTTATGCGAACGAAAGATTAAGACTGGAGGCAGTAAGCAGCTTCTGTAGCCTACTTTGCCTTATTGCTGAATGATGCAAACAAGTTTTGCTTTGTTCAGGGAATCGTTGTTGTGCAGGTGATGCAAAGGTTCGGCAATTTAAAGGTACCTTTATATCAAATTAAAATGTCCAACTTTTTCCAACTATCACCCTTGCAGACTGTGATGGTTCTACGTGTGAGAGGCGTGTGGTGTAGCTCTGCAATTATGAAATATCTTGGCACTCAATTAAAACTTAGTTGTTTCATATCTAAGCAAGCACACCTGCCTTAAGCAGTTGGAAAACCCAATGCTGCACAATCTTCAGTGTTACGTAGTAAGCATGTACGCTGTAACATATTCTCAATAATGTGCACTTTCTCTGAACAAATGCTGAAAGTATTATCGTTTGAAACTTTTAATATATTTTATGGTTATGGGGAGTGCATCATACTGAATCCAAGTCATGTTTTGTTGGAAATAGGTACGTGCCAGCATGAGGGCCAAGTGGCGTAAGAAGCGGATGCGCAGGTTGAAGCGCAAGCGCAGGAAGATGCGTGAGAGGTCCAAGTAGGCCAGACCCACGAGTGGTGGAAGACAAGCCCGGCTGCTGGCAGAGGGAGTGTCCGAAGACGTCGCCTTCAGCCTCCTGCCCGGACTGTGCCACCACGACCGGGCTGCTGCATCGGATGGCGCCTTGCACTTACATGACGGACCCAAGCTCTCGATCTGAGCAAGGCACTCACCCGGACATTGGATCATCAACTGTGCGTCCATTAAAACCTCATCTCGGAAAAAAAAGGCTTGCTTGTTTCTTTTTGGTCGTGAATTCTTCAAGAGTTGATATTTGCTTGCATTTAATATGAAATTCTGTGTTCATAAATCAAGTAAATGGCACAAGTATGGCTATGCACTCTTTTTATTTTTTGACATTAGAAGTGAAAGACATTACAAAGTTCTAACAGCTTAATTCAAATGGATTGGTCTCTAATCAGGTTATGTGGTTTTACCGCTGTATTCAGAAATGTGCCTTAATTTGAAGCCCATGTGTGTCTTTGTCAAGATCTCTACAAGGTGGCTAGAAACCTGGAAAAGTCATTGAATTGTAAAGGAGTTTTTCATTTTAGTAATGCGCAATGACTGATTAAACTGACTAAGTTGTAAATTCATGTAGGCTGCAAGTCTGCTTTCCTTTGCAGTAATTAACAGTGATTGCAATAAACGAATTGTAAATTATGTGTAATACTGGCTTAATGTGAGCGCAGGCTTAGCCCCAGCATGCACTTGCAATTTGGCACAACCTACTGCAGTACAGCTTATATGCAGGGCTTGCCATTCGTTAAGCATCTTGTATGTTGCATCAAAGGACATATAGTCAAAAGGGAGTCGTACAAGGCAAAAGTGAGCCTGGCACCTAAGGTACATGCCAACGATGAACCAAGGGCATTGGTCTGCTGCGGAGATTTTTTCTATGGATAAGTTGATGCCGCATTGTGGCAGCATTGTAGCCTACATAAGCAGTTATTACAGTTTTCGTCGTAGTGTAGTGCGCAGCACTGGGTTGCACTGTTGCATGGGGCAACACTATGCAGAAACTAGATTGGTGAAGGAGCTGGACATTGCATGGAATTTAAGCTCGGTGCTGCTACGACTGCTGTGCTAGTGTATTTCATTACACAGTGCCTGGTTGGGATATATTGGCTATTGGCAGGTGTGTGGCATCAATGAAATCTGCTGTGATGAAGTAAGCTTGTGGCTGTGCTGGTAAAAAAATTCTGTTTGAAGAAATACCTGTATGCAGCAATAATTCCTACAAGCTAGCCGAGCTTTGATAACGTAATAGGACGAACTCTGACTGTGGTGGGAGCAACATGTCCAGCACTCCTGCTGTGCTTTTGTACGAGAAAAAAAAAAAACGTGATTTGTCAGTACATAAATTACTTTCCAGAAAAAGGCATGCATTGCACTGACGATGCACTGCAGATTAACGACTAGTGGGCAAAGCAGTGACTCAACTTTATTGCATAAAAAACGTACTTTCCATTCCTTCAGGTTATTAGGGTCTTACTGTGTGTAATGAACCATCATTGATATTTTTACGTGACCCACAACAATGCCATTTTCTCAATATTCCAGGTCATTTTCCTCTTCGTAGTGCACTTGTTGCATGACCAAGCACTGAGCCTTCCGCACCCTCCTGGACTTTCCAAACCATGGGTACTTCTGCTGTCTTGCTTAATGGCTCACACTTAAAAAAAATGATGTACACCTGCAATGCCAGTATTCAACTTCAATCCCCCAGCTCAGCAGCCTGATGCTTTAACCGCTAGGCTGCAATTGCATGTTTACTTCGTTCATGCTAATCTTGGCGCAGCATAGCCTTAGCTGCTTTTGCGCCATTAAACCCCATTTAACTATCTTTCAGATGACGTCACGTGTGTCACGTTGTGTAGCGTGGCTGCATGAGGGCATTTTTAGTATTAACCGCATGACAAAAGCTCCGCTTCACAGTTTACAAAATCTGCAAGGTGAATCCAGACAGGTGGTCCTGGTCACCATTCCCGATTTTGATGAAATTTATTTTAGACGCAGATTTTGGGCCCAGAACAATGATTCTGGGCTTGATTCTGTGAAAAAACTTTGTTCTCGTGAAAAGAAAATTCACAAATTTCGGCTGTCGAAAACACTTTTCTGCCAGTTCTGCGAATTCTGAACTTTGAGTGCGCATACAGAGACAATGGTACACTTCTCCACAATATTTTTTCACCACAAAGAGCAAGTGGAATGCTTCATCATGAATATTTTATTACATTTGGCTACAAAAGGAATATTGAGAAAAAAAGGTCGCAAGCATGGTAAATGGACCAAAATACCTGTAATTCAGGATTTTATTGCTCTAGACTAATTATAGTGAGGATAACAAAACCCAGTGCACATGAACTTTTAAGTTTTAACATTTTTACGAAATAATTTTCGTTGCGTTGTCAAGCACCGTTATATTAAAAATAGAACTCAAGATAAGTGGTTTGCCAATAACTTCGAAATTTGAAAATAGCTTTCTGAAAACAGTCATTCTTAACTTTTTTAAAGATCAGTCTGGTTGAAGTCAAGGACGACGCCTACCACTGTGCGTAAAAGAACGTTGCATTATTTGAGTACCAAACAAGCTACAATGCGTCACATGTGACCACAATCAGCCTAGTGGCAGCAATGCGGATTTGGTGCGTTCCGGTTTGTTGAGCTACACAAGAATTCATCATCATCATCAGCCTATTCATGTCCACTGCAGGACGGAGGCCTCTCCCTGCGATCTCCAATTACCCCTGTCCTGCGCCAACCGATTCCAAATAGTACCCGCAAATTTCCTAATTTCGTCACTCCATCTAGTCTTCTGACGTCCTCTACTGCGCTTCCCTTCTCTTGGTACCCATTCTGTTCCCCTAATGGTCCGACGGTTATCTAGTCTGCGCATTACATGACCTGCCCAGCATCATTTCTTTCTTTTAATCTCTATTAGAATATCGTCTATGCCCGTTTGCTCTCTGATCCAAATTGCTCTTTTTCTGTCTCTTAAAGTTATGCCTTATGCGCGGTCCTTAACTTGTTCTCAAGCTTCTTTGTCGGCCTCCAAGTCTCTGCGCCATATGTCAGCACCAGTAAAATGCACTGATTGTATACGTTCCTTTTCAATGATAACGGTAAGCTCCCATTCAGGAGCTCACGATGTCCGCCGTATGCGATCCAACCCATTTTTATTCTTCTACGAATTTCCTTATGGTCCGGGTTCCCTGTGATTAGTTGACCAAGGTAAACGTACTCCTTCACAGACTCTAGAGGCTGACTTGTGATCTTGAACTGTTGTTCCCTTGCCATGTTATTTATCATTATCTTTGTCGTCTGCATATTAATCTTCAGTCCTACTCTTACACTCTCCCTGTTAAGGTCCTGAATCATTTGTTGTAACTCGTCTGTATAGTTGCTGAATAGAACAATATCATCGACAAACCGAAGGTTGTTGAGGTATTCGCCGTCAATCTTTACTCCTAAGCCTTCCCTGTTTAATAGTGTGAATACTTCTAAGCACGCAGTGAATAGCATTGGAGAGATTGTGTCTCCTTGTCTGATCCCTTTCTTTATAGGTATCTTTCTACTTGTGTAGAATTAAGGTGGTTGTGGAATCTCTGTAGATATTTTCTACGGTGTTTATGTAAACGGTCTGTACTCCTTGATTACGCAATGCCTCTGTGACTGCTGGTATCTCTACTGAATCAAATGCTTTTTCGTAATCTATGAAAGCCATATAGAGAGGCTTATTGTACTCTACAGATTTCTCGATAACCTGATCAATGACATGGATGTGATCCATTGTAGAGTAACCTTTCCTGAAGCCAGCCTGCTGCCTTGGTTTACTAAGTTCCAGTGTTGTCCTTATTCTATTGGAGATCATTTTGGTAAATATTTTATATAATACTTGGAGTAAACTAATGGGCCTATAATTTTTTAGTTCTTTAATGTCGCCCTTTTTGTGGATTAGTATAAGGTTTCCATTCTCCCAGTTTTCTGGGACCCTTGCAGTCTATAGACACTTTGTATATAGAGCCGCCAGTTTTCCTAGCATTATGTCTCCTCTATCTTTGATTAAATTAACTGTTACTCCATCCTCTCCTGTTGCTTTTCCCCGTTTCATGCCTTGCAAGGCCTTTCTGGCCTCATCTCAAGTTATAGGAGGAGTTTCTGTATACTGTTCATTATTGTTTTGAATAGAGCACACCCGAGTCATCTGGGTACTGTAAAGGTCAGTATAGAATTCTTCTGCTGCATTTACTATATCTTGGAGATTGATGATGATATTACCCTGCTTATCTTTTAGTGCATACATCTGAGTTTGTCCTATGCCAAGTTTCCTTCTCACTGATTTCAGGCTGCGTCCATTTTTTACGGCTTCTTCAGTCTGTCTCACATTGTAGTTTCGAATGTCACTTATTTTCACCTTGATCAGTTTCGACAGTTCCGCGAATTCTATCTTATCTCTTAAGTTGGACACTTTCATTCTTTGTCGTTTCTTTATTAGGTCCTTTGTTACTGGGGGGAGCTTGCCTACTGGTTGCCTTGGTGCGTTGCCTCCCACTTCAATCGCTGCCTCTGAAGCCAGCCTCGTTACGGTTTCATTCATTACCTCTATGTCATCATCATCATCTCTGTTGTAAGGCTGCATATTTGTTTGCAAGTACCAGTCTAAATGTGTCTGTTTTTACCCTTACTGCCTCTAACTTGACCTGTTCTCTCTTGACCAATTTTACTCTTTCTCAGTTTAAATTCAGGTGGATCCTGGCCCTCACTAACCTATGATCACTACATTTTACTCTACCTATTACTTGAACATCCTGAACTATGCTGGGGTCGGCAGAAAGTATGAAATCAATTTCATTTCTTGTTTCACCATTAGGGCTTTTCAGGGTCCATTTTCTGTTGCTACGTTTCCTGAAAGAAGTGTTCATTATTCTCAGCTTATTCCTTTCTGCGAATTCTACCAGCATCTCGCCTCTAGAGTTTCTAGAATTGACACCGTAGTTGCCAATTGCCTGTTCACCCGCCTGCATTTTCCCCACTTTTGCATTGAAGTCCCCCATTACTACTGTATACCGCGTTTGCACTTTTCTCATTGCTAATTCAACATCTTCTGAAACTGATCTACTTCCTCATCGTCGTGACTAGACATTGGAGCGTAGGTTTGTACTATCTTTAATCTATGCCTTTTATTGAGTTTGATTACGACTACTGCTACCCTCTCGTTGATGCTGTAGAATTCGTCAGTGTTGCTCGCTATGTCTTTATGGATTAGGAATCCTACCCCGTATTGCTTCTTATCCAGGAGACCTCTATAGCAGAGGACATGGCCGTTATTCAGCAATGTGTAGGCCTCACCAGTTCTGATCTTGCTAAGGCCGATAATATCCCAAACAATGTCTGATAGTTCTTCGAAGAGTCCTGCTAAGCTAGCCTCATGCTAGAGGGTTCGGGTGATAAACGTTGCAAGGGTCAGTTTCCAAACAAGTTACAATGCGTCAAATGTGACCACAATCAGCCTAGTGGCAGCAACGCGGATTTGGTGCGTTCCGATTTGTTGAGCTATGCAAGAATTCATTAATTGTAATATTCGTTGTCTATATATAACGCTGCCAACATGCGATGCTGTCCTATGTGGGTTAGAACCTTTTTTAACTGCACCATTGCGCATGTTGTATGCCAGTGTGGCCAAGGAAGAAGGCTGACAGTACTGTTGCCATGGTGTCACACTTTATTATTCTGGTCTTGTACCTTTTTAAGAACATGCGACATTCAATTTCACTTACGAAGAAGTTGCTTATCCAAAGCAACTGTTCTTACCACGAACAACTGCAGTGCGGAGTTATGCGCCCGCTTGCACTCTAGCGTATGCCGCAACTGAATACCAGGCCTTGTAGGAACCGCAACCCATTCTCTTGCCTTCAGTCACCTTAAAGATTCAACGTCAGCTTTTGGAGCGTAAATTAATGTAACCTTTGGTAGCTTAGGAGTCGGAACTTGCACGATATCGGAATCAGAGTTGATGGCCGATGAGGCGGGATTTCGAAGGTTGTGCTTGGTATGTACCGAAATTGGCATTGTGTGACAAGAGTGTATGACAAACACAAATTATCAGTCATGCCATGAATATCATGACATGTCATGTAGGTCATATGAGACAGCTGCCTATACCAGTGGCGTAGCCAGAAATTTCGTTTGGGGGGGAGGGGGGACTCGCTTTGCAGCTCGACCTCCTCCTTATAGAATATGTCGAGCGATCAAATACATCAAACATTAATAATAAAAGCATTGCTATTGCCAGAGAGGTTGCAGACGAATTGTTGAATTATATGCGCTGTCAAGACAAATATGTATTTTTTCTTAAAAGAATATACTCGTATGTCTCAAAAATTGTGCCCGAAAGAACTGATAGCAATGCTTCCATGTTTTCTGTACATTTAATAAGTAAAGCAGATATTACATGAACTTTAGAATTATAACCGTTTGAAACTAGCAAAGGAATACACACCGCTGATATGAAAAATGTAAAGACCATGAAATGAACAAGTTGAGGACAACTATTCTAATAAAACTTTGTTAGCTTCCCTGCCTTTCAATTGCATCTCTCTCTTTTTCTCCGTCATTCAAGAACTTTGTTTACATTTTTGTACATATGCAACGGCCAGGAAAAAATCTCAATGAAGCTGTCCTTTGTTAGAATGTATTGTGCAGGAGCAGCTATCACCGGTCGTGGTGTACTGTGAGTAACTGCTCCGAAATTAAAGTCGCAACAGAGAGCACATATAAAAAGCAGTTCTGCAGAATATACGAGGGCGAGTCAAATGAAAGTGAGCCAATGCGAATATATGGCAAACGGGGTACTTTATTTAAAAGTAGTTGCCATGAGCATCTAGACATTTGTCCCGCTGACTAACAAGTCGCGTGATTCCCGTCTCATAAAAGTCCTTGGGTTGCTGATTCAAAAAGTCTGACTCGTTCACGTCATCGTCCGACACAAATCCAGTCCCTTGAGCTGTTTTTCAAGTGCTCCAAAATGTGGAAGTCGCAAGGCAACAGGTCTAACCTGTATGGTGGATGTTGCAGCGTTTCCCACTTGAACTTTTCCAGTTTTTTATTAACCACATCAGCAACGTGAGGATGGGCATTGTGTTGGAGCAAGACAACCCCATTCCTCAATTTTCCACATTGTTTCTTCTTGATTGCGACACACAGCTGATCCGACGTTTCACAATATCGGAAACGATTGATATTTTCTCTAGGTTTAGCAAATTCGATCAATGATGGCCCCTGACGATCGAAAAAAGAAGTCAACAACACCTTTCCGGCAGAAATGATGGCCTTTGCTTTCCTTGGAGGTGGTGAATTCAAATGTTGCCACTGTAAGCTTTGCCGTCGTGTTTCAGGCTGGTAGCAGTGGCACCATGATCTGTGCCCGGTCACAATTGCAGACAAAAAGTCATCACCCACATCGTGATACCGGATTAGATTAGTCAAGGCAGCACTGAACCTCTCCGTCATCTGGCGGTGGTTCAACATCTTCGGCATCCATTGTGCACACAAGAGCCGATAACCGAGATGCTCATGAATGATGGTGTGACGTGAACCGTGACTGATGCTCACACACCTTGCCAATTCATCGATGCTTGTCCTCCATTCTTGTCTAATCAACCTTTGCAGTTGTGTTGGGGGTGATTGCACGGTGGCTTTGGCTGGTTCTTGGATCTTCTTTGCAACTTTCACGTCCTTCTTTGAACCTTTTGCTCCAACGCTTCACAGTGGTCAATGAAATGCAATGTTCAATGTACATGGCAGCCAAACGGCGGCTAATTTCTTTTTGGGAAACAACTTCATCTGACAAAAACCTCACGTCACCACGCTGTTCAACTTTTGGAGTGTCCATTATGTCACGCAACCATGTTCAATCCGTTGTATGATAGCATTAAAGAACCTTGATCCTCACACCTGTGTGTCACTTTTGTAAATGAGAGATGCTTCTGTGCCACGTGCATGCCTCGCAGATAATCAACCGAACCATTATTGCGTAGGGTGGGTTGGCTCAATTTCATTCGACTCGCCTTCGTACATTAGAAATGTGAAGATGCAGCTCGATAAAGGGCAAAAAAGTGTCACTGGAAACAAAGTTTACTGCACATGTACACAAAACTTCGCAACAAGATATTTAAATTACGTATAGTCTCCAATAAATCTATGTATCTAGGAAAAAGTCACTATATATTGACACGTGTACCTGTTTATCGAATGACCACGTTCCTCGTCAAACAAATGTTATCGCGCCTCGCGGACCGCGCCTGCGTGTATCGGAAGCTTCTGGGATGTTATCGATGGTTCTGTCTGCTGCCTGTGTTGTCGCCGAACTTTGTATAATTTGATTGCATGCACGTGCGACGCGAATTGGGCAGAACTTTCTGTAAGACACGCGGGCACCAGCGATAATTCTGGAACTTTCGATGGCTTATGTATAAAATCCGACGCGCTGGACTGGCAGATCAGATTTTCGATGATCGCCGACTGTGTTCGCCATTATCGTTATGCTTTAAGTGCAGCCTGTTTTTGTGGGCACAGGTTCGCCCAATAAAAGTTAGTTTCGTCTTTCACAGTATTGCTACTGTGTTCTTTACCGGCACTACCACGTTACAATATGAAGCGTCAAACAAGGCAAATAAACATGTTGTGCAACCACAGATTCAAAGCCCCCCCCCCCCCCCCCCCCCTCCCTCCACACCCCTGATGTATCGCTTCCTACCCACTGTTCTCTCTTGCGCACCGAAAAAATGTCGAGCGGTTGAAGGCACCCGGCAGGAAGCGTCGATGGTGTTTTTCAGCGCTGGCATTTCTCACACGCCGCAATGTATTTCCGGCCGGAGCGGGCAAGGCCTGGCCAAAAGAAGCATCGGTGAAACCGGTCGTAGGTGCGGGAGACGCCACAAGGTGACCTGCCGTTGGTAAATCGTGAAGTTCTTGGAGAACAGCTGACCGGAAGTGCTTAGGAATGACGAGGAGTAGGGCAGGACCGTTGGGGCGTACATTGTCGCGGTATAATACACCATCCCGGAGAACAAACAGGTGAAAGGACGAATCAGAAGGTGAAAATTCTAAACCATCAATGATGGCGCGCAAGGTGGCATTACAGCGTTGCTCGTCGGCAACGTGTAGCAGCTGAGAAACGGAGAAAACGCAAGCGTCGGCATCGGAGTCGGATCGGCGGGTGGTCCGTCCACTGCATAACGTGGTAAACAGTCTGCGTCTTGATGTAATCGGCCCGACTTGTACACTACTGCATAAGAATATTCTTGCAGTCGCGGAGCCCAGCGACCAAGCCGGTCGGTAGGATCCTTGAGGAGTGAGGAAAGCCAGCAGAGCGCGTGGTGGTCCGTGATTACAGAGAAGTGCGTGCCATACAAATACGGGCGGAATATGGAAACCGCCCAGACGTGAGCCAGTCATTCACGATCTGTAATCGAATAGTTGCGCTCCGCTGCTGTTAGGAGGCGGCTAGCGTAGGCGATAACACGATCTTGACCCTGTTGGCGCTGGGCTAAGACGGCTCTGATGCCGTGACCACTGACATCGGTACGGACCTCTGTAGGAGAGGATGGGTCAAAGTAGGCCAGTATAAGTGGCATGGTGAGAATGTTAGTGAGGTGGGCAAACGCGGCATATTGAGCGAGGCCCCACGTAAACGGCACGTCCTTTTTCAGATGATCAGTAAGCGGTCGGGCAATCGCTGCGAAGTCTTTAACGAAGCGTCGGAAGTAGGAGCTGAATCCTACAAAAGTTCGGAAGTCTTTGACAGACTGAGGCATAGGAAAAGACATAACAGCAGGAATTTTCTCCGAGTCTGGTTGAATACCGGAAGCGTCGACGAGGTGGCCCAACATTATAATCTGCCGACGACCGAAGTGACACTTCGATGTATTTAGTTGGAGCCCAGCCTCGCGAAAGACTTGAAGAATAGCTGATAAGCGCTCAATGTGTGTCTCAAATGTAGGTGAAAATACGAGAACGTCGTCTAGGGAACAGAGGCATGTTGACCATTTGAACCCTTGAAGCGAAGAGTCCATGATACGTTTGAACGCTGCTTGGGCGTTGCATAGACCGAATGACATAACTTTGAATTGATATAGACCATCAGGGGTGACGAACGCAGTCTTCTCTAGGTCTTTTTCATCCACAGAATTTTGCCTATAACCAGACCGAAGGTCTATTGATGAAAAATATTTGGCACCGTGGAGACAATCGAGGGCGTCGTTAATGCGAGGCAAGGGGTAGACGTCTCTCTTGGTAATGCGGTTTAGATTACGATAATCTACGCAGAAACGCCTTGTGCCATCCCTTTTTTAACAAGTACCATGGGCGACGCCCAAGGGCTCCACAAAGGTTCAACAATACATTTGGCAATCATCGTGTTCACTTCATCTTGAATGACCTTACGCTCGGAAGCAGAAATTCGATATGGCCGGCGATGAACAGGACTGGCATCACCAGTATTTATGTGATGTTTAACAATTGAAGTCTCGCCCAATTGGCGATTGTTGAGGTCGAAGACGTCGTGGTAGGAAACCAAAAGGCGACACAGAGCTGCTGCTTGTTCAGGGAATAGGTCCGCAGCAATCATGGGATGAAATGTTGCGTCAGGGCAAATAGCATCTTGTGGACATAGTGAAGAATCGGAGGCGACGTCTACCGAAAACGTCATCACGTGGCCATCTCATATAGCACGCAGCGCTGCAACCGATATGCCTTGGGGTAGAAGTTCCTTTGTCAGGCCAATATTGACGACGGGAAGGCATGTCCGGTTATCGGCGACGGTGACGACGGAGTGGGGCACAGTGGTATTGCGCATCAAAAGGGCAACAGGAACAAGTGTGGCGACGTAATCACCATCGAGCACAGGAAAAGATGATAGCAACTCGACGAAAGTCAAGGCTTTAGGCGGCAGGCGGACCAAGGCGGTGGTACTAAAGTTATTCGGCAGTTCGGCACGAATATGCGCAAGTAGTGGAAGTTCGAGGCAAAGGGTACCGGCAGGACAGTCGATCGAAGCTGAATGCGCCATAAGAGAGTCGAGTGCGAGGATAAGGTCATGGAGACAATTGGTCAGCACTGTAAAAAGAACAGGAACGTGGCTGTCGGCGATACTGATACGGGAAGTACACATTCCAGTGACGTCAACAGTGCTGCCATCGGCCACGCGTACGGCTCGTGTTGTATAGCAGGCGTGAGAACCTTTCTCAGTCGACGACGGAGGTTACAATTCATTATGGACACCTGGGGATGTATTCTCTAGGAGTCCACCTAGTGGACTGTCCATTTCCGCCGCTTCTGATTGACTGGGTCTGCTCGGCTCCTCCTCCTCGTTCGTACAGCTACGTCCAATCAGCAGCGGTCGAAATGGACAGCCCACTAGGTGGACTCTTACAGAATACCCCCCTGGCAGGGGCGTAGCCAGGGGGGGGGGGGGGGCTCATGGGGCTTCAGCCCCCCCCGAAATTTTTTCTTGCTGTCCATGCATCGCCGACAAAAGCAACCCCCGGCGCCGGAAATCATTCTGGATTTTGTCTAGAGCGTCTTTTTCACGCTCGAAAAGCCATTTCACCGCGAAAATTGCGAACTCGGGCTGAATTTCGTGGCAACACCCATGCACCGGGAGTCACATAACGCAAGCAGCCCCATCCGAGCACAAAGTTTCAAGGATGTTTTCATGGCGAACGGGCTCGCCGCGGCATCTCGCGGAGGCCGCGGAATCTACACTCTATCATGGAATTTACGGAGCGCGTGGATATCAATTCCGAAACTTTATGTGTATAAAGTTCTCATAAACTATTGATGTGAAAGGTGCATTGACATTTCCAAACGTGTGCTTTAGATTTTCAATTGCGGTACTTCGTAAGTTTAATGCTCCCATAAATATTTGACGCCAAAGGTGCATTGACTTTTCCAAAGTCGCACATCGGGCCATACAACGAGACAAGCCAAATCAACACGCTATCAGACAAGTTGACAGAGCCCGCAGCGAGGCCCGATGAGACGAAGCGTTGTGGTGGTTCATTCGTGCCGTCATGTCACATAAAAAAAATATAAACATTTTTTTTTTCACCTGCGCCAAAGCATCCAGTGATGACACTAAAGCCAGCCAAGGCAACCACGTTCTTATTTATTTTTTCTACTTTGACTTTTAATCGCGAGGACACGTTCAGCCTCTTGAATTTTTTTTGTTCTCGCTCCCCTACCCGCGCGCTGCCAGAGCCAGCCAGAGCGCATGCGTTTTTCTCGCGTTGCCCCGACCACCGCGCGGCGCACTTCGGTGCGCGTTCGGTTTTCTCTGGCCGAGTGCATTTTCGCCTGGCCGAGCTTTGGACGCTATCTAGCTAGCCGACGAGAAAAAGAAACAATTGCCATTAGCCGCCATCACTGTGGGGACTCGACGGATTGCAGCGCGTTCGCTTGAGCGCAACCTCTCCAGAAAGTCTTGTCTCGCCGGTGTAGGACACCGAGCAGTATGCGCATGGTTCTTGGTGGACCAAGCGTCTCGTGTTTTCTTCGATATTCCTTTAATATCCATATTAGTTGCCCAATGTAGGCATTCGATTGTGACCAACATACCTTGCGTTTTTTTTTTGTTCATTACGGTGCCCCCGCTCCACAAAAGGAAAAAAGAAGCGTTGTGGTAGTGCAGCGAATTGTCGCATGGTGAAAGTGGTATTTTGTTACTTCTTTTGTGAAAAGTAATGGGCCATGGGACGCTTCAGCTGCCGGATACTCTTATTATATTATTGCGACCGCAATTATATGGACACTCTATGCGCATTCCTGCCGTCGCCCTCATATTCCGCATAAAGTCCTAGTGCGATAACATCGTGACCCCGCGCCGCATGCTGTATGTGCGAGTGAAAGCGTGTGGGGGGTGGGGGGGGCCGACGATAGTGGCTCAATCTTGTGTGCGCAAGGGAGAAAAGTGAGGAGCAAGCGCATCGCCTTCCGTCGCGCGCGATACATCGGGGGGAGTGGATGGAATGGGGGCAGGATCTAGGATTCTGTGAATCTGTGATTGCGCAACATGTTTATTTGCCTTGTTTGACGCATTATATACCATGACTTTTTCTTAGATACCTAGATTTATTGTAGACTTACTTATCGGTATGTTTAAATGTCTTGTTGCGAGATTTTGTGTATACGTGCAGTGAACTTCGTTTCCAGTGGCACTTTTTTGCCCTTTATCAAGCTGCATCTTCGCATTTGTATATTCCATTGTATATTCGCAATTCTAATGTACGAAGGCGAGTCAAATTAAAGTGAGCCTACCCACCCCGCGCAATTATGGTTCTGTTCATTATCTGCAAGGCCTGCGCGTAGCACACGGGCATCTCTCATTTACAACAGTGACACGCAGGTGTGAGAATAAATGTTCTTTAATGCTCTCATACACTAGGTTGAACATGGTTGCGTGCCGTAATGGACTCTCCAAAGGTTAAGCAGCGTGGTGCCGTCAGGTTTTTGACAGCTGAAGGTGTTTCCCAAAAAGAAATTAGTCGCCGTATGGCTGCCGTGTACATGGAACATTGCATTTCATTGGCCACTGTGCAGCGTTGGAACAAACGGTTCAAAGAAGGACGTGAAAGTTGCAAAAGCGATCCCAGACCGGACCAAAGCCATCGTGCACCCCTAACAAAATTGCAAAGGTTGATGAGCTGATGAGACAAGAACGGAGGATAAGCATCGATGAACTGGCAGAGTGTGTGAACATCAGTCACGGTTTGGTTCACGCCATAATCGTTTGCGCGACGACTTCTTTCAGTCACCCCCTGTCATTTTTCCTCGCCGTGATCACCCCTGCAAAGTCAAACGCCCAGCTTGCCACTCGGCCCATTACGCACAATCATTCATCCCCAAAACCATAGCTGACTGGAATAACCTACCATCTGATATTGCCACTGAAGTTAACACCGATCAATTTCATCAAATGCTGTGGAATCATATCAGAACTTGACGTCTCTATGCGTCTTTGGTGTTAGCTATTTTTTTTCAGGGCTAATTTAATACCTTTGTATCGTATAGTATACCTTTGTACAGTAAAGTATAGTATTTTTTGTATAGTATAGTATAGTATCTTGTTTGACATCGTATTGCAGTTTTTTCTCTTTTTGTGTTATCCTTGAACCCCCGGTGTTTCGATTTTCACACTTCATTCTTATCTTTATTCGAACTTTAATCCACTTCCAATATTGGTGTATGCGTATTTTGTGGTGTTCTTACTATGTTTGCTGAATTGTTTATTTTTACTCTTTTTTTTTTCGCATATTCTTATTAGTGTGTTTCGTGTGCCCCCCCTATGTAATACCCTCTCCAAGAGGGCCTTTAGGGTATTTGAATAAATAATTCATGAACATCTCGGTTATCGGCTCTTGTGTGCGCAATGGATGCGCAAGATTTTGAACCACCGCCAGAATAAGGAGAAGATCGGCGCTGCCTTTACTCATCTGATCCGGTATCACAATAAAGGTGACGATTTCTTGTCTGCAATTGTGATCGGAGACGAACCATCATGTCACTACTACGAGCCTGAAACACGACGGCAAAGCTTACAATGGAAACATTCCAATTTACCTCCCCCAAAGAAAGCAAAGGCAGTCATTTCCGCCAGAAAGGTGCTGTTGACTTTTATTTTTCGATCGTCAGGGGCCATTACTGATAGAATTTGCTAAATCTTGAGAGGCTATCAATTGATTCCGATGTTGTGAAACGCCGGATCGGCTGCGTGTCGCAATCAAGAACAAACTACGTGGAAAATTGACGAATGGGGTCATCCTGTTCCACGACAATGCCTGTTCCCACGTCGCTGATGTGGTTAATACAAAACTGGTAAAGTTCAAGCGGGAAACGCTGCAGCATCCGCCACACAGCTCAGACCTGTCGCCTTTACATTTTTCACATCAGCGGCATGCACTGCTTTGCTGGCTTCGAACTGATGTAGTTCTAAAGTTCGTGTTATATATTCTGTACTTATTAAATAGACAAAATACATGGAAGCATTGACATCAGTTATGTTGGGCACAACGTTTGGCACATACGAGCTTATTCTTTTATGAAAAAATACATAGTTTACTTGTACTGGCAGTGCTTAGCGTTCAACAATTCGTTTGCAGCATCTTTGGCAATGGCAATGCAGTTATTATTCGTGTATTTGATCCCTAGGCTAATTGTTTAAGAGGAAGCTTTAGGTCGGGCCCAACTCCGACGCGGCCTATACAGATACATGTAAAACGCAGAAACGATTTTCTGAGATAACTCCTGAATCACTTTTAATGAAATTTGTTGCATTTGGGAGAGTAAGTTAAATTCTAGTGTCTGTTGGAAGCGGAATTTCGATTTAGGGCCTGAACTCTGTTTAAAATATTTTTAAAAATTCCAAAGTTCGGAAAAAAATACGAGCACGAAGTTTACAAATTAATAGCTCTGCATCAAGAACAGATATCGCGGTTCTGTAAACGGCATCCATTACACCATTCAAAGCGGACAAATTTTATATGTCAAATTTGTATCTTACGTGAATTGGTTATGTTATGTACAAGGATTCTGCAAAAGCCGTATTTCCATAACACTTAATTTTTTGAGTCTCGTGTGTAACATATCAATTTTGCCCGCTGTAGATGTACTATTATGTGCAATTCACAGCATTGTGATATCAATTTTCATTGCTGATTTGCAGAGTTGTAAACTTAATTGTTTCGTTTTCTGAAAATTTTCGATTTTTGCCGCTTTTCAATAGAATATTGACGACCAAAATAGAAAATTCGCAACAAACATCACTAGAATTTAGGTTTTTCTTCTAAATGCAACAAACCTCGTCAAATTTGGTGCAGTGGTTGCCGAGAAAAACGAATTCTCCTTCTACATGTATTTGGATAGGAGCATCCGACAATGTTTCCTCTTAAGGAGGAGGCCCACCTGCAACGTGAGCCCCCCCCCGAATGAAATTTCTGGCTACGCCACTGCCCCCTGGGCTACAGTATCTATTAACGCCGTCAAAGGGACACCGTCGACGTGAACATCAAGTAGGTACTGGTTGGTTGGGAGGATCAACGGAGGATTTGGACATGACGAAGATAATGCAGCACTACCCCCAGGAGCTGCATGATCTAGTTTTCCGTCCGGGAGGGTCCATAATTGGCGACGAATTTCGGCGTGGCTGGGGCGACGGGGACCGACGGTGCAGAGGTTACGGTGAGCGAGCAGGACGACTGTCATCGACAGATACGCCTGAGGTAGGAGGCATACGGCGAGGCGAGTAACGGCGCGGGTCGGCATATGGGCGAGGAGGCGGGGAAAAGGAGCTCGAATACGGCGACGTCCAGGAAGTGCGGCAGTGGCGAGCGAGGTGGCCAATGCGGAGGCAACGGAAGCAAATGGGCTTGTCGTCCGGAGTTCTCCACTCGGTAGGGTTGCCATATCTGGGAGGGGAATACCGATCGCTGTGAGGCGTAGGTGTCGGCACCGGTCGGGCGTCAGGTCGGGAGGCGGAGCAGGCAGCAGGAAAACTGAGGTTTGCAAATTCTTGCCGCACAACTGCCTGAATGAGAGATCGCTGGGACTGGTTGGTCAATGGTGGGGTCAGGTGGGCGTGGATGGAACGGTGCAGGACTTGTAGGCTCGAGCTCGCGGCGAACAATTTGTGTGACGTGCTCATTTTAAGGGTGGTGAAGCTGTAAGGTCGACGAGAGACGACGTCGCAGTCGTGTTAGGGAGCCGGGAGAACTGTGGAATCACGCGGCGGCTTTTGGCGAGCTCAAAGCGGCGGCATTCCTTGACAATGACGTCGATGGTGGACTTATTGTTGAAGACCAACATGTTGAACCCGTCGTCCGCGATCCCTTTGAGTACGTGGCCGACTTTGTCAACCTCGGCCATTTTCTCGTCGACTTTCCGGCAAAGAACGAGCACATCTTGCATGTACGAGACATACAATTCAGTAGAATATTGAACTGGGGTAGCAAGCTCTTTTCTAGCAGCCAGCTGCCGACCGGTGGGATTTCCAAAGAGTTCGCTGAGTTTCTCCTTGAAAGCATCCCAGCTAGAGATCTCGTCCTCATGTGTTCGGAACCAGACACGAGGAGTTCCGCCCAAGTAGAATAGGGCATTCGCTAACATAATGGTAGGGTCGTCCCAGCGGTTGTTTCGGCTAACACGCTCATACAGGCTGAGCCAGACCTCAACGTCGATATTATCTTGGCCAGAGAATATGCCAGGATCGCGGGGATTGATAACCGTAACGTACGTGGTTGTCGAGGTCGTAGGAGTACAAGCAGACGAGGTGTCGTCACCGGAAGCCATGGCGGAAAGCAGGACGGTGCGGCCGCTGCGGAGCTCCGTGGCGAGGACGGGGAACGGCACCCTCCACCAAAATGTTACGCGAACAAAGGATTAAGAACTGGAGACGATTTACAAAGTATATTTACAAAGGATAACTGCGGCGCTGGCCAGTTCAGCCGACAGCTGATGATGATGATGATGAAGAAGCCTCAGTTAATGGCACAAACCCACTATGGGGGATAGGCCTAGAATTGGGTGGTAATATTATTGAAAAATGAAATAAATTACTTAATAAATAACACAAAACAAGGAAAATAAATGTATAACTCAAGATGAAAAATATACTGTGACTACATGAGATGAAGTAGTGATCAATACTATAGTCAGCCTTGCGTTGATAGGAATACTAAGTTAAATTTTGAATAATAATACTAATAAGGTTGAAACTGTGAATTTGTGCTTTTACTTTTTGAATTTTCAAAACTGAAGTAGAAGTCAATCAATTGTTGAAACTACGAAATAATAACAAGGCATTCTTTTTGTGCCACATAGAAAATTATAAATGGCTTGGGAAACGTTCCTGTGGCTGTATCCCAATGCTATTGCTCCAAGGGAGAGTATAACTTGAAGTATAACTTGAAGTATAATCTTGAAGCGTTATTTGTAGGCATCGTTTTCGATTAGTAAAAAACCACCGACACGATAACAAAAAAATTATCTATGGATTCCGGCTCATTGCAGAGGTAGCATAGAAGTAATACCCCCAGACCACACCTGTGCAAGTAAAAAGGGTTGAAATACAGCAATGGAGCAGCCTAGTAAATGAAACTTCGAATTTCCGGTTAGGACATTATTGCCGGTTTCAAGAATCATTTAGGTGCAAAAAAATCTGTTGATTCCTTAATTGCAGGGCTTTCTTGTCTTTGCTCAGGAAATTGCCTATGTCTGGCTGCAGTGATGTGCGCATTTGAAGGCAGCACAGATATCACAGGACCTGTTGAAGAAGCTCGTGCTAAGGAATCTGCTATTTCATTAATATGAATGTCTCGGTAGTCTGGGACTCATACCATATGAACTAAACTTCAGTGAGGCGGAGCTATATATAATGTATAAAACGTGTTCAATGCTGCAGCCGACAGCCAGAGAGCGTTCGTCGTCTTCGTCGGGGCGCCCGGGTGCATCGTCCACAAGAAACACGCAATATGAATGTATCAATATAATAAGAGTGTCTGGCTACTGAAGCGTCCTGTGGCTCATTACTTTCCGCAAAAGAAGCAACAAAATCGAACTTTCACCATGCGACAATTCGCTGCGCCGCAACAATGTTTTCTTTTTCTTTTGTGGGGCGGGAGGCACCGAAATGAAATAACGCAAAGGAAAGCACGTTGGCTACAATCGAATGCCTACTTTGCGCATTTAGTGTGGCTACCGAAGGAATATCGAAGGAACCGTGAGACGCGTGCTCCACAGAGAACCATACGCATACTGCTCTGTATGCTACACCGGCGAGACAAGTTTCTGGAGAGGTTGAGCTGAAGCGAACAGGTTGCGTGTCCCCACAGTGATGGCGGCGGGCGACCATTGTTTCTTTTTCTCATCTGTTAGCCAGGAGGCGTCCAAAACTCTACCAGGGGAAAATCCACTCCGCCAGAGAAAAACGAACGCGCACCGAAGTGCGTCGCGCGGTGGTCGGTGCAACACGAGGAAAACGCATGCGCTTGTTCTGGCAGCCCGCGGGTAGCTATAGAACAAGAAAATTGAAGAGGCTCAAAGTGTCCTCGCGAATAAAAGTCAAAGTAGAAAAACAGGGTGTCTACCAACCGGGAAAACCGGGAATTCTCAGGGATTTTGAGTAGTCTGGAAAAAGTCAGGGAAAACTCAGGGAATTTGGGCCTCTATCAGGGAAAATTAGCGGCAATTTTATTGAAAGCTTCGAAAGTCGCGGTAATGCTGGCTCGAGTAACAGACAGGACTCGTAATGAATCGTCTTTGACGCCCTTTCGTCGGCGGGAGGAGTGGCCAGGGTACAGTCAACGACCGACTATCCGGATTCCCGATAACTTGGACGGCATCGCGGCACCGCCATGTACCCCATAGAGTCAACGTGTCAGAATGTATGAAATTTCCGACGCAAGAACTCTTCGCCGTCCGATTTTCCGGACGTTTTGCCGTGACCGCAGGTCCGAAACGGCAATAATCAAAGGCACCACCGCTGCCGTTTTGATTACTTCGCCACCTCGAACCGGCACTCTCGCACGCAGATCCGCTGGCAGGTGTTGCCACCACTGCGGCAACGCTAGGCCTAGCTGCTTCGACGTTCGCTATGGAGCCTCTTGCCGTTGGGTGCCGAGTTTTTTATTGAAAGAATTAGCTGCTGTCAGCAATGGCAGGGACTCCGCCTTTGTGGTCCTCGCGATTGGCTTATAAACTTGGAAAACACGGTGCGTTGCATAATGCCGGTTCCTGAAAGTTAGCTTCGCCTCTGTACATAAATGTTACTTGGTGAAGCATACGCAAAAGTATTGCAGTGAAGCATACCAAGCGTGGGAAGGGGCTATTGCCACGGAACACAGTATGTATACCTTTATTATACACGCGTGCACCCGGTATTTCCTGTCACAGTACGAGCACTGATATGCCTAATATGTGTACCGACAGGCCTTCAGAGCGCTTTCGAACGTGCCTGTGGCGGTTTGAGCCTCTAAGGGCAGTAAATGACACGCATTTATTTTTTTCCAGCTGGCCGATTTTTGGGAAGTTTTCGCGTCCCCTAGGGAGTTCGAAAAATCGGTCGTGGACTGTGCAACTGACCAAGATGCTTCAAATGGTCCTTGGCGCGAACGAGTGGCGGAAGGAGGACAAGAACAGATATGACCTACTCATTGAGGAATAAACGGGAAAGGAAGCTTGCTGCCGTCGTTTTGAAGGAGCTTGAGCTAAAAAAAAAAAATTGGAGGACGCTTGAGCTTCGCCTTCAAGAGTGGAACGCGACAGCGTTCCCGTCGACCCGCCAAGGGGTGCAAGACAATGGGCTACGGCGCAGCGATCACTTACGAGGCGCCCCGAATCGGACGCGGTGAGCGTCGAGCAACGCAGCGTTCGGCGCGGCACCGAAACGTGCGCCTGAGCAAGTGGAACGAACCAAAGAATTCGGTGTCTCGGAGGGGGAAACGATGCACGCCAGCCAAACGTCGTCGGCACGGGCAGAGAGATAGACAGACAGCGATCTAAAGAAAGGAGGACGCTTGATTCTGCAGCCCGTGAGGGAGCAAGGCGAAGCGTAAGTCAGGGGAGAGGGAGTCCGGGCCACGACGCGCCTCGCACCGGTCCCCGCACAGCCCCAATGCGCGCGTGGCGCGCCACCTGTCGGGGCAGCGCCGTACTTTGAGAGGAGGGGGTCTTCTGTGTTTGCCGCAAGATGGCTCTGCGTGTGCGGAAACGCACTTCGCTACTCGTGCAACTGCGACTTCTGTAAGTTACATGTTCATAATTACCGATATTCACCACAGTATAACTTTCTACAGCTCGTTTCTAAGGCAACACCGCATTCTCTAGAGGCTCTTCTGTACCGCTTTGCATCATCGAACTCGTGGCTGAGTGGTAGCGTCTCCGTCTCACACTCCGGAGACCCTGGTTCGATTCCCATCCAGCATCTTGCAAGTTGTTTTTTATTCATGAAGTGCCTGCCGGGATTTATCGCTCACGGCCAACGCCGCGGACGTCGACGACACCGGCTTTTCTGCGACACGAGCTCCTTAACGCTGTCGCGTTAAGAAAGTTTTGGCTGATGCCGAGATGCAGCTGTCCCTCATCCAAACCAAAATACTCTTTGAAGCAGTGAAACACAACACTCAGGCGTCGTGTGCGGGCTGAGAGTGTGTCAGGACAGTTGAGGTTGACTTACGAGCTGTTGAGAGAGAATCTTAATTCTGACAGAGTTCGGGCCTCATATCACTGAGCTTGCTATAAGTTGATAGAAATAGCTCATATTCGAAAATATTTGCTGCTGTATGCATCTCCTTTTCGTTCGTATTTGAGAATGTCCGACTCCATTTGCAATTTTTTTCGAAGACACTTTATTTGCTGTGCATTTTACTAACCCCCTGCCTTCTATTCTCTTTTTGAATAACATAAACACTACTCCTTAGTATTCCAATTGGATTAAGTCGCTTTTTATTTTTTCATGTGCTTACTAGAGAGTGACAGCATCAGGCGTTATGGTTTCAGCCCGTCTTGACATAAAACATAGTCTGTATCACTCAGGGAAATTTGCAATGGCACTCAGGGAAAATCTGGAAAACTCAGGAAATTTGAAAATAAATGTCATCTTGGTAGACACCCGGAAAAATAAGTAAGAACGTAGTTACCTTTGCTGGCTTTAGTGTCAAGACATGGATGCTTTGGCGCAGGTGAAAAAAATGTAGATATTTTTTTTATGAGACATGACGGTACAAATGAACCCCCAAAACGCTTCGTCTCATTGGATCTCGCTGCGTCTTTCTTTCTTTCTTCTTCTTTCTTTTCGCTGTTGTTTAGGCTGAAGCATAATATCCTAGGCACCATATAGTTGAAGGCGTACGTCCGTATGAAGGGGCGGCTCCTTCGGATATTTTCCGGACAGGCAACAGCGTGATTCTACTGCTTGCTCATGCACACGTTCCCTTTGTCTTGACGACCTTCGATTTCTTTTTCGGTGGGAGCAAAAGCAGACTGTAACGTCTTGAAATAAGCAAGGATCTGCGCACTTTATGCATTCCCATGCACCGCCCTCACTTTCGACGACCTAGCCGTTTATGGCATGCGATGTGTAGCACGTGACTTGATTATGTCGCCATCCCGAAACTGTGCATCAGATATGTTGCGTGATTTTCCCCAAACATTTCCCCGCACAGGAAATGGCTCTTTGACAATTGTAAAGTAACAACGCGGATCTGACGGCGGGGGGAATTATATGTTGTTTGTAGGAGCTTTCCTGCACCTGCTGCTGGAAACAGACATGAAGCACGTCGGCATGTTGTCGTGAAGTTGCATAATATGACGTGAAATATGGCACCAGGATAAGGTTTATCCCAGGAGACGAAAAAAGAAAGTGGGCCTACAAACCAAAGTGCGCGCGCAATATCGACACTCGGTGACCCGCACGTCGCAGGTACTCGCTTCTCCGTGAGCGATGAACTCGGGCCGGACACACAAGGCCTCGACCGCCGGCCGCGTGCGCGCGGACAGTGTCGAGGCACACACGATGAGAAAATAAAATCGGCTACTAGCACAAGAAGCAGCTCAAACACCCGCAACCAGCGTGCACATGTCAGCAGAGCAGCGCCTCTCACTCGACACAAAGCTCGACCGCAGCGCCCTCACAGTCCCTAGGAACAAGTCGCGCCCGGCTCGAGAGGAGGAGTTGCGAAATTGAAGAAAAGTACGTTATCTATAAACGTTGTGCGCGTTGAATGCGCGCACGCTTCACGATTTTGACTTCTTCCAGTCCCATCTGGCCACAACAGCCGGGAGAGCACAGTCTAGATAACACAGCGGAACAAAACACGGAGACTAGCGCAATCCTGCGCACGCAATGTCTTTGCCACGGTATGAGA
Source organism: Dermacentor andersoni (assembly GCF_023375885.2). Classification (NCBI taxonomy): domain Eukaryota; kingdom Metazoa; phylum Arthropoda; class Arachnida; order Ixodida; family Ixodidae; genus Dermacentor; species Dermacentor andersoni. The sequence goes on from NC_092821.1 coordinate 74,874,052, forward strand.
CCCACGGGGCGGCACACTCGTGATCACACCATTATGCCCAGACAACATGGCCGCTACAGCGAAAAATGCCACGTGACTTCCTCCACACTTTTCTCCTAACGCACGGAGTGGGTAGGTCTACTCCTTAGTTTTTCCTTCTTCCATGGTTATTAGAAAAGCGCGAAAGAGGAGTCCCGCTACAGTACACGCCTGATACATAACTCGTCTCGACGGTGGCAATACGTTGTGGCGTCATACTGAGTCAATGCTAAACAACGCGTTACCGTCGACAGTGATCGTGAGGTGGGTCTTGCCGCAGTTCTTTCTCCTCTCTGATAGCGGTACGTCATTCACGCAGGACTCCTTGAAAGGCTGCGTAGATTTGCAGAAGACACAGCTTTCAGAGGCTCTTGGAGAGTGACTGTGAAGCACCGATGATGTTAATGTTACGTTGCGAAAGCGACCATTTTCGTTGTCTCTAGGGTGAGCCGCATAGTCATGTCCATTGTATTCCGCACAGTCACTCTTTTCGAGGCTCTTGAGCTCAATGGAGAAAAATGTTAAGCAGGCGCTCTAGTTCTGCGCTGTGCCGAATGTTGACTTCGATGGAACTTACAGCATGTGTAGCGTAAGGTCTGTGATACAGCGCGACGATGTCGTGCGGCAGTGCCCTGAGCAGCAAGTCGGAGAACATTGGAGAGAACGACGGCTGGCTAGCGCCAAGTGCCTCGATTCCTCGTGTGGTAATGAGCACTCAGTCATAGAACTTCCGAAGCTTAGGTCGCTTAGTTTGAAGAACGCACTGGAATAAGCCTTCGAAGCCTTGAGAAGTGCTCCTGTCGCAAGCGCTTCTTGTCGCCGAAACGTCCCTTCAACATGTCCAGTGCGCCCAAGTGACAGGGTTCGGTGGTAACGAGAAGAAGGGCGTTAACCGAGGGGCCCGATCTTTATTAATCATATCATGAGAAGCCAACAAACAAAGACACCAAGGAAAACATAGGGGAAATTATTTGTACTTAGTAACTGAATTAAAGAAATGACAAATTAATGGCAATGAAAGTGGACGAAAAAATAACTGCCGCAGGTGGGGAACGATCCCACGTCTTCGCATTACGCGTGCGATGCTCTAACCAATTGAGATACCGCGGCGCGGTTTCGCCATCCACTTTCTTGGGTATTTATGTGTTACGACTACAAGTAACCTTGGGAGTGTGAGCCAGCGCCACCACTCGCAAACCTTGGCGGCTGATGTTCACATCTACCGTTCCACCTGCGCCGTTATAACACACATTCCATCTGCGCCGTTATAAGATCGCACCCCTTCGTCATAAGTGGAGTTACTATACAAAGCCAAGCAGATTTCGCCACCGCAGTTGTGACAAACCACTTGTGACGAAGAGGCGCGATTTGATTTATCTTATCTGAAGCTGCGGTGTAGAATTACTATTACTTCAGTAGCTATGCCGCGGCTGCATTTGAAATAAAATGTTACAGAGCTCTTACAAGCAATTTTGATGCGTTAATGGCTCTCAGAACGTTGATTTGATAACGGAAATTATGTCCGTTTCTTATTCTCCGAGGAAGAGTAAGAAGTGTTCCCGTTATACGGCCATCACAAGGCAAGGATGCACCGCAACGCAGCGATCGACTACAAAAAGACACTGATGTCAGATTGAACGCGTGCAGGTGCTTGGTGATTGATATATTGCAGTGCAGTAATTAATTTATGGCTGCTGTCACACACTGACTGTATTTCCCGCGCTTGTTGCAAGCCATTAACGACGTATGAGATATCTACCTTTCGCAGAGTTACGTGCTCCGAGTGTTGCACGAAACAACGCTTATTTCTGTGTTTCGTATACTCAATGGATTGTGAATAAATGTATAAATACACTCATATCAAATGACAGCACAACCGCACATTCTTGTAATTACACAAATCATGTAAATAAATGTTTAAAAACACAACTTGTGCTACACTTCTGGCATTTGCCCCGATGAGACTGCCTAATAAATTTCTATACAGCACATATAGCTTTTGAAAGATGTGAAAATGAAGCATTTAGAGTACTTCTTACACCATTTAAGCTTTCTAAGCGTATTGAACATAGTTACGATAATAAAAATTGAAGTTAAAAATGATTGCTTGTCGAGGAAATATTTAGCCTACCGAAAGGTGGCATTACGGTAAACAGCACGGCCTAAATAAAGATTAAATTGTATTATGCATGTGGGCACTTCGCTACACAGCACGAGTAAGTGCGTCTGGAAACCGCAACAGGTAGTGAAATCTAGATCTGGCTCCAATTGAATATATCTGGGATATTGAAGGGACTCGATTCTTCGAGTGCATTTTGTGTAATCACAAGTTTTTTTATTGCAGGAAGCGCTATACAGGTGGCAGTGCGACCGTGCAATGACACTCTTTCCACAGCCAACAGCAACCGAGCTTTTAAATGTGGCGCAGGACAGCGTTATGCAAGTTAGACTTGTTGGCCAAAAATTGATGGACATCTCATAGCTACATTTATCTTCACTGCAGCGTACACCTCGTTCTTGAAAGTGCACATCATGTTACAGCAGCCACTCCATAAAACACTGTCCTCACGTATTATAGCCTAGACTTGCCCGCAATACGACCCTATAGATGCAAAAGTAGATCATAGGTTATAACTATGATTAGTGATTCCCCGGCGATGCGTTTATAAGCAAATACACTTTCCAACCATGTGGCGGGAACTATGCTGTCTTCATTACGGGTCAATGTGGAGGTCAAGCCAGCAGATTGGACACAAGTCAGCTCGCGTATCGTTATCGTTAGGAGGCTGCGCATGCCTGTCGACGCATGTGCCTCAACACACCATACATTGAGACAAGTGCAATGCAAACTGTAGGTTGCTTGCGGGCAGAAAGCTCGCTGTGCGTGTGCTCGGCAAGAGCGGGCACTGTTCACGAAGGACACTGCCAACTCAAGCGGCTCCCGTCTTTGGTTCTTCCGCTCATTTGTTTTTGCAGCTGCCGCGGTAATATTGGAAACAACCGCTTAGGAACGTTCTCCGCGGTACCAATAATTTCAAGACTTCAGAGAGCATGAATGCATTAAACGTTTGGAATTACAAGTATGATCAAATGACATTTGTTAACGTCGAGCGATCGTATTCAGCTTAGAAGCTTCGGCTTTTTCTGAGCAAGAAGAGACGCAATCTTGAACACGAGGACGTCAAGCTGATTCTGTGTGTCAGCGTTATTTTACAACTTTTGGACAGATTCGCATGTGGAAACCATTCAGTATTTTCATACTTACCTCCTTCAGCTTTGTTTCCTTCAGATAGGTTAGGCATGAACTTGAATTTTCTTCACTGAGCATTTAGCTGTTTTAGAAGCGCGTTGTTTCTGTGCATGTTTCCTCCACTTGATACACTATTGTAGCAGCAAAAGTGCGTGTTCATTGCCTGATTATTGCATCATGACATTCGTATACGCAACAGCAGGCTCACTGCAACATGCAGGTAGACCGCAGTGCAGCCTGTTAGCTGCCGAGTGTACGTAGCGACACCTTACAATGTGATTCTACTTTGTGAGTAGCTTATAATTGATATTTTGGCACCTGTCATGCCTCAGTTGCACCTTTAGTGCGTTTTTTTCTAAATGCCTAAAAATGAAGATTGTAGTTCTGGTATCAATTTCGTTAAATTGTGTAGTTTTGCTAAATGATTTGTCGGCCACGTAATGCCCGAGAAGTAGGGTAATCCAGCTCAAAATTTGAAGTAGCGGCATTTGCAGTAGGGGATATTAAAAGTAAATATTGCTTGGATTTTGAAACAGCTTGTGTGTGCTAATTTGGTTCAACTTCTCCATGTGGCCACCTCCTGTATTTCCTATTTCTGTAGCGTCTCAGTGACGGTTTGTCCGGCTCTGCAACACACATGAAATGCTGCGATTCTCCCCTACACCTACAAAGCATACGTGTTAATTTGGTGTAAACTATACCCGTTTTAGTATATTTCCATTTCAAGCTCAATTGAAGCTCCTCTCATTTGTCTTACGACAAAAGTAGCAGTTACTCACATGGGCACTGATGCTTGATGTAGGGGCTGCATTCGCTTCACTTACTTGCCGTACGTGGTATAGGTACTTAACATCTTTGCATTGTGGATATAGTCAAATGAACTCCTAGAAAGTCGGAGAAACAACTGTTAGTTCGTTGGAGCGTGTTTGAGTATAATATAATAATCTAATCATGCCTCGTGACACCTTACTGGATAACTGTTGTTCTTCATTTGTAAAGTTACTGAAGGGTCTTCGGGTAAGGGCACCTTAACAAAAAATCAATTTTCAGTGAAATTGGCTTTACACCAAGTGTCGTACAGATGAAACTGCTTGACTCACAGCAAGGTGCTTTTGTCGGCTGCGCTAAATACTTCACAAGTTGAAGATGAAATGCTACTGCAAGTCTTCCGAATTTTGGGAACACAATGTGAGCTCTTGGAAATATCCAAAAGGCTTATTTGGAATTATTGGTTTTATGCGTGTAATGCATCATACTGCTCTCGCGCAAATGTAAAAAAAAAAAGCGAGCTGACATTTTCCTTTCCTAATAATGCACCGCTTCAGTAGTTGATTCTGGATACAACACAGGTTACAACAAAGTAATGATATTTCATCTACTACTGCTTATGGGAAGCAGGAAGGAAGAAATTCACGTGTGTCGTCATGTCACATACGGTAAGGGCTTTTCCAGTTTTGCTTTATTACGCAGTGCAGCGATATTTTCCCTCTGAGTGAAAAACTTCGTACAATTCACTACACTCCCACAAAATTTTACTGTTAGAATCTCGAGAAAAAAGGCGCATACTACAATGATTTTCTTTCAAGTGTGGCTGTGATACGTTTAAGTAAAAAAATTGGGACATTGATTCATCAGTAATGTTTACCTGAAAGACTTGGATGTTGAGACCTTTGGCAGATAACCAGGTATGAGCCTCATTATATTTAGGACAGTTTTCTTAAGAACATTAACTTGATACAGCTCACTAGATCAGAATATCTGGCTAACTTTTGTGTCGTCATCGTATGTTATATAAGTACACGCCTTCACACACATTTTTTCCTGGAAGTTACTTTAGGTTGTTATTGCCTAAAATATGTGAGATTTGCAGATCAGAGCTTTTTCGCTTGCACTGTTCACACGATAGAACAGAACACAGCACAGCTCTGAATCTGTTATTTATCTCTATGTATATAAAACCATGACTGACAGAGAGTTTTTAAAGAAAAAAAAACGCGTGTGAAGGCATTCGATTGCTTACCATAGAGTGCTTACTTGCAATGCCAACGTTTATCCAGTTTTAAATGAACCGCACTTTATTTTCAAGCTTATACTGTCCTTTTTATGTAGCTTTCACTCTGAACTTCTTTGTAGCAATTTCGTACTCAATAAAGTAACATTATCAACACATTCCTGGACACTGGTCGGAGTGAGATCTAATGTTGCCGTCTAGATGAATGAATGTTGCGTCTGGCCGGCGTATCTAGAAATGCTCAGTTTGTGTGAAAGTAATAATCTGAAAAGTTTTTCGGATCGCGCGAATGTGAATCACCTGCGAGCGCACTTTATACACAAAGGCCATGTCCAAGAAACAATCCATAATATTCGCGCCATATCTAACGCCGCGCGCTGAGAAACAATAACAAAAGAGCGTTTTTCATTTTTATTCTTGACTATGCTATTTAGTCAGCTGTTTTGATGCGCTCTGTTTAATCAGGAAAAGCGGTTCACAAGGTTCACGGATCAGGAAAAGCGGAAAAGCGGTTCACAAGCGTTGCAAATGCGCTCGAAAAGCGCCAACGGTCGATCGGTGATATGCTAGGGATGCCGCCTGCAAGAACGGAGTGCGGCTTCGCCGCACAAATATCGGATCTACGTGCCACTCTGCTGTCTTTGCTCATCGTCCTGCTATCTTTGGTAGCATATGCAGTCAATCTAAGCAGGATATTCTAGACGCGACTCCAGTATAAGAAGAGGTCCCGCGACGCCTTCACCGTCCAGCTCTATGGTCTGGGTCCGCTTGCGCTGCTGAAGCAGTGTGGTGTCGCCTCAACATGGCAAGGGCCACCGTACGCACTGTGCCAGATGCTGCTACTCCTCTGAGTGCGCTAATCACGCTGAAGGGGGATGCTTTCTTGCAGCGCTTGCCAACTCGCTTTGTATCGGTTAGAGGCGTTGAGAAGACTGTTCATATAGTGTCTAATGCTTGTCTTATTTAGTGAGCTTTGCGAGTTTGCCTCGCTGCGTTCCTCTGAGCACATTTTTGTAGCATCCTAAACGTTCTTGTAATATTTGTACGTGGACTGTTCAATGAACTCATTACGTATGGCTGGCATCTCACTATGGCTGACCCCCTGGAAACGTTGTTTCCGTATTCCCTTTAAAGAAGCTGCAGTTTATCACTACGGCATGCGCTCCAATACGTGATGTAGCCTGCTTGCAAAAAAAAAAAAAAAAATCAAAGAAGAAAGAAGACAAAAAAAATTGCACCATTGGCCGTGCCCTTGCGTTGAAACACCCGTTGAAACTACGCTATGTTGTACTGCTTTCGCATCCTCTCTCTTTATTATTATTATTATTATTATTATTATTATTATTATTATTATTATTATTATTATTATTATTGCTTGACATCAAGCTGTCATGCGCGACCATCGTGTTCGGGCGCGTTCGCACCGTCGAGGCCGTCGTGTCCTCTTGTATGGCGCATGCGCAGCCATCGCGTGGAGAACTAGGAGGAATCCAGAAACGCACACTGTGGTGGCTTCCGTTGGCTGCCGTTGACTTCCGCTGCTGGCATGAACGTCATGCGCACGCACATTGTTCCTGCTGACGTGCTGTATGCATATCACACTGCGGACACACTCGTCTGAGCGCATCGGATGGCAGACGTCAAGCTAATTCTAAACTATTCCTTTCATTGGGCGCTGAGAAAGGCTGCAGGTTTCCCGCAGTGTTGCCATTATAGCGACTTTATCGCTAGCTTTGGCGACCTTCTTGTCTACTTAGCGACGCATTTTTCTATTCAGCGACCGGTTACCTTTTTTAGCGACGTGACAGAACGATTGGCGACACTTTAGCTACTTGCAAGTTGAGAAAGTTAATTCAAAAGTGGCCTTCCGATCGCATTTTATTATACAGATGCTACGTGTACGGCCGAAATTGGCTTTTCGACACGTGGGCTTTATGACCATGATGAAGCAACAATTGCCTTCACATCAGTGACCTTCGCATTGTACTTCACAGCGGAATGGCTTTCACAACATTCACATTGTGCTCGCGAAATGCATCTTTTTTATTTTGTTTTTCTTGCAAAACTGATTTCAACTCGTCTTAACACCGCGGGTTCGGCGCTTTCGCTAAGTACGTTCGTTTGGCGAACATTTTCAAGCAGCAGCAAATAAGTTTAGCAAAACCTGTTGCAATAGATTTAACAGTGAAATTTAGAATACAGCGAAGGGCGTAATAAGACAGATCAACTGTAGGAAGCCATAGGTATTGGTACGGCTGGGGTCGTTCACAGGAGTCTGAATACACTGCTTCCGTTTTTCATGGCTATTGGAGAAACCAATACCGCACGGAGATTTCAAGCAGATCAAGGGGTAGAAGCGTAGTATTCGATCTGTTCATATGTCAGGTAACTGCATATCATATTTACCGCAAGTAATGACGGGGACAGCGGAAGAGAACACATACACGACACTGTCGTTTTTGTGTTCTCTTCCGCTGTCCCCGTCTTTATTTGCGGTCAATATGATATGCAGTAAACACCAACTAGGCCAAACTGAAGTTCTTTTGAATCACGTAACTGGTCATGGCTGTTTCAGGAACATGAAACCAAGTGTGTGTCGCATAATTTAGTTCTAACTTACAACCGTCGAGAACTAGAAAATTTGGAGGGATGAGGAGGGGGGGGGGGTAATAACCAAGTTGTTTTACATGTGACAAAAATATGAGTGTCGCGTCCTTTTGGATCCGGCTGCAGTTGTAACCTCGCAATCTGAAGGTTAACTCAGAATTTCAGCTGTCATCATGTGTTGTTTGGGTAAGTATATTGGTACAATAAAAGCCCCCATGCGCATGTTCTGGTAAATTCACTGTTTATTCCTCACCCGCACTGACCCTAGAAAAACATGAAACGCTGCAGTAGATGATCTACGCCACGTTAGCTAGAGTGTTCCAAAGCGCCTATGTTATTTTAGGTTTACTCAAAAGTTCTGGCGACAATTTTAGCGGCTTCGCAGCAAGATTTAGAGGAAATTAATCGCCTGTTCTGTCTCACTATAGGATGCGGTTGCTGCTTTTAGTACGGCTGCTGCTTTTAGCTTTCAGAAGACTGGGTTACGAGGCACCATAGACACTGAGATCAGGAGCTCGGTGGCATCATGGTACCGACAACCCGTGGTACCGAGTGGTGCACCAGTCGCAACGACTGCTGCCTATCTGCCGGCACCTTATTAGGCCTCTTGGAAGATGTTCTGAAAGGGTTCAAATAAGAGGTTTTATTTAAGTCTGCCTTTACTGTAGTGACAGAATGTTCAGAACTTATGCTAAATATGTATCTTCTGCAAGCGAACGGCGTCATCATTAACTTACGCAGGTCCAGTGTATCGTTCTCAACGAAACAGGCTGCAACTGTTGAGAAATCGGAAGAGCGACGTCTTACTGCATTGCGCATCGTCGGCGATAACGTAAGTGTTCCGCCACACTGCAGGTTAATTGCTCTTCTGAAGAATGCGACATTGTACGAACGCGAAAGGCAGCGGATGGCATAACAGGGTTTTTCTTGAACAAAAGCATTTGCGCGGCACAGGCTCTTGTTCACCTTCGCCATTGGCGCGCAGCAGCTGCCCAACTTATAAATTTCAGAAATTAATTCCAACGCATCCCACAATGAACAGCCTATTGTCTATTCTTTTACAAGTCCTGTGCACCGGCCGAGTTATGCAGCCTAACGACAGCGCCAGCTGCTGTGCCAGAGACCCACGACGTCCACGCAGCGATTACAGTCGAATCTAGAGTTCCGGTCATTCAAAACCAACGGGTATACGACTTCATAAGCGATTTTTCTGACTGCTCTCCGATTGCTCAAAGCTGCGGTGCACGTCTATTGCAAAGGATAGAATTATAACCGATGACGCCACGACACCGTTAGGCCAGCATACGTATGGAGTGCCACCAAAAGAAAGAAAGAGACATAGGAAATACTTGCAGATGATGTGATTTAAACTTTTAACATGCATGGATGTCTCGCGTAGTGCTCGTTCAAAAGAAACACAACATACTTCGGTTCTTTGTGGACTATGGGAAATTGAACAGGGTTACTAAACGGGGTGTATACCCCCTTCCGAGCATAAAGACACTTTTGATCGGCTACGATGTGCAAAGGCTTTCTCGTCCCTGGTTTTCAAAAGTGGATATTAGTGAATTGAAGTGGATGAGCGAGACCGTGTGAAGACAGCGTTCATAACTACGGTTGGCCTCAATGAACTGAGGGCATTTCTATTCGGCCTCCGTTCCGCGCCAATCACATTCGAGCCCTCACTGTACCCTCGAGATTAAAATGACAGTCGTACTTAATATATTTAGATGATGTGGTCGTATTCTCCGCGACATTTGACCAATACCTAAAGCTACTGCGATTAGCTTTAGAGGCTGTCTGACCAGCTGACCTGACAGCTAATCCGGAAAAGTCTCTGTACAGCTTCGAAGAACTTCACTTCCTCGGCTATGTCGTCATCAGCGATGAAGGTATTCGTCCAGATCCTGAAAGGACAGCAGGTGTGGCGGTGTTCTCGACACCAACGGACATAAAGTCAGTGCGACGTGTTTTGGGCTTATGTAACGTGCTATCGATGGTTCGTTTAAAACTTTTTGAAGATAGCCGAACCTCTGACAAAACTCAGAAGGTGTGCCGTTCATGTGGACAAGCGAACAACCGAACGCATTTGATGACTTAAAGGAACGCCTGCAAGTTTCCTCACTTATTGCCCATTTTGATAAGGCAGCCGAAATGCAAGTGTACACCGATGCCACTACACTAGTATCGGCCTCGGTGCCATTCTAGTCCAGCGGCAAGACGGGAAAAAGAAATGAACAGCTTACGCCAACAGTGTGCTCTAAAAGACAGAACCAAGCTACTCAGCAACAGAAAAAAAGTATCTGGCAATGATGTGGGCAATAAGTAAATTTCGATCCCACCTCTGCGGCAGACCATTCAAAGCAGTCAGCGACCATGGTTCGCCTTGCTGGCTGGTGAACATCATGGACCCTTCCGCACAAATGGCAAGATGGAGCCTCAGGCTGCAGGAAATATGACATTACAGCTGTATACAGATCAGGGAGAAGGCACAGCGTTGCCGACTGCTTGTGACGTAGGCGCAACTGTGTCAGAAGAATTCCCGTTCCTTGGGCTTGTTGATGCGTCCCAAATAGCGGAACACAAACCAGCCGCCCGTGTATTGCGTACTTTTTACCAGGTGGCTGTAATCGTTCTGTCTTTGAGGAGGTGTCCTCTTCAAGAGAAACTTCTGGCATAACAGGGCACAGTGGTTACTCGTCGTGCCTTCAACTATGCGACAAGAAATTTTGCAGGTATCTTACGATGAGGCAGTATCTGGGCACCTGGGTATGAGCCGTACATTTGTCAGAGTTCGTCCAAAGTATTACCGGCCTAAGTTAGTAGCTTCAGTGCAGCGCCATATGAACACTTGTGGTGAATACACAAGAGGCGGAAAAGTCCATTCGTACAACCGGCAGGCTTTCTCCAGTGAGTAGGTCAGCCCATTTCAACAAGTTATATAATTCCAATGAGATAATATAAATGCAGTATTATCTATGTGTGTCCTCTAGTTAAATTCTGCGTCACGATATGTCGCTACTAGCATGGTGCTATCGTACACCTCTCCGGTAACCCGGTATTCCTCGAACATGAACTTTGAGGGCAAGCTAAATCTACTGTAATTAGCAGCTATGGAAAGAGGTACGCTGAGTGGCCCTGGACGGACGGACTCTGTGCTCAGCAGACCATCCGCAGTACGAGCTGAATAAAGCTTGGCTCCCTCTTTCTCTCTGGCTGGCGCTGACGTTCCGACAAGGGGACATGGCTTCGTCAAATCCATTTGATAATCCCCTTATCCAAACATCGGCTACAGCCTCAGGCATCGGTTGTTCGACCACTGTTTGAACACTTAATATCTCCATCTTCCTGTGAACCTCGGTCTAGTCTGCTTCCTTGTTCTACATTATATTCACGGTTCACGCTTTGTGCATTCAATAACAAGGGATAAATCTGTGACACAATGAATGCTAAAAATGTGCAACGCATAACGAAACACGCACCAAGAACGTTTGGAGACATTTTTTATTGTTCACACCAACTCTGTCATATGCGGCACTTCGCTGTCAAAACCTTGCAAAACTTGGGTCTCCTTATCCAGAATTTCGTCCGCGGCTTGAGCCTGTGTTAGAATATAAAAAAGGTGTCAGCGTATCTTTCGATATTCTGCAGCGATAAAAATAATAAATGATTATAACAGGAGGCAATGAAAAATGTTATTGCTCGTCTGTTAAATTCTGATCATCTTGTACCGCAGCATATGACTTTTGACGAACGAGTTGTCAAAACATAATTACGAATAAGTATTTCTTTTTTTGCTTAGAAATCACATTCATTATTTCAGAAAAACTAAATGTAACAATACGGCTGGGCTTCGTTCAAGCCATCTACTCCAGCAAAGTAAAAAAAAAAAAGAGACAGAAAAGAAGAGGACAGAATTAAACGTATATTTGTGATCCTTAAGTTAATCATTAAGCGCGGAAATTAGCTCTTTCGTACATAGCCTATTGACACTCGTACCTGTTTGTCTTTCTCCGATGAGCGTTTTCACCGGCTAGAAAATGTTAAACCTTATCGCTCGGCGCAGGACGCGCCTGCATGTATCGGAATCTTTTCGCATGTTATCGATGGTTCTATGCGTTGTCTGTTGACACCGAACCTTGTGTAATCTGACTGTATGCGCGACGCGAATTGCGTAGTACTTCCCGGATGACACGCGGGCATCGTCTATTATACTGGTACATTCAACTAGTTATGTACAAAAGCCAACGCGCTTGAGCCGCTGATCAGATTTCGACGATTGCCGACTGTGTTTGCTGCTATCGTCGTGCTTTGAGCATCACTTGTTCCTGTCTGCACGGGTTCGCCCGTTAAAGTGTTAGTTTTGTGATTCACAGCTTTTGCTACTGTGTTCCTCGTCACTACAACGTGACACTATATGCAGTGTGATCACAATTAGGTTTTACAGTTTTCTTAAAATTAGGCGCTGTGAGGTACGTGAAGTTCGCAGATGCAAATAAGTTATGTGGCCAGGGGAACGCAAAGCGAGAAGATAGTTATCGTTGTCTGCCGGTCAATTAACTAAAATTCAATAATTAACCCTTTAGCGACTGCAGTTAGCGGGCATGTTTGTATTGAGCAGTTAGAGGAAGTCGTGATTCTACACGGTTCCACGTGGCAGAATTCTTCTAGCACGCCCGTGCTTCAAGACATCCGGCCGCAAATTTTAATTTCCGTTCTCATGATTAGGCACGCAGGACAGTGAGTATCGGCGCAACGCTCCTCCCTGATGTGATGCGGCTGTTGCGTGCAGCGTTCAATCTGAAAACGGGGTGGAGGCATAGGCGAACCTGACGTGTTCCCCTTTCACTCTGGGCTGGCAAAACAGAAAATCGGAGATCCCGGAACCGCTGTTGAAACACGCAACCATGCATCCTGTAATGGTGGCGGCAGCGGAGAAGCCGGAGGGCAAAGCGCATGTGCAGCAGCGACTTGACGAACCGGTATTGTCCTTGTCGGGGTGATGCAAATAAAGTGAGCGCCTATTTTTAAGTATTGTAATATTTATTGAAATCGTCAACAACAAAAACAGATTTAGCCGTGTTAACAAATATGTTGTTCTGCTATCTTAAAGTCGGCGTCTTCATGCACAAATATCACTTTTTATGGAAACACGACAACCCATCAAGATATCAGCGCTTTAAAAATGTTCTACATGCTTTCCTTCCGTAGCAACGGAAAACATAAACCGCTATCGCGTTGGCTCGATAACTCTGCGTGTTACTTCTGGGCCGATGCTCGCCGAGGTAGCGATTATCCTGTTCATGGAATTAACGTCAGTGGACTCTGTTGCATAAACTCGATCTTTAAAGGTCGATCTTTAAAGGTCGAGCGGACAAAGCTCAGAGGATCTCTGGGGCCAAAAACAACATTGCTCCGACGCACTCAAATGTGGTGGATAAATGTGGTAGTGCTCCGTCATCCTTGGAACCAGGAGCGTAGCCAGGGCCTCAAATCCTCCCCCCCCCCCCCTAGCTACGCTGTCAAAACCTTGCAAAAGTTGCGTCTATCTCCTCCCCTCTACTCCCCCAAAATTTTTTCATGCCATGCACCGCCGAGCAAAACAACCCCGGCGCCGGAAATCATTCTGGATTTTGTCTAGAATGTCCTTTTCACGCTCGAAAAGACATCTCAGCGCTTACATTCCGAACTCGGGCTGCATTTCGTGGCAACGCCCATGCACCTGCAGTCACATAACGCAAGAAGCCCCATCCGAGCACAATGTTTGAAGGGCGTTTTGATGACGAGCGGGCTCGTCGCGGCATCTCGCCGAAGCCGCGGAATCTACGGAGGGCATGGATTTCAATTGCGAAATGTTATGGGTATAAAGCTCTCATAAATTTTTGATGCTAAAGGTGCATTGACATTTCCGGAGTCGTGTTTAAGACCTTCGATTCCGGAACTTCTTGGGTTTAATGTTGCTGTAAACATTTGACACCAAAGGTGCATTAACTTTTCTAAACTCGTACATCGGACCATACAACGAGACAAGCCAAATCGACACACTATCAGACAAGTTTACAAAGTACGCAGTGAGGTCCGATGAGACGAAGCGTTGTGGTGGTTCATTTGTGCCGTCACGTCACAGAAAAAGAATATCAACATTTTTTTTTTCACCTGCGCCAAAGCACCTATGTCAAGACACTAAAGCCAGAAAAGGTAATTATGTTCTTATTTATTTTTCTACTTTGACTTTTATTCCCGAGGACACATTGAGCCTCTTCAATTTCCTTGTTCTCGCTACCCGCGGGCTGCCAGGGCCAGCTTGCGTTTTTCTTGTGTGGCCCAAACCACCACGCGACGCACTTCGGTGCGCGTTCGTTTTTGTCTGGCCGAGTGGATTTTCGCCTGGCGGAGTTTTGGACGCCTTCTGGCTAGCGGACGAGAAAAAGCAACAATGGTCGCTCGCCGCCATCACTGTGGATACTCGATGGATTGCAACCCGTTCGCTTCAGCGCAACCTCTCGGGAAAGTCTTGTCTCGCCGGTGTAGGTTACCGAACAGTATGCGTATGTTCTCTGTGGACCAAGCGTCTCACGTTTTCTTCGATATTCCTTCGGTAGGTGCCCAAAGTATACATTAGATTGTGGCCAACATGCTTTCCTTTGCGTTTCTTTCCTTTGCGCCTCACAAAAGAAAAAAAATAAAGACATTGTTGCGCCACAGCGAATAGTCGCATGGTGAAAGTTCGATTTTGTTACTTATTTTGCGGAAAGTAATGGGCCACGGGACGCTTCAGTTGCCGGGTACTCTTATTATATTATGGCGATAGCAATTATATGGACACTCCAGGCGCATTCCTGCCATCGCCGTCGCCCTTATGTTCCGTATAAAGTCCAAGGGCGCTGTTAGGAATGGCCGTAGGGGGTGGCAACGTGCCAGCTATTTCAGCCCGCTGCACGTGTTTCAATCCAACCAGACGGGGCGCACTTTAGAGAACTGCGGCTGACCGGCAGCCACGTGGCGCGGGGTCAGCTCAGGAATGTGGTACACGGCCGCGCCACCCGGGACGGAGCAGAGTTCTACGAAGCCCCTCTGACGTCGGCTCCGGACCTTTACACCTGTGTGTGTGTGTGCGGCACTGAAACCTGTGCGGCACTGAAAACTGTGCAACACGTGTATGTGAGCCCGCCTCCTCTGAAAGGGCGGGTCATCTTCAATGACGTCGAACTGTGACGTCGAGCGGAGAGGATATAAGCAGCGATTGCCGGCTGCTAGTGCGTGCTCGTCGTAGGGAGCTGAGTGCTCGTTGTCATGCTAGAAATGTACTCGTGAGCTGTGTACTCGTAAGCTGTTTGCTGTATGTTAGTCTTGCGGGCTCCATATGGGAGTCACGCTAGACTGTCGATGTATCTTGTTTCAAATGTAAATCCTGCAAATAAACCTTGCTCGCCTAAGTTCCGACGAAGAATCAAGTTCATCCCTACTACTACGGCTGCAAACCCTAATAGCGCTAACATCGGGACCGCGCGTCGCATGATGTATGTGCCAGTGAAAGCGTAGGGGAGGGGCGGCATGGGTGAGCCGACGATGGTGGCTCAGTCTTGTGTGCGCAAGGGAGAAAAGCGAGGACAAAGCGCGCCGCCTTGTGTCGCGCGCGATACATCAGGACAGAGGGGGGATGTGATCTGTGAATCTGTGGTTGCGCAACATGTTTATTTGCCTTTGACGCATTATATACATTGAGTTTTTCTTAGATACGTATATTTGTTGGAGACTTATACGTATAATTAAATATCTTATTGCGACGTTTTGTGTACACGTGCACTGAACTTTGTTTGCAGTGACACTCTTTTGCCCTTTATCAAGCTGTATCAAGCTGTATATTCCATTGTATCTTCGCATTTCTAATGTACGAGGGCGAGTGAAATGAAAGTGAGCCAACCGACCCCGCGCGATAATGGTTCGGTTCATTATCTGCGAGGCATGCGCGTGGCACAGAGGCGTCTCTCATTTACAAAACTGGCACGCAGGTGTGGGGATAAATGTTCTTTTTATTGCTCTCATACACTGTGTTGAACATGGTTGCGGGACATAATGGACGCTCCAAAAGTTGAACAGCGTGGTGTGGTGAGGTTTTTGACCGCTGAAGTTGTTTCCATAAAAGTAATTAGTCGCCGTATGGATGTAGTGTACGTTGAACATTGTATTTCATTGGCCACGGTGAAGTGTTGGAGCAAACTGTTCAAAGAAGGAGGTGAAAGTTGCAAAGGCAATCCAAGACCGGGCCAAAGCCACCGTGCAATCACCCCCAACACTACTGTAAAGTTGATGAGCTGATTAGACACGAACGGAGGATAAGCATCGATGAACTGGCAGAGTGTTTGAACATCAGTCACGGTTCGGTTCACACCATGATTCATTAACATCACGGTTATCGGCTCCTGTGTGTCCAATGGATGCCCAATATTTTGAACCACCGCCAGAAGACGGAAAAGTTCGGCGCCGCCTTGACTCATCTAATCCGGTGACGACTTCTTGTCTGCAATTGTGATCGGTGACGAACCATGGTGCCACTACTACGAGTCTGACAAACGACGGCAAAGCTTACAGCGGAAACATTCGAATTCACCGCGCCCAAAGAAAGCAAAGGCCGTAATTTCCACCGGAAAGGTGTTGCTGACTTTTTTTTCGATCGTCAGGGGCCATTACTGATAGAATTTGCTAAATCTTGAGAGGCTATCAATCGTTTCCGGTATTGTGAAACGCCGGAACGGCTGCGTTGCGCAATCAAGAACAAACGACGTGGAAAATTGAGTAATGGAGTCATCTTGCTCCACGACAATGCCCGTCCCTACGTCGCTGATGTGGTTAACACAAAACTGGCAAACTTCAAGTGGGAAACGCTGAAACATCCGCCATGCAGTTCAGACCTGTCGCCTTGCGACTTCCACATTTTGGGGCAACCGAAAAAACACCTCAAAGGAACCAGATTTGTGTGGGACGATGACGTGAAAGAGTCAGTTGCAAATTTTTTGAAGCAGAAGCCCAAGAAGTTTTATCAGACGGGAATCACGTGGCTCGTTAGTCAATGGGACAAACGCCTAAATGATCATGGAGACTACTTTAAAAAAAATACTCCGTTTGTCATATATTCGCATTGGCTCGCTTTCATTTGACTCGCCCTCGTACATTTTGCAGAACTCCTGCTTTTTATACGTGGTCTCTGTTGCGACTATAATTTCGGTGCAATTAGTCACAATACATACGACCCGTGACAGCTGCTCCTGCGTAATACATTGGAAGAAATGACAGCGTCATTGAGATTTTTCACTGGCCGTTGCATATGTACAAGAATGTAAACACGGTTCTCCTTGGGCTGCTGCTTCAAAAAGTTTCATTAAAACACTTGTCCTCAACTTGTTCATTTCTTTACATTTTTCATATCAGCCGCATGCACTGCTTTTCTGGTTGCGAACTGACATAGTTCCAAAGTTCGTGTGATAGTTTCTTTACTTTTTAAATAGACAAAAGGCATGGAAGCATTGACATTAGTTATTTCGGGCACAATTTTTGGGACATATGAGTACAATCTTTTATGAAAAAATACATATCTTTACTTGTCTTGACAGTGCCTAGCATTAAAAAATTCCTTTGCAGCATTTCTGGCAATTTGAATGCAGTTATTATTCATGTATTTGATCCCTCGACCAATATTATAAGGACGAGGCCAAGCTGCAACGTGACTCCCCCCCCCCTCCCTCCGCCTTCCCTAACGAAATATCTGGCTACGCCACTGCTTGATGTCACTACCATGCTAGCTTGGGCTTTATACGGAACATCAGGGCGACGGTGACGGCAGGAATGCGCCTAGAGTGTCCATACAATTGCTATCGCAATAATATAATAAGACTATCCGTCAACTGAAACGTCCCGTGGCGCTTTACTTTCCGCAAAAGAAGTAACGAAATCTAACTTTCACCATGCAGCAATTCGCTGCGCCGCAACAATGTCTTTTTTTTTTTCTTGTGTGGAGCCGGAGCACCAAAATGAAAAAAAAAAAAACGCAAAAGGAAAGCATGTTGTCCACAATCGAATGCCTACTTCGGGCACCTAATTTGGCTACCGAAGGAATGTCAAAGAAAACATGAGACGCTTGGCCCACAGAAAACCAACCATACGCATACTGCTAGGTATCCTACACCGGCGAGACGAGACTTTCCGGAGGAGTTGCGCTCAAGCGAACGCGTTGCAATCCAACATGAGAAAAACGCATGCGCTCTGGCTAGCTCTGGCACCCAGTCGGTAGCGAGAAGAAAATTGGAGAGGCTGAATGTGGTCCTCGCAAATAAAAGCCAAAGTAGAAAAATAAATAACAACGTAGTTACCTTTGCTGGCTTCTGTGTCTTGACATGGATGGTTTGGCGCAGGTGAAAAAAAAAATGTTGATATTCTTTTGTGTTGTATGATGGCACAAATTAACCACCACAACGCTTCGTCTCATCGGACCTCGCGGCGTGCTTTGTCAATTTGGCTGATAGTGTGTTGATTTGGCTTGCCTCGTTGTATGGCCCGATGTACGACTGTATAAAATTAATGCACATTTGGTGTCAAATGTTTATGACAACATTAAATCCTCAAAGTTCCGAAATTGCAAACTTAAAGCACGACTTTGGAAATGTCAATGCACCTTTGGCATCAAAAGTTTATGAGAGCTTTATACCCATAAAGTTTCGGAATTGAAATCCATGCGTTGCGCGGCCTCTGCGAGATGCCGCGACGAGCCCGCTCGCCATCAAAACGTCCTTGAAACCTTGCGTTCCTTGAGTTACGTGACTCCCGGTGCATGGGCGTTGCTGCGAAATCCAGCCTGAGTTTGCAATGTTCGCGCTGAAATGTCTTTCCGAGCGTGAAAAAGACATTCAGACAAAGTCCAGACTGATTTCAGGCGCCGAGGGTTGTTTTGGGAGGCGGTGCATGGACAGCGCGAAAAAATTTCTAGGGGAGGGGAGGGACTGAAGACTATAGTTTGTTCGCACGTGGTCGTATTGTTTAGTATTAGTAATGGGGAAGGTTTGTCGATCTTTGTTGACTGCTAATATTGTGTCACGTGCCCGCCCTCACTGATGCTATAACCGTGTCGCTTGAGTTTCGTCTGTCGTTTGAGTATTCTTTCCGTAGCCGCGATTGCGAAAGCGATCGTAAAATGGCGTACAGCTGAAATAACTAAAAATTTGTGGGCATTTGTATCGCGAACGTGATGGTTGATGATGGCGGAACGCGATGGTTGGCCGGCGGCGCTGCTAAATTTTTCCACGCGTCAAACAATTACGCACACGTTCCTTTCTGGGAATAACGAAACTATTGGCAGACTTGTGAACTGCTGCTTATTTACACGTTGTCGTATGCATGCTAGTGTGATTGTGAGGTCAAGCTTTTATGTCTCAGCTGTCTGTCACGATCGAAACGTTTACGCCACTTATTAGACTGTTGCTCGTTTGCACGCTGTCATACATTTAATCATGGCGAACGTTTGGCCCTGATGACTGTCAATTAAATTTCTGTCACGCAACTTCGCTAGTTAGGCGTATCGCTAAAGCTTCGTTTGCTGTTTGAGTTTCATTTGCATGTCCGCGCGATTGCGAGAGCAATCGTAAAACAACGTAAGGTTGGTATAACTAAACTTCTGTATTTGTATCATGATCCGTGCGCTTTCTGCGCGCGATGGTGGGGCGGCCAAGCTGCTGAATTCTCACGCGACTTCTAGGCCGTATGTTGCTTGTGCAAAAGAATGCTGTATACACTTGCGTTTTTGCAGATAGCGAAACTTTTGGGCGATTGTGAAAATGCTGCTTATTTACAAGTTCTCGGGTGCATGCTAGTATGATGGTGAGGTCAAGCTTGCGTCCCAGCTCTCTGTAACGATAGAAACGTTTACGCTTATTAGGCTGTTGCTCCTTCGCAGTTGTATATTTAGTAATGGAGTCCCGGCCACAGCGCCGGCATTTCGATGGGGGCGAAATGCGAAAACGCCGGTGTACTTAGGTTTAGGTGCACGTTAAGAGCCCTAGGTGGTCGAAATTATTCCAGAGTCCCCCACTATGGTGAGTCTCATAATCAGACCGTGTTTTTGGCACGTAAAACTCAATAATTTAATTCTTTAGTAATGAAGAACTTTTATCTCTGTTGACTGTTAATTAAATTTCTGTCAGGTGATTTACTGTGTCGCCTAAGCTTCGTCTACTGTTTGGGTTTTCTTTGCGTAACCGTGATTGCAAGAGCAAGCGCAAACCCGCGAAATTAAGGGCCGAATAACCGAACCATTGTAGGCATTTGTATTTCATTTCCAGCACCTCTCGCACAGGGCGGCTGACCAACCGTCCTGCTTCAGTTTTCTTTCCTCTCGCATTTTCTATCATTTGGGTCAGCGTATGTGCTGACGTGTGTGCACAACGCGCTGGACCAGATTACGCAACTGTTGCATCCCCATATTGTCATTGTATTCTTAGTGAAGCTGTACGTCGACATTCGCCTGTATTTTTTTAATATTGCGATAGGAATTGTAGGGACACTGACGAAATTCCGCTCATGCAAACGTGCGCCGTGGTGGATTGTGGCTTCGTGAGCGCTGTTCGCGAGCAGTTGTTTCGAAGGTAGCGTAAACTTGGCTCTGGAAACGCATTGTGGCTGGAAGCAGCAAGAAGCGATCGCTTGTCGCTGCTGTTTCGCTTCACGCCAGCGTTCCTACAGCGTGTTCACCGCCAGCGAGATGTGTTCATGTTTGGCTTGGCGCATGACACCAAGTTTGTTAATTTAACAAGGAAGCAGAGGTTTACTATAATGTACATTGGCGGTGACACCTACAGCTGCTTAATCGTAGCTGTCTGGTAATTTGCTGTCGTAATCACTGCTTCGCTTTTTGGGCGATATTACAACCTATTTTGCTGTGATCAGCTCGTCCTTTTATTCCTTTTATCTTTGCACAGAGTCGAAATTATTACAGCTGCTTTTCTGATGGCTGTAGCTCAGCAAGTTTGCATAAAACCACAAGGAAGCAAAGTGGCTGTCAGAACCAGCAGATTCCTGTTAAAAGTGAAGGTTGTTAACATGCACATGGTGGATAGTAATTTTCGTACATATTGCTAACACGTTTTTCTTGCATACTTCACAGCCATGCTATTTTCCTGCCATCAGCCTCATGTCACTGTGGGTCGACATCATTCTTTGTTGATGATCAGCACAAAAACAAGCCCACAGAAACCTGCTAACTTTCTTAGTACCTCTGACCTTAATAGTGCATTTTAGTGTTTGCGACCATTGGAACTGATCCTAAAGGATGACCAGTAAATTGTGTATCGTACCCGTCATGTCCTCTGCTCTTAATGTGCAATCATGGATGAAAGGCTGCACCCAGCGAGTGGTAACTTCCTTATAGACCGTACCTGTAAACTCTGGGTTAAGTTTTGTCTCTGTGACTGTCGAAGTAAGTCCACAGAAATGCTCTACTAAATTTCTTAGTACATGTGAACTGCAATGTAATTGTCTGCGACCGCTGAGCCAGCCTGCAGCGAGCCTTAGTAAAATACTTAGTCGCCAAGATACCTGTGATCTTTTTAGAAGTATTTGTATCTGCTGCCATGGGAGAACAGCCACGCTCTGCATCTGGTAATTTCCATCGAAGCTGTCTGATACCCGTGAA
The DNA here is from genome assembly GCF_023375885.2 of Dermacentor andersoni. Classification (NCBI taxonomy): domain Eukaryota; kingdom Metazoa; phylum Arthropoda; class Arachnida; order Ixodida; family Ixodidae; genus Dermacentor; species Dermacentor andersoni. The sequence continues at coordinate 74,895,616 of NC_092821.1, forward strand.
CCTTTAGGATGAACTTGTGTTTGTGTGTGACTGCTGAAGCAAGCCCACACAAATGCACTGTTAACTTTTGGTACGGGTGAACTCGTACAATGCATTTTTGTGTCTATGACTACGGAAGAGAGCATGCTGCGAGCCTTTAGTTAATTGCGTAGCCGTCGAGGTACCTGTGTTGGCTTCAGTAATATTTGGCTGCTGCCACGGAAAGGTCGCATTCAGCTTCTGTTTACTCGCTTAGAGGTCTTCGAGCCTGCGAACACTTAAGGTGAATTTGTATCTGTGTCCGCTGAAGTAGAGCAAGTATCTTGTAACTTCTAGTACCTGTGAAATCAGTTTGATTTTGTGCTGAAGCAAGTGTCTTGTAACTGCTCTTGTACCTATGAATTCTCCAGTAATATTCGTGTCTGCAACTGCTTAAGTGATCCTTTAGTAATTTTACAATTGCCCGGTGTATCTATCAAATCTTTAGTAATTTTAATGTGCCACCGCTGGAGCAGACCTGCAGGACGTCTGGAGTAGGTTTCCTTCATGGCCAAGACACCTGTGAACTTCCCAGTATAGATTGCGTCTTTGTGCCTGCGACCGCTGCAGTGAGCCAGCCAGCAGTAGGCTTCCTACTAACTTCATTTGTACCACCAATCTTTGCAGAGGGCTTTTAAAATTCTTTTACTGGCTGAGGTGCATCTGTAAAATATTAGCTCAACTAAGTGTTCTCGTCACTACACGAAACTGCCAGTGTTTGCTGTGGTGACCTTTCCTAGAATTTATTATGGATACAGGGTGCATTTGCTCTATAAATGGATGATCATACAGCAGCTGTTTGTGTCTATATATGACTGCTAAGTGTTATAAGTGTTATAATAACTCGTGTTATGTGTGTAACTACAAAATATGTCCTAGAGAAAGGCTCTGGTAACTTGAAGTGGCTAACATATCTGAACTGTTCAACAAATTTTGCATTTATGTGCCTGCGACCACGACAGAGAGCCCACAGCAAGTCTCATGGTAACTTCCGTAGTGGCCCCACCGCTAATTCCTAAATTTTCTTGCTGACCAAAGTGCATTTGTAAACAGTTTAATTTATTCACACTTTTACTAACCATGTTGCATCATAAATAACTGCTAATGGCTGAGCTTGTATGATGAAATTATTGAATTTTATTTGTTTGCATTGATGCGCCTTACTGAAACTTGTTGAATGCATTTGAGACTTGAACTTGGGATTTTCCTGCAACTGTTTTATGAAATAAATGCTGCATTTTTAATGAGATTCTCAAATGGTTCAGCATCCTACAGATCTTAGTTCTGTAGCCTCGTTCATGTTAGTCCAAAAAAGTAGAGCTTGCATGTCTGTATGTTTCGATTTGGCATGGCATGGCAAGAACTTTATTTTAGTCCAGAGAAACTAGGGTCCGAGGGAACAAGCCCCCAGGCTAAGTCGGTGGCTCCGCCCACGTAGGCACCGGTAGGCCAAAGGCTTTCCCGATGTCGTGAGCTCTCCGGACGGCCAGGAGTTGATCTTGGAGGACTTCGCTGGATATGCGCCGACTCCAGTCCTCCTCACTGTTGAGATCCGAAGCCCTTTGGTTGGGGCACAGCCAGAACATATGATCAAATAGACACGGAGTGTGTCCACAAATTTTACATTCCGCGGGAAAGCCCCGGTCAATTTTGTTAAGCACGAAAGGTGTGGGATAAAATTTAGTTTGAATCATTCTTAATGTGACTGCCTGAGCTCGGTTGAGCTTCTGATGGGGGGGAGGAAAAAACCTCCTGCCTTCCCTATAGTGTGAGGTGATCTCGTGAAAAGTAGTAAGTGGGTCTTTGTAGGAGCCGCAGTCATCCTGGAGCAGTTCCTGATCTGATGCGCGGCATGTGAGATCTCGCACAGCAGAGTGAGCTTGCTCGTTAGGATTGCAGCCACTGGGGCTGACCGAGTGGCCCTGATGAGCCGGAAACCAGACTAGGTGTGAGCTATCTAGTTGGTCGTAATTATGAGTATTAATACTGTGTATAAGTAACTTGTGTGCTTCCACTGAGATGAAGCCGGCTGAGTAATTCCTAATGGCTGTACGGGAATCAGAGAAAATCGTGGAGCCTCTCCTCATTGTAATTGCAAGTGCTATGCTTGCTTCTTCGGCGGCATGAATGGAGGTCGTTCTTAGTGACGCCGCGTTTATTAATTTACCGCTCTCGTCGACCACGGCAATAGCGTAGCGGTTGCCCGATCTATAACTAGTTGCATCGACAAAAAGAGCTGAGCTGTGTTGTTGGTGCAGTTTACCCAGAATGCATTTGGCCCTGGCGTCCCTTCTGCCCTTGTTGTACACAGGATGAATATTTCTAGGTATGGGGTCTACAACTAATTGTGTCTCCACCTCCTTGGGTATCTTGAACTTAGAGACGTCTCCTCCTCGAGGCAGTATTCCGACTTCATCTAGAATTTTACACCCTGGCTTAGTGTTGGAGAGTCTTGCAATTTGTGACATCGAATGTGCCTCAATGAGCTCATCTATAGTGTTATGAAGTCCTAACTTGTTGAGGAGTTCGGTACTCGTTCCGTGCGGGAGTCCCAGAGCCCTTTTGAGTCCGGAGCGTATAAGTGCGTTTAGCTTAGCCTTCTCTCCCTTCCCCCAGTTCAGGTATGATGCAATGTACGTCACATGACTGATGAAAAATGCATGATATGCTCTGATGAGATTGTCCTCCTTGAGGCCTGCATTTCGGTTTGAGACCCTGCCCAGGAGCTTTAAAGTACTGTTGGCCTGACCTGTGAGACGGTTTAGGGCCGTAGCGTTACAGCTCCTTGCGTCAATGAGAAGACCCAGAATTTTTATTTGCTCTACTCTGGGTATGACCCGTCCTGTGTTGTCCGTGATTTTTATTGGCAGAGTTTCTAAAGGCACAAGGTTTCTAACACCTTGTCTCCCCTGTCTGAAGAGCAGCAGCTCAGATTTACTAGGTGATAGCCTGAGTCCGGTGCCCTTAAGGAAGGATTCTGTGGTGTCTACCGCTCCCTGTAGTGTCTGCTCTAGTGCTGCGAGTGACCCCCTTGGGACCCACACTGTGATATCGTCAGCGTATATGACGTGCCCCAAGCTCGGGATTTTGGACAATTCCTCCGAGAGCCTGTGCATGGCAATGTTAAAGAGGAGTGGGGACAATACTGAACCTTGTGGTGTGCCGTTGTTGCCTAAATTGTATGGACCGCCTGTGACTATCCCGAGTTTGACCCGAGCTGTCCGATTAGCTAGAAAGGACCTCACATAATTGTAAAAATTGCTTCCCAGGTTCAAGGTTGAGATTTCATGTAGGATATGTTTTATGTGCAACCGTATCAAATGCTTTGTTAAGATCCAGACCCAGGAGGCCCTTTACGTCCCTGCTAGGGTCGTCAATAATAGCCCGTTTGATCATTAGCATGGCGTCCTGTGTGGATAATGCCTTCCGAAAGCCTATGAGATTGTGTCTGAAAAGCTCCTGGTTTTCTATGTGTTCTATTATCCTATTATGAATAGCATGTTCAGCTACTTTGCCAATACAGGATGTAAGTGATATGGGCCTGAGGTTCTCCATTGTTAGTGGTTTGCCGGGTTTCGGTATAAACGTCACCTTGGCCTCCCTCCATTCCGGTGGGACAGTGCCGGATCTCCAGTGACTATTAATTTTGACCGTGATTATGTCTATGGCATCATCGTCCAGGTTTCGCAAAAGTTTATTTGTGATGCCATCCGGACCCGGGGCAGATCTCCCATTTAAATTAAAAAGTACATGCCTTATCTCAGCTGCAGTGAAGTCACTGTCCAAGTCCGGTTGCGATATTCCGGAGTAAGGTTCGCTTATTTCTTCTTCGTTTTCATATTCATTTTTAAGTGGCAGGTACATTTGTGCGAGGTCGTTTGCGACCTCTGTTGCTGGCCGCCCTATAGTTATCTGTTTATTGACGAGCCTGTTTATGGCGAGGTTTGTAGTACCTCTGGAGAGTTTGTCATTAAGTAGGCTCTTCAATAGGTTCCATTTGCCTCCTCTGCGCAATCTGCCGTCTGTTTCTAAGCAAGTTTCGTCCCATTTAATGTAGTTTTATCAAGTTGTATGCAATGTGTTAACTTACCATAACAGGGAATTATGCGCACATTGCTTAGCTGCACTGTAGCCTTCTTTAGGATGCTTTGAGATGCAGTGGGCTGTATTCCTGGCCTGCCTCCTGGTACTTAACCCCTTACATGACAAAGATGTTTGGTCGCCTTATTGGACCGCTGGGATGGATCTTCAAGAGCCATGCACTTCCTTTTCATCATTGCCCCATAGCCCACCACAAAACTAGGCGAAGCTTTATTAATGATATGTAAAATGTAGCAAGCCTGCTGCACGGCTAGGGCACATGAGGAACACACCTATTATGTTAATTTATAATCAATATGTACGTCTTGTGCATGTCCTAAATCCACCACCATATGTCGCACAAACGTCCTTCGGACGATAGGTAAGGCAAAATGTCCCAGAAGCGTCCTATATCCTTGCAAAAATGCCCTTAGGATGTTTTAGGATGCAATAAGAATAATGCAAATGTACACATCTCTTGGACGTCCGAGTATACCATTATGACGTTCGTGGGACGTTTCTATGAACGCCAGTTCGTGTGCATGGGACGATCCAATGGACATTCAAGAATTATCCACAGGCTCCATATATATGTCCTAGGGGCGTACGAATGTCGCGCTTCGGATCTCTGCTGGACATCTGTAGGACGTTGGAGATCCAATGGGATGACCGACACCCAAAGCGCCACAATGACCGGCCGCCCACCTCCGGGGCCGCAGACTGACCTCTGTCATGTCCCAGCCACGAGACCCAGGGACCTTCAATGGCATCGATGGTACGGACGTTGAAGACTGGATTTCCTGGTATGGGCGTGTAAGCGAAAATAATCGGTGGGACCCAACGCTAATGCTAGTGAATGTGATATTCTACCTCCGAGCCACAGCGCTAGCATGATACTGACACGTGTAGTTGTTTGTCTTTATCGGGCTACAAGTTTCACCGCCTAACAAGCGTTATCGCACAGCGCGGGACGCGCCTGCATGTATCGGAAGTTTCTGGAATGTTATCGATGCTTCTATCCGCTCTCTGTTGTCGCCAAACCTTGTGTTATCTGATTTCATCGCGTGACGCGAATGGTCTGGAACATTCGACGACTGCTGTATAAAAGCCGACGCGCTTGACCCGCTGATCAAATTTTCGACGGTCGCCGACTGTGTTCGCCGCTATCGTTGTGCTTTAAGTGTAGCCTGTCTTTGTGGGCACACGTTCGCCCAATAAAAGCTAGTTTTGTCTTTCACAGTATTGCTACGACCCACGAACACGACATAACGAGTTGGGACGTCTGCAAGCAGAACCTTCTAGACCTCTTTGGAAAGCCCTGGGGCCGTCAGCTGACAGCGAAGGAGCTATCGACCCGTGCTTAAACGACAACAGAATCTTACGTAGCATATATTCAAGATGACCTCGCGCACTGTGGTAAAGTTGACAAAGACATGAACGAGACCGACAAGATTGGCCACATCCTGAAGGGCATAGCAGATGACGCTTTTAACGTGCTTATATGCAAAAACTATTACTCGGTGGACGCGATCATCAAAGAATGTAGCAATTTTAAACTGATAAAGAGTCGCCGCATTACGCAGCAGTTGAACAGGCTACCAAATACCGCTTCGACGTTTTCGTGTGAGGAACAGTGGCGTAGATCTCCTCTGCCTGGACACGAAAATTTGACCCCGGTAATTCGTCGCGAGCTCGAAGACATGTCTCCCGCCGTTCCTCGTCAGCATTGCCAAGACAATGCATTATCTGTCTCGCTTATACAGGCCGTTGTCATACAAGAGATAGCAAATTTAGGCATCCCATCTATCTGCCCCGTTCGTGATGCTGCTGTCAGCCAGGACCGGTCTCGCCCAAACACTGCTTCCCTATTTTCAGCGGTTCCAACTCGCCGTCCTAACCCGGCCGACTGGAGAACACCGTACGATAGGCCGATTAGTTTCAATTACGCGCCTGTTGGACATATCGTTCGTCATTGCCGCCGTCGTTGGTTATCGCCCTCTAGTTGGAGCTTCCCGTCCGACCATCCAGATCAAGGGGCTCCGCGTCAGCTGCTCACGGATCGCGGACGTTGCTTCTTGTCAAAGGTCATTGGTGACATCCTCTGCCTATGCTCTACTGAACATCAAATAGCCACTGCTTACCATCCACAGACTAACGGTCTCACAGAGCGACTGAACAGAACGCTTACCGACATGCTAGCTATGTACGTTTCTCCAGACCACCAGGACTGGGAGGTCGCTCTGTCATATGTAACCTTAGCGTACAATTCGTCCCGCTGTGACACTGCAGGTTACTCACCGTTTTATCTACTGTTTGGCCGTGATCAATTTTCGCCCCTGGACACTGTACCTCCACAAGTCACACAGTTGCACACCGCTTATGCCCGCGATGCCATTTCTATGGCAGTACAGGCCTGTCAGATTGCCTGCGCTCGCCTCACTGATACCCAGGCTGTCCAGAAGTCCCGTTACGGTACGCACCGTAGGGACGTGCAGTATTTGCCTGGTCCCCTCGTGCTCCTGTGGTCACCATCTCGTCGTGTGGGCCTATCGGGAAAACTTCTATCGCGATATTCAGGTCCCTACCGAATCCTTCGCTTTCGGATGTGACGTACGAGGTTGCTCCCGAAGAGCCAGGGGCGTCGTCCGTACAGCCAAGAACCGAGGTTGTTCATGGCTCCCGTTTAAAGCCCTACTTGCGTGCCTTTGCCGGGTCATAATCGCTTGCGCCGGGTCGGCGCTCCAACTGCGGTGGCGTAATGTCGCGATGCAGAACAGTACGTGCAGACAACAGACGATGACGAAGAAGTGTTGTTGCTGGGGCGCTGCGGCCGCCATGTTCTAGTGTCAGCAGGTGCATTCAGCATTCGCCTTGCATAAACAACATTCGTGCTTGTCTCCGCCTCGCAACGCTATTGTGCAACACTCCCAATTATGGTACAGTACTGTACAGGAACTGAACAAGGCATGTGGATGCTGCAGCGCCGGTTGAACGCCCATAATTGCTTGCATATAAATGCTGATCGAACGCAATAATCAAGTATGGAGAGGTTTTTGTATGCCTCCTGACCTCACAACCATTGCCTCGCCAGTCTCGAAAATGTAGTAAAAGACGAACCATTTGCCCACTGCAATGACTAAAAAACAAACGCTTCCTCTACATAAGGAACTTACCCTTTTCTACATATGGACAGCTACTGCTTTCTCACTAGCATGGCCATCACTATGGCTAGTATTGACGCCAACAAATCCTCATAGTTTTTTTTGCTTGATATGGATTACAATAGTTCGGAACTATGAGCCAGGAGCATACTTTGTATATTTTGCTTTTTTTGTACTCTCGGTACTAATAATATAAAAAGCAAATTATTACTCTGATCGGTGTGGCTTGAGGTGCTTCGAATTTTCACATAAGAATTCTGAAAAACTGTCACAGCAATTATTACTGCTTTAAATCCATCAAAACGCCAGTGATCAGGCTATAATTTTATGCATGACGGTATACGTTGTGACTACTACGTCTTAAAATAAAACGTTAAAACGTAAAGGCGCCGAAAATGAGCGCAATTGCAGAGGTAACAAACGAGGTAACGGCACGCCATCGATACCGGCGCGACGCCAACGACGTTTACTTTATGACGACGTATGATGACAAGAAGACAGTGATGAAGAAAACGGCGAGGACGTGTCGGAACGACGTTGGCAATGACCACTTCGGGGCCATGTCGGCGGCGATGACAGAACGCAGGCAACAACGACACTTCGTTGAGTGACTTTTAAGCCAGTGAATAGGCTATTTCTTTAGGAGGAACGCTGGCATGAATGCTTCACTGAGGACCACGCTGCAAACAACAATGACGACTCAGTGACGACATTTCGTTGACTAAGAGACAGAAGAAATTGACTGACATCTCAAGGCCTTTTTGAGAGAGCGACGCTGAGAATGGCTTGAGCGCTAAAAGTCGCGCTCCACTTGACTAAAAAAATGTCAACTCCGCTTCTTTCATCATGCGCATCGCTGTGGATGCTAGCGAGACTTTTTTTGCAGAGGCTGTGTTTGCAACAAGAAACAGGTCAGTGTTCTTGTGCGAATGGTTCTTTTTTATTTAGGCTCAGTAGTAAACGAAACAAGCTTTTATCTTGAGAAATGAAGAAACTCTGCTATACGGCTCTTAATACGTTCTTTCAGTTCATTTTGATCTTAATTTTTTTCTTTCCGCGCTCACTTCTTTTTTTCATTTCCAGCCCGTCGCGGCAGCCTCACGAACGGCAACAGCATACGCTGTTGGCGATACATGGACTGGTCAGTCGCTACACCTGCTTTGGAACGTCGCGCGTAATCTCACAAATCTGGTGTGACGCTCAAAAGACGACGCCGCTGAAAGGTTCAGTGAAGCGAATTTTAAACTGCTCGTAAAAAAACACGATGAACAATCTCCAGGCGAAGTGTCGAACCCACGTGCCTTTGGCTCGAAGTTCAATGTCAGCGCCAACTGACTACGAAACGCCCGAAGTGACACGTATATATGGCTGAAATTTTTGCATAGATAAATGTGCGTTGCATTCTAAGCTTGAAACGGAGTATAAGTCGCTGTGTTTTAGCAACTGAGTTTGATTAGGCCGTTCTCCCAAGGATCTTGAAATTTCGAAGACATCATGTCGAGTTCATCGCACATTTTCGTATAAGATCATCTCTCTATACCTGCTTTAGCTTCCCGATGAGTTTAGGGTGTGTGTGTATTGAACTGCGCAGCGTTAAGGACACCAGTTTTCCAGCAAATAATTTCAGCAAGGTTTGGGCACGGGCTAGTTGGTATTCCGTGGTATCAATCGTCACTTACAGCGTGTACATAGACGAGGGACCAAAAAAGGACGACGAAGACAAGCGCTGACTTCCAACTGATATTTATTATGAAAAAAACATATATGTATATATATTGTAAAGGGGGTTTATTCGGCTCGTAGAGCAGCAGCGACAAACTCAGCACCAGCAGGTAGGGCGCAGCCAGCGAACGAACTGGGTACGTGCCACGCGATGGCAACGGGGATTTTCAGCCTGCCCTCGGATATATATATTGTGAGACGCGGTTTAGGCAGCCAGTCTCTTCTTTATTCTCTCGAGTGAGAGCCCCACCACCAGGCCCCAAAACGGTGATGATGAGTATGTACAAGTGAGAATATGAAGCGTATGAATAATGGTCACACTAATTTCCCGGCACGCGCAAGCGGCCAGCCAGGCCGCGACTTAGCCAGGAGGGGAACGCGGAACGAAGCGTTTTAGGCGCGAAACGTGAACGATCTCCGAACCACGACAACGATGGTCGGAAGAAACGTCTACGGGAGTAACGCGATAGTTCACGGGGGATGTTTGTTCATTAATAATATAGGGTCCAAGAAAGCGGGATTCAAACTTCTCGCACAAACCGGGTGTACGAATGGGCGTCCAAAGGAGCACTTCCTCTCCAGGACGAAAGGAGACGTCGCGACGAGAGATGTCGTAACGTTGCTTGCGATCTAGCTGACTGACTTCTGTGTTGAAGCGAGCACGTTGACGGCATTCCTCAAGTCTCGAGACGAACTGTTCGGGTATACTGGCCGAGGTGTTAGTTGGGGCATTGAAGAAAGCGACGTCGATGGTGAATGTCGGTGAACGGCCGTAAACTAGGTAGAAAGGTGAGTATCCCGTCGTTCGTTGGATAGCGGTTTTGTGAGCAAAAGTCACGAAAGGTAAAAGTTGGTCCCAATTGTCGTGGTTTGGCCCGATATACATTGATATCATATCTATTAGTGTGCGATGAAATCGCTCGGTTAAGCCATTTGTTTGTGGGTGATATGCGGATGTTGTCTTATGAACTGTGCCACAAGCTCCGAGTACTTCTGCGAGCATTGTTGCCATGAAAGTCTTGCCGCGGTCGCTTAACAGTACACGAGGTGCACCATGGCGCAGCACAATGGCATCTAGAAAGAAGGTGGCAACGTCGGAGGCCGAACTAGAGCGTAGAGGAGCGGTCTCTGCGTAACGTGTGAGCTGGTCAACAGCTGTCACGACCCATCGATGACCCGCTGGCGTTATGGGCAGAGGGCCGACTAGGTCTATCCCAACGATGGCAAACGGTGTCTCGGGACATGGGATGGGCTGTAAAAGCCCAGCAGGAGGCGAAGTCGGTCGTTTCCGCCGTTGACACGGAACGCAAGAAGCGACGTACTTGGCCACAAAGGTAGACATGCCTGGCCAAAAGAAACGGCTCCTAACGCGGTGGTATGTTTTGTGGAATCCCAAATGGCCAGCAGATGGGTCGTCGTGCAAGGCTTCAAGGACTTGTGTGCGCATCGAACGTGGAAGAATAGGTACCCAGCGGTGTCCGTCGGAGTTGTATATGTAGCGGTACAGCACATCGTTGTCAAGCTTAAATAGTCGCAGTTGTCGACGTAATCGGGCATTTGGTGCAGATGTAGTTCCGCACAGGCGTTGGATGATGCTGTTGCAGTAGGGGTCAGAACGTTGACACGAGGCGAGGTGAGTGACGCGATTGGAAGATAACGTGTCAGTAACCGATAGAGGTAATAACGGTAATAACGGGAGTGACGACTTAGTCTCATCATCAAGTGGCGAGCAATGGGGAGGTGTACTCGAAGCTAATAGTGGCAGCGGGCAGCGAGAGAGAGCGTCGGCATCTTGATGCTTTTTCCCAGACTTGTAGACAACGTCAAAGTCGTACTCTTGTAAGCGTACGACCCAGCGACCAAGTCGTCCGGACAAATTTTTGATTGACGACAACCAGCATAAGGCGTGGTGGTCGGTTATGACCGTGAAATGGCGTCCGTAAAGATATGGTCGAAATTTTTGAATCGCCCAAACTACTGCGAGACATTCCTGTTCTGTGATCGAGTAATTCTTTTCGGCAGGTGTTAGTGCGCGACTGGCATAGGCAACAACTCTCTCCCGTGAGGTGGTATCACGCTGTAAAAGTACAGCACCGATCCCATGGCCACTAGCGTCGGTGTGCAAGCAAGTTGGTGCGTTCTCATCGAAGTGACAGAGGACAGGGTCGGTGGTTAAGGCCTGCTTGAGGGCTTGAAAAGAAAGTTCGCATTCATCTGTCCAAGGGAAAGCAGTGCCCGACGTGAGCAACTTGTGGAGCGGCGACGCCACGGCCGCAAAATGACTGATGAAGCGGCGGAAGTAGGATGCCAGGCCCAAGAAACTTCGTAATTGCTTTTGATTTTCAGGGCGAGGGAAGCGAAGCACGGCAGCAACCTTTTCGGGATCTGGTCGAACGCCATCTTTGCTGATAAGATGGCCCAACACTTTGATGTTCTTTCTGGCAAAATGGCATTTCTTTGTGTTGAGTTGGAGTCCAGCGTTGGAAATGCATGTGAAAACTTCGTCCAAGCGCTGAAGGTGCTGACGAAAAGTTGTAGAAAAAATAACGATGTCATCTAAATAGCACAGACAGGTCTTCCACTTAAGGCCACGTAAAACTGTGTCGATCATGCGTTCAAATGTTGCAGGGGCATTACATAAACCAAATGGCATGACGTTGAACTCATAAAGTCCGTCTGGTGTGGCAAAGGCTGTCTTGTCCTTGTCCGCTTCGTGCATGGGGATTTGCCAGTATCCGGATCGGAGGTCTAGACTAGAGAAATATTCTGCACCCTGGAGGGAGTCAATGGCATCGTCAATTCTTGGCATCGGATATACGTCTTTGCGCGTGATCTTATTAAGGGCTCGATAATCGACGCAGAATCGTACAGAGCCGTCTTTCTTGCGAACCAGCACCACAGGAGACGACCAAGAACTGGAGGATGGCCGAATGATGTCTCTTTTTAGCATGTCATCAACGTTATCCGCAATGATTTTCCGTTCTGCGGAAGACACGCGATACGGGCGGCGGCGTACAACCAAACTGCCTTCAGTTTCGATGCGGTGTACTGCGACGGAAGTGCGCCCCAGAAGCTTGGAGTGGACGTCAAATAAGGCTCTGTGTTTGTGCAGGAGTGCCAGAAGGTCTTCTTTCTGCGCAGCGGTCAAATCGGGATTTATCGCGGCCGTTAAAGCAGCGGCAGCAGTGTGATAATCAGTTGTGGTAGACAAAGGTGGTGATTCGGTGTGAAGCGGTACCAGCGAAAGAGGTTCGGTGTCAGTAAAGCATGTCACAGTAGAGCCCTGGGAGAGCACAACTGGCGAAGAAGTAGGGTTGTGAACAGCGACTAACGCTCTACCGTCCTGAAACCGTACTAGGCTAGGAGTAATGCTAAGCCCACCAGAAATGCAGTAACCGCTCGGTGCAAGGAACACATCACCATTAATAATAGTGTCGGAAGTCAGCGTCAGAATATGCTCATTGCCCGCGGGAATGAAACAGTCGGTAGACGTGACAAAACGCAGGCTACGATCATTGACAGCGGATGAAGATTCAGTGTCTGTCATCTGAATAGTTCGCTGACGGCAAGAGATGAAAGCTGAGGCGGAGGACAGGAAGTCCCATCCCAAAATCATCGCGTAAGTGCACGAAGATAGCACGACGAACTGAATGTGGTGGAGGATGCCATCAATAAAAACGCGCGCAGTGCAAACACTGGAGGGCTGAACAAGAACGGCATTAGCACAACGAAGGGGAGGGCCATTATACGGTGTCTTCACTTTTCGCAATCGAGAACACAAGTCAGCACTAATAACGGAAAGCGATGCACCTGTGTCAACCAAGGCTTCGATTCGGACACCTTCAACACACACCAGAAGTACATTTGACGGGCGCTCCGGGGGAGTTTCACGTTGTCCAAAAGATGCAGCTTTCCCTCCTGAAGCTGCACCATTTAGTTTTCCGGGCGGGGATCGGGGGACGAAGTAGCCGGTCGTAGAGGGGAAGAAGAGCGCCGCATCGGTGATGGAGAGCGACGACGCGGGAAACGCAATGAACCGGCAGTGTTGAAGTCCTGTGGAGATGGGGAACGTCGCGGATAATAATCGTAGTCAGAACGCCGACGTCGTGGTACAGGGCCAGAAAACTGATCCCTTTCAAAGCCGTCATAGCCACGTCTTTCATCTTGCTGACGGCGTCGGCAAAACCTGGAAATGCGGCCACGGATGCCGCAGTAGTAACAAACCGGTCGAGGTGGGCTCCATGCGTTATAAGACGAAACAGGCGATGGTCTTGCAGTGATAGGATTCAGGGACATGTGCGGTGCAGGTGCCTGTTGTGGTGGCTGCTGGGAGGGTGGCGCTATGGAGGCAACCTGGGCGTACGTTGGCGTATGGATAGGGTGCGGCCTCGTGATTTGCGGGCAGGTCACGGCAGCTATCTCTTCCCGCACGATATGGCGTAGGCCGCCACCAGGGGGCGTCAGATGGACCTCAGGACGGTTTGACGAACCTTGGGCGTGCAGTTCCTCACGGATGATGGAGCGAATCAAAGCACGTAGCTCGCTGTCGTTGGACGCCTGGAAATCAGATGTGTCAGGGCGTAAGCGGAGCATATAAAGGTCATCGAGACGCTGACACGTAGTGATGATGTCGGCGACGGTAGTGGGATTCAGCACTACAAGAGCATTGAATGCCGCAGTCCCAATACCCTTGAGCAGGTGGCGTACACGGTCACTCTCTGCCATCGAGGTGTTCACGCGGCGGCAGAGGGCGAGGACGTCCTCTATGTACGAAGTGTAGGACTCGCCTGAGTGCTGTACACGCTCAGCAAGCTTCTTCTTAGCGATATCGGAGCGGACAGACGAGTTCGCGAAAATCTGGCATAGATGGTGTTTAAAGATGCTCCAGTTGACCAAATCGAGCTCATGATTGGAAAACCAAGTTTTCGCAACTCCGGTTAGGTAGAAGGCGACGTGAGCAAGTTTTGCTGATTCGTTCCAGTGGTTAAAGTCACTCACGCGCTCGTATAGCTCCAACCAGTCTTCAACGTCGTCGCCTGGAAGCCCAGCAAATACCGGTGGATCCTTCTGAGAGGTGGTGACTGTCCAAGAAGGAGTTCCCGCAGGGGTAGGCAAGGGGGATGTCGTGGTACTGGTCTGCTGGTCTTGCGACATGGTTGAGTGCAGTTGGTAGAGGCGGCGACCCGAGCGGAGCTCCAGGGATGTAGCGTAGGTGAGGCTGGAGAGAGACCTGGAGCGAGAGGGCGAAGGAACCGGACAGCACACTCCACCACTTGTGAGACGCGGTTTAGGCAGCCAGTCTCTTCTTTATTCTCTCGAGTGAGAGCCCCACCACCAGGCCCCAAAACGGTGATGATGAGTATGTACAGGTGAGAATATGAAGCGTATGAATAATGCTCACACTAAATATACCGGGACACCAAGACAAAAGCGCCCCCTACAAAGCAAAAAGCAACTACACGACATGAGTATGCATTCAAAATTCGTGACCTAAGATGAACGAGCGCGCATGTGCGACATCAGAAAAACCACTTCTTTGTCTGTTAATGCAATTGATGGCTTGCTAGCTAGTTTTTTTGGAGCAGAGAATACAGCGTCGATGCCTGCTCTTTGTCCTATTTTTTTAAGTTTGTGCGATATTCCATGAACGTACGGGATAGCAGCTGTTTTGTTTCTTTGATCATGTACCTGAGGCTCAAAGCTGTGAGGATCGGTGCTAAACTTACTGCGCAAGTTCTCCGAGACGGAGACAAGAAGGTTGCTCGGGTACCCTGCCGCCCTCAATCGAGTTATCTGCGAAGTGAAACTAGGTTCGGTCAAATGATAACAGGATTTGGTTAGTGCATTATGCAAACAGGCCTGAACGATACCTCTCTTAACGAGTTTTGAATGGGCAGATGCATAGGATAACAGAGGCTTGTTGCTCGTGGCTCGTACATCCAGCATACATGTTGCCGGGTAAAAGATAACTTCAAATCTAAAAACCTGAGTGACCCATTCTCCTGAAGCTCATGTGTAAGTGTGAGCGGAGAGAAGCATTCTTCAAACAGATCTAACGTTTGACGAACAGAGGTCGCCACACAGCTGTCCTCACAATTGAACAGAACCAAAAAATCATCGACATAACCAAATGCTTTTTTCGATTTTTGTGTTGCCCATTCGTGACATGGCGTTCCTGTCTAGGTACGCCAAAAATAAATCGCTCAACGAGGGAGCGATACATGACCCTATACATATCCCGCTTTCTTGAAGGAAAACATTTCCATTCCATTCGGCGAAAAGAGAGAAAAGGTACGGTTGAAGCAATTTTATAAAGTCCGAAACAGACACACCACATTCATTCTGGAAGGCAACGTCACCAAAACTACTAATGGCTTCTTCGACCACAACCAGGAACACTTGATGCGAAATAGAATAAAACAAGTCTTTTATATCTAAGGACATAGCCTTAAATGGGACGTCAGAATGTTGAGAAAGGTAGCGTGCAACCTCGGAGGATCCTTTAACCAGAAACGGATCATTAACCTCTAGCTTCTTAAGGTGACACTGAAGGCAACAGGAAAGAGAATAGTGCCACGTGCCTTTTTCCGAAATAATGACACGGAAGGGCGTTTCTGGCTTGTGGGTTTTCGCCGAGAAAAACATCCGAAGGGCCAACCCTTCCTTGCTGTCTACAGATTGTGCAAGAGTGCCTAGATTAAATTCCAATAATATGCGTTTTGCCTGCGATTTTACCCTTTTCGGATCAACTGGTGTTGATCTGAGGAGGGTAAAGAAGAAGGTGACCATTGTGTGTATGAGATTGTGGACGTGCTCCGGTCGTACTCTCCTCGCAAAAGCGCTATTCTTGTTGAAAGGGTGCTTTCCTACCTCACCGACAATGGCCTTTGTCTTGCAGCAGCTGGCAAAGAGGGTGGGTTTTTCGTCACAGCTAGAAACAATTTCTTGGAAAAAGCGAGAGCTTCCATTGATTCTGTCTTTATCAAGCGAACTCGTGACCGTTGTGTGTCTGAGGGTGGGGACGTGCTCCGGTCGTACTCTCCTCGTAAAAGCGCTATTCCTGTTGAAAGGGTGCTTTCCTACCTCATCGACAATGACCTTTGTCTGGCAGCAGCTGACAAAGAAGGTGGATTTTTTGTCACAACTAGAAACAATTTCTTGGAAAAAGCGAGAGCTTCCATTGATTCTGTCTTTATCAAGCGAACTGGTGTCGATCCGAGGAGGGTAAAATCGCAGGCAAAACGCATATTATTGGAAGTTAATCTAGGCACTCTTGCACAATCTGTAGACAGCAAGGAAGGGTTGGCCCTTCGGATGTTTTTCTCGGCGAAAACCCACAACCCAGAAACGCCCTTCCGTGTCATTATTTCGGAAAAAGGCACGTGGCACTATTCCCTTTCCTGTTGGCTTCAGTATCACCTTAAGAAGCTAGATGTTAATGATCCGTTTCTGGTTAAAGGATCCTCCGAGGTTATACGCTACCTTTCTCAACATTCTGACGTCCCATTTGGGGCGATGTCCATAGATATAAAAGGCTTGTTTTATTCTATTCCGCATCAGGTGCTCCTGGTTGTTGTCGAAGCCATTAGTAGTTTTGGTGACATTGCCTTCCAGAATGAATGTGGTGTGTCTGTTTCAGACTTTTATTAAATTGCTTCAACTGTACCTTTCCTCTACTTTCGCCGAATGGAATGGAAATGTTTTTCTTCAAAAAGCGGGATATGTATAGGGTCATGTATCGCTCCCTTGTTGAGAGAGAGAGAGAGAGAGAGAGAGAGAGAAATAACTTATATTTATATAGCCGGCAGATTGGTGGGGGGGCCAACCCCGCCTAGATGGCGGCCAGAAGCCCTTGAACTCTAGCGGCATCCTCGGCCTGCTGGACAGCCAAAAGTTGGTCTTCGGGGGCCGAGCTGAGCAACACGGTCTCCCACTGCTTCCGATCCTGAATTTTTTGGCCCTGTCGGGGCGCCCGAGGGCAGGCCCAGATAATTTGATCCAGGTCCGCCCTTTCTTGACAAAATTTACAATTGGCCGAATATTGGTCTGGGTAATAATGATTATAAGTCACCGGATTCGGATATGTGTTTGTTTGAAGGAGGCCCCATGCCACCGCCTGCTGCTTATTAAGTGATGGGTGTGCGGGCGGAAAACGCACCCTCCCCAATCTGTAATGATTAGTTATCTCCCTGTAGCCAACCATCCGGTCCCGTGTCAGTCCCAGCCGCGGCACCCCGGTGGCTCGGCTTGTGAGTCCTCGAGCCACGGTGTCGGCCGCCTCATTGCCGGGGAGGGAGCAGTGCGCAGGCGCCCAGATGATATGGACAACCCGCTCACCGCGGAAGTTTGCCAGGATACGTTGTGATTCCGGCGAAATGCGCCCCTTTGCGTAATTTAATATGGTGGTTTTAGAATCACTGACTATTATCGTGGCCAGTGAGGAAGCCATTGCGAGAGCAATGGCCGATTCCTCAGCCACCTCGGCTCTGTTGGTTTTAATAGATCCGCTGATCTTACGCTCACCTTCCGAGTTCACTGCAACGATACACATGTTCTGATTAGTCGTGTACTCTGCCGCGTCGACGTACACCACGTCCTGAGAGCTTTGGAATCTCCTCTGTATAGCCCTTGCCCTTTCCTCCCGCCTTTCCCTGTGGTGTTCGGGATGCATGTGTTTGGGTAGCGGTGGGATAATAAGCTGCTTCCTTATGTCGTGGGGAATGTCTACTTTAGTGCCATACTGTGATGCGTATGTTACTCTAAGCTTGTTAAGTATGTGTCTGCCAGTAGGTGTTTGTGAGAGTCTTTCATATTGCGCTATCGTATGGACTTCTATGAGTCCTTCGAGCGTGTTGTGGACACCTAAGGCTAGGACCCTGTCATTCGATGTGTTTATCGGTAAACCTATGGCTTGTTTGAATGATCGTCTAATGATGCCTTCGATTTTTGTCTTTTCTGCTACTTGGAGATTTAGGTAAGGGGTTACAATACTATGCGGCTGATGACAAAAGCCTGGACTAGTCGTACCAGATTGTTCTCTTTCATCCCATAATGGCGTTTAGCTATTCTCTTAATTAGTCTCATTGTTTGTTGTGCGCTGTTTTCTAGTATTCTGATTGTTTCCCCGTTGTGAGCGTTCGCTGATACGTGAAGTCCGAGGACTCTAATGCTGTCGACAATAGGTATTTGGTTGCCATTTACAAAAAGCGTGATGTTTGGTTTATCCGTAGAACTCTTACGGCCCCTGCGTGTCGGTCGGTATAGAAGTAATTCTGATTTTTGCGGCGAGCATCTCAATCCTTTATCCATGACATATTTCTCAACCGTATGTATGGCTGTTTGGAGGATTTCCTCAATCTGCCTATCACTTCCACCTGTAACCCAAAGGGTGATATCATCGGCGTACAGGCTATGCTGTAATCCTTCTATATTTTCTAATTCTGCTGGCAGGCCAATCATAGCTACATTGAAAAGAAAGGGAGATAAGACTGATCCTTGTGGTGTGCCCCGGCTTCCGAGTTTTATCTCTTTGGATTTCACTTCACCGATCGTGATTTGCGCAGTACGGTCAGAGAGAAAGTCTTTCACATGCGCATGGATTCGTTGCCCCACTCCTAGGCCTTGTGAGTTTTCTAAAATAGCCCTGTGGGTGATATTATCAAAGGCCTTCGTAAGATCAAGACCAAGGATAGCTTTTGTTTCTAGTGTTTGAGGTCCCGCGTCTATTATTTGGTGTTTGATTTGCAACATAATGCCTTGTGTAGACAGTTTTGGTCTAAACCCAATCATGGTGTGCGGGAAAAGGCCATTATCTTCCATGTAATTAGTTAGACGTGTGAGGATGACGTGCTCCATGAGCTTGCCAGCACACGACGTTAACGATGTAGGCCTGAGATTCTCAAGTTGAAGTTTCTTTCCCGGCTTTGGAATCATTATAACTTGGGCGGTTTTCCATTGACGTGGAATATTACCCTGTTCCCAGCAGTTGTTAATATACTTGGTGAGGGCCGAGATAGATTCATCATCGAGATTTCTCAGGATCTTGTTGGTGATTCCATCCGGGCCTGGCGTGGACTTCGTGTTGAGCCTGATGAGTTCCGCTCGAACTTCAGCCTCGGTTATGGAGCTGTCAAGATACGGGTTTTCCTTACCAGTATATGGATGTCGTTGTTCTTTGGTTGTATTTCCTACGTATAGCCTTTGTAGTTCCTGTAAAAGTTCTTCTTCCGTGCCTTTGTATCTGTGAATTATTTTGTGCAGGCAGTGTCGTTGTGTGGACTTGCTGTTTTCCGGGTCTAAAAGATGGCGCAGAAGATTCCAGGTTTTAGGTAGCCCTATCTGTCTCTCCATGGCGTTGCACGTGGCCTCCCAATTTTGACGGCTTAATCTATTCGCATAGTCCTCTATTTCCTTATTGAGCATGGCGATTTTCCTTCTCAGGTTTCTATTAAATTTTTGCTGTTTCCAGCGTTTCTGCATGCTGCTTTTTGCCTCCCACATATGTAGGAGTTTGCTGTCCGCCTCCTCTATCCCCGCTTTTTCCGGAATAGTCTTAGTGGCTCGTATCACACTTTGACGAAGTTTTTTAGTCCAAATCTCGATGTCATGTATGACTTCATCAGCTTCCTCCTCCCGGATTTTGCGGAAGGAGTCCCGTTCCACAATCGTTATTTTCCTGCCTTTCTTTCTTGATGGGCCTGCGTGTACAGTTGTTGCTACAATGAAGTGATCACTACCCAGATTTTCTTGTGTGTTTATCCATTTTGCATCAGGTGTGTTCTTTGTAAAAGTTAGGTCTGGTGTGGTGTCATTGCTCACACTGTTACCCATTCTAGTGGGCGCCTGTGGATCCGTTACGAGAGTGAGACCCTCCTGCTGAGCGTCTAACCATAGACTACGACCCTTGACGTTCTCCAAACGGTATCCCCAAGCCGCGTGGGGTGCATTAAAGTCCCCTACAATTACCATTGCATGTCTTTCTGCTAAATTTAAGGATTTACGAAAGAGCGGGCCGAATCTCATCTTGTGTCGAGGGCTACTGTATACATTTAAGATGAAAAGGCTTCCTTCTCCCTTGCGCGTGGGAATGATTTCAATCAGGACGTGGTCTACACCGGTCACGCCAGTGTTGTGTTCTATGACCGTAAGGTTTCTATGTACGAGAGTTGTAACGGACGCTTTCTCGTCGGAAGCACCGTATGCTTTGTAACCGGATAATTTAGCCAGTCCCCCTGTTTCTTGTAGGGCGATGACATCTGGGGCCTCCTTGCTACTTATGAACTGCTGCAGGTGTCCCCGTCTCCGGCGATACCCGCGACAGTTCCATTGCCATAGTATGTATTTATTACGCGGAGCCATGTTTAACTGTTTGATTGTCCCCGGTGACTTTACTGGTTTCTGTCACTACGGGTAGATGATATGGTTTGCTGGTCGCTTTTACCGGTCCCACTCCCGCAGGCCTCAAGTCTTCTTGCGCGTTTTCAACAACTGTTAATCGGGTTTCAATGCCTTCTATTTTTTGTATAATTTCCACGAACTGTACCTGTAATCCGGCGAATTGTTGTCGTAGCGTCTTAGTTAACTCCACAAACATTCCCTCTACTTGCTTTTCTAACTGCGTTGAGACGCACTTTGCGCGTCTGGCGCGTCTTCAGCTTTTCTTTTGTGGGGCGGCGTCCCTGTCATTTGCGCGAGAGCGGGCGTTGACTCGCGGCTAGGCGTCTGTGCCGTACTGGAGGTAGGCGTGTGACTTGGCTCGTGTGTCCTATTCTGCTGGAGCCTAGCGTTTTCTTGCTTTAATTGATGAATTTCCTCCCTCTGCTTAGCATTTTCACGAGTAATTTGCGCTAGTAATTTTCTAATTTGGATCAATTCCTGCTCCAGGGCGGACCCTTCTTTTTTAGGTGTTATATTAGACGGAGAAGCAGCGCCGGAGACCGTGTCTGCCCAGCTCACCTGCGTTTTGTTGCCGTCGTCTCCGCCAGAGCCCTCCGGGGTTCCGTGTAGTGGGGATCCTCTCGATCTCGATTCAGACCTGGGCCGGGACCTGGACCGGGACCGCCCGCCACCGCCTCCGCCGGGGAGTCTTGGGAAGGAGCTAGAGCGGCTCCTGTCGCGGCGTCTGCAGCCGTGGCTGTTGGTCCATGTCGATACCTTGTGCGATTCGGCGCTGCCCGACCTCTCCCTGGACCGACCTGGGTGATTGTCCGCCATAGCTTTCTGCGGTTGATGTTCATTCCGTTGTTTTTGTTGTTGTTGTTGTTGTTTCCACTGCCTCTTTCTGAGAAGATATGGGGTCTTGAATCGCTCACGGCACTTTTTGTCTCCTGTGAAGTGTCCCTTCCCACACATGAAGCATCTTGGCTCGCACTGATGATCTTCGGGTGGATTGAGAGTTCCGCACCCGCGACATTTCTTTCTGTTCGGTGTCGGGCAGACATCCGCTCGGTGGCCGAGGCGGCCACAGGTGGTACATGTTTCGTACTGCTTACGATATAGTAGGCATCGGTATTCAGCTCCGCGGTAGTACACATAGTGCGGTACGTATGTACCTTCAAACACTATCACCACCGAATCGGTGCGGCCCATGCGTCTTGCGTGTAGTATAGTCGGGTTTCTGCAGTTCACCAGGCTTTTCTCAACATCTTCAGCCGTGTCGTATTCTGGTATACCGTGTATGACTCCCTTGGAGGTGTTCTCCGGCGCAGTAATGTAAGCGGCCGTACTGTAGGTGTTCGATCCAAGTTGGATTTCTCGTATCTGGCCGTAGCGTTTCGCATTCTCCACTTTCGGCGTGCTCATGATCATGGTGTTTTGTCTTGGATTGATTCGTAGCGTGTCTTCTCCGGCATTTTCTGGTGTCAATGCGGCTGCCAGCAGAACGCCATCCATTATGTACGCAATGCGTTGTTGCGCCATGTCGAGCCCACCTCTCGGGCGGATCACGACCTTGTAGTCATCCTCCGGTAGCTGCGGTTGCCTCGGGGCCATTGGTCGTTGTAGAATTCGTGCGTTCGTGGTTTTCCACGCCGTTGAAACCGGCTAGTCTCCGATGTTCTTGGATCGTTCACCGAGGTCTGGGCGTCTCTTGGCGTTACTACGGCGTTCGTGAGCCGCAATCCAGCCCTGGTCGTCATATTCGTCCGGGGAAATTGTCTCCCCTTCCACCTCTACGACGTCCATCCTCGCGTCTCGTGGCGAAGCGGGGGCCCGACCGCACCCGAGTCAGGCGTCGTTCCCGCCGAAGTGGTGGGAACAGTGGCGTCGTAGACCCAGCTAGTTAGGGTTAGCCAGGCCGCCGGCGTGGCAATGTATTCAAACTGCCTTTGTGGCTCAAAAAATCGCCCACTTGGTATAATGCCGATGTCTTCGTAGTCCGTCGACCTTCCGGTGTTAGGTGTGGTAGTTCTAGACTCGAGAACTGCCTTTTTCCGCCACAATTATGGAAAGTTTTCGGAGCCCATGCGTATCCCGTCTTGTCGGCTCGGCCCCCTAGCGGCCTCTCCCCTTGTTGAGCGATTTATTTTTCGCGTACCTAGACAGGAACGTCATGTCACGAATGGGCAACACAAAAATCTAAAAATCATTTCGTTATGTCGATGATTCTTCAATTCTGTTTAATTGGGAGCACAGCTGTGTGGCGACCTCTGTTCGTCAAACGTTAGATCTGTTTGAAGAATGATTATCGCCGCTCACGCTCACCACACATGATCTTCAGGTGAATGGGTCACTCAGGTTTTTAGATTTGAAGTTATCTTTTACCCATCAACATGTATGCTGGATGTACGAGCCGTAAGGCAACAAGCCTCTGTTATCCTATGCATCTGCCCATTCAAAACTCGTTAAGAGAGGCATCTTTCCGGCCTATTTGCATAATGCACTAACCAAATCCTGTTATCATTTGACAGAACCTAGTTTCAGTTCGCAGATAGCTCGGTTGAGGGCGGTAGGGTACCCAAGCAACCTTCTTGTCTCAGTCTCGGAGAACTTGCACAGTAAGTTTAGCACCGATCCTCACAGCTTTGAGCTTCAGGTACATGATCAAAGAAACAAAACAGCTGTTATCCCGTACGTTCATGGAATATCCCACAAACTTAAAAAAATAGGACAAAGAGCAGGCATCGACGTTGTATTCTCTGTTCCAAAAAAACTTGCCCAGCTTTGTGTCAGAACCAATCCCGTCGCTAAGGAACGTAGGATTTGCAATATTAATCGCAGAAAAAAGCATACAGTTTGTTCTAAAGATGTTACGTATAAGATACCTCTGAAATGCGGTCGGTCTTATGTAGGGCAGACAGGTAGATGTATTAACGTCAGGTTACAAGAACACAGCAATAAAGTGCGCAAAGGGTGCGAAGGGTTTCTAGGTGTTCATTGCGCACAATGCGGCTGTATCCCGCTTTTTGAAGAAACCACTATCTTA
The DNA here is from genome assembly GCF_023375885.2 of Dermacentor andersoni. NCBI lineage: Eukaryota > Metazoa > Arthropoda > Arachnida > Ixodida > Ixodidae > Dermacentor > Dermacentor andersoni. The sequence goes on from NC_092821.1 coordinate 74,919,019, forward strand.
GCTAGGCATTCTAATTAATGCACCAGACTTATCATCAAAGCAGCAGCGATTGCGGATGGTGACTCAGCAAGTCATCAATTGCATTAACAGACAAAGAACTGGTTTCTGAGTTCGCCCATGCGCTCTCCTTCATCTTAGGTCATGAATTTTGAATGCATACTCATGTCGTGTTGGTGCATTGTAGGGGGCGCTTGTGTCATTGTGTGCCAGTATATATATATATATATATATATATATATATATATATATATATATATATATATATATATATATATATATATATATATATATATATATATATATATATATATATGTTTCTCATAATAAAAATCAGTTGTAAACCAGCGCTTGTCTTCGTCGTCCTTTTTTTGTCGCTCGTCTATGTACGCGCTGCAAGTGACAAATAATTTCAGACATGCTATTGGCCCGGCGCAACATGGAAATTATGTTACATTTCAGTTCTGTTATTTGCTCTGTGCTAAATCTATCTCCGCGTCTCTCAGCCAGCTCATTACGCCTATTAGTAGTGTTGAAGAAATCATTATTCCCTGGTGGAGATCACAAATCAAGTGAATTCGTGTGAAGCTTGTGGTGTCTTCGTTATGAGGCGAGTACGCGAGGTTTTCTTTTACGTTCTGACGAAGCGGATAGTTCTCAGTTTGTATAATTAAACAACGCCGCGGATCGAGACGTGGTGATGCAGGAGGTGTTTGAATTTTCATTATCAAGGAAGACGGCATGAAGACGGCAGCGGGAACCGGAAGCGCGGTTCGAACGCGTTTTTGTCTCGTCTCGACGCTGTGTGCCGTCGTTGTCGAGACTCGTATTAAGCGAGTTCGTGTAAGCGCGGTCGCGTCGGGCTCTGTCAGCCCGATCTTGGACTCCACCCGCTCGAGCCGGGTTCGTGTAAACGTATATCGTTTGTCGTGCTCCTCGTGCACTGGTCGGCATGGTCACTCATGACTGACACCGGTGCAGTACACAGAATAAAAGAAGAGCTCACGAGGTCACAGTGCACGAAATGTTGCGTTTTGAGAATAGTTTACAGCGGGTCGCGTCACAGAACGCAGAGCCTGCTCGCCAGGCCGCAGAGAGACGCGCAGATAAGTAAGTAGAGGTTGGCTAGCGTCGCTGTCAGCACTGCTATGTTTAGCAAGCGCACTTTATTTTTAGCGAGTTGCATGTTATTCGCGTCAAATAAATTGAGTAACATATGTTTTATGGATGGAGCGCTGTTTATAGGTACGAGCGTATTTAGAAGTTACATTTTTGTACTTTTACAAAAACCAAACAACGCTGAATGCGCCTCTGGTGGCTTCCTTTAAAAACTCGTTATGGGCCCTGTGACACAACCACAATTTCCTCGAGGTTGGGCTCCCTTAGGAAGTCTTGCGCTCCCTTGCCATAAGGTAGTTCGTGCGTGACTGTGTGACACGGGTATTACTCGTAGCCTTTCCAGTTCGAAAGTTGCAAGAGCGACAATGCACAGCAGCTTTCGCCATGTGCCTACATGATTAGGGCGGGCCCGTGTTCACTAACGTAACACTAAATGAATACAACTGATACGCGCGAAACAAAAGAACGCATGTGTCGCAGCAGTCATCACAAGCGCAGCATTGTGAGCAACATAAGACCGTTACACTGCAGGCGGGTAAGGCATACGTATATCCCGCGTACATGCGACGGAAGCAATAAAAATTGGTGGAGTTCCATGAGAATCAGTGAGAGGGACACTTGAAGACGACGCGAACAAGGAATAGTGCAACGAACAAAGCTTTCACCGATTTCCGCATTTCTTCAAAGAAGTAATAAAAGAAAACTGCCAGTCACTTAGGTGTCCTAACGTGATTTGAATGCGAAAGCATTAGGACTTGTCCAAGTTATCACGCCAAATTAAAAAACTTCACCTTAAACCACCTTGATCTAATTTGTACCAACCTTAATCAACCTTAATTCCCCTTAATCCATATTAATCTTCCCTTCAGTCCACCTTAATTCTATTTTGGGAGTAGGCCACACGTGACTGTTCACCGTGGGATTCCCTAGTGCGAGCCGCGCAGCTAGTCCAGCGCCGAGAACGTGACGTCATCACCTGGTGAAGTGGGTTCTCTTGTCATCCGATGTTAAAAGCCGGACGCTTGCCGCATTTTCCGCTTCATGGGGCATATACTTATTTCGCCTTAAAAAAACTTTGAAGTGGTTAAACCGTTTAACCTTTAAATAAAATTTGTCGGCATTCTCGCTTCAGGCCGGGAATTTTCCAAACGCAGCAACCCTCACTTATCGTTTCCGGTGCGCTATTCCTCGCGTCGAACAGTTTTGATAGAAAACAAGAGAAACAAAAAAGGCTGTATCTTGCGCTTTCGTACAGACCCAGGAAAGGTTTTGAGTTCGGCTAGATAGTGCGGGAGATCTTTTCCAGCAACGGGTGCACCTTCTCCTCATGGAGAATCACATGGGCGAAGTTTGCTTCGCAGCTGCATTGCACATTCACATTTATCGCGGCGCCGTGAACGGCTGCCCGTTAACTTGAAAAAAATATACGTACGTGTGGTAGGGCGCCTAGGAGTAGGTGGAGTTCGTGTAACATACTGGCACTTTCTTGGTCCAAGCGGCAAAAAAGCGCATGTTGCGCATGTTGGCCCTCCTAAGCGTAACGTGGACAAGAGACAAAATATGGCAAGAGCTATCAAGATGCGCCCACTGTAGGTCATTTTTTATCGAGTTTAGGTACAGAAGGTTCAGTGTTGCAGCTACGTTTCGCGTCCTTACATATGCTTGTTTCGCGGACAATGCGTAATGTGGAAAAAGAAAATCGTCTGGTGAACTACTGCGTGCCTGCCGACATTTAAGCCAATACCCTTTTTTCATGTTTCCCTCGCTGATATATAAATTTGGTATCAAAGGCAAGCTGGTAGAAGTTATAGAAAAAGTAGCTACAGCAAAGAAAAATACATAAAATACATGTGAGACACGCTATGCCTTAGCGCGAAGCATTGCTACGTAAAGCAAAACGAATTTCGAAAACTGTGCGTTCCGGCCATCATTCCAGATTCGGATTCTAGGCAAGATTTAAGATTAAACGGAACGTGAAATTACGGAATCGCTTCTTATAGTCCAGAAAGGGGAGGGCTGTGTGAACTATGAAGACGGTATGTTTACGGGGCAATGAAACGAAATTTATCTGGGTAAAATTATGCTCTTCATTGCTCCACAAAGTGTAAAAGCGGAATCGAATCTTTTATTAAGTAAAATATACTTGAATGTGAGCCTTTGTTTTTACAAAGTGCTTCTAAACTTGTCACTGGCTTTATCTCACACTAATTATTCTTTTCTATATAGAACCGTAGGGAGCTGTAAGTGCACGTTGGACTCTCTTCGGCACGACAGGAGACTTTTGCAGTGTCCACTAACGATAAAAAGCCAACGAGGATACTCTTCTGGAATCGAAAAAGAGAGGAATATCGAATAAACAGTTTTTAAACGCGTAAGCGTTTCTATGCTTACTCAACGAGGAAAACCGTCCATCCCTCCGTCCCACCTTCCATCTGTCACGTAGGACGATCGCTTTCAGGATAGAGCGCGTAGCAGCGAGCGAATTCGCCTTCGTGCTGCCTCTCGCTTCCACGCGAACTAAGCGGTGAGAACACAGCGCATACGAAGCTACCAGCATTAGTCGGACTCTGTTGCACCATCGTAGATCACTTTCAAGATAGGACGCTTGGGGCAGCGCCAATCGCAGCCGCCGCCAGAGTTGAACGCCCCCTTCCCCCGAAAAGGGCCTTGCACGCGATGGAGGAAGACGGCGCGCTACACCTCCCCGCTTTCCTGTCTTTGGCGAACGCGCCATACGCAGCCGCCGCCAGAGTAAAACGTCCCCTTCCTCCTCCCTCCTCCCGCCCAGAGTCTAGCACGCGATGGAAGAAGACGGCGTGCTACCACCCCGCTGTTCCTGTCTTTGGCGGGCGCGCCATACGCAGCCGCCGCCTGAGTAGAACGCCCCTCCCCTCACCCAGGGTCTTGCACGCGATGGAAGAAGACGGCGCGTTACCTCCCCGCTTTCCTTTCTTTGGCAAACGCGCAGCCGCCGCCAGAGTAAAACTACCCCTTCCTCCCCTCTCCACCCACCCATAGTCTTGCACGCGATGGAAGAAGACGGCGCGCTACCAGGCCCCGCACACTCTCAAGTTCAACAAATGGCCACAGAGGGCGAAAAATCAATCGAGGCGCGTTTCAGCGTTAGCGCGCAAGTGGAGCTACTGCAATTTGGTCGATTACTTTAATTTGTGCTTTCTCTGCTAGGGGCGCTGAACATGCTGAATCTTTAACTTTACACAAACCATTGACATAAACAATCGAGGTGTCTAAGGATGTTTTTTTTTTTACCTCAGGCAAATAGGCAGTTGATTCATTTAAAGTTTGATTGTTGAAGCTGCTTTTTATACATAGCGTCAAGGTTTTTGTACTTGATTAACCACCGACAGCCGACAACCCATTGGTATCGATGTGTTTCCTGGCCGTTGGCGTTCGAATACTACGGCGGTAAAACATTTTCGAAAGCATGCTGGTTTCGTCTGCGAGTCATTACATAGCTTTGCTGTAAAGAGGTCTACTCTTGGTAAAAAATAGTGCCTCATTTTGTTTAGGCGTTGATTATCATAATGAATGCGGCGGAGGTTGATGGAGTACGCTTGAAGGTACGTTTTTATCCCGTTGATCTCCATAACACCGTAAGTACGCAAACCGATGTCACAGAACACCCGATGCATCATTGTGTGTTCTCCGTCATCGCATGTTTGCTGTACGCCTACTAATTCTTCATTTCTTCAAGTGTTGTATCCTCCTTTTGTGCTTGTTCTCTTGTGCTTCACTTACAGTATGTCGTTCCGTCAGCTGTAATGCGCATTTGCAAAACCAATACGTTTGATAAGACGCAGTGGTTATCATAATTTCACTACACATGTATTAAGTTGGCACATATGGTTCAGATACAGATGCCTGTATGCAGACTTGCACGACGTTGATGCGGAGATCAGGATAATTATGACACCCGTAAGGAAGAGGCAGCTGACGGCCGTAAGCTGTTGCGTTCTTTCCGCCAAACTACCCGGCCTGGTAGTGCTGCAAAGAAGCTGTATAAAAGTGACACGCGGTGACCGGGAAATTATTATACTTAGCAGCCGACCGTACGTTTTGTAGCTTAGGTCTTCTTTCTTGTGCGTTTGTGCTACCCTTATTAATGAGCCATTTCTTGACGATGTAACCGCGTTTGTGTGGATGCGTAGACGTGTGCTTTTTGTTGTGCTTGTAAAATGCAAATAAAATATTTTCAGGCTTACTCAATCTTTGGCGTCGTGTGCGTTTATTTCAGTCGAGGCCATCGTGCCACCTGGAAACCGCATTCTGTCAGTAGCCCTACACGAAATGCAACAGCTGGAGCGCGGCGGCACAACTCGGGGTAACGGCGGCGTAATAAACGAAAAACCGCTCGGGATGCCCTTAAAAGTCAGTTCAGAGTGTCCCTTAACTCGATATGACTCAGCGCTACATGTATTCTGCTGCGCCTTGATCGTGCTCCCGCTAGTTTGGTTGCTGTGTGGCAAACGTAGCACCACATATATATGTAGGCACTACGTTTGCCACACAGCAACTAAACTAGCGGGAGCACGTACATCTTTCTTTGCGCAGCGCGACGTAAGTGGCTGGACTTGCGCGTCAAACGATGAAAGGTCGGCAGCAGCGAAATTGACAGGGATACGTGACTGCGACCAAGGCGGTAGCGGCAAATCGTTCGAAACAACACAATAGTTTTTCACTGGTAAGGATGTGTCGGAAAGGGTGGCGAGAAGCGCGCTATTCAACATAATTTCGCCTGTGTCGCAGTTGACGGATGCACCACAATCCTGAAGAAAGTCAATGCCGAGAATCACATCATGAGTGCATCGCGGTAGTACGAGAAATTCTGTTTAAGATTTTCTCCTCCGAATAAAACACTTGCAACACAAATACCAAAGGGAACTAGGCACTCTCCACTGACACCACGAAACGTTACACCATCATTCCACGGGAACATAACTTTCCGACCCAGCCTCTCTTTGAAAGTGACACTCATGACGGAAACGGTAGCACCAGTATCCACTAATGCTCTTGCTGGTATACCATCAATTAGCACACGCACTTTGTTGTTCACCATCATAATAGGCAGAGGAGTATATCGCAGAGACGCAGACTGTCCGGCGACCTTACCTCCATCGGTCGCGCCGGCTAGTTTCCCGACGCCGGTGGAGACGTAGCACGTCGCCGTGGTGACGTTGAACGGCATTGGCGACTGGTTGAGGGCGTCAGGCTGCTGTCTGAAGCTGGCGAGCCACTTCTACTATACTGACGGAAGGTATTCCGAGGTGGCGCGCCTGTGGTGTTTGCAGGGTCTATCGGCCAACGGTCGTCATAACTATCACGTCCAAAATTAGGCCAAGTTGGTGGTGGGCCATATGTTGTTGTCTGTCGGCGCCGGCGACAAAAACGAGCAATGTGTTCTGAGGCGCCACAGCTGTAACATACAGGCGATGCGCGACCGACGTTGTATGCCCCCTGGGACGCTGCGAATAATAAACGCGATCTTCCGAAATCCGATTCGTGGTGGTAGCTTGACGAGTTCGTTGATCGTGCGTCATGGCGTCGGGAAAGGTACGTCGGTGCTGTCGCAGCTGATCGACTCGACCGTCTGCAACGCCTGGCATGGCAGACAATGCTGACACACCAGATGAATGTTCTTGAGGTTGGTTGGAAGCGCAACCGAGCTGTTCGACATCCGCCCCTTTGGTGTGTCGTTCAAGTTCTTCGCGGACAATTTGCCTTATAGTTGCCGCACGGTCAAATTGAAAACTGTAGTTGTCGTTTTCGTCAACGCTTGCCACCGTTGTGACGTTTGCTAGCCTGCCAAACTTTGGCGTGATACGGCGCAGCTTCAAGGCCTCAAATGTGCGGCAATGCTTGATGAGGTCGGCAACCGAGGCGAGGCTCTCCTTTCCGATTAAATAATTGTAAACATCCTCGCCTATACCTTTGAGAAGGTGTCCAACCTTGTCCTCTTCGGACATTCGAGGATTGACAGTCTTGCAAAGCTTCAGGATCGCCTCTATGTACCTAGTACAGGTCTCACCTGGGACTTGAGCGTGATGAAGCAATGTCTGCTCCGCACTCTGTGCGGTGAGTAACGAAGCTGTCCCACGTTGTGAACGTATCTTCATGGTTCTCGAACCACACTAGCGCAGTGTCTGTGAGGAACAGAACCACATTGTCGAGCTGAGTCGTGGAGTTCCAGCCGTTGTACTTGCTCACACGCTTGTAGTGGGTGAGCCATTCCTCCACGTCCTCGCCGAATTTTCCAGAGAAAGAGCGGGGCTCCATCTGATGCATCCAGGCACCGGTTGTTCGCACTGGAGCAGCCAGAGAAGGCTGTTGGTCGCTGCTGTAGGACATCGGGATCTCAAGTGGTGTTGGAGGCAGTCGAGTGAGGCGTCGGCTCCGGCGTGGCACTTGCTGCAGCAGCTCCGTCGTCTTGGTCGAAGTACCCAGCACCTCCACCACAAAACTGTTACAGTTAATGTTAAACCGGCTTTATTCAAGGGACGAGATTGATGGTAAAGTCAAGATGGCGTCCTGAGGCTGCACCAGCTCACGTCTTCTTCCTCTTCTCGCCCGGCTCATGCCGTAGCAATATGATAAGTATGGAAAGAAGGTTACAACGAAGCAATCTAGGAAATAATCTGTTGTAAGGGGAAAGGTTGTTGAGCAACCGGGTTTCATATATGCGGACAATATTGTACTGTTAGCAGATAGCCAGGAAGATTTGCAAACTCTGGTTAATTACTGTGGAGACGAAGGAGACAGATTAGGTTTCAGTTTTAGTGCAGCTAAGTCCGGTGGGATGTTTTTCAACGATACAACTGTTCAGGAGCTTACAATACAAGGCCATGAAATACCCCGAGTGGCCGAATACAAATATCTGGGGGTACGGATAAACAAAGTGCAGATGTACATGGAAAAGCACGAACAGTCTCTCATAGCAAAAGGGCGAAGAGATGACGGGAGAATGAAACATAGGGCATTGTGGGGGTACCACAGGTATGAGGTACTGAGAGGTATTCGGAAGGGAGTAATGGTGCCGGGGCTTACTTTCGGGGATGGGGTCCTGTGTTTAAGGGCAGAGGTTTAGTCGAGACTAGAAGTAAATCAGAGAACTGTGGGAAGATTAGCACTAGGTGCCCACGGGAAAACCACAAACGAAGCAATACAGGGGGATATGGGCTGGGCATCGTTCGAAGCACGGGAAGCTGAGAGTAAAATCGTATAGGAAAAACGCCCGAGGAAATTGGACGATAACAGGTTTGCAGCTAAGGTATTAAATACCTATACAAAAAGAGCGTTCACTCACAATGGCGGAAAAGAACTAAGAAGCTAACCACTAAGTATGCCCGACACGAGGACGGAGAAAGACAGAGCATTAAACGACAGGTTAAAAGCGCGGAAGCTAAAAATTGGATAAATTGAATGGAAAAGAAGCACAGTGTGGAACTATATCTATACTGGAAACAGCAGATTAGCAAGGAAGCGTTTTATGATAACTCAAGAGGCAGTGCCCTAGCTACTCCTTGAAGCTAGGTCAGGGTGTCTCAGAACGCGGAGCTATAACAAAATTTCACGAAGAAGACACATGTACTGTGTGTGGCAAATATGTAGAAACAATGGAACATCTCAAACAAAAATGTGATGGTATCAATCCCGATGTCGATGTGGCCACAGTAACGCTCCCTGAGGGCGTGGGCTCAGAGCGTTCAGATAACAATAGTCATGTAAATAAATATGCGGCGGAAATCAGCAAAAGGCGATTGGAGGATTCGTGGCTCAAAAGCAGAGAGGTGACATAAGGTTAAAAGGGTAGGAAGACGCATTTAAAGAAAATCGCGAATTTTAATGACACACAGCACAGGTACACAAAAATAAAAAGCTCAGCATGGTGGGAACTACCATTCCCCCGCTTCAAAGGGGGCGCTCCTACCTTCCATCCATCCATCCACTTTGTTTCCCGCTGGTGCCTGCACGCCTGCCGGCGCCTGCTCTGTTCTGCTGACACCTTGATCGCTACGAGACAGTCGTATTTGCTTTGTGTGTTAGTAATTTTATCAGCTTTATGCGGCTGTGCGATGGGAAAGTGCTTTGTGCCCTTCTTACTTATTTGCAAACCTGAGAAATAAAGTCTCATCATGATGTTCTGCCCAAAACTGTATATACCTTCTTGATGGCTACATAAAGCAGCTGGTCCATCAATTTCTCTACCTGTGCTACATGGGGTGATTACACTGCTTGAAAACATGCTCGTTAGTAGGTTCCATTTGGTGTACAGAAACGATAAAAGACCGCGGAATCACTCCGTTGAAAGTGGCTCAGCCACGTCGGTAAATCGCCTTCGCCTCATGCCGCAGACGCATTTGACTGTTCTATTGAGACGTACACGAAACATATGAAGACATTTCGGTAATTCATGGAAATAGTATTGCACATACAATGTAAGTGAAATCAAAGCGACCACTGTAACTATGTATTATCACGCTCGAAGTTTTCAGGAACGCGATCGAGTGCTCGGAAAGAATTTATATGCTGCATAGTCGGCAGTCGCCTGGAATGTGTCAAGGTATGAGGAGTTTGGCATGCGCTATCTGCTTGTAGAAATACCACTCAACTAAAGCGGTTTAACTGTAGAGCTACAATAAACATTTTTCTGACAATATGCGTCCCGTAAAATCTTGATCGGGACTTCTACATGCTGCTTTTTAACACAGACTGAAACAGCGACGATACATGGTTATTTCACCTAGCCCGGCGTTCTTTAATGTAGGCATATAAGAGCCGTCAGTGAACACATATTTGATGGACTTTGCGCGGGCGGCTGGAGTTACAGCTTAAGTCGGTACAGGGGCTAGCGCGGCAAATTGCGCGTCCGCCGTCTGCTTTCAGGCGCCTACGGAACACCGAGGGCCTTAGTTCGGAGAGCTACTGGTGGAGCGCTTTGAAAGCAGAGCATTGGCGCGCTGCGGCTCCCGGCGTCGTTCGCTCACCTAAAGTATCCTTCCATCGTGGTGTACTTGTATGGTAAATAAACTCCTATTCTATTCAATTTTCTATATTTTTTTGTGTCAGCGTCCAAAATTCGCACCGATCACTTCGAAAAGTGCGACGTCGCAGGTCCCCTGCGGCTAGTGCGCTTGCGATTTTCGTTGCAGGAGATCGATAGCGCACTTACGGTTTGACGTAAGTCGCACCACAATAACAATAATAAACATGAAATGTTTATTAAATCTGTCTCTGTTATCCGACCGCCGAAAACACTCACGCATTTCTCTTTTTCACAAAATCTGTTATCATAACTTTTAACACACTCTTTTGACCAGGCCTTTCCTTTCTTCTCACCATGATCATAATCAGAAAGTTAGCATATCGCATTTCAATAGTATTATGGGCGCGAAATAATTCTTACCGATGACTGGCAAAGACTGGAACAGCTTATCCCCTTCGTTCACAGGTATAATTAATCCACTTAGGTTTAGAAACACGCTTGAAAACGAACTTTTGTGATATACTTACCACTTGTCTTGCCTATGTGTATGTACCTTTCTCTCTTCCAGCGTTTACGTCAGCATCATGATCAAAAAGTTAACAATGCATTTTGTAAATCTACTGTACATAATATGTTTTTCGAACGTCTTTGCCATCGTGTACATCTCCTTTGTATTTGTATCTTTTGTACCTCTGTTTGTTATCATCGGATGTCAACTCAAAATTTGGAATAATTACTTTTGTTATTTATTGCGTTTCAGTTACTTTTACCGATGTGTACTTTGTATGCCTTTAGCCCCTCCCCTCTATAATGTACAGTGTACCTTGAGGGTAAAATAAATCAAATGAAACGTGAAACAACCTTCATGTAATTAACTTTATGCCATGCATGTCATGAATGCATATTATTTTTGTGATGTTATGCAAGCCAGGCATGTCATGTCATTTATGCAATTCATGCCAAGTGATGACATGCATGTATTGTCAGGCCACGTCATTGATGACATGTGCATATCCTGATTTTTTTTTATTATAAAGGCTTTAGATGTTGTAACCTTTAATTGACGCCAGCCACTCCTTTTCACATCGGGATCTAAAAAATAGAGAATAAGTCATAACAAACATAGTGAAATGATAACAGAAATTCCGGTAACATAAGTACACTTATGTAGCACTATTAACTTAAAGACAAATCTAAAAGTTACATATCCAGTTAAAGAAACGACCACGCGGCGTAAGCGCCTAGACAGACAGACAGACAGACAGACAGACAGACAGACAGACAGACAGACAGACAGACAGACAGACAGACAGACAGACAGACAGACAGACAGACAGACAGACAGACAGACAGACAGACAGACAGACAGACAGACAGACAGACAGACACAGACAGACAGACAGACAGACAGACAGACAGACAGACAGACAGACAGACAGACAGACAGACAGACAGACAGACAGACAGACAGACAGACAGATTGTGTCAAAAGTAGACAAGAAATTATAATCGCATTAAAAATCACGCATAAACTCATCTGCGAAATGTGTAAAGCATGCGTGAGCATTTTGCCACGCGCTCCTTTCCACGGAGCTCGGTGTCATTAACAATGTTACCAAACTTGATCCGACCAGTATAAAGGGCAGCGCTGCGGCGACAAGAACTGCGGCGGACGGCGACGATAGGTTAATTGATCACCGAAGCAAACGACTGTAGGTGGCGGCGCGAGGTGCGCTCGTGACGTTCCAATCATTATTTAGTTATCGCTCTTTAGCGCGTTACCAATCCGCTTCGAAGCATTCTCAACCGTGATCAACCATACTCCTGCGGCGGTTGCGTATGGCGCGTCCGCCCAAGACAGGAATGCGGGGACGTAGCGCGCCGTCTTTCTCCATCGTGTGCAAGACCCTTGGAGAGGGGAAGAAGGGAGGCGCTCTACCACAGAAATGTGAAAAGCGCGGGAAAATGACGCCGCAGTGGATTCTGAATGGAGCCAAACCCCCATCGAAATGCCAGCGGAATCATCTCATTAAACCTATATTGCTTCTAAAGTCATTTGGCAGTGTTTCACTGAGTATCTAACGGTTTATTAAAACTACAGAAAACCACAAACTCCTTCGCGGTGCATCCTTTCTTAAAAAAACGATCCATAAACTAAAATATTGAAAGCACCACATAGAATTTTGCGTTCAGTATCTTCACATGGTGACAGTTGTGGGGGATGCATTGAGATAGATGAATTGAGAATGCGAATTTTCGAGTTAAAGGCATACGTAACCGTCAATGCATTTTCAATGGCGTTGGCATTCGTAAACAGATCGCGGTATGAGGCCGCGCTGGCCCAATAGACCGGGCCGGGCCGAATTAGTTGCCTCCGGCCCGGGCCGGTATCGGGAGCGTTCGCTGATGAGCCTAGGTCGGCGATTAGAGCTCGCGCGGACGCTCCACATAGAGCCAGCGCACTAAAACTCCGTTGCACAGATTGGAAACACTGAATTGTAATTACCATAGCAAACAAAATAAAAAAAAGCTTTCATTCTTTTCCATTTAATACAGTTTCTGTCAAAAGTGTTCCCCTTCATTTTGTTGCTACAAAAGTTCGGTAGAACCCGTCGCACGATGACTGCCGACGTAATTACATTTAGCATTGAATCGAGACAGCGACGCGAAGTATTGCCAGCATTGCAACGAGTTACGTATGAGGTGTGTACTGCGACGGGACTCCTCTTTCGCGCTTCCTTACGAACACTCGCCGCCGTTAGGCACCACCGCCGCGAAGCCTGCACGTGTCCTCTCACATGCACGGTGCGCGGGTGGTTGAGTGAATGCTTAGAAACGTGGTCATGTGGCAAAATGGCTCTCCTCTCGCACTTCGTTGACAATGATAACGGTAATTTATGGCCTTCGCCTTCGAAACGGAGTAGTGAAAAAGAGCCACCTAACCTGCTTGATTTATTCAGGTATGCTGCACGTGTTTCCTTCTAGGACTTCTTTCCAGACAATTGCGCCATCTAGTGGCGGGGCTGGAAAGTCCGCGCGTGGGATAAAAAAAGAATTAGAACTAGAAAAGCCAGTCCCAGGAAAACCTACATGTTTGTTTTGTCTTCGTGGTTTAAGACTAGGCTGTAATCTCTGGCTGAGGGAGAGAGAGATCTGCTAGTTGTTGAAATACCGATATCCAATTTAATGCATTCCCTTGAGTTGCTGTCAGTGAAAGCAAAAAAAAAAAAAAAATTTCTGCAGTGGGACGCAACCCCGCCCGCGCCAGGTCTTTCCTCTCGCAGACACCCAACTTCCGGTCGCTAGGTTTTGGTTGCAAGCATCCGGCACTCCCAATTGGGGGAGACCGGTCTGGCTTGAGACGGCGCACTTAGAGCCCAGCCATAGCCCAGCCATAGTATATAGTGCGCCGTCACCCCACCGGCTGGTGGACTCGAACTCTGGGGAGAACCTAGAGAATGTGCTCAGTACACCTCCTCCAGGTTCCGACAACTCCCGTCAGGGTTCGAGCCCACTGCCTACCAGGATGCGATCGAGCGCCTCGAGTCGCAAGGCCACAGTCCTGGCTATGCATTCACGAGTGAATGTGGTCTATATGTGTGCACTATCTACGTAAATACCTTGGTAGAAACGGTTAGTAAACCACCAGGTGTGCATGCCAGTCTCTCTCATTGATGTGAGCTCCCGTTTTGTGGGTATTTTTCAGTGTGCAGGTAGGAAGAAGAAGAAGTAGGAGAAATGTAGAAATACCTCACATGAGCTCCGGATTTTCCCCTCACAGCGACCGTCAGCCTATAGATTTCCTGGAAGTAGCCATCGCCACTACTGCGGGAAGTCATCAGGACCACGAAGAGATCCACATCTTGGCAAGTGCTTCCATATCTATCCATAAAACGCCACATTTCGTGCCCGGTTCGCTGGGCGCCGCGTTAGCCCTAACGCCGGTTCGGCAGCCCCGCATCTCTACCAACTCATCAGGGAACAATGGAAATAGAAGTGGAGGGGACATAAATCGCCCCGGAAGAACTAAATGAGGCAGGATGGCTCGCCGCCCATAAGAACCTACAGCGAAGCAAACCGAGCCTTAACGAATCCAACGCCATACCGCGTACAAGAACTAATTCGGTAGCGTCAGCAAGTGCCGAAGCCCCCACCGCGGCCTGAAGACGACTTCAAAGTGGCTCTCCGACCGCGTGACGGATTCAATACAGCCAGCTAGAGCTCCGCTCTCATCACCGAAAACATCATGAAAACAGCCGCTCTGGAAGCGGCGACGCAACTAGAAGACACGATCCGAATCAACACGAGCCAAAACATCATTATTGTCAGCACACCAAGAGAAGACAACCCCGTCAAGAACAGCCAAATCAAGGAGCTCAAATCACAAGAGAAGAGATTGAGCATTACTACCTACATTACGGCGCCCGAAAACTCGGCCAAAGCAATCATCCATGGGGTTCCGGACTACGACACACAAGAAGACACCATTAGAAGATGGCGCGTAATACCCCCCGGGTCCTGCATGCCAGGCGCATGGGCAAGTCGTCCTCAGTTATCATCGTTTTTCAAGGTGAAGAAGTACCACGCTACGTAAACTACCGAAATACTACGTACCGATGCCTTCAGTACAAGAAGAAGATCGAAGTGTGCGGAACCTGCCGGAAAGTCGGCCACCGGGACGATGTGTGCAGAACCCCTAACGGAAAGTGTTGTATCCGGTGCGGCAAGCAAACCCCGCCAACGGACCATGACTGTGAACTAGCATGCACTATCTGCAACGGCAACCATCTCTCTGGCTCAAAGCAATGCAAGAAACGTTTCCAAATGCCCTATATAAACCGACAACGACAGTGGCAGAAACTCTCGGTGGAAGAACAGAACGACCCTAATGAGGGCAGGCAAAGTAGATCGCGAGAACGCTGATAGACATAGAACAGCCAAGAAACCAGTGCAAGCTTTTTTCCCGGAGAATCCAGGAGTAGGAGCCGATCTCGATCTTTCCCGAGACTATGCTAAACACCGAGTGCCACCGATTCCGACGGGACGTCGCGGAACCGATCGAGTTCCGGGAGGCGAACGACCCCGACTAACAGCGGTTCACAGGTGAGCTGGGCTAACATGGTCTCTTCTCCCAATGCTCAATATCGCAAGATGCAGGCTCTCGAGGCAGAACTCCAACAAATGAGGCAGTTAATAGAACACAGAACCGAAATCACTAAGAAGCGTGCAGAGATCACCCGACTACGACAAAGACAACAGGAGCGCTGTCAGACGCCACGCCCAACCCCACCATCTATTCCCTCACACAACACCACAGTACCACCACATAAACGTAAGGCAGAAGCTCATACAGACAACTCTTCAGACATATCACCAAGATTTGAGAAACTAGAATCTATGATTACTGAACATGCCAACCAGATGCTTCAGCAATATCAGGAGAATGGTGCCCACTTGCAACAAATAAGCGCACGTCTAGACGCTCTGGAAACCAGAAAAACGAACCTAGAGTCTCGGGTAGCCGCGACCGAAGCCAAAGTACTTCGCTGGGAGTCGAGATTTACATCCACGACCTCCGGCTCCCTTAAGGGCGTGGCATCCAAACCCTATGACCGTCCACCCCTATCCGAAATCTCCAACCCGATCGCTGAACCCCCGTCACCTACAAAATGGCTCACACTCCTTACTACAAGATCTGGCAGTGGAACTGCCATGGGTTTCGCCGCAAACGCGGCAAGCTTCAGCAGTTCTTTGGGGGTAATGCGGCCCCGGATATCATTGCCCTTCAGGAGACAGGAGGCCACGCAAAATTGGCAGGGTACAAATCCTATAATGCTTCTGGGTCGGATTTCACCACCGCTATTCTAGTTCAATGAAATTAACAGTCATTAAACATGACACTGAAGAAGTCGACATAGACCACGTCGTTATTGAACTCATTCCTAAACGTAAGGAGGATGAAAGCATATTCATTCTTAATGTCTATAGTAGCCCAAAGTGCCGACGTCACAAGTTCTGAACTCTATTCAGGAAGGTTCTCAGAATCTCCCAACAAAAGGCCATATTATTATTAGGTGACTTTACCGCTCCACACACTGCATGGGGATACCGCACAGAGGTAGTCAAAGGTCGTAATCTTTGGCTAGAAGCCCAACAACAGGGACTGACTCTAATCACAGACCCACAGACACCCACCCGTATCGAGAATAGTGTCAGTGTTGACACCACTCCCGACCTAACTTTCATGAAAAGCATAGGCAACTATGATTGGACTAATACCGGGGAAAGCCTCGGTAGCGATCATTATATCATAGAAATCCACATTCAGGCGGGTCCACCCCGCAAGAAGGGCAAACAAATTTCGCTCACGGAATGGGACCGCTTCCGCCATATTCGGCAGACAACCGCCACCGAGCATATAAACCATCTCGAGGCCTGGATCGGGGATCTCAGAGATTGCGTGAAACGCTTCACGAGGGAAATCCCTGAAGACGATTGTCTGGTCGAGGTGGATAGCCGCCTCCTACACTTGTGGGAAGCCAAAAATGGCATGCAAACCCGCTGGAAAAAGAATGAACTAAACCGTACACTCCGCTTGCGCATCGCGGAAATCAACATATAAATCGGTGAATACGCTAACCAAATAACCAAAAAGCAATGGGAAAAGGCATGCGACAGCACGCAGGGACAACTCGGTCTAGCCAAAACGTGGAATCTCCTCCGATACCTTATGAACCCGGATAATAGTAAATGCGAGCAGAGGAAATGCCTCCAATAAGATCACTCACCAATACCAGGGCACGAACGACGAGCTTCTAACAGAGCTCAAGACCCGGCACATAGGCACAAATGTATATATATATATATATATATATATATATATATATATATATATATATATATATATATATATATATATATATATATATATATATATATAACTGATGTTATCGTACTTGGTCGGAAGGATTTTATGTTCTTCTTATCACTTTTCCCTTTATAAATCAAATTCATTTTACTCTATCTCCAGCTGTGCGGAATTTGCTTATTTGTTGGGACTGCCTCCAATGCTTTTATCAGCGTTTCCTTGCTTCTTGGGCCAAGCTCATTAACTTGATTGGAATTTTGTCTATCGCACTGCAGGCGTGCGGGCACCAGCGGGAAGCAAAGCGGGCACTAAAATCCCTTGATAATTTGAAAGTAGCGACACCCTTTGAACTCTGCCGCCGCCGCGCGACCTCCTCGCCTCATCCTCGCCCCTTGTGCGTTCCCCCGCGGCAACGAGTTTTGCCCCCGTTTTTCTGCACGACGATTGGTCTCCCTGCCGTGGCCCTTGGAAACGCGCGGATCATGAGTTTTGCTTGTGTTTTTCTTTTTCCTTCGCGCCATTTTCCTCCTGAACACTGCTGGCTCGGCGCTTTAGCTCGGCGTAGCGAACGTTGTACGCTGTGTTTCCTGCTCCATGTACTAGCGCTATGCCGGGTTGTTGCTCATATAACTGCAGCAAGAATCCTCAAGATGTTTATGCTGTTTTTATGATACCACAAGAAAAGCGTGACGGCTTGCGTAAGAAGCAGTGGCTTCATGACATTGGCCGAAAGAACTTTGTTGCAACAAAGAACAGCGTTGTTTGCGAGCTCAGGCGTCTTTTTTTTAGCTCGTAGCAAAGCATCCCGTAATGCTGCTCTTTTTTTAATTTTTGCGGCCTACTCACCAGCGTTTTTGTTGCGGTTCTCCTCGGTATGCTTAATATTCTGGGGTGGCTTTATCACCTCGCACGTCGCTAACTGTTGTTATTCAGTCGGAAGTGCAGCATTATATATTCTGCTTCGCGCCCTGAAAAAAATCTGTGGTAAGTATACCGGTGGTAATGCAGGTGATTAGCGTTAGCTAGTCAACATTGTTCTTTTTTTTAAGTTTTAAGGCGAAAGCCTTTAGATCTCTGTGTTTCAAGGTCGCGTTGTCAACTGGAAGTTTCACGTGACCCAAGGAAGGCCAAAGGTAACCCAAAGCACGTCCACCCCTGTATAAGAGAATGATTACCCACGTTAATGAATCATTAGTGATTGACATAAGGTGGATTATGGAGGATTAAGGTTGATTAGAGTGTATTAAAGAAGATTAAGCTGGATTAGAGTGCATTAAGAAGGATTGAGGTGCATGAATAAAGATTAAGGTGGGTGGAGGAGGATTAAGGCGGATTATGATGGATTAAGGTTAAGGGTTGATGAAAGCGTATAAAGACCGATTAGGGTGCATGAACAAGGATTAGACAGGATTAAGGTGGGCAAAGGAGGATTAAGACCGACTAGGATGGAATAGGGTGGATTAGGGAACATTGAGTTGGATTAGGTTTGACAGAGGTGGACTGGTACTATTAAGCAGGATTAAGTTGGATTAAGGTGCATGAATAAGGATTAAAGTGGATGAAGGAGGATTCAGACGGATTATTATGCATTGGGGTTGATAAACGAGGATTAAGACCGTATAAGGTAGAATAAGGTGCGTTAGGGGCGATGTAGGTTGATTAGGTTGTATTAAGGTGGATTGGGAATATTAAGTTGGATTAGGGTGGACTAAGGTTAAGTAGGGTTCATTGAGTACTAAGACCGATTAGTCTACCATAATCTCCCTAATGCGCATTAATCCACCGAATCCACGTTGATCGACCTTAATCCTCCTTCATTCGTTTCAATCCACCATAATCCACAAAAGCCCTCCTTAATGCACCCTATTCCAAGGTGGATTAGGGTGCATTGGGCAGGACCTTCATCGACCCTAATCTACGCGAACCCTCCTTAACGCACTTTAATCTTCCTTAATCAACCCGAATACTTCCTCATTCACTTTAATCCACCATAATCCACAATAATCGTCATTAATTCACCTTAATTCACACTAATCCACATTAATATACTGTAGTACAGCTTAATCCTCCTTAATCCACCCTAATCCTCTTTCATTCACCCTAGCCCACCGTAATCCTCCTTAATGCACCTTAATCCTCCTTAATCCGCCCTTATCCTTCTTCGTGCACTTTATTCCACTATAATCGCCCTTATTGCACCTAAGACGTACCTTCATCCACCCTAATACACCTTCATCGACCTTAATCCATCCTAGCCCTCCTTTATGCACCTTAATCCACCTTCATTCACCCTAATGCGCCTTCACTGACTTTAATCCACCTTAATACACCAGTATTCATCTTAATACAATCACTATTCAATCATTACTTTGCTAATCATTAATCATTTCTTACACGCAGCTGCACATGCTTTGCTTCGCTTCCCGCCTTCCTTCGGTCTCGTGATACTTTCTGTAGCTCACAACGGGACCTTGAAAAAGAGGTCTAAGGCTTTCGCTTAATAAGCCACACACAAAGGGATGTGTCACAAGCGATACTAGATCAGACGCACGAAGTAAAGCATCTGATCATGTTGCAGAAAAATTGCCTGGAGTATGGAACTCGCCTCAAAGCTCCCTTTACCTCGGTATACCCTGTTCATACGGCTTTAAAAAAAAGCGAACCTCTTCATAAACGTTGCCTCCAGCATTATCGATGCTGTTATTACCATTTCCCAAAATTTTCAACCCCACTGGGGCGCGCAACTGGCCCAAAATAACACGCCTCCATATAATTCTGCGGCCCGTCCGCGGGAGCCCAGGAGGAAAAGCGCGCCGTGCGCAGCCGGCGGGCGAGGAGAATAGAGCAGGAAAGCGCCGTGAGGAGGAGAGATCGCTACTTTCAAATTATCAAGGGGCTTTAGCGATGGATGGGTGGATGGATGTTATGAGCGTCCCCTTTGGAACGGGGCGGTGGCTTGCGCCACCAAGCTCTTGCTACTATGCTGCCTAATATCCTACCTAGGTTAACCAAAGAAAAGAAAAAAAAAAACACTATGAACTACCACGTCCAAATTTTCTGATCCCGTATTGCGAACTGTGCTTTTGTACGTCTCCGTCTTTTGTCGTTTCCCTACTTTTCTTCCACCAATCCTCCAATCGCGTCTTACTAATGTCTATTGCGGACCTGTTTGCTGTACCACTGCTCCCGCTGAACCCAAGGGCTTCAAGGAGGCCAGTGGTGCCTAAATCGACCGCTAAAATCTGCTCCGTCGTTTCCCTAGCTTTACCGCAGCAAGCACATGCTTCTTCTTCCGTCTTATATCTCGCTTTATAGGTGCGTGTTCTAAGGCATCCCGATCTCGCTTTGAAAAGTAATGAGTTTCCCTTTGAGTTATCATAAATGGTTTCTTTCCTAATTTCGTTTTTTCCTCTTAAGTAGTTACTCATGGAAGGTTTCTTTTCAATTGCCGCCACCCATGAGATTAATTCAGCCTCTCCGACTTTCCGCTTGACCTTCTTTGTTGCTGTGTTGCCCACCCCACAGGCCGCATACTTGCTGGTAAGCTTGCTAGTTCTTTTCCTCCACTGTGAATCAATGTTTTGCCTGTACAGATACCTGAACACTCTCCCAGCCCATTCACTTTCCTCCATATTCCTCAGCCGTTCTTCATACTCAATTTTACTGCGAGCGTCCCTCACTTCAAAACTAGTCCAGCCCATATCCACTTGCACAGCTTCATTTGTAGTCTTCCCGTGAGCGCCCAATGCGAGGCGACCGACTGACCTCGTCGAGTCCTGATTGTACCCCTGATTTAAAGCAAACAACGGCATTTCCAAAAGTAAGTCCTGGAACCATTACCCCTTTCCACATGCCTCGGAGGACCTCGTAGCTATTGTAACCCCGTAGCGCTCTGCGCTTCATTATGTCTGCATTTCTCTTCCCCTTGACTGTTATGATTTTTTTCCTGTGTGTCCATATATCCATTGCCTTCGTTTATCCATATACGAAGGTATTTATATTCTGTTACCGGAGGTATTTCTTTCTTTCGAGGCACTAGTCTCGCGCGCCCTTTCTCGTCGCGCCGAGTTACCAGAACGCCGCCCGCGCCTTTCCACAGAGCGCTGACAGCGCTCCGTTCTCTCACCTAGCGTATCTTCCACCGTGAAGTAGACTGATGTACATAAGCGGTGGGGATGGCAGGAGAATGGCTCCGTAAGGGCAGCTTGACTGGTCCCATGTGCCTCTCTGAACAGGCAGGAACAGATAGTAAGAACTTGCACTTCACTTTTGTAGTGTTATGTTCATGGGCGTCAAGGACTGTGCTGTGGGTTTCTGACCTTATGAAGTGGTGTGTGTTTATTTTCCTACAAATAACTATATTGTTGTTTCCGCTACTAGAAAAGGAGTAGCCGTCACCACTATAAGGTGACTACGTCTCCTTTTATAACATTTTCAATAATAAAAATATTGAAGGGCTGAAGATTCGTAGAAATTGCACCGAGTGCTCCTTCCTTTTTTTTTTTTTGGATGTGACGGTTATTGGGACCCGGCGCTTGTCGCACAACGAATCCGGAAAACTGTACGTCATTACGGAGAGCCTCGAATAAGGAAATCCAGTACGTACCGTGTCCAGAATGCAGAGACGCCGACGATTCCGAGTTGGAAATAGTCAGAAGCCATCTCAACGAGCAAAGTCGACCAATTAATTAACGGTACTGCATGAGCGTCGATTGGCCGGCCGGTCAGCGCCTTCTGTCGGCGCGAAGCGACGGGATCAGCAAGAGTCGCGCATGCGCACAAAGTTCATTCGAAGCGCAAGTTTCGTCTGCTAGGCTCTTCCCACAGGCATGAGACCGAAGAAGCATGATGAAGTATGTGCTTGCTGCGGTAAAGTGCCTTAATGAACTGTTTGCTGCGGTAGAGTCAGGAGCCATCCCGACGAGCAAACTCGACCAATTAATTAACGGTACTGCACGAGCCTATTTCATTCCTAGTATCGCCATTCGTGGTCCTTGACGTCCACTTCCGGCTATCCCGCTTGCGGTAGAAGGTATTCATTATCCGCGCATTATTCTGTTCTTCAAGCTCTACTAATAACTCTCCCCTGCTATTCATGGAGGATATATCATATTCCCTCCTTGACTTGTCTCCCGCCTGCTTCTTGCCTACCCTGGCATTGAATGCGCCCATCAGTATAGTGTATTTTGACTTTACCCATCCCCGATTCCACGTCTTCAAAGAAGCTTTCGACTTCCCGATCATCATGACTGGATGTGGGGGCGTAGGCCTGTACGAGCTTCAATTTGTAACTCATATTAAGTTTCCCAACAAGACTTGCCACCCTCTCGTTAATTCTATAGGGTTCCTGCATGTTACCAGCTACATCCTTATTAATCAGGAATCCGACTCCTAGATCTCGTCTGTCCGCTTAGCCCCGGTAGCGCAGGACGTGCGCGCTTTTTAGCACTGTATATGCTTCTTCTTTCCTCGTAACCTCACTGAGCCCTATTATATCCCATTTACTGTCCGCTAATTCCTCGAACAGCACTGCTAGACTTGCCTCACAAGATAACGTGCTAGCGTTAAAAGTTGCCAGGTTCACATTCCAATGGTGGCCTGTCCGGACCCAGAGATTCGTAACACCTTCTGCTGCGTCACAGGTCTGACCGCCGCCGTGGTCAGTTGCTTCGCAGCTGCTGGGGACTGAGGACCGTGGTTTGATTGTTGTGTTCATACAGGAGGTGTTGGCCAAGTACTGCACCAGGGTGGCCAATCCTGCTCTGGTGAGGGAGTGCATTACCGGTTCAGGTCACCGAGATCAGGCCGCACTCCAGGCCTGTTTATGCAATTAATCAACGCGCGGATTTTTTGAAAACGCGGGGGGAAATTGCGCGGCAACGGCATTCGAACCATGGTCCTCTTGCATGCGAGGCGGATGGTCTACCTTATGCCACCGCTGCACTTTGCACCGTTCCTGAATTACCTATTTCTTAATAATATCTACTTTAGCCTTAATTCACAGCAAAGGTAGTGACTTGGCCAGTTCTTGGCCGTTTCGCCCGTACTCCGAGAGGGTTTAGCTATGAACAAAGATCGAGGGTTCGATTGCCTTTATTGACTGTGTTTTACTTAACTGTGATTTAATTAACTTTGGTTTAATTAAAACGAAAGGTCATGCTCACGCTTCTTAGCATAGGCTTCACTCTTTTCTATAAAGAAATTTATGGCCTAATTCGTCCTAATTAACACCGAAAGTTGTGGGTTCAACTACGACCAAAGGTCGAGGGCTGGGCTCCGCACGAATTCTGGTGCCATTACGCCAGGCATCAGATTTTTCGACCCATGACTCATCTAATGCTTTCACCTGAACAAGAGCATAATCATTGCAGTGCTCTATTACTAACATTCTTGTCTTTATTAAACGTTCATGCTCTGGTTACATTATCTGCTCAGTTATGTCTTCTTTATTAATTATTGCTCTCAATAGGTGCGACTCAACCGGCAGAAAAAACATAATTTATTACAATTTTTTTCTAGTAATACAACTCATCATACAGGGGGTGTAATTGATGTAACGTTTACTGATTATCACC
This sequence comes from Dermacentor andersoni, assembly GCF_023375885.2. Lineage (NCBI taxonomy): Eukaryota > Metazoa > Arthropoda > Arachnida > Ixodida > Ixodidae > Dermacentor > Dermacentor andersoni. The sequence goes on from NC_092821.1 coordinate 74,942,579, forward strand.
AAATATTCATTGTGTAGACTGTATCAGAATACAACGTTCCCCGATGTGTACGAAGTCTCCATTCAAGGTAGTTACACGTTCTATTAAAGACGGTATATATAACGCAGAGGTAACTCAGTGGTTTTCACGGTCCCGCGTCGGGCCATAAACAACGTGTATTCCCGATATGATGGCATATGTGTACAGTGCGCTGACGAATTGAATCATGCGCAGCTTACGCAGGAGCGAGTGACGCCTAGCTGACTCAGCAATGCTACATCTTCCCCTTTATGGAAAAAACAGGGTTTAGCGTCGCTCGGGTAGAGGCTACCGACAGGGCTGGCGTCGCTGCCTGTGCTTCGGCGTATCTCTTGGGCGGGCTCTGTGCTAGGGCCTTCTCGAGTGGCGAGACTGGTCTCAGGTCGCATCCGGTCTGTCACAGGTATTCTCGAGTGCGTCGAATTTCGCTGCCGCCTTCAGTTTTGACGATCGCCGAGTTTTGACGTTCGTTGTAGCTTGCCTGAGAAAGACCGCTGGAGACGAGACCAGGTCCGCTTGATTGTATCATACACGCTGACGTCCTGGCCTTGTGTAGCAGATGGCAAGTACCTGCTAACATGGTTGTGGTAGGTCCTTTGGCGTTGGCGTATCTCCCGAGGCCGCAGCGGACCGCGTTGCTGGGCATCGCCTGTGGCACCTTGTGGCTGGTAGGCACCGGGAGAGGAGTCCGGGTTTCGCGTCCAATCAGCCTCTGCACAGGGGACTGTGGCACATCATCGCACGGAGTATCACGTCATTCAAGCAAAGCCAGTTCAAATGCGGGTATTTTAAAGGAGCACTTTTTAGAAGCTTCTTGGCTACCTCCACGGCTCTTTCTGTCGTGTCGTTGGAACACGGGTGGTAGGAGCTTGACGTGACGTGGGCGATACCTAAAGCGTTGAGAAAGTCCTTAAACTTCCATGTGTTAATGGGTGGTCCACACATCATTTATCAGCCAGGTTACGCCCACTGCCGGGCAAAGGCCTCTCCCATACTTCTCCAACTACCCCGGTCATGTACTAATTGTGGCCATGTTGTCCCTGCAAACTTCTTAATCTCATCCGCCCACCTCATTTTCTGCCGTCCCCTGCTACGCTTCCCTTCCCTTGGAACCTTTAATGACCATCGGTTATCTTCCCTCCTCATTACATGTCCTGCCCATGCCCATTTCTTATTCTTGATTTCAACTAGGATGTCATTAACTCTCGTTTGTTCCCCCACCCAGTCTGCACTTTTCTTATTCCTTAACGTTACACCTATCATTCTTCGTTCCATAGCTCGTTGGGTCGTGCTCAATTTAAGTCGAACCCTTTTCGTAAGCCTTCAGATCTCTGCGCCGTATTCTCTTGAGGGTTAATGGCAGCCTGCTGTTTATGATCTGAGAATGCCTGTGAAACGCACCCCAGCCCATTCTCCACTATCCTGCACTCTTCCATTATCCACTATCACTGCACAACTTCACGGGCGAGCCATGAACAGAAAAGATTTCCAAACCCCCATGCGTTCAGTGGGGCTGCTGTGGCAGTGGGAAGTTCCCGAATCTGGAAATATGGAGTTTCGACAATGATGACAAATTTGCGACCTTCGTAAAAGAACGAGTCAATGTCAACCCCTCGCCTGGGTAGCATGGGAACATCGCGACTTAAAAGGGGCATTTTGGCGTTTCGCGGCTAATTATTTAGGCACACCTAGCAGCCCTTGCAGAACTGCTCAATGTCGCTTGTTGCATTCAGCCAGAACACGTTCCTAGCCTTCGCCTCCATTTTATCCGCTCCACCATGCGCCGCGTGAAGGAGGGGAATCATTTCGCATGTTTTTGACTCGCGTGGAATTACCTTGTTGCTGCGAAATACGAGGTCATCGTGCGCGTGTATCTCGTGTCGGTACGCCCAGTAGGTCCGAAGTTTCTCTGGGAATTCGAGCTTGTGAAGAGGCCATGCTCTCTCTGTGAATTCACGCAGCTTTGTCAGATTGCTGTCGTCACTGGTTGCTGCACGCAGGTCTTTAAGGCTGAAACAAAATCAAGAACACTAACTATAAGTTGCTCAAGTTCTTCCACATGTGCTTTATCGGGGAAAACGAGATAAAGCATCTGCGAGGAGCAGTTCGTTGCCGGGTTTATACGTCACAATGATGTGGTGATGTTGTAAGAGCAGTCGCATGCGTTGCAGGCGTGTTCCTTGCACTGGTGAAGTGGTTTATTGACTATAGACTCCAATGGCCGATAAGCTATCTCAACTATTACTGCTTGCAGTCCAAATATATAGTTATGAAATTTGAGGGAGGCACGTACTGTCGATAGAGTTTCCTTTTCTATATGTGCATATCCTTGCTTCGCATCTCTGAGTAACCCTTACGAAAGCGCAATCAGGGCCGCACCCTGCATCAAAACGGCGCCTATCCTGAACTGACATGCGTCAACTGATAACGTAACTGTTTTCTTGGGGCCAAAGTAAGAGAGAATCCGGGATATCAGAGCCTCTCGAGACTTTTCTCAGATTTCTTGCTGATTTTCTGTCCATAACCATGCGATTTCCTTGCGCAACAAATATCGAAGAGGGGAGGTCACCTCTGACATGTTAGGGATGAGACGTTCCAGAAATTTTGTCGTGTCCAGAAAAACTTGCAGCTCCTTACAATTCTTACATGCTGACAATAGAAGAGTATGTTGTACATGTTGTGGGTCAACTCGCACGCCTCCTACAGAGAGCACTTGTCCCATGGTAGATTGCTTCGGGCTGGATAAACGAACATTTCTTCAGGTTTCGTTTCAGGTTGTATTCACGACAGCGTGTTAAAAGAAGCTGCAAGTGGTAGTCATGCTCTTCTTTAGTCTTGCCCCATAAGAGAATGTCATGCATTACTACTGCGACATCTGGCAAACGTTGTAACACGCGATGCATTGCTGCCTGAAGCACTTCCGAGGCTGAGGCAATGCCGAAAGGCATGCGCAAGAAGCGATAGCGTCTGCATGGTGTGCTAATTGTGCAGGGCTTCGAGCTCGTGTCAGCTAGTTTTATTTGCCAGAATTCTGATGCTGCCTTTAGAGTTGTAAAAAAAAAAAACTAGGTTCCGGCAAGTCTAGGCACTACATATTCGAGAGTCGGCATTGGCTCATTCTACCGTAGCAAAGCTTTGTTTAGTACAGTGCGGCCTAGGCAGATACGTAATTTTTCTTTCTTAACTACAGTAACCATGTGACTGGAGCGTTTTGTTGGCTCATTTAACTTGGATGTGACGTCTTGGTCTTCCATGCGCTGGAGCTCCTCCAAGTTTTCTCGAAAGGCCAACGGAACACTCCTCGCCGGCACGACGACTTCTACGGCTTCGGGCTTTAGCTTCATGGCCTTCATAGCATTCATGGCCTTCAACGCCTTTTAACTGTCCCAGTCCACTTAAAACATCTGCACACGATTGTGCTGCTGGGTACAAATGGTCGACTTGGATATAAAACATAGGCGTTCATCTACTAATTCAGTGAGATTCACGGGCACGTTTTGATCAACGACAAAAAACGTTGCTTCATGCACTTTTTGTTTGCAAACAAATGCGGTCGAGATTTTTTTTTTTTTTGGCCGCAGTTCTGTGGCCGAACGACACCGCTAAAGTTACGCGACAATTTTGCTGAGGTTTGCTCGGAAGCTTGCCGATATCATGGCTCGAAATTACACAGCAGTTAGCTCCTATGTCCAGCTTGCATGCGAATGGGCGTCCTTCAATGTCAACTGTCGCGCTCCAGTGGTCAGAGGCTATCACTCCGACGGTCTAGCGCGTGAAAGTTTGCAAGGTGTAATCGCCGTCATCCGCGCCTTGCAGACCGCGCAGTTCTCTTTCCAAGCATCTGTTGTGCCGGCGCGCCGATGCGTTGCATGCTTGGGCGAAGTGATTGCGCCCACCGCACTTTGTCCACACCCTCCCTAGAGCCGGGAACGTTACGCCACAGTGAGTGAAATAACCGCAACGATTAGAAGGTCGCGTTTGCTGGGCGACTCCCCATCAAACGCGACTTGTATCGCGATTTTGCTTCAGCCTGAATGTGCTCCCTGAAAGACCTGCGTGCAGCAAACAGTGACGACAGCGACCTGACAAAGCTGCGTGAATGCGCAGAGAGAGCATGTCCTCTTCACAAGCTCGAATTCCCAGAGCAACTTCGGACCTACTGGGCGTACAGAGATGAGATATGGCGCAGGATGTCCTCGTTTTTCGCAGCAACAAGGTAATCACATCCGAGTCAAAAAGATGCGAAATGATTCGCCTCCTTCATGGTGCGCATGCTGGAGCGGATAAAATGAAGGCGGGGGCTAGAAACCTGTTCGGGCCGAATGTAACAAGTGACAATAGCAGTCCTGCAAGGGCTGCTAGTTGTGCCTAAAGAATCAGCCACGAAACGACAAAATGCCCCTCTTAAGTCACGTTGTTCCCATCCTACCCAGGAAAGGGGTTGGCATTGACTTGTTCTTTTATGAAGGTGGCGAATTTGCCATCATCGTCGGAATCTACTCGTTTTTTTTTTCGAGATTCGGGCACTTCGCACTGCCACAGCAGCCTCATTGAACGCATGGTGTTTTGTAATCTTTTCTGTTCATGGCTTGCCTATGAAGTTGTGGAGTGATAATGGACCACCCATTAATAGCTGGAAGTTTAAGGGCTTTCTCAACGCCTTAGGTATCGCCCACGTCACGTCAAGCTCCTACCACCCGCGTTCTAACGACACGACAGAAAGAGCCGTGGAGGTAGCCGAGAATCTTCTAAAAAGTGCTCCTTTAAGATACCCGCATTTGAACTGGCTTTGCTTGAATGACGTGATACTCCGTGCGATGATGTGCTACAGTCCCCTGTATTGAGGCTGATTGGACGCGAAACCCGGACTCCTCTCCCTGTGCCTACCAGCCACTTGGAGCCCCAGGGGATGCCCAGCAACGCGGTCCGCTGCGTCCTCGGGAGATACGCCAACGCCAAAGGACCTACTACAACCATGGTAGCAGGTACTTCCCACCTGCTACACCAGGCCAGGAGATCAGCGTGTATGATACAATCAAGCGGACCTGGTCTTGTCTCCAGCGGTCTTTCTCAGGCAAGCTACAACGAACGTCAAAACTCGGCGATAGTCGAAACTGAAGGCGGCAACAAATTTCGACGCACTCGAGAATACCTGTGACTCACCGGTCCGCGACCTGAGACCAGTCCCGCCCCTCGAGAAGGCCCTTGCAACGTGCCCCCCCAAGAACTACGCCGAAGCACAAGGCAGCGACGCCAGCCCTGTCGGTACCCTCTACCCGAGCGACGCTAAATCGTTTTTTCCATAAAGCGAAAGATGCAGAAGTGCTGAGTCAGCATGACGTCACTCGCTCCTGCGTAATCTCCGCATGATCCAATACGCCAGCGCGCTGTACACATATGCCATCATATCGGGAATACCCGTTGCTCATGGCCCGACTCGGGACCGAGCACACCACTGAGTTACCTCTGTGTGAAAGATACCGTCGTTAGTAGAATGAGTAACTACCTTGAATATACACTTTGTGCGCATCGTGGAACATTGTATTCTGATACACTCTACACAAATGAATATTGGGTGATAATCAGTAAACGTGATATCAATATTCACCCGCTGCATGATGAGTTGTAGTACTAGAAAATTTTTTTATTAATTATGTTTTTTCTGTCGGTTTAGTCGCACCAGTTGAGAGCAATAATTAATAAAGAAGACATAACTGAACAGATAATGTAGCCAGAGCATGAACGTTTAATAAATACCAGAATGTTAGTAATAGTCAGAGCACTGCAATGATTATGCGCCTATTGAGGTGAACGCATTAGATGGCTCATGGGTCGAAAAATGCGGAGCCCGGTGTAATGGCACCAAAGCTCATGCGCAGCCCATGCCTCGACCTTTCGTGGTAGTCGAACCCACAACCTTTGTTGTTAATTAGGACGAGTTAGGCTATCAATTTTTTTATAAAAAAGCATGAAGCTAATGCTAAGAAGTGTGAGCATGACCTGGTGGTTTTCATTAGGGCAAAGTTAATTAAATCACAGTTAACCTAGATAGTGTTAATAAAGGCACTCTAATCCTCAAGCTTTGTTCATAGTTACATTATTTAAATTTGGAGCTTTACGTTACGAAACCACTTTTGGTTATAAGGCACGCCGTAGTGGAGTACTCCGGAAATTTTTAACACCCAGGGTTCTATAACGTGCACCTAAATCTAAGTACACGGGCGTTTTCCCATTTCGCCTCCATCGAAATGCGGCCTCCGTGGCCGGGATTCGATCCCGCGACATCGTGCTAAGCAGCCAAACACCGTAATTGTTCATAGTTAAACACTCTCGGAGTATGGGCGAACCGGCCATATCTCCAAGTAGGATTCCAAGTGCCATGGTCAAGGTCGAAAGTCCGATCCTCTACCTTTGGCAGGAGTCGAAGCCACTACCTTTCGTGTTAAACCTAAAGTACATTTTATTAAGAAATAGGTAATTGAGGGACGGTGCAAAGTGCAGCGGTGGCGTAGAGGTAGAACATCAACCTCGCATGCAAGAGGTCCGTTGTTGGAATCTTGGTGCCGCGCAACTTTCCACCGGATTAAACGAAAAAAATCCGCGTGCTAATAAACTTGCATAAACAGGCCTGGAGTGCGTCCTGATCTTGATGAGCAGAACCGGTAATGCACTCCCTCACCAGAGCAGGATTGGCCACCCGGATGCAGTACTTGGCCACAACTTTCTATATTGACACGTGTACTTGTGTTTATCGGGTGACACGTTTTGCCGCCTAACAAATGTTATCGCACAGCGCGGGACGCGCCTGCATGTATCCGAAGTTTCTGGAAAGTTATCGATGCTTCTATCCGCTGTCTGTTGTCGCCGAACCTTGTGTTATCTGATTTCATCGCTTGACACGAATGGTGTAGAACTTTGTGGAAGGCGGTTAGTCTGGAACATGCGATGACTGATCTATAAAAGCCGACGCGCTTTACCCGCTGATCAGATTTTCGACGATCGCCGAGCGTGTTCGCCGCTATCGTTGTGCTATAAGTGTAGCCGGTTTTGTGGGCACAGGTTCGCCCAATAAAAGTTACTTTTGGCATTCACAGTATTGCTACTGTGTTATTCAAGGTCTCGACCACGACGATCCAATCGCTGGGCACCTTGGATTCTCCCGGACGCTGTCGAGGATACAGGAAAGGTATTATTGGCCGCGCCTGACCGCCGACGTCGCCCGTTATGCCAAAACATGACACCACCGACAAGACCAGCCGGATTACTACAGCCAACCGAGCCTCCTTGCCGACCATTCCAGCAGATCGGGATGGACTTGTTGGGACCCTTTCCGAAGTCAGCAACCAGAAACAAGTGGATCGTCGTGGCGATGGACTACCTCACCCGCTTCGCTGAAACTAAAGCACTGCCGAAAGGTAGCGCCGCCGAAGTAGCGAAATTCTTTGTCGAAAACATCCTGCTGCGACATGGTGCGCCAGAAGTCCTCATTACCGAAGAGAATCTTCACGTCGCTTCCTATCTCCAGCGCGCCGAAGAAGCCCGACAGCTCGCCCGCCTACAGATCAAAAACCAGCAGCGTACCGACAGCCGACACTACAACCTCCGACGACGCTTCGTCGAGTACCAGCCCGGCGACCGTGTTTGGGTATGGACCCCGATAGGCCGACGAGGACTGAGTGAGAAACTATTGCGACGCTATTTCGGACCCTACAAGGTCATCCGCCGTATTGGCGCACTGGACTATGAGGTCGTGCCTGACGGCATTTCGCATTCACACCAACGTCGCGCACGACCTGAAGTGGTCCACGTGGTGCGTCTCAAACCCTTTTACCGACGCTAACAAACTTTCCTTATTTTGTTTTTGTTTTCATTGCTACGAGTGCTTATTTATTACTCTCGTTTGTTTGCAGCATCGGGTCGATGCTCTTTAAGGGGGGGGGGGGGGGTATTGACACGTGTACTTATCTTTATCGCGCGACACGTTTTGCCGCCTAACAAATGTTATCGCACTGCGCGGGACGCGCCTGCATGTATCCGAAGTTTCTTGAAAGTTATCGATGCTTCTATCCGCTGTCTGTTGTCGCCGAACCTTGTGTTACCTGATTTCATCGCTTGACACGAATGGTGTAGAACTTTGTAGAAGGCATGCGGGTCCCAACGGTTAATCCGGAAGATTCGCTGACTGATCTATAAAAGCCGACGCGCTTGAACCGCTGATCAGATTTTCGACGATTGCCGCGCTTGTTCGCCGCTATCGTTGCGCTATAAGTGTAGCCTGTTCTGTGGGCAACCCGCCGTGGTTGCTCAGTGGCTATGGTGTTGGGCTGCTGAACACGAGGTCGCGGGATCGAATCCCGGCCACGGCGGCCGCATTTTGATGGGGGCGAAATGCGAAAACACCCGTGTGCTTAGATTTAGGTGCACGTTAAAGAACCCCAGGTGGTCAAAATTTCCGGAGCCCTCCACTACGGCGTGCCTCATAATCAGAAAGTGGTTTTGGCACGTAAAACTCCAAATATTATTATTATTATGTTCTGTGGGCACAGGTTCGCCCAATAAAAGTTAGTTTTGTCGTTCACAGTATTGCTACTGTGTCATTCAACGTCACCACCACGTGACAAAATGAATACAACAATCAAACCCCGGCCCTCAGTCCACAGCAGCTGCGAAGCGACTGACCCCTGCGGCGGTCAGACCTCTGAGGACGCAGAGGGTGCTAAGAAACTCTGGGTCCGGACAAGCCGCCATTGGAATCTGAATCTGGCAACGTTTAACGCTGGAACGTTATCTAGTGAGGCGAGTCTAGAAGTGCTTTTGGAGGAATTAGCGGGCTATAAATGGAATATAATAGGGCACAGTGAGGTTAGGAGGACAAAAGAAGCGTATACAGTGCTGAAAAGTGGGCACGTCCTGCGCTACCGGAGCTTAGCGGAGAGAAGAGAACTAGTAGTCGGACTCCTGATTAATAAGGATATAGCTTGTAACATACAGGAACTCTATAGCATAAACGAGAGTGTGAGGTCTTGTGTTGAAACTTCATAAGAGGTACAAATCGAAGGGCGTACAGGCCTACGCCCCCACATCCAGTCATGACGAACAAGAAGTCAAAAGCTTCAATGAAGATGTCGAATCTGCGATGGGTAAAGTTAAAACAAAATGCACTATACTGATGGGCGACTTCAATGCCAGGGTAGGCAAGAAGCAGGCTGGAGACAAGTCAGTGGGGGAATATGGCATAGGCTCTAGGAATAGCAGGGGAGAGTTATTAGTAGAACTTGCAGAGCGGAATGATATGCTGATAATGAATACCTATTTCCGCAAGCGGGATAGCCGAAAGTGGACGTGTAGGAGCCCGAAGGGCGAGACTAGAAATGAAATAGACCTCATACTCTGCGCTAACCCTGGCATCACACAAGATGTGGACGTGCTCGCAAGGTGCGCTGTAGTGACCATAGGATGATAAGAACTCGAATTAGCCTAGACTTGAGGTTGGAAGGGAAGAAACTAGTACGCAAGAAGCCGATCAATGAGTTAGCGGTAAGGGAGCAAATAGAGGAATTCTGGATCAAGATACATAACAGATATTTGACCTTAACTCAGGAAGAGGAGCTTAGTGTTGAAGGTATGAACGATAATCTTATGGGCATCATTAAGGAAGGTGCAATAGAAGTAGGTGGTAACTCCGTCGGACAGGATACCAGTAAGCTATCGCAGGAGACGAAAGATCTGTTCAAGAAACGCCAATGTATGAAAGCCTCTAACCCTACAGCTAGAATAGAAATAGCAGAACTTTCGAAGTTAATCAATAAAGGTTAAGGCAGCTGACATAAAGAAGTATAATATGGATAGAATTAAACATGCTCGCAGAAACGGAGGATCCCTAAAAGCAGTGAAGAAGAAACTAGGAATAGGCAAGAATCAGATGTATGCGTTAAGAGACAAAGCCGGCAATATCATTACTAATATTGATGAGATCGTTCAAGTGGCTGAGGAGCTATATAGAGGTTTGTACAGTACCAGTGGCACCCACGACGATAATGGAAGACAGAATAATCTATAGGAATTTGACACCCCACAAGTAACGCTGGAAGAATTAAGAAAGCCTTGGGAGCTATGCAAAGGGGGAAGGCAGCTGGGGAGGATCAAGTAACAGGAGATTTGTTCGAGGATAGTAGGGAGATTGTTGTAGAAAAACTGGCCACCCTGTATACAATATGCTTCATGACCTCGAGCATACAGGAATCTTTGAAGAATGCTGACATAATCCTAATCCACAAGAAAGGGGACGCCAAAGACTTGAAAAATTGTAGACCGATCAGCTTAATGTCCGTTGCCTACAAAGTATTTACCGAGGTAATCGCAAATATTATCAGGAACACCTTGGACTTCTGCGAACCAACTGACCATGCAGGATTTCGTAAAGGCTACTGAACAATACACCATATTCACAATATCAATCAGGTGATAGAGAAATGTGCGGAAAATAAACGACCCTTATATATAGCTTTCATAGATTACGAGAAAGCGTTTGATTCAGCCGAAACCTCAGCTGTCATGGTGGCATTACGGAATCAGAGTGTAGCGGAGCCGTATGTAAAAATAGTGAAAGATATCTGTAGAGGCTCCACACCCACCGTAGTCCTCCATTACGGAAGCAGCAAAATCCCAATAAAGAACTGCGTCAGGCTGGGAGATGCGATCTCTACAATGCCATTCACAGCGTGTTTACAGGAGGTATTCAGAGACCTGGATTGGGAAGAATTGGGGATATGAGTTTATGGAGAATACCTTAGTAACTTGCGATTCGCTGATGCTATTGCCTTCCTTAGTAACTCGGGGGAGCAATTGCAATGCATGCTCACTGACCTGGAGAGGCAAAGCAGAAGGGTGGGTCTAACAATTAATCTGCAGAAAACTAAAGTAATGTGTAACAGTCGCGGAAGGGAACAGCAGTTTACGATAAGTAGCGAGGCACTGGAAGTGGAAAGGCAATACATCTACTTAGGGCAGGTAGTGACCATGATCCAGATGATGAGACTGAAATAATCGAAAGGATAAGAATGGGCTGGGGTGTGTTTGGCAGGCATTCTCAGATCATGAACAGCAGGCTGCCATTATCCCTCAAGAGAAAAGTGTATCGCAGCTGTGTCTCACGTAAGAGGCAGATATCTGAAGGCTTACGAAAAGGGTTCTACTTAAATTGAGGACGACGCAGCGAGCTATGGAACGAAGAATGATGGGCGTAACGTTAAGGGATAAGAAAAGAGCAGATTGGGGGAGGGAACAGACGCGAGCTGATGACATCTTAGTTTAAATCAAGAAAAAGAAATGGGCATGGGCAGGATACGTAATAAGGAGGGAAGATAAACGATGCTCATTAAGGAGTACGCACTGGATTCAAAGGGAAGGGAAGCGTAGCAGGGGTAGAAGAAAGTTTGGTGGTCGGATGAGATTAAGATGTTTGCAGGCACAACATGGCCACAATTAGCACATGACCGACGTAGTTGGAAAAGTATGGGAGAGGCCTTCGCCCTGCTGTGGGCGTAACCAGGTTGGTGATGATGATGATGATGAATTCAGGCACTCGAACCCATGACCTTTTGTGGGAGCCCTAGCCTCGACCTCTGAGGTTCATTAGGGCGGAGTTAAGATGCACTTAATTAGGAAATAGTTCATCTAGGCACTCGAAACCTCAAATTTGATGGTAGTCCATCCCGCGACCTTTGGTTGGAGTTAAACCTTCGACCTTCGGTGTTATTTATGGTGGAGTTGATTAAATCACAGTTTATTAGGATAAAGTTCATCAGGGCACTCGTATCCTCGGCCTTTGGTGGGAGCCGAACCCTAAACTTTTGGTGGGACATGAACGCGCAACCTTTGGTAATGATTAGGATGGAGGTAATTAAATCACACTTAATTAGGATATAGTTCATTAAGGCACTCGAACACACGACCTATGTTGTGAGCCGAACGCTTGACTTTTGGTGGGAGTTGAAGACGCGACCTTTGGTGCTAATTAGGGGGAGTTAACTAACTTAGAGTTAATTAAGGCACTCGAACCCATAACCTTTGGGGGGAGCCCAACGCTCGACTTTTGGTGGGAGTTGAAGACGCGACCTTTGGTGCTAATTAGGGGGAGTTAACTAACGTAGAGTCAATTAAGGCACTCGAACCCATGACCTTTGGGGGGCGCCCAACGCTCGACTTTTGGTGGGAGTTCAACATGCGACCTTCGGCATTATTTAGGGTGGAGTTAATTAAATAAATGATAATTAGGAAATACTTCATTAAGGCACTCGTACCCTCGACCTATGTTGGGAGCCGAATGCTCGACATTTGGTGCGTCTAGGTTAAGATTCTCCGGACCAGTGTGTTGGTTCTGGGGGATTTGTGCATTTGTGCCTATGTGCCGGGTCTTGAGCTCTGTTAGAAGCTCGTCGTTCGTGCCCTGGTATTGGTGAGTGATCTTATTGGAGGCATTTCCTCTGCTCGTATTTACTATTATCCGGGTTCATAAGGTATCGGAGGAGATTCCACGTTTTGGCTAGACCGAGTTGTCCCTGCATGCTGTCGCATGCCTTTTCCCATTGCTTTCTGGCTTTTTGTTTAGCGTATTCCCCGATTTATATGTTGATTTCCGCGATGCGCAAGCGGAGTGTACGGTTTAGTTCATTCTTTTTCCAGCGGGTTTGCATGCCATTTTTGGCTTCCCACAAGTGTAGGAGGCGGCTATCCACCTCGACCAGACAATCGTCTTCAGGGATTTCCCTCGTGAAGCGTTTCACGCAATCTCTGAGATCCCCGATCCAGGCCTCGAGATGGTTTATATGCTCGGTGGCGGTTGTCTCCCGAATCTGGCGGAAGCGGTCCCATTCCGTGAGCGAAATTTGTTTGCCCTTCTTGCGGGGTGGACCCGCCTGAACGTGGATTTCTATGATATAATGATCGCTACCGAGGCTTTCCCCGGTATTAGTCCAATCATAGTTGCCTATGTTTTTCATGAAAGTTAGTTCGGGATTGGTGTCAACACTGACACTATTCTCAATACGGGTGGGTGTCTGTGGGTCTGTGATTAGAGTCAGTCCCTGTTGTTGGGCTTCTAGCCAAAGATTACGACCTTTGACTACCTCTGTGCGGTATCCCTATGCAGTGTGTGGAGCGTTAAAGTCACCTAATAATAATATGGCCTTTTGTTGGGAGATTCTGAGAACCTTCCTGAATAGAGTTCCGAACTTGTGACGTCGGCACTTTGGGCTACTATAGACATTAAGAATGAATATGCTTTCATCCTCCTTACGTTTAGGAATGAGTTCAATAACGACGTGGTCTATGTCGACTTCTTCAGTGTCATGTTTAATGACTGTTAATTTCATTGAACTAGAATAGCGGTGGTGAAATCCGACCCAGAAGCATTATAGGATTTGTACCCTGCCAATTTTGCGTGGCCTCCCGTCTCCTGAAGGGCAATGATATCCGGGGCCGCATTACCCCCAAAGAACTGCTGAAGGTTTCCCCGTTTGCGGCGAAACCCATGGCAGTTCCACTGCCAGATCTTGTAGTTAGGAGTGTGAGCCATTTTGTAGGTGACGGGGGTTCAGCGATCGGTTTGGAGATTTCGGATAGGGGTGGACGGTCATAGGGTTAGGATGCCACGCCCTTAAGGGAGCCGGAGGTCGTGGATGTAAATCTCTACTCCCAGCGAAGTACTTTGGCTTCGGTCGCGGCTACCCGAGACTCTAGGTTCGTGGTTCTGGTTTCCAGAGCGTCTAGACGTGCGCTTATTTGTTGCAAGTGGGCACCATTCTCCTGATGTTGCTGAAGCATCTGGTTGGCAAGTTCAGTAATCATACATTCTAGTTTCTCAAAACTTGGTGATATGTCTGAAGAGTTGTCTGTATGAGCTTCTGCCTTACGTTTATGTGGTGGTACTGTGGTGTTGTGTGAGGGAATAGATGGTGGGGTTGGGCGCGGCGTCTGACTGCGCTCCTGTTGTCTTTGTCGTAGTCGGGTGATCTCTGCACGCTTCTTAGTGATTTCGGTTCTGTGTTCTATTAACTGCCACATTTGTTGGAGTTCTGCCTCGAGAGCCTGCATCTTGCGATATTGAGCATTGGGAGAAGAGACCATGTTAGCCCAGCTCACCTGTGAACCGCTGTTAGTCGGGGTCGTTCGTCTCCCGGAACTCGATCGGTTCCGCGACGTCCCGTCGGAATCGGTGGCACTCGGTGTTTAGCATAGTCTCGGGAAAGATCGAGTACGGCTCCTACTGCTCGATTCTCCGGGAAAAAAGCTTGCACTGGTTTCTTGGCTGTTCTATGTCTATCAGCGTTCTCGCGATCTACTTTGCCTGCCCTCATTAGGGTGGTTCTGTTCTTCCACCGAGAGTTGCAGCCACTGTCGTTGTCGGATGATATAGGTGATTTTGAAACGTTTCTTGCATTGCTTTGAGCCAGAGAGAGGGTTGCCGTTGCAGATAGCGCATGCTAGTTCACAGTCATGGTCCGTTGGCGGGGTTTGCTTGCCGCACCGGATACAACACTTTCCGTTAGGGGTTATGCACACATCGTCCCGGTGGCCGACTTTCCGGCAGGTTCCGCACACTTCGATCTTCTTCTTGTATTGAAGGCATCGATACGTAGTATTTCGGTAGTTTACGTAGTGTGGTACTTCTTCACCTTGAAAAAGGATGATAACTGAGGACGACTTGCCCATGCGCCTGGCATGCAAGACCCGGGGGGTATTACGCGCCAAACTTCTAATGATGTCTTCTTGTGTGTCGTAGTCCGGAACCCCATGGATGATTGCTTTGGCCGAGTTTTCGGGCGCCGTAATGTAGGTAGTAATGCTGAATCTCTTCTCTTGTGATTTGAGCTCCTTGATTTGGCTGTACTTAACGGGGTTGTCTTCTCTTGGTGTGCTGACAATAATGATGTTTTGGCTCGTGTTGATTCGGATCGTGTCTTCTAGTTGCGTCGCCGCTTCCAGAGCAGCTGTTCTCATGATGTTTTCGGTGATGAGAGCGGAGCTGTAGCTCGCTGTATTGAATCCGTCACGCGGTCGGAGAGCCACTTTGAAGTCGTCATCGGGCCGCGGTGGGGGCTTCGGCACTTGCTGACGCGGACGGGACGACGGCGTCTGCGCTACCGAATTAGTTCTTGTACGCGGTATGGCGTTGGATTTGTTAAGGCTCGGTTTGCTTCGCTGTAGGTTCTTATGGGCGGCGAGCCATCCTGCCTAGTTTAGTTTTTCCGGGGCGATTTCTGTCCCCTCCACTTCTATTTCCATTGTTCCCTGATGAGTTGGTAGAGATGCCGGGCTGCCGAACCGGCGTTAGGGCTCACGCGGCGCCCAGCGAACCGGGCACGAAATGTGGCGTTTTATGGATGGAAATGGAAGCACTTGCCAAGATGTGGATCTCTTCGTGGTCCTGATGACTTCCCGCAGTAGTGGCGATGGCTACTTCGAGGAAATCTATAGGCGGACGGTCGCTGTGAGGGGGAAAAAGCCGGAGCTCATGTGAGGTATTTCTACATTTCTCCTACTTCTTCTTCTTCCTACCTGCACACTGAAAAATACCCGCAAAACGGAAGCTCTCATCAATGAGAGAGACTGGCATGCACACCTGGTGGTTTACTAACCGTTTCTACCAAGGCATTTACGTAGATAGTGCACACATATAGACCACATTCACTCGTGAATGCATAGCCAGGACTGTGGCCTTGCGACTCGAGGCGCTCGATCGCATCCTGGTAGGCAGTGGGCTCGAACCCTGACGGGAGTTGTCGGAAGCTGGAGGAGGTGTACTGAGCACATTCTCTAGGTTCTCCCCAGAGTTCGAGTCCACCAGCCGGTGGGGTGACGGCGCACTATATACTATCGCTGGGCTATGGCTGGGCTCTAAGTGCGCCGTCTCAAGCCAGACCGGTCTCCCCCAATTGGGAGTGCCGGATGCTTGCAACCAAAACCTAGCGACCGGAAGTTGGGTGTCTGCGAGAGGAAAGACCTGGCGCGGGCGGGGTTGCGTCCCACTGCAGAATTTTTTTTTTTTTTTGCTTTCACTGACAGCAACTCAAGGGAATGCATTAATTTGGATATCGGTATTTCAACAACTAGCAGATCTTTGAATTCTGCACAATCTTACTTGTCCCAACGCCGCGTGTATTGCGTCTATTTTCTTGTAGTTACACCTTTTCTCTTGACTAGTTAACGTCCTTGCCTTCCTATATTCCTCTCTCTCCCTCAGCCAGAGATTACAGCCTAGTCTTTGGCTTTTCTAGTTCTAATTCTTTTTTTATCCCACGTGCGGACTTTCCAGCCCCGCCACTAGATGGCGCAATTGTCTGGAAAGAAGTCCTAGAAGGAAAAACGTGCAGCATACCTGAATAAATCAAGCAGGTTAGGTGGCTCTTTTTCAATACTCCGTTTCGAAGGCGAAGGCCATAAATTACCGTTATCATTGTCAACGAAGTGCGAGAGGAGAGCCATTTTGCCACATGACCACGTTTCTAAGCATTCACTCACCCACCCGCGCACCGTGCATGTGAGAGGACACGTGCAGGCTTCGCGGCGGTGGGCCCTAACGGCGGCGAGTGTTCGTAAGGAAGCGCGAAAGAGGAGTCCCGTCGCAGTACACACCTCATACGTAACTCGTTGCAATGCTGGCAATACTTCGCGTCGCTGTCTCGATTCAATGCTAAATGTAATTACGTCGGCAGTCATCGTCCGACGGGTTCTACCGAACTTGTGTAGCGACAAAATGAAGGGGAACACTTTTGACAGGAACTGTATTACATGGAAAGGAATGAAAGCTTTTATTTATTTTGTTTGCTATGGTAATTACAATGCAGTTTTTCCAATCTGTGCAACGGAGTTTTAGTGCGCTGGCTCTATGTGGAGCGTCCGCGCGAGCTCTAATCGCCAACCGAGGCCAATCAGCGAACGCTACCGATACCGGCCCGGGCCGGAGGCAACTAATTCGGCCCGGCCTGGTCTTTCCAGCCAGCGCGGGCCCGTACAGCGATCTGTTTACGAATGCCAACGCCATTGAAAATGCATTGACGGTTACGTATGCCTTTAACTCAAGTATCCGCATTCTCAATTCATCTATCTCAAAGTATACCCCACAACTGTCACCATGTGAAGATACTGAGCGCAAAATTCTATGTGGTGCTTCCAATATTTAAGTTTATGGATCGTTTTTTAAAGAAAGGATGCACCGCGAAGAAGTTTGTGGTTTTCTGTAGCTTTAGTAAACCGTTAGATGCTCAGTGAAACACTGTCAAATGACTTAAGCAGAAATATAGGTTTAATGAGATGATTCCGCTGGCGTTGGGATGGCGGTTTGGCTCCATTCAGAATCAACTGCGGCGTCATTTTCCCACGCTTTTCACATGCCTGTCGTAGAGCGCCTCTCTTCTTCCCCTCTCCCAGGGTCTTGCACGCGATAAAGAAAGACAGCGCGCTACCTCCCCGCTTTCCTGTCTTGGGCGGACGCGCCATACGCAACCGCCGCAGGAGTATGGTTGATCACGGTTGAGAATGCTTCGACGCGGATTGGTAACGCGCTAAAGAGCGATAACTAAATAATGATTGGAACGTCATGAGCGCACCTGGCGCGGCCACCTACAGTCGTTTGCTTCCGTCATCAATTAAGCTATCGTCGCCGTCCGCCGCAGTTCCTGTCGCCGCAGCGCTGCCCTTTATACTGGTCGGATCAAGCTTCGTAACATTGATAATGACAACGAGCTCAGTTAACAGGAGCGCGTGGCAAAATGCTCACGCATGCTTTACACATTTCGCAGATGAGTTCCCGCGTGATTTTTAATGCGATTATAATTTCTTGTCTACTTTTGAAACAATCTATCTATCTATCTATCTATCTATCTATCTATCTATCTATCTATCTATCTATCTATCTATCTATCTATCTATCTATCTATCTATCTATCTATCTATCTATCTATCTATCTATCTATCTATCTATCTATCTATCTATCTATCTATGTATCTATCCGTCTGTCTGTCTGTCTGTCTGTCTGTCTGTCTGTCTGTCTGTCTGTCTGTCTGTCTGTCTGTCTGTCTGTCTGTCTGTCTGTCTGTCTGTCTGTCTGTCTGTCTGTCTGTCTGTCTGTCTGTCTTTATAAGCTCTTAGGCCGCATGGTCGTTTTTTTAAGTGGATATGTATCTTTTAGAGTTGTCTTTAAGTTAACAGTGGTACATTAGTGTACTTATGTTACCGGAATTTGTGTTGTCATCATTTCACTATGTTTGTTATGACTTATTCTCTATTTTTTAGATCCCGATGTAAAAAGGAGTGGCTGACGTGAATTAAATGATACAACATCTAAAGCCTTTATAATAAAAAAATCTGGATATGCACAAGTCATCAATGACGTGGCCTGACAATGCATGCATGTCATGACTTGGCATGAATTGCATAAATGACATGACATGCATATCTTGCATGACATCACAAAAATTATATGCATTCAAGACATGCATGACATGAAGTTAATTACATGAAGGTTGTTTCACGTCTCATTTCATTTATTTTACTCTCAAGGTGCACAGTACATTATAGAGGGGAGGGGCTAAGACAATACGAAGTAGACATCGGTAAAAGTAACTGAAACGAAATAAATAAGAAAAGTAATTATTCCAAATTTCAGTTGACATCCGACGATAACAAAGAGAGGTAGAAAAGATACAAATACAAGGGTGATGTACACGATGGCAAAGACGTTCGAAAAACGTATTATGTACAGTAGATTTACAAAATGCATTGTTAACTTTTTTGATCATGATGCTGACGTAAACGCTGCAATAGAGAAAGGTGCATACACATAGGGAAGACAAATGGTAAGTACATTACAAAAGTTCGTTTTCAAGTGTGTTTCTAAACATAGTGGATTAATTATACCTCTTAACGAAGGGGATAAGCTGTTCCAGTCTTTGCTAGTCATTGGTAAGAATTAATTCGCACCCATGGTAGTATTGAAAGGCGATATGCTAACTTTCTGATTATGATCATGGTGAGAACAAATGAAAGGTGCAGGACTGGTCCAAAGTGTGTGTTAAAAGTTATGATAACAGATTTTGTGCAAAAGAGAAATGCGTGACTGTTTTCGGCGGTCGGATAAGAGAGGCAGGTTTAATAAACATTTCATGTTTATTATTGTTATTGTGGTGCGACTTACGTCAAACCGTAAGTGCGCTATCGATCTCCTGCAACGAAAATCGCATGCGTGCTCGCCGCAGGGGACCTGCGACGTCGCACTTTTCGAAGTGATCGGTGCGAATTTTGGACGCTGACACAAAAAAATATAGAAAATTGAATAGAATAGGAGTTTATTTACCATATAAGTACGCCACGATGGAAGAATACTTTAGGTGAGCGAACGACGCCGGGAGCCGCAGTGCGCCAATGCTCTGCTTTCAAAGCGCTCCACCAGTAGCTCTCCGAACTAAGGCCCTCGGTGTTCCGTAGGCGCCTGAAAGCAGACGGCGGACGCGCAATTTGCATCGCTAGCCCCTGTACCGACTTAAGCTGTAACTCCAGCCGCCCGCGCAAAGTCCATCAAATATGTGTTCACTGACGGCTCTTATATGCCCACCTTAAAGAACGCCGGGCTAGGTGAAATAACCATGTATCGTCGCTGTTTCAGTCTGTGTTAAAAAGCAGCACGCAGATCCCGATCAAAATTTTGCGGGACGCATATTTTCAGAGAAATGTTTATTGTAGCTCTACAGTTAAACCGATTTAGTTGCGTGCTATTGCTACAAGCAGATAGCGCATGCCAAACCCCTCATACCTTGACACATTACAGGCGACTGCAGACTATGCAGCATATAAATTTTTTCCGTGCACTCGATCGCGTTCCTGAAAACTTCGAGCGTGATACTACATAGTTACAGTGGGCGCTTTGATTTCACTTACACTGTATGTGCAATACTACTTCCATGAATTACCGTAAAGGCTTCATATGTTTCGTGTACATCTCAATAGAACAGTCAAATCCGTCTGCGGCATGAGGTGAAGGCGATTTACCGACGTGGCTGAGCCACTTTCAACGGAGTGATTCCGCGGTCCTTTATCTTTTCTGTACACCAAATGGAACCTACTTACGGGCATGTTTTCAAGCAGTGTAATCACCCCATGTAGCACAGGTAGAGAAATTGATGCTTTATGTAGCCATCAAGAAGGTATATACAGTTTTGGGCAGAACATCATGATGAGACTTTATTTCTCAGGTTTGCAAATAAGTAAGAAGGGCACAAAGCACTTTCCCATCGCTCAGCCGCATAAAGCTGATCAAATTACTAACACACAAAGCAAATATGACTGATTCGTAGTGATCAAGGTGTCAGCAGAACAGAGCAGGCGCTGGCAGGCGTGCGGGCACCAGCGGGAAACAAAGTGGATGGATGGATGGAAGGTAGGAGCGTCCCCATTGAAGCGGGGGGATGGTAGTTGCCACCATGCTCAACATTTTATTTTTGTTTACCCCTTATGTGTGTTATTAAAATTCCCGATTTTCTTTAAATACGTCTTGCTACCCTTTTAACCTTATGTCACCTCTCTGCTTTTGAGCCACCAATCCTCCACTGGCCTTTTGCTAATTTCCGCCGCATATTTATTTACATGACTATTGTTGTCTGAACGTTCTGAACCCACGCCCTCAGGGAGCGTTACTGTGGCCGCATCGACATCGGGATTGATACCATCACATTTTTGTATGAGGTGTTCCATTGTTTCTACATATTTGCCACAGACAGTACATGTGTCTTCTTCGTTAAATTTTGTTATAGCTCCGCGTTCTGAGACACCCTCACTTAGCTTCAAAGAGTAGCTAGGGCACTGCCTCTTGAGTTATCATAAAACGCTTCCTTGTTAATCTGCTGTTTGCAGTATAGATATAGTTCCACACTATGCTTCTTTTCCATTGAATTTATCCAATTTTTACCTTCCGCGTTTTTAACCTGTCGTTTAATGCTCTGTCTTTCTCCGTCCTCGTGTCGGGCATACTTACTGGTTAGCTTTTTAGTTCTTTTCCGCCATTGTGAGTGAACGCTCTTTCTGTAAAGGTATTGAATACCTTAGCTGCCCATCTGTTATCGTCCAATTTCCTCGGGCGTTTTTCGTATACGATTTTACTCTCAGCTACCCGTGCTTCGAACGATGCCCAGCCCATATCCCCGTGTACTGCTTCGTTTGTGGTTTTACCGTGGGCACCTAGTGCTAATTTTCGCACAGCTCTCTGATTTACTTCTAGTCTCGACTAAACCTCTGCCCTTAAACACAGGACCCCATCCCCGAAAGTAAGCCCCGGCACCATTACTCCCTTCCGAATACCTCTCAGTACCACATACCTGTGGTACCCCCACAATGCCCTATGTTTCATTATCGCGGCATCTCTTCGCATTTTTGCTATGAGAGACTGTTCGTGCTTTTCCATGTACATCTGCCCTTTGTTTATCCATACCCCGAGATATTTGTATTCGGCCACTCGGGGTATTTCATGGCCTTGTATTGTAAGCTCCTGATCAGTTGTCTCGTTGAAAAACATCTCACCGGACTTGGCTGCACTAAAACTGAAACCTAAACTGTCTCCTTCGTCTCCGCAGTAATTAACCAGAGTTTGCAAATTTTCCTGGCTATCTGCTTACATTACAATATTGTCCGCATATATTAAACCCAGTTACTCAACAACCTTCCCGCTTACAATCGATTATAACCTAGATTGCTTTGTTGTAACCTTCTTTCCATACTTATCATATTGCTACGGCATGAGCCGGTCGAGGAGAAGAGTAAGAAGACGTGAGCTGGTGCAGCCTCAGGACGCCATCTTGACTTTACCATCAGTCTCGTCCCTTGAATAAAGCCGGTTTAACATTAACCGTAACAGTTTTGTGGTGAAGGAGCTGGGTACATCGACCAAGGCGACGGAGCTGCTGCAGCAAGTGCCCCGCCGGAGCCGACGCCTCGCTCGACTGCCTCCAACACCACTTGAGATACCGATGTCCTACAGCAGCGACCAACAGCCTTCTCTGGCTGCTCCAGTGCGAACAACCGGTGCGTGGATGCATTAGATGCAGCCCCTCCCTTTCTCTGGAAAATTCGGTGAGGACGTGGAGGTATGGCTCACCCACTACAAGCGTGTGAGCAAGTACAACGGCTGGAACTCCACGACTCAGCTCGACAATGTGGTTCTGTTCCTCACAGACACTGCGCTGTATATGCTTCTTCTTTCCTCGTAACCTCACTGAGCCCTATTATATCCCATTTACTGTCCGCTAATTCCTCGAACAGCACTGCTAGACTCGCCTCACAAGATAACGTGCTAGCGTTAAAGGTTGCCGGGTTCAGATTCCAATGGTGGCCTGTCCGGACCCAGAGATTCGTAACACCTTCTGCTGCGTCACAGGTCTGACCGCCGCCGTGGTCAGTTGCTTCGCAGCTGCTGGGGACTGAGGACCGTGGTTTGATTGTTTTGTTCATACAGGAGGTGTTGGCCAAGTACTGCACCAGGGTGGCCAATCCTGCTCTGGTGAGGGAGTGCATTACCGGTTCAGGTCACCGAGATCAGGCCGCACTCCAGGCCTGTTTATGCAATTAATCAACGCGCGGATTTTTTGAAAACGCGGGGGAAAATTGCGCGGCAACGGCATTCGAACCATGGTCCTCTTGCATGCGAGGCGGATGGTCTACCTTATGCCACCGCTGCACTTTGCACCGTTCCTGAATTACCTATTTCTTAATAATATCTACTTTAGCCTTAATTCACAGCAAAGGTAGGGGCTTGGCCAGTTCTTGGCCGTTTCGCCCGTACTCGGAGAGGGTTTAGCTATGAACAAAGATCGAGGGTTCGATTGCCTTTATTGACTGTGTTTTAGTTAACTGTGACTTAATTAACTTCGGTTTAATTAAAACGAAAGGTCATGCTCACGCTTCTTAGCATAGGCTTCACTCTTTTCTATAAAGAAATTTATGGCCTAATTCGTCCTAATTAACACCGAAAGTTGTGGGTTGGACTACGACCAAAGGTCGAGGGCTGGGCTCCGCATGAATTCTGGTGCCATTACGCCAGGCATCAGATTTTTCGACCCATGAGTCATCTAATGCTTTCTCCTGAACAAGAGCATAATCATTGCAGTGCTCTATTACTAACAGTCTTGTCTTTATTAAACGTTCATGCTCTGGCTACATTATCTGCTCAGTTATGTCTTCTTTATTAATTATTGCTCTCAATAGGTGCGACTCAACCGGCAGAAAAAACATAATTCCCCGATGTGTACGAAGTCTCCATTCAAGGTAGTTACACGTTCTATTAAAGACGGTATATATAACGCAGAGGTAAATCAGTGGTTTTCACGGTCCCGCGTCGGGCCATAAACAACGTGTATTCCCGATATGATGGCATATGTGTACAGTGCGCTGACGAATTGAATCATACGCAGCTTACGCAGGAGCGAATGACGCCTAGCTGACTCAGCAATGCTACATCTTCCCCTCTATGGAAAAAACAGGGTTTACCGTCGCTCGGGTAGAGGGTACCGACAGGGCTGGCGTCGCTGCCTGTGCTTCGGCGTATCTCTTGGGCGGGCTCTGTGCAAGGGCCTTCTCGAGTGGCGAGACTGGTCTCAGGTCGCATCCGGTCTGTCACAGGTATTCTCGAGTGCGTCGAATTTCGCTGCCGCCTTCAGTTTTGACGATCGCCGAGTTTTGACGTTCGTTGTAGCTTGCCTGAGAAAGACCGCTGGAGACGAGACCAGGTCCGCTTGATCGTATCATACACGCTGACGTCCTGGCCTGGTGTAGCAGATGGCAAGTACCTGCTACCATGGTTGTAGTAGGTCCTTTGGCGTTGGCGTATCTCCCGAGGCCGCAGCGGACCGCGTTGCTGGGCATCGCCTGTGGCACCTTGTGGCTGGTAGGCACCGGGAGAGGAGTCCGGGTTTCGCGTCCAATCAGGCTCTGCACAGGGGACTGTAGCACATCATCGCACGGAGTATCACGTCATTCAAGCAAAGCCAGTTCAAATGCGGGTATTTTAAAGGAGCACTTTTTAGAAGCTTCTTGGCAGCGGTGCATCGGTGGCGTAGAGGTAGAACACCCGCCTCGCGTGCAAGAGGTCCGTGGTTCGAATCCCGGTGCCGCGCAATTTTCCACCGGATTAAAAAAAAATCCGCGTGTTGATAAAATTGCATAAACAGGCCTGGAGTGTGGCCTGATCCCGGTGACCAGAACCGGTAACGCACTCCCTCACCAGAGCAGGATTGGCCACCCTGGTGCAGTACTTGGCCACAACCTCCTATATGAACACAACAACCAAACCCCGGCCCTCTCAGTCCCCAGCAGCTGCGAAGCAACTGACCACGGCGGCGGTCAGACCTGCGACGCTGCAGAGGGTGCTAAGAATCCCTGGCTCCGGACAGGCCGCCATTGGAATATGAACCTGGCAACGTTTAACGCTAGAACATTATCTACTGAGGCGAGTCTAGCAGTGCTATTGGAAGAATTAGAGGGCAGTAAATGGGATATAATAGGGCTCAGTGAAGTTAGGAGGCCAAAAGAAGCATATAGTGTGCTTCTTTTTATCATTAAGGAGTGTGCAATAGAAGTAGGCGGTAACTCTATTAGACAGGATACCAGTAAGCTGTCGCAGGAGACGAAAGATCTGATCAAGAAACGCCAATGTATGAAAGCCTCTAACCCTACAGCCAGAATAGATCTGGCAGAACTTCCGAAGTTAATCAACAAGCGTAAGACAGCTGACATAAGGAAGTATAATATGGATAGAATTGAACAAGCTCTCAGGAACGGAGGAAGCCTAAAAGCAGAGAAGAAGAAACTAGGAATTGGCAAGAATCAGATGTATGCGGTAAGAGACAAAGCCGGCAATATCATTACTAATATGGATGAGATAGTTCAGGTGGCTGAGGAGTTCTATAGAGATTTATACAGTACGAGTGGCACCCACGATGATAATGGAAGAGAGAATAGTCTAGAGGAATTCGAAATCCCACAAGTAACGCCGGAAGAAGTAAGGAAAGCCTTGGGAGCTATGCAAAGGGGGAAGGCAGCTGGGGAGGATCAGGTAACAGCAGATTTGTTGAAGGACGGTGGGCAGATTGTTCTAGAGAAACTGGCCACCCTGTATACGCAATGCCTCATGACTTCGAGCGCACCGGAATCTTGGAAAAACGCTAACATAATCCTAATCCATAAGAAAGGGGACGCCAAGGACTTGAAAAATTATAGACCGATCAGTTTACTGTCCGTTGCCTACAAAGTATTTACTAAGGTAATTGCAAATAGAATCAGGAACACCTTAGACTTCCGTCAACCAAAGGACCAGGCAGGATTCCGTAAAGGCTACTCAACAATAGACCATATTCACACTATCAATCAGGTGATAGAAAAATGTGCGGAATATAACCTACCTTTATATATAGCTTCCATTGATTATGAGAAAGCGTTTGATTCAGTCGAAACCTCAGCAGTCATGGAGGCATTGCGGAATCAGGGTGTAGACGAGCCGTACGTAAAAATACT
This sequence comes from Dermacentor andersoni, assembly GCF_023375885.2. Lineage (NCBI taxonomy): Eukaryota > Metazoa > Arthropoda > Arachnida > Ixodida > Ixodidae > Dermacentor > Dermacentor andersoni. The sequence goes on from NC_092821.1 coordinate 74,968,152, forward strand.
GAAAGATATCTATAGCGGCTCCACAGCCAATGTACTCCTCCATAAAGAAAGCAACAAAATCCCAATAAAGAAAGGCGTCAGGCAGGGAGATACGATCTCTCCGATGCTATTCACAGCGTGTTTACAGGAGGTATTCAGAGACCTGGATTGGGAAGAATTGGGGATAAGAGTAAATGGAGAATACCTTAGTAACTTGCGCTTCGCTGATGATATTGCCTTGCTTAGTAACTCAGGGGACCAACTGCAATGCATGCTCACTGACCTGGAGAGGCAAAGCAGAAGGGTGGGTCTAACAATTAATCTGCAGAAAACTAAAGTAATGTTTAACAGTCGCGGAAGATAACAGCAGTTTACGATAAGTAGCGAGGCACTGGAAGTGGAAAGGCAATACATCTACTTAGGGCAGGTAGTGACCATGATCCAGATGATGAGACTGAAATAATCGAAAGGATAAGAATGGGCTGGGGTGTGTTTGGCAGGCATTCTCAGATGATGAACAGCAGGCTGCCATTATCCCTCAAGAGAAAAGTGTATCGCAGCTGTGTCTCACGTAAGAGGCAGATATCTGAAGGCTTACGAAAAGGGTTCTACTTAAATTGAGGACGACGCAACGAGCTATGGAATGAAGAATGATGGGCGTAACGTTAAGGGATAAGAAAAGAGCAGATTGGGGGAGGGAACAGACGCGAGCTGATGAAATCTTAGTTTAAATCAAGAAAAAGAAATGGGCATGGGCAGGATACGTAATAAGGAGGGAAGATAACCGATGCTCATTAAGGAGTACGCACTGGATTCAAAGGGAAGGGAAGCGTAGCAGGGGTAGAAGAAAGTTTGGTGGTCGGATGAGATTAAGATGTTTGCAGGCACAACATGGCCACAATTAGCACATGACTGACGTAGTTGGAAAAGTATGGGAGAGGCCTTCGCCCTGCTGTGGGCGTAACCAGGTTGGTGATGATGATGATGATGAATTCAGGCACTCGAACCCATGACCTTTTGTGGGAGCCCTAGCCTCGACCTCTGAGGTTCATTAGGGCGGAGTTAATTAAGATGCACTTAATTAGGAAATAGTTCATCTAGGCACTCGAAACCTCAAATTTGCTGGTAGTCCATCCCGCGACCTTTGGTTGGAGTTAAACCGTCGACCTTCGGTGTTATTTATGGTGGAGTTGATTAAATCACAGTTTATTAGGATATAGTTCATCAGGGCACTCGTATCCTCGGCCTTTGGTGGGAGCCGAACCCTAAACTTTTGGTGGGACATGAACGCGCGACCTTTGGTAATGATTAGGATGGAGGTAATTAAATCACACTTAATTAGGATATAGTTCATTACGGCACTCGAACGCACGACCTATGTTGTGAGCCGAACGCTTGACTTTTGGTGGGAGTTGAAGACGCGACCTTTGGTGCTAATTAGGGGGAGTTAACTAACGTAGAGTTAATTAAGGCACTCGAACCCATGACCTTTGGGGGAAGCCCAACGCTCGACTTTTGGTGGGAGTTGAAGACGCGAACTTTGGTGCTAATTAGGGGGAGTTAACTAACGTAGAGTTAATTAAGGCACTCGAACCCATGACCTTTGGGGGGCGCCCAACGCTCGACTTTTGGTGGGAGTTCAACATGCGACCTTCGGCATTATTTAGGGTGGAGTTAATTAAATCAATGATAATTAGGAAATACTTCATTAAGGCACTCGTACCCTCGACCTATGTTGGGAGCCGAATGCTCGACATTTGGTGTTATTTAGGATGGAGTTAATTAAATCATACTTAATTAGGAAATGGTTCATTAAATCACTGGAACCCTCGACCTATGTGGGAGCCGAACGTTCGAGTTTTGGTGGGAGTTGAACACGCGACCTTTAGTGTTACTTAGGCTGGAGTTAAATAACATAGAGTTAATGAAGGCACTCGAACACACTACGTTTGGTGGGTCCCGAGCGCTCGACATTTGGTGGAGGTCGAACCCTCGACCTTCGGTGTTATTTAGTGTGGAGCTAACTAAATCACAGTTAATTAGGAAATAGGTCATTAAGGCACTCGAAACCACGACCTTCAGTGAGGGCCGACCCCTCAACCTTTCACGGGAGTCGAACCATCAACCTTTATTGTAATTTAGCATAGAGGTAAATAAATCACACTTAATTCGGAAATAGTTCATTAGGCTCTCGAACCCTTGACGTATGGTGGGAGCCGAACGCTCGAACTTTGACGGGAGTCGAACCCGCAACATTTGGTGTTATTCAGGGCGGAGTTAATTAAAGAAGAGTCATTTAGCTAATCGAACCCACGACATTTCTTATAGGAGAAAACAAGTAATTATCAAGTAACAACGCGTTCGAACGACTATGTGAAGTAATATAATGAATGTTCCACGAGCGTGGAGGCTTTCGCCTTCTTTTGCCTAAGCTTAAGTCACGCTGAATATTTTTTGCTTATAATAAATTTGAAAAAATATCTAACTACGAACAAAAACCTGAATGACATTATGATGGCGAACGATGAATAAAAGGTACTATTGTATTACGAATGTTTAGCCGAGAATGCTTTGTGATTAAATTCCGACCAAACAGATTCGAATTGGCAGATTTCCATTGAAAGATCCCTGCGGCGCTTATAAATGAGTGGCGACCTGGCGAAAATTGCAAATCCCCCACGGCGTCTCCCATCTCAATTGTAGTATTGCGAAGTGCAACGTAAAGGCCCATACAAGTTTCCATCACAGCGAAAGCCAAATTTCTGAAAAATAGATAAATGAAAACGGGGTAATAACCTAGAAGAAAGCAAGGTCATCGCGATGTTCGCGAGGGCTGCATATTGTAAAATGAATCAGTAATAGTAATGATGACGTTACACATACTAAAGCCTGTTAAAAAGAAAACATGCTGATGGCTATATGTTTAAAGGAGAGAAAAACAAGGCCACACTAAGTTCTGGCAGGAAAGCTACATGAACACTGTCACGTTATTCATGCGAAACATCCAGAAAACGCAACTGCGGTCAATTTTTCTTAACCTGATTGTACAGCTTTCAGTCCTCACAGGAAAGTCCAGCCTCTTTTTTCTTCGGCGCAAGTCAAACTGAGGAGCAGTCGTTTTCTCGCTGAAGTCAAAGTGCCATTCACATATATTGATTTAGGTGTACTCTCCATAATACCGATATATTGAATGGTGCCATCTGCTCTTCAAGGCTTGCGTGAAAATCAGCTCTGGTAAACCTGACACAACCACGGCGAAAGTGGTTCGATGAGTTATTATAGTGCATGAAAACTGTCTTGAAATCTCTGCTGTCACTGCGTCGCTCACGATCCAACCAGTCAGTGAGCCACCAGTCTGCCTCACAATCACCTCCGTTCACCGCCGTTCACCTGGCTGAAGCCAGAAAGTTATCCCTTTTAAAGTCAGAAATGAATACGTTAAACATGCCAACGTAGGGCTAAAGGTGCTCAAGGACGGACAGGTAGCCAACCAGTCTGCCTCACGATGTCGTGCTCACAACTCTGTATGCAACCGCGCTGCACACTGAGTGAGTGAGTGAGTGAGTGAGTGAGTGAGTGAGTTAGTTAGTTAGTTAGTTAGTTAGTTAGTTAGTTGGTTGGTTAGTTAGTTAGTTAGTTAGTTAGTTAGTTAGTTAGTTAGTTAGTTAGTTAGTTAGTTAGTTAGTTAGTAAAGACTTTATTTGTAAACAAGGTATTGACGGATGACGTTGTTGTTAGGCAGCCACGAGCGCCGGGGCCCGGGTGGCTTCTTCAGATCTCTCGATGACCTTGGCCTGCAGGTCAGGGTCGGACCTGAGCAACACGGCCTCCCACTGCTCACTACTACTTATTTCGTGATTTGTGTGATTTTCGGCTGGGCACGACCACATAACATAGAATAGATTCTCTTTTTGCTTACATGTATTAGGGTATTGGTCCGGGTAGTAGTAGTTATAGGCTACGGGGTTGGGGTAGGTGTTCGTCTGAAGTCGTCTCCAAGCTACTTCTTGTCGCTTCTTAAACGATTTGTGTGCTGGCGGGTACACTGCCCTGGCTAACCTTTAGTGCTGAGATATTTCCTGGTAACTGACCATGCGATCTCTCTCTGATCCGAGCGTGAGCCGTCCGGGTGCTTGGTTGGCGAGTCCTCGAGAGGTGGTGTGGGCGGCATCGTTGCGGGGTAGGGAGGAGTGTGCTGGTGCCCAAATGATCTGGATTGGTCGTGGGTTTTGGTTGGTGTCTACTATGTGTTTTACGGGAGCCGAGTCCCGACCTTTCGCAAAATTACGTACTGCTGCTCTGGAATCGCTAATAATGTAATGACAATGTGCGGAGGCTATTGCCAGAGCGATAGCCGCCTCTTCCGCTGTTTCGGAGCTACTGATGCGAATTGAACCACCAGCGCGTATTTGACCTGAGGAGTCCACCACTGCAAGGAACATATAGTTGCGTTCTATGTATTCTGCTGCGTCGACATAGACTACGTCTTTGAAGGCGTGGAATTTCTGATGTACGGCATTTGACCGTTCGGCCCTCCTTTTCTGGTGGAATTTGAGGTGCATGTTCTTAGGGAGTGGATTAGTTTTGAGATGGCGCCTCTGATCGTGATAAATGTCTACTTTAATGCTTTGCATCGACTCGTAGTTGATACCGACATTCTGGAGGATGTTTCGCCCGGCGGCACTCTGAGCTAGCCTCTCGTATTGAGATAGAAGGTGCGCTTCTACAAGTTCATCGAGGGTGTTATGTACACCTAGGGCTAACAATTTAGCGTTGGCCATTCTTATAGGTAGCCCAAGAGCCTGTTTATAGACCCTCCGGATAATCCCCTCCATTTTCTGTCTCTCAGCCGCTTTGAGGCAGAGGTACGGGGTGATGTAGGTGATGCGGCTGAGAACGAAGGCTCGTACCAACTTTATGAGGTTGGCTTCTTTCATGCCAGAGTGTCGGTTGGCAATTCTTGAAATGAGTCGCATCGTCTGCTGAACGCATACTTCCAGTTTATAAAAATTGCCGTTGCGCCAGTGAGCTTGCATGAAGAGGCCTAGTACACGGATGGCGGTCACCACCGGGATCGCCCCTCCTCCTGCTCGCACAGTGATTTCTGGGGATGGCGCAGTGTCGGATTTGCGGTTTGTAGGGGCTCTGAGTTGGAAGAGTTCTGATTTCTGCGGGGAGCAGGCGAGGCCTTTGTCGGTAACGTACTTTTCAACCGTGTCTACAGCTTGTTGCAGCGTGATTTCTATATCTCCATCGCTACCTTTAACCACCCACAGGGTGATGTCATCGGCATACAGACTGCGGTGTAGATCTGGAATCTGATCAAGTTGTTCCGGTAATCTGATCATCGCTAAATTAGAAAGGAAGGGGGATAAGACTGATCCCTGCGGTGTTCCACGACTTCCAAGAGGGATTTTGTCCGATTGAAGTTCTCCTATTCTTAGTTCGGCTGTGCGGTGGTTGAGGAAATCTTTGATGTAGTTGTAGGTCCTCTGGCCCACACCTAGGTACTGCAGATTCTCTAGAAGAGCCTGATGCGCTACTTTGTCAAAGGCCTTTGTAAGATCAAGGCCCAGGACAACCCGGGCACCATGTGGTCCATAACTTGATGTTTAAGCTGAAGCATGACGTCTTGCGTGGAAAGTTTTGGACGAAAGCCAATTATGGAGTTCGGGAGTAAGTTGTCCTCTGCAAAATTGTGGAGGCGGTTAAGTATGATGTGCTCCGTGTGTTTTCCTACGCATGAGGTCAGAGGGATCGGGCGTAAGTTCTCGAGCTGTAGTCGCTTTCCATGTTGAGATATGAATATTATTTGTGGATGCTTTTGCGAGTGGATAGAACCTGTTTCCCAACAGCGGTTGAAGTACTCTGTTAGGGCAGTGATAGATACGTCGTCTAGATTTCGGAGGGTCTTATTTGTTATTCCATCGGGGCCTGGTGCAGATTTAGCAGCAAGACGGCTCGTACTTCAGCCTCTAGGATGGGTGCGTCTAGGTTAAGATTCTCCGGACCAGTGTGTGGGTTCTGGGGGATTTGTGCATTTGTGCCTATGTGCGGGTCTTGAGCTCTGTTAGAAACTCGTCGTTCGTGCCCTGGTATTAGTGAGTGATCTTATTGGAGGCATTTCCTCTGCTCGGATTTACTATTATCCGGGTTCATAAGGTATCGGAGGAGATTCCACGTTTTGGCTAGACCGAGTTGTCCCTGCATGCTGTCGCATGCCTTTTCCCATTGCTTTTTGGTTATTTGGTTAGCGTATTCCCCGATTTATATGTTGATTTCCGCGATGCGCAAGCGGAGTGTACGGTTTAGTTAATTCTTTTTCCAGCGGGTTTGCATGCCATTTTTGGCTTCCCACAACTGTAGGAGGCAGCTATCCACCTCGACCAGACAATCGTCTTCAGGAATTTCCCTCGTGAAGCGTTTCACGCAATCTCTGAGATCCCCGATCCAGGCCTCGAGATGGTTTATATGCTCGGTGGCGGTTGTCTCCCGAATCTGGCGGAAGCGGTCCCATTCCGTGAGCGAAATTTGTTTGCCTTTCTTGCAGGGTGGACCCGCCTGAACGTGGATTTCTATGATATAATGATCGCTACCGAGGCTTTCCCCGGTATTAGTCCAATCATAGCTGCCTATGTTTTTCATGAAAGTTAGGTCGGGAGTGGTGTCCCCACTGACAATATTCTCGATACGTGTGGGTGTCTGTGGGTCTGTGATTAGAGTCAGTCCCTGTTGTTGGGCTTCTAGCCAAAGATTACGACCTTTGACTACCTCTGTGCGGTATCCCCATGCAGTGTGTGGAGCGTTAAAGTCACCTAATAATAATATGGCCTTTTCTTGGGAGATTCTGAGAACCTTCCTGAATAGAGTTCCGAACTTGTGACGTCGGCACTTTGGGCTACTATAGACATTAAGAATGAATATGCTTTCATCCTCCTTACGTTTAGGAATGAGTTCAATAACGACGTGGTCTATGTCGACTTCTTCAGTGTCATGTTTAATGACTGTTAATTTAATTGAACTAGAATAGCGGTGGTGAAATCCGACCCAGAAGCATTATTGGATTTGTACCCTGCCAATTTTGCGTGGCCTCCCGTCTCCTGAAGGGCAATGATATCCGGGGCCGCATTACGCCCAAAGAACTGCTGAAGGTTTCCCCGTTTGCGGCGAAACCCATGGCAGTTCCACTGCCAGATCTTGTAGTTAGGAGTGTGAGCCATTTTCTAGGTGACGGGGGTTCAGCGATCGGTTTGGAGATTTCGGATAGGGGTGGACGGTCATAGGGTTTGGATGCCACGCCCTTAAGGGAGCCGGAGGTCGTGGGTGTAAATCTCGACTCCCGGCGAAGTACTTTGGCTTCGGTCGCGGCTACCCGAGACTCTAGGTTCGTGGTTCTGGTTTCCAGAGCGTCTAGACGTGCGCTTATTTGTTGCAAGTGGGCACCATTCTCCTGATGGTGCTGAAGCATCTGGTTGGCAAGTTCAGTAATCATACATTCTAGTTTCTCAAATCTTGGTGATATGTCTGAAGAGTTGTCTGTATGAACTTCTGCCTTACGTTTATGTGGTGGTACTGTGGTGTTGTGTGAGGGAATAGATGGTGGGGTTGGGCGCGGCGTCTGACTGCGCTCCTGTTGTCTTTGTCGTAGTCGGGTGATCTCTGCACGCTTCTTAGTGATTTCGGTTCTGTGTTCTATTAACTGCCTCATTTGTTGGAGTTCTGCCTCGAGAGCCTGCATCTTGCGATATTGAGCATTGGGAGAAGAGACCATGTTAGCCCAGCTCACCTGTGAACCGCTGTTAGTCGGGGTCGTTCGTCTCCCGGAACTCGATCGGTTCCGCGACGTCCCGTCGGAATCGGTGGCACTCGGTGTTTAGCATAGTCTCGGGAAAGATCGAGATCGGCTCCTACTCCTCGATTCTCCGGGAAAAAAAGCTTGCACTGGTTTCTTGGCTGTTCTATGTCTATCAGCGTCCTCGCGATCTACTTTGGCTGCCCTCATTAGGGTGGTTCTGTTCTTCCACGGAGAGTTTCTGCCACTGTCGTTGTCGGATGATATAGGGGATTTGGAAACGTTTCTTGCATTGCTTTGAGCCAGAGAGATGGTTGCCGTTGCAGATAGTGCATGCTAGTTCACAGTCATGGTCCGTCGGCGGGGTTTGCTTGCCGCATCGGATACAACACTTTCCGTTAGGGGTTCTGCACGCATCGTCCCGGTGGCCGACTTTCCGGCAGGTTCCGCACACTTCGATCTTCTTGTTGTATTGAAGGCATCGGTACGTAGTATTTCGGTAGTTTACGTAGTGTGGTACTTCTTCACCTTGAAAAACGATGATAACTGAGGACGCCTTGCCCATGTGCCTGGCGTGCAGGACCTGGGGGTATTACGCGCCAAACTTCTAATGATGTCTTCTTCTGTGTCGTAGTCCGGAACCCCATGGATGATTGCTTTGGCCGATTTTCGGGCGCCGTAATGTAGGTAGTAATGCTCAATCTCTTCACTTGTGATTTGAGCTCCTTGATTTGGCTGTTCTTGACGGGGTTGTCTTCTCTTGGTGTGCTGACAATAATGATGTTTTGGCTCGTGTTGATTCGGATCGTGTCTTCTAGTTGCGTCGCCGCTTCCAGAGCAGCTGTTCTCATGATGTTTTCGGTGATGAGCGCGGAGCTGTAGCTCGCTGTACTGAATCCGTCACGCGGTCGGAGAACCACTTTGAAGTCGTCTTCCGGCAATTTGGGGGGGGGGGGGGGGGGGGGCTTCGGCACTTGCTGACGCGCACGGGACGACGGCGTCTGCGCTACCGAATTAGTTCTTGTACGCGGTATGGCGTTGGATTCGTTAAGGCTCGGTTTTCTTCGCTGTAGGTTCTTATGGGCGGCTAGCCATCCTACCTTGTTTAGTTCTTCCGGGGCGATTTCAGTCCCCTCCTCTTCTAGTTCCATTGTTCCCTGATGAGTTGGTAGAGATGCAGGGCTGCCGAACCGGCGTTAGCGTTAACGCGGCGGCCAGCGATCCCGGCACGAAATGTGGTATTTTATGGATGGATATGGAAGCACTTGCCAAGATGTGGATCTCTTCGTGGTCCTGATGACTTCCCACAGTAGTGGCGATGCTTACTTACAGGAAATCTATAGGCTGACGGTCGCTGTGAGGGGAAAAAGCCGGAGCTCATGTGAGGTATTTCTACATTTCTACTACTTCTTCTTCTTCCTACCTGCACACTGAAATATACCCACAAAACGGAAGCTCACATCAATGAGAGAGACTGGCATGCACACCTGGTGGTTTACTAACCGTTTCTACCAAGGCATTTACGTAGATAGTGCACACATATAGACCACATTCACTCGTGAATGCATAGCCAGGACTGTGGCCTTGCGACTCGAGGCGCTCGATCGCATCCTGGTAGGCAGTGGGCTCGAACCCTGACGGGAGCTGTCGGAACCTGGAGGAGGTGTACTGAGCACATTCTCTAGGTTCTCCCCAGAGTTCGAGTCCACCAGCCGGTGGGGTGACGGCGCACTATATACTATGGCTGGGCTATGGCTGGGCTCTAAGTGCGCTGTCTCAAGCCAGACCGGTCTCCCCCAATTGGGAGTGCCGGATGCTTGCAACCAAAACCTAGCGGCCGGAAGTTGGGTGTCTGCGAGAGGAAAGACCTGGCGCGGGCGGGGTTGCGTCCCACTGCAGAAAATTTTTTTTTTTTTGCTTTCACTGACAGCAACTCAAGGGAATGCATTAATTTGGATATCGGTATTTCAACAACTAGCAGATCTTTGAATTCTGCACAATCGTACTTGTCCCAACGCCGCGTGTATTGCGTCTATTTTCTTGTAGTTACAACTTTTCTCTTGACTAGTTAACGTCCTTGCCTTCCTATATTCCTCTCTCTCCCTCAGCCAGAGATTACAGCCTAGTTTTAAACCATGAAGACAAAACAAACATGTAGGTTTTCCTGGGACTGGCTTTTCTAGTTCTAATTCTTCTTTTATCCCACGCGCGGACTTTCCAGCCCCGCCACTAGATGGCGCAACTGTATTACATGGAAAGGAATGAAAGCTTTTATTTATTTTGTTTGCTATGGTAATTACAATTCAGTTTTTCCAATCTGTGCAACGGAGTTTTAGTGCGCTGGCTCTATGTGGAGCGTCCGCACGAGCTCTAATCGCCAACCGAGGCCAATCAGCGAACGCTCCCGATACCGGCCCGGGCCGGAGGCAACTAATTCGGCCCGGCCTGGTCTTTCCGGCCAGCGCGGGCCCGTACAGCGATCTGTTTACGAATGCCAACGCCATTGAAAATGCATTGACGGTTACGTATGCCTTTAACTCAAGTATCCGCATTCTCAATTCATCTATCTCAAAGCATACCCCACAACTGTCACCATGTGAAGATACTGAGCGCAAAATTCTATGTGGTGCTTTCAATATTTAAGTTTATGGATCGTTTTTTAAAGAAAGGATGCACCGCGAAGAAGTTTGTGGTTTTCTGTAGCTTTAGTAAACCGTTAGATGCTCAGTGAAACACTGTCAAATGACTTTAGCAGAAATATAGGTTTAATGAGATGATTCCGCTGGCATTGGGATGGCGGTTTGGCTCCATTCAGAATCAACTGCGGCGTCATTTTCCCACGCTTTTCACATGCCTGTCGTAGAGCGCCTCCCTTCTTCCCCTCTCCCAGGGTCTTGCACGCGATGAAGAAAGACGGCGCGCTACCTCCCCGCTTTCCTGTCTTGGGCGGACGCGCCAATACGCAACCGCCGCAGGAGTATGGTTGATCACGGTTGAGAATGCTTCGAAGCGGATTGGTAACGCGCTAAAGAGCGATAACTAAATAATGATTGGAACGTCATGAGCGCACCTGGCGCCGCCACCTACAGTCGTTTGCTTCCGTCATCAATTAACCTATCGTCGCCGTCCGCGGCAGTTCCTGTCGCCGCAGCGCTGCCCTTTATACTGGTCGGATCAAGCTTCGTAACATTGATAATGACAACGAGCTCAGTTAAAAGGAGCGCGTGGCAAAATGCTCACGCATGCTTTACACATTTCGCAGAGGAGTTCCCGCGTGATTTTTAATGCGATTATAATTTCTTGTCTACTTTTGAAACAATCTAACTATCAATCAATCAATCTATCTATCTATCTATGTATCTATCTATCTGTCTATCTATCTATCTATCTATCTATCTATCTATCTATCTGTCTGTCTGTCTGTCTGTCTGTCTGTCTGTCTGTCTGTCTGTCTGTCTGTCTGTCTGTCTGTCTGTCTGTCTGTCTGTCTGTCTGTCTGTCTGTCTGTCTGTCTGTCTGTCTGTCTGTCTGTCTGTCTGTCTGTCTGTCTGTCTGTCTGTCTGTCTGTCTGTCTGTCTGTCTGTCTGTCTGTCTGTCTGTCTGTCTGTCTGTCTGTCTGTCTGTCTGTCTGTCTGTCTGTCTGTCTGTCTGTCTGTCTGTCTGTCTGTCTGTCTGTCTGTCTGTCTGTCTGTCTGTCTGTCTGTCTGTCTGTCTGTCTGTCTGTCTGTCTGTCTGTCTGTCTGTCTGTCTGTCTGTCTGTCTGTCTGTCTGTCTGTCTGTCTGTCTGTCTGTCTGTCTGTCTGTCTGTCTGTCTTTATACGCTCTTAGGCCGCATGGTCGTTTCTTTAAGTGGACATGTATCTTTTAGAGTTGTCTTTAAGTTAACAGTGGTACATTAGTGTACTTATGTTACCGGAATTTGTGTTGTTATCATTTCACTATGTTTGTTATGACTTATTCTCTATTTTTTAGATCTCGATGTAAAAAGGAGTGGCTGACGTGAATTAAATGGTACAACATCTAAAGCCTTTATAATAAAAAAATCTGGATATGCACAAGTCATCAATGACGTGGCCTGACAATGCATGCATGTCATGACTTGGCATGAATTGCATAAATGACATGACATGCATATCTTGCATGACATCACAAAAATGATATGCATTCAAGACATGCATGACATGAAGTTAATTACATGAAGGTTGTTTCACGTTTAATTTCATTTATTTTACCCTTAAGGTGCACAGTACATTATAGAGGGGAGGGGCTAAGACAATACAAAGTAGACATCGGTAAAAGTAACTGAAACGAAATAAATAAAAAAAGTAATTATTCCAAATTTTCAGTTGACATCCGACGATAACAAAGAGAGGTAGAAAACATACAAATACAAGGGTGATGTACACGATGGCAAAGTCGTTCGAAAAACGTATTATGTACAGTAGATTTACAAAATGCATTGTTAACTTTTTTGATCATGATGCTGACGTAGACGCTGCAATAGAGAAAGGTACATACACATAGGCAAGACAAATGGTAAGTACATTACAAAAGTTCGTTTTCAAGTGTGTTTCTAAACATAAGTGGATTAATTATACCTGTTAACGAAGGGGATAAGCAGTTCCAGTCTTTGCTAGTCATTGGTAAGAATTAATTCGCACCCATGGTAGTATTGAAAGGCGATATGCTAACTTTCTGATTACGATCATGGTGAGAACAAATGAAAGGTGCAGGACTGGTCCAAAGAGTGCGTTAAAAGTTATGATAACAGATTTTGTGCAAAAGAGAAATGCGTGACTGTTTTCGGCGGTCGGATAAGAGAGGCAGATTTAATAAACATTTCATGTTTATTATTGTTATTATGGTGCGACTTACGTCAAACCGTAAGTTCGCTATCGATTTCCTGCAATGAAAATCGCAAGCGCGCTCGCCGCAGGGGACCTGCGACGTCGCACTTTTCGAAGTGATCGGTGCGAATTTTGGACGCTGACACAAAAAAATATAGAAAATGGAATAGAATAGGAGTTTAGTTACCATATAAGTACGCCACGATGGAAGAATACTTTAGGTGGGCGAACGACGCCGGGAGCCGCAGCGCGCCAATGCTCTGCTTTCAAAGCGCGCCACCAGTAGATCTCCGAACTAAGGCCCTCGGTGTTCCGTAGGCGCCTGAAAGCAGACAGCGGACGCGCAATTTGCCGCGCTAGCCCCTGTACCGACTTAAGCTGTAACTCCAGCCGCCCGCGCAAAGTCCATCAAATATGTGTTCACTGACGGCTCTTCTATGCCCACCTTAACGAACGCCGGGCTAGGTGAAATAACCATGTATCGTCGCTGTTTCAGTCTGTGTTAAAAAGCAGCACGCAGATCCCGATAAAAATTTTGCGGGACGCATATTTTCAGAGAAATGTTTATTGTAGCTCTACAGTTAAACCGCTTTAGTTGCGTGTTATTGCTACAAGCAGATAGCGCATGCCAAACCCCTCATATCTTGACACATTCCAGGCGACTGCAGACTATGCAGCATGTAAATTCTTTCCGAGCACTCGATCGCGTTCCTGAAAATTTCGAGCGTGATGCTACATAGTCACAGTGGGCGCTTTGATTTCACTTACATTGTATGTGCAATACTATTTCCATGAATTACCGAAAAGGCTTCGTATGTTTCGTGTACGTCTCAATAGAATAGTCAAAACCGTGTGCGGCATGAGGTGAAGGCGATTTACCGACGTGGCTGAGCCACTTTCAACGAAGTGATTCCGCGGTCCTTTATCTTTTCTGTACACCTAATGGAACCTACTTACGAGCATGTTTTCAAGCAGTGTAATCACCCCATGTAGCACAGGTAGAGAAATTGATGGACCAGCTGCTTTATGTAGCCATCAAGAAGGTATATACAGTTTTGGGCAGAACATCATGAGACTTTATTTCTCAGCTTTGCAAATAAGCAAGAAGGGCACAAAGCACTTTCCCATCGCACATCCGCATAAAGCTGATCAAATTACTAAGACAAAAAGCAAATACGAATGTCTCGTAGCGATCCAGGTGTCAGCAGAACAAAGCTGGCGCTGGCAAGCGTGCGGGCACCAGCGGGAAACAAAGTGGATGGATGGATGGTGCCAACTACCATCCAAAGTGGAAGTGGATGGATGGATGGTGCCAACTACCATCCCCCCTTTGAAACGGGGGGATCGTAGTTGGCACCATGCTCAGCTTTTTATTTTTGTGTACCTGTGCTGTGTGTTATTAAAATTTGCGATTTTCTTTAAATACGTCTTGCTACCCTTTTAACCTTGTCACCTCTCTGCTTTTGAGCCACGAATCCTCCAATCGCCTTTTGCTAATTTCCGCCGCATATTTATTTACATGAGTAGTGTTATCTGAACGCTCTGAACCCTAGGCCCTCAGGGAGCGTTACTGTGGCCGCATCGACATCAGGATTGATAGCATCACATTTTTGTATGAGGTGTTCCATTGTTTCTACATATTTACCACACACAATACATGTGTCTTCGTTAAATTTTGTTATAGCTCCGCGTTCTGAGACACCCTGTCCTAGCTTCAAAGAGTAGCTAGGGCACTGCCTCTTGAGTTATCATAAAACGCTTCCTTGCTAATCTGCTGTTTCCAGTATAGATATAGTTCCACACTATGCTTATTTTCCATTGAATTTATTCAATTTTTACCTTCCGCGTTTTTCACCTGTCGTTCAATGCTGTCTTTCTCCGTCCTCGCGTCAGGCAAACTTACTGGTTAGCTTCCTAGTTCTTTTCCGCCATTGTGAGTGAACGCTCTTTCTGTATAGGTATTTAATACCTTAGCTGCGAACCAGTTATCGTCGAATTTCCTCGGGCGTTTTTCGTATACGATTTTACTCTCAGCTTCCCGTGCTTCGAACGATGCCCAGCCCATATCCCCCTGTACTGCTTCGTTTGTGGTTTTCCCGTGGGCACCTAGTGCTAATCTTCCCACAGCTCTCTGATTTACTTCTAGTCTCGACTAAACCTCTGCCCTTAAACACAGGACCCCAACCCCGAAAGTAAGCCTCTGCACCATTACTCCCTTCCGAATACCTCTCAGTACCTCATACCTGTGGTACCCCCACAATGCCCTATGTTTCATTATCGCGGCATCTCTTCGCCTTTTTGCTATGAGAGACTGTTCGTGCTTTTCCGTGTACATCTGCCCTTTGTTTATCCATACCCCGAGATATTTGTATTCGGCTACTCAGGGTATTTCGTGGCCTTGTATTGTAAGCTCCTGAACAGTTGTATTGTTTAAAAACATCCCACCGGACATAGCTGCACTAAAACTGAAACCTAAACTGTCTCCTTCTTCTCCACAGTAATTAACCAGAGTTTGCAAATCTTCCTGGCTACCTGCTAACAGTACAATATTGTCCGCATATATGAAACCCGGTTGGTCAACAACCTTTCCGCTTACAACAGATTATATCCTAGATTACTTCGTTGTAACCTTCTTTCCATACTTATCATATTGCTACGGCATGACCCGGGCGAGGAGAAAAGGAAGAAGACGTGACCTGGTGCAGCCTCAGGACGCCATCTTGACTTTACCATCAATCTCGTCCCTTGAATAAAGCCGGTTTAGCATTAACCGTAACAGTTTTGTGGTGGATGTGCTGGGTACTTCGACCAAGACGACGGAGCTGCTGCAGCAAGTGCCACGCCGCAGCCGACGCGTCGCTCGACTGCCTCCAACACCACTTGAGATCCCGATGTCCCATAGCAGCGACCAACAGCCTTCTCTGGCTGCTCCAGTGCGAACAACCGGCTCCTGGATGCATCAGAGGGAGCCCCGCCTTTTCTCTGGAAAATTCGGCGAGGACGTGGAGGAATGGCTCACCCACTACAAGCGTGTGAGCGAGTACAACGGCTGGAACTCCGCGAATAAGCTCGACACTGCGCTAGTGTGGTTCGAGAACCATGAAGATACATTCACAACGTGTGAGCTTCGTTACTCACCTCACACAGTGCGGAGCAGACATTGCTCTATCACCCTCAAGTCCCAGGTGAGACCTGTACTACGTATATAGAGGCGATCCTGAAGCTTTGCAAGACTGTCAATCCTCGAATGTCCGAAGAGGACAAGGTCGGACACCTTCTCAAAGGTATAGACGAGGATGTTTGCAATTATTTATTCGGAAAGGAGAGTCTCGCCTCGGTCGCCGACCTCATCAAGCATTGGCGCACATTTGAGGCCTTGAAGCTGCGCCGTATCACGCCAAAGTTTGGCAGGCTAGCAAACCTCACAACGGTGGCAAGCGTTGACGAAAACGACAACTACAGTTTTCAATTTGACCTTGCGGCAACTATAAGGCAAATTGTCCGCGAAGAACTTGAACGACACACCAAAGGGGCGGATGTCGAACAGCTCGGTTGCGCTTCCAACCAACCTCAAGAACATTCATCTGGTGTGTCAGCATTGTCTGCCATGCCAGGCGTTGCAGACGGTCGATTCGATCAGCTGCGACAGCACCGACGTACATTTCCCGACGACATGATGCACGATCAACGAACTCATCGAGCTACCACCACGAATCGGAATTCGGAAGAGCGCGTTTATTATTCGCAGCGTCCCAGGGGGCATACAGCGTCGGTCGCGCACCGCCTGTATGTTACAGCTGTGGCGCCTCAGCACAGATTGCTCGTTTTTGTCGCCGGCGCCGACAGACAACCACATATGGCCCACCACCAACTTCGCCTAATTTTGGACGTGATGGTTATGACGACCGTTGGCCGATAGAGCCTGCAAACACCACAGGCGCGCCACGTCGGAATACCTTCCGTCAGTAAAGTAGAAGTGGCTCGCCATCTTCAGACCGCAGCCTGACGGCCCCAAGCAGTCGCCAACGCCGTTCAACGTCACCACGGCGACGTGCTACGTCTCCACCGGCGTCGGGAAACTAGCCGGCGCGACCGATGGAGGTAAGGTCGCCGGACAGTCGGCGTCTCTGCGAAATACTCCTCTGCCTGTTATGATGGTGAACAACAAGGATATCGGCTCGCGGTGACGCGTTCCGTCAGCTAAAATATCTACTAACGTCAGGGCCCATATTGCGTCAATTCGATGCATCCGCACCTACGGAAGTGCACGCTGATGCCAGTGGCATCGGTATCGGTGCCGTACTTGTGCAACGTCTTCAAGGAGCTGAACACTTTGTGGCTTATGCTAGTCGCTCTTTGACTAAGGCGGAACGCAATTACACTGTCGCCGAGCAAGAATGCTTGGCAGGTGTTTTCGCTGTCCACAAATTTCGGCCCTATAGCTACGGACGCCCGTTCACTATCATTACTGACCACCACGCGTTGTGCTGGTTGGTGAATCTCCGTGACCCGAGTGGACGACTGGCACGTTGGGCTGTTCGACTGCAGGAGTACGACTTCGTTATTTCCTACAAGTCCGGCCGTCGCCACGCAGATGCGGACTGTCTCTCCCGCCTTCCTCTGACGAAGACGGAGTGTGACGAAGACAATTTTGATGTCTGTTTTGCTCCCGTTTCTTCTACGTTCCCAGACTCGATGACTTTCAAAGCAGAGCAGGAAAATGACATTACTTTGGAGCCTCTGTTTTTAGCCGTATCGCGTCCTGCAGCCACCTGTCGATTTTGTGTCCGTGATGGCCTGCTTTACAAGAGCAATTATTCGGCTAAAGGCGCACGCTTCCTTCTGGTGGTGCCGCAGAGTCTGCGAACGGACATACTGATACCCATGCACGACGATGCGACCTCTGGCCATCTAGGATTCATCAGAACATTGAAACGGACACAGGAGCGTTTTTACTGACCCAGAATGCGGGACACAGTCAAGAACTACGTCGCCAGTTGCGAACAATGTCAAAGCTACAAGCGCCCTACGACCGCTCTGCCAGGTCTTCTCCAACCTCTGCCGCCGCCTCGCCTGCCATTTGAACAAGTGGGTATCGATCTTCTGGGCCCATTTCCCCGATCATCTAACGACAACCGATGGGTGATCGTATGTGTCGACCATCTGACACGTTACGCGGAAACGGCGGCCGTACCATCTTCAACAGCTGCGTCCGTTGCAACGTTTTTGCTTCGATTCATTATTCTTCGACATGATCCCCCCCGTGTGATCTTTAGCGATCGCGGTCGTCAGTTCGTTGCGGACGCCGTGGAAGAACTGCTTCGTCTCTGCAGTTCGCAGTTCCATCATTCAACGCCTTATCACCCTCAGACAAATGGGCTTGTAGAACGTACGAACACAACTCTAACTAACATGCTGGCCATGTACGTATCTTCCGATCACAAGGACTGGGATGACGTACTCCCCTTCATCACCTATGCTTATAATACTGCAAAGCACGATACGACCGATTACAGTCCTATTTATCTCCTTTACGCACGTCCACCGCTAAGCTGCATTGACACTATACTACCGTTTGACTTTCACAGCGAGTAATCTGTTGCCGAGACGCTTTGTGTAGCCGAAGAAGCCAGGCGTATCGCTCGTCCTCGCACTGTGGCATCGCAACACCGATCGAAAGAGCGCTATGACAGCCGACACCAGTCTGTCTCCTACGCCTAAGGAGACTTTGTGTGGATGTGGACGCCGCAACGTAAATGTGGCTTATGCGAAAAGTTTTTACCTCAGTACACGGGCCCATTCGTCATTGTAGATCGCTTGAGTGACTTGACGTACGTGGTGGCAAGCTTGACGTCGGCTGGTCGTTGGTCTAGCCGGACCCAGTTAGTGCATGTTGCCCCTCTTAAGCGGTTTCACCCTACGCTTTCCGAGTGATTTGGACTTGCCCAGCGGGCTTCGTCTGGCAACCGGGGATTGGTACGGCATGAGCCGAGCGAGTAGAAGAGGAAGAAGACGTGAGCTGGTGCAGCCGCAGGACGCCATCTTGACTTTACCATCAATCTCGTCCCTTGAATAAAGCCGGTTTAACATTAACCGTAACAATATAAAGCATGAACAGCAGCGGTAATAGAGGACAACCTTGCCTTAATCCTTTGTATACCTCGACAGTTGTCGTACTCTTAATTCCATCCCATGTTATTTCAACTTTATTTTCTCGATATATTTCCTGTAGAAAATCAATTACCTCATGACCCATACCTTCATCTTTTAATATTGTTGCGGAGCAAGACGCAGACGAAAAGCTATGTACAAGTATATTTGCAAGAAAATACGCTGAGCTTGGCCAAGAGGCAACAGCCCGCGCTAGCTTCAAATCGTCGTCGCCGTCTTCTTACTGCTCGGCACTTCGTCATCAGAAATACTATCCCGTAGCACTACCCCCGGCGGCAAAAGCGCAGTCCCAGAGCGACTAAAGGCCGGCGTCTGAAGCAGTGTAGTAGGTCTTGAGCCTACTGACGTGCACGACATCAGTAGATGCAAGAGCAGATGACGAGGTTGAGCTCACAGGAGGAATTTCGTAAGTTACAGGCGTCACGCGGAGCAGCACGGGGTAGGGCCCTGTGTATCGCGAAAGTGCGTAACAGCATGGATCTTGCCTGGGTCCGGTTGCACTCCGTTCGCGTCAACGAGATGCCCAAGGACGGTAATCTGGCGACGGCAGAATTGGCACTTCTTTGCGTTGAGTTGCAGACCGGCTCGCCGAAAAACGTCCAGGACTACTGATAGGCGCTCGAGGTGCGTAGCGAATGTTGGGGAGAATACTATAACGCCGTCCAAGTAGCACAGGCACGTGGACCATTTGAAACCGTGAAGAAGGGAGTCCATCATGCGTTCAAAAGTGGCAGGAGCGTTACATAGACCGAACGGCATCACTTTGAATTGATAAAGACCGTCGGGTGTTACAAAGGCAGTCTCCTCGCGGTCGATATCGTCCACAGTAATCTGCCATTAGCCGGAGCGATGGTCAATAGAGGAGAAATTGCGAGCACCGTGGAGGCAGTAGAGGGCGTCATCAATCCGAGGTAGGGGTACACGTCCTTTTTGGTAACCTTGTTAAGGTGCCGATAATCCACGCAAAAGCGCCATGAGCCATCCCTCTTTTTGACCAGTATAACAGGTGACGCCCATGGACTATATGATGGTTCAATAATGTTCTTGGCAAGCATTTTGCGATCTTCTGCGTGAATAACCTGACGCTCAGCTGGTGACACTCGATACGGGCGGCGATGAATAGGAGGGGCATCGCCGGTATTAATGCGATGTTTGACAGCTGTTGTTTGGGCCAAAGGACGATCGTTCAAGTCGAAAATATCTTGGTAGGAAATCAGCACGCGGTAGAGCGCACGAACGTGCTCGGAGGGCATGTCGGGTGCAATCATTTTCTGTAAGTTGGCGATGGTACAAGTTGCCGACTGCGACGGTAGAGGAGGATTGGCTGAATGGTCGTCTACTGAAATCGATGCTACAGAGTGATCCTCGAATGAGCAAAGTTGGGCCAGAGACATCCCGCGTGGCAGCACTTGTGTCGTCAAGCCTAAATTGACCACTGGCAGACAGACGCAATTCGCCGTAATCGATAAAACTGTATGAGGTACTGTGATCCCGTGTGTTAGGAGGACGTCTTGCATAGGAGCCGCGATGTAGTGACCGTTGGGGGCTGGTGGGGATGACACGAAGTCAACGTAAGTCAGTGCCGAATGTGGCAAGCGAACGAAGTCGACGGAACTGAGGCGAGTAGGGTGTTGTTAAGCGGATCCAGAACAGGCAGGTCGAGGCGGAGAGCAATCGATGAGATCAGAATGTGCGGAGAGGAAGTCTAAGCCGAGGATGATGTCGTGGGGACAGTGAGCGATGACTGTGAATAGCACGATTGTTGAGCGATCGGCGAAGGAGACGCGGGCGGTACACATACCAATTACGGGGGCTGTTCCGCCATCGGCGACACGGACAACAGGCGTCGTGGCGGGCGTGATAACTTTCTTGAGCCGGTTACGAAAGTCAGCGCTCATTACAGACAAATGCGCCCCAGTGTCTATGAGTGCAGATAAAGAAACACCGTCGACTTGCATGTCAAGAAGGTTCAGATGAGTGGGCAACGTCAGGAGAGTATTTGGCGCCGTAGGGAGCAATGCAGCGTCACCTCGAGGCGCTGCATCGTCTAGTTTTCCGGCTGGGAGCGGTGTCCGAAGGGAGTCGGCGAATAGGAGCGATGGGGTTGGGGAGAGCGAGATTGTCGTAGTTGCGGCGAAGGCGAACGAGAATAGGAGTGGTTCGGTGCAGGAGAATCAGCGGCGGCGTTATCGGAGCGTGCGGCATAGGGACGAGAAGGGCCACCTGGGGGGCGAGAGTAGGCAGTATAAGTAGGCCGGGTCGGGGAGCTCCAACGACTGCGACAGTGCCGAGAAATGTGCCCGATTCGATGGCAGTCGAAACAAATGGGCTTGTCGTCAGCAGTGCGCCATTCAGATGGGTTGCGGAAACGTGTGGGTAAGAAGATGCGGGACTGGGCGGAATCGAAGAAGCCGGGCGGGTATCAGGACGATGAGCCGAGCAGATGGTGTGAAGACTCATGTTTTCGAACTCTTGGAGGACAACTGCCTGGATCAGTGAGACCATGACTGCAGATGTGTTGGTGGGACTGGAGTCGAAGGCAGCCGGATAGGCGGCCTCGGTCTCACGCTGGACGATCCTGGTAACATCGGCAGTGTTGTTCGGAGGAGGAGTGTCGGCACAGGAAGATGTCGCTGGGCTGTTGGGCAGACGGGCGAACTGCTGGTCAATACGTTGGCTTTTAGCGAGTTCCAGGCGGCGGCACTCTTCTAAACAGCATCCACCGTCGCTACCTTGTCCACCGTCGCTACCTTGCATAGCCTTTGTCATTGCTTTTTCTGCGGCCGATTCAATGAGTTTCGACAAGTTGTGTTCCTGTAAAGTAGATTGCCTCGCAGTGACGCCAGCGTATCCAAAGGCTCTTTCCTTGACGACTGCAATAGCTTCTCGCCGTGAACATCGTCGCCTGTCAATTACTTCGAGTACCTGTATTTCGTTAGCTCTAGCCGAGCAGTTTGCATAGTCAGCCGCATGGTTTCCTACACATAGGCAGCAAGTTTCGGCTTCAGCTGTGCACTCATTGGGAGAATGATCGGCACCACAGGCGCGACAGCGTCCATTTGATTTGCAGCCTCCTGCACTATGGCCAAAACGCCAACAGTTCCGACACTGAAGTGGACGGGAAGCGAGAGGTTCCACTCTAAAAATAAGTGGCCACACTTTCAGTTCAGAAGGGCAGGACATGCCAGCAAACGTAGCAATAACTCATTCTGTGGCAACTTTTTCTCCATTTACCAGTCGGTTACACCGGTATACAGCTATGACGCCAGCATCAGACAGTTTCTCCAGAGTTTCAGTTGGGCTCAATCGAGAGTCTACGCCTCGGACAATGCCTTTAGTGCATGCTAGATGAGGAGGAATAAACGCACTCACCGGGACAGATGCGAAAGTCTTACACTTTAGGAGGTCTGCGACACAGGTCGAATCTGATGACCTACAGACTATCCCACCTCTTCCAAATTGTCGGACATCGCTTATCATCTGGAAATGACGCGTCATGGGCTGGACCTCGGCCTGAACAGCTTGTGGGTTGTTCAGCCGGATGATTCCACCGTTCGAGGGCACCAGCGCGACAGGGATGCTGCTAACAGCGCTGCGGAAGAAAGATTGCAAAGGCAAATCATAAGGGGAAAGGGAGGCTGACCAAGTGCTGTGCCCTTGCCCAGGAGAGTTTTTAGACATCAGCGATGTTTCAATCACGGATACGTTCCACAAAAATAACATAAGTAAGATAACTAGGTCAAATCCACCCAAAACTCAGCCAAACCACCAAGTAAGTTCCAGCTTGGGCACACCGGGGCGGAGATCGAACGCAGCAGACAGCGGGAGAGTATATTTACAAGTATATTTACAAGAAAATACGCTGCGCTTGGCCAAGAGGCAACAGCCCGCGCTCGCTTCAAATCGTCGTCGTCGTCTCCTTACTGCTCGGCTCTTCGTCATTGGAAATAGCATCCCGTAGCAATATGTTCCACAGGAGTTCCCTGTTCACGTTGTCGTATGCACCGCTTATGTCCAGGAAGGCTAAATACACAGGTCTATTTTCCGCCTTAGCTATTTCTATGCACTGGGTAAGCACGAACAGGCATCTAAGCGCCAGCCACTTCTGAACACGTTCTGAAGTTATCCGAGTATGCTATTATTTTCTACCCATGAGTGCATTTTTAATTTCACCGCCTGTATCGCCAGCCTATATATAACTGATGTTATCGTAATTGGTCGGAAGGATTTTATGTTCTTCTTATCACCTTTCCCTTTATAAATCAAATTCATTTTACTCTATCTCCAGCTGTGCGGAATTTGCTTATTTGATGGGACTGCCTCCAATGCTTTTATCAGCGTTTCCTTGCTTCTTGGGCCAAGCTCATTAACTTGATTGGAATTTTGTGTATCCCACTGGCAGGCGTGCGGGCACCAGCGGGAAGCAAAGCGGGCACTAGTCTCGCGCGCCCTCTCTCGTCGCGCCGAGTTACCAGAACGCCGCCCGCGCCTTTCCACAGAGCGCTGACAGCGCTCCGTTCTCTCGCCTAGCCTATCTTCCACCGTGAAGTACACTGATGTACATAAGCGGTGGGGATGGCAGGATAATGGCTCCGTAAGGGCAGCTTGACCGGTCCCATGTGCCTCTCTGAACAGGCAGGAACAGATAGCAAGAACTTGCACTTGACTT
The DNA here is from genome assembly GCF_023375885.2 of Dermacentor andersoni. NCBI lineage: Eukaryota > Metazoa > Arthropoda > Arachnida > Ixodida > Ixodidae > Dermacentor > Dermacentor andersoni. The sequence goes on from NC_092821.1 coordinate 74,991,610, forward strand.
TTGTAGTGTTATGTTCATGGGCGTCAAGGACATTGCTGTGGGTTTCTGACCGTATGAAGTGGTGTCTGTTTATTTTCCTACATATAATTATATTGTTGTTTCCGCTACTAGAAAAGGAGTAGCCGTCACCATTATAAGGTGACTACGCCTCTTTCTTTTATTTTATTTTCAATAATAAAAATAATGAAGGGCTGAAGATTCGCACGCACGCAGCAGGCAACCATCCGCTTTTAATTGTGGGCGACTTTAATGCAGCCCACCCCCTCTGGGGTTATACGTACACCAACCCCAGGGGAAACATGCTTCACAAAGTTATTGAGGACCTGGATCTCACGCTCGTCAACGATCCAAGGAATAGCACGAGGCTCGGCACAAGTGTCCAAAGAGACACGAACCCCGACTTAACCCTCACCAGAAGTATCCCCCAAGCTTGCTGGACCAATCTGGAGGAATACCTAGGCAGCGACCACGCGCTGCTAGCCACCACTCTCCATGGTCTCGAATACAAAGCCAGGATAGGCACGGCTCGCCTCACGGATTGGACCAAGCTGCGGGAGATAAGAGAAGAAAGAGCTGCGAACGAACAGAGCCAACAGCTTCAGTCAATTAAGGAGTGGATCACTCAGCTTCACCAGGATGTGAAGGCGCACACCAAAATGCTTGAAACATCCACCACCACTCCAAGCATCGACGCTCGCTTGCTCCACATGTGGGAAGCCCGGCGTAGCCTGCTGAAGCGTTGGAAAAGGCAAAGATTAAATCGCAAGCTCAAGAGGCGAATAGCACTACTCACACAAGAGGCTGCGGAATACGCTACCACGCTATGCCGAGAGAATTGGCTATCCCTCTGCGACAGCTTGAGAGGAAGACTGAGTACTTCCAAGACGTGGAAGTTATTGAGGTATTTAATCAACCCGGCCAGCAGCAAAACGGAATCCCACCACAATATGGCTCGAGGAATTCACCAATTTCCTGGAAACGAGGCGGACCTCCTTTTGGCTCTCAAATCCCAGTACTTCCCCACACAGACATCGGAGCCTCTGCCACCCTACACCGGCACCCCTAACGAGCTCCTAGATGAGGACATTCATCTACATGAGGTAACAGCGGCGATAATGGGCTTGAGACGCCACACAGCCCCTGGAATGGACCAAATTACCAATAAGGCACTTGTAAATCTTGACAGCCCCTCGCTAGTAGAGCTTACCGCTCATCTTAACGAAGTATGGAGGAAAGGAAACCTTCCCGAGGACTGGAAAATAGCCGAGGTTCGTCTGATACCGAAGCCAGTCAAGCCACCAGCCATTGAGAACCTACGACCGATCTCCCTCACTTCATGTGTAGGAAAGCTCCTAGAGCACATCGTTCTCAACCGGCTACAGCCATTCCTGGAGGATTCGGGGAAACTTCCAACAACGATGATAGGATTCCGTCCACACCTCTCAACTCAAGACATCCTACTTCAGCTGAAAGAGGAGGTGATTGTACCAGCGACACGCAACTCCCCCACGGCTATCCTCGCCTTAGATCTTAAAGGGGCGTTCGATAACGTCAAGCACACAGCAATCTTACAGAGGCTAAACGCGCTGGGCTGTGGGGCCAGGACGTACTCCTATATCAGAGATTTCCTCTCAGATAGAAAAGCCATCCTAAAGGTCGGGGACAAAGCCACAAACCCCTTCCTACTGGGCGGGCGCGGCACACCACAGGGCGCAGTGTTATCCCCTCTCCTTTTCAATATCGCCCTAATAGGCCTACCGCCGCTCCTCGATAACATCACAGGGATCCGGCATGGCCTATATGCCGACGACATTACCATCTGGTCGTCCACAGGGTCCATCGGGGAAATGGAGAACCGCTTGCAGGAAGCTGCAGACGTGGTGCGCGACTATGCTAAGTCATGCGGGCTCAGCTGCGCCCCCCAAAAGTCGGAGCTACTCCTGGTCTCACCGCGAAAGAAGCACACATCCGACTCGCCCACTATCAACATACAACTGGAGGGACACACCATCGTTCCGTCTCAGAGCGTAAAGATATTGGGAATGGTTTTCCAGTCAGATCGCACCAATACAATATTAATTCAAAAGCTTAAGAATACAACAGCCCAAGTTACGCACATGATCCGGCGAATAACAACCAAGACAAGAGGCATGGGGGAGGCGGACACGCTTCGGCTTGTCCAAACCTTCGTCGTGTCTCGAATAACTTACGCTATTCCATACGCACTACTCAACGAGAAGGAACTGAAGAAAATCAACACAATGATCAGAAAGGCATATAAGCAGGCGATGGGCCTGCCAACCAGTACTTCCACAGAACGCCTACTACGACTAGGTGTGCACAACACGGCCGAGGAGCTGATCGAGGCACATTTATCCAGTCAACGAACAAGGCTGGCGGTTATGGAAGCAGGGAGGTCCATTCTCTTACGCCTGGGGCTCTCTGCCCCTCTGAGCCATCCGCCGCCTCAGACTGTGAGCTTACCCCATGCCATCCGGAGAAACATCACCGTACGTCCTCTACCTCGCAATATGCACCCAGTGCACCACGCAGAGCGAAGGGAGGCCCGCGCCCTGGCCATACACAAGCGATACGGGACTTTACCCTCTACAGCCTACACGGACGTGGCTTCTTACTCCAGACACGCAGCCACAACAGCCACCGTAGTCGTCAACACAGAACATCGGAGCAGCATTTCACTCACACGAAACAATCCCCTCCAAGCCGAGGAAGCGGCCATAGCCCTCGCGCTCTCCCAAACAGAGGTTGAAGTCATAGTGACCGACTCCCAACAGGCGTGCCGCAACTTTGCTAGCGGAAGACTTCATACCACTACGCTCCGGATCATCAATCAAAAGCCGCCAACGAGATCAGTCATGATCATCTGGGCGCCAGCTCATCAAGGCATTCCTGGCAACGAGGTCGCCAACCACGTGGCTCGAGATTTGACCCACCGAGCCGACGCCGAGGAATCTGAACCCGAGCGCATGCACCCTCTAGTCTCTTACCAAGACATCACACAACACTACAAGCTCACCCGCAGAACATATGCACCCCCATACAAGTCACTACCTAGAGAGCAGGAGCGATGCCTCCGAGCTCTACAGGTTAATACATTCCCCCACCCAACCAGAATTCACCTCATAGACCCTACAAAATTCTCTCCGCAATGCCACTTCTGCGCAGAACTCGGGTCCCTCAGGCACATAGTAGGGGGTTGCAGAGCGGCTCCATTAAATCCTCCGGACCCTTACCCCACTAACGAGCTTTGGGAGAGAGCCTTGGCCAGCTCCGACCTCGAGGATCAGCAACGGCTGATTGCGAGGGCCCAGGACGCGGCCCGAGCTCAAGGCATCCTGGAATGAGGACGCCTCTCCAAAGCTTCATTCACCGAATAAAAAAGTTTATTCTCTCTCTCTCTCTCTCTCTCTTGGCCAAGAGGCAACAGCCCGCGCTAGCTTCAAATCGTCGTCGTCGTCTCCTTACTGCTCGGCTCTTCGTCATTGGAAATAGCATCCCGTAGCAATATGTTCCACAGGAGTTCCCTGTTCACGTTGTCGTATGCACCGCTTATGTCCAGGAACGCTAAATACACAGGTCTATTTTCCGCCTTAGCTATTTCTATGCACTGGGTAAGCACGAACAGGCATCTAAGCGCCAGCCACTTCTGAACACGTTCTGAAGTTATCCGAGTATGCTATTATTTTCTACCCATGAGTGCATTTTTAATTTCACCGCCTGTATCGCCAGCCTATATATAACTGATGTTATCGTAATTGGTCGGAAGGATTTTATGTTCTTCTTATCACCTTTCCCTTTATAAATCAAATTCATTTTACTCTATCTCCAGCTGTGCGGAATTTGCTTATTTGATGGGACTGCCTCCAATGCTTTTATCAGCGTTTCCTTGCTTCTTGGGCCAAGCTCATTAACTTGATTGGAATTTTGTGTATCCCACTGGCAGGCGTGCGGGCACCAGCGGGAAGCAAAGCGGGCACTAGTCTCGCGCGCCTCTCTCGTCGCGCCGAGTTACCAGAACGCCGCCCGCGCCTTTCCACAGAGCGCTGACAGCGCTCCGTTCTCTCGCCTAGCCTATCTTCCACCGTGAAGTACACTGATGTACATAAGCGGTGGGGATGGCAGGATAATGGCTCCGTAAGGGCAGCTTGATCGGTCCCATGTGCCTCTCTGAACAGGCAGGAACAGATAGCAAGAACTTGCACTTGACTTTTGTAGTGTTATGTTCATGGGCGTCAAGGACATTGCTGTGGGTTTCTGACCGTATCAAGTGGTGTCTGTTTATTTTCCTACATATAATTATATTGTTGTTTCCGCTACTAGAAAAGGAGTAGCCGTCACCATTATAAGGTGACTACGCCTCTTTCTTTTATTTTATTTTCAATAATAAAAATAATGAAGGGCTGAAGATTCGTCGAAATTGCACCGAGTGCTCATTGTTTTTGTTTTTTTTTAGATATGGTGGTTATTGGGACATGGCGCCTGTCGCACAATGAATCCGGAAAACTGTACGTCATTACAGAGAGCCTCCAATAAGGAAATCCAGTACGTACCGTGTCGGGAATGCAGAGATGCCGACGATTTCGAGTTGGAAATAGTCAGAAGCCATCTCGACGAGCAAAGTCGACCAATTAATTAACGGTACTGCACGAGCGTCGATTGGCCGGCCGGTCAACGCCTTCTATCGGCGCGAAGCGACGGGATCAGTAAGAGTAGCGCATGCGCACAAAGTTCATTCGAAGCGCAAGTTTCGTCTGCTAGGCTCTTCCCACAGGCAAGAGACCGAAGAAGCAAGAAGTATGCGCTTGCTGCGGTAAAGTGCCGTAATGAACTGTTTGCTGCGGTAGAGTGCCTCAATAAACTGTTTTTTCTAAATAACTGTGATTTATTTAAGTCCACTCTAATTAACACCAAAGGCCGCGTGTTCAACTCCCACCAAAAGTCGAGCGTTCGGCCACCATAGAAAGAGGGTTCGAGTGCCTTAATGAACTATTTCGTAATTATTTGAGTTTTACCCTAAATAACACCAAAGGTCGCGGATTCGATTCCCACCGAAGGTCGCGGGTTCGACATGCACAAAAGGTCGATAGTTCGAGTGCTTTGATGAACTACCTAACAATTGAGTGTATCTTAATTAACTCCACCCTAATGAACTACAGAGGTCGAGGCTTGAGCTCCCACCAAAAGTCGTGGGTTGGAGTGCCACAACAGTAAGATCCTCTTCCCGAGTTGAAGCCGAATATCTGTTGTGTGGCTTGATCCGGAATTCCTCTATTTTCCCTTTTACAACTAACTCAGTGATCCGCTTCTTATGTACCATTTTTTTCCTTTCCCTGCTCAAGTCTAGGCTAATCCGAGTTCTTACCTCCGATGGTCACTGTAGCGCACCTTGCCGAGCACTTCCACATCTTGTATGATGTCATGGGTAGCGCAGAGTCTGAAGCCTATTTCATTCCTAGTATCGCCATTCGTGGTCCTCCACGTCCCCTTCCGGCTATCCCGCTTGCGGTAGAAGGTATTCATTATCCGCACATTATTCTCTTCTGCAAACCCTTCTAATAATTCTCCCCTGCTATTCATAAAGCCTACATCATATTCCCTCATTGACTTGTCTCCAGCATGCTTCTTGCCTACCCTGGCATTGAATGCGCCCATCAGTATAGTGTATTTTGACTTTACCCATCCCCGATTCCACGTCTTCAAAGAAGCTTTCGACTTCCCGATCATCATGACTGGATGTGGGGGCGAAGACCTGTACGAGCTTCAATTTGTAGCTCTTATTAAGTTTCGTAACAAGACCTGCCACCCTCTCGTTAATTCTATAGAGTTCCTGCATGTTACCAGTTACACCCTTATTAATCAGGAATCCGACTCCTAGATCTCGTCTCTCCGCTTAGCCCCGTTAGCGCAGGACGTGCCCGCTTTTTAGCACTGTATATGCTTCTTTCCTCGTAACCTCACTGAGCCCTATTATATCCCATTTACTGTCCGCTAATTCCTCGAACAGCACTGCTAGACTCGTCTCACAAGATAACGTGCTAGCGTTAAAGGTTGCCAGGTTCAGATTCCAATGGTGGCCTGTCCGGACCCAGAGATTAGTAACACCTTCTGCTGCGTCACAGGTCTGACCGCCGCCGTGGTCAGTTGCTTCGCAGCTGCTGGGGACCGAGGGCCGTGGTTTGATTGTTGTGTTCATACAGGAGGTTGCGGCCAGGTACTGCACCAGGGTGGCCAATCCTGCTCTGGTGAGGGAGTGCATTACCTGTTCTGGTCACCGAGATCAAGCCGCACTCCAGGCCTGTTTATGCAATTTATTCAACGCGCGGATTTTTTGAAAACCCGGGGGAAAATTGCGCGGCAACGGGATTCGAACCATGGTCCTCTTGCATGCGAGGCGGATGCTCTACCTTATGCCACCACTGCACTTTGCACCGTTCCTGAATTACCTATTTCTTAATAATATCTACTTTACTTTTAATTCACAGCAAAGGTAGTTGCTTGGCCAGTTGTTTGCCGTTTCGCCCGTACTCCGAGAGGGTTTAGCTATGAACAAAGATCGAGGGTTCGATTGCCTTTATTCTGTGTGTTAGTTAACTGTGATTTAATTAACTTCGGTTTAATTAAAACGAGAGGTCATGCTCACGCTTCTTAGCATAGGCTTCACTCTTTTCTGTAAAGAAATTTATGGCCTAATTCGTCCTAATTAACACCGAAAGTTGTGGGTTCAACCACGACCAAAGGTCGAGGGCTGGGCTCCGCATGAATTTCGGTGGCATTACGCCAGGCATCGGATTTTTCGACCCATGAGTCATCTAATGCTTTCACCTGAATAAGAGCATAATCATTGCAGTGCTCTATTACTAACATTCTTGTCTTTATTAAACGTTCATGCTCTGGCTACATTATCTGCTCAGATATGTCTCAACCGGCAGAAAAAAACATAATTTAATACAATTTTTTTCTAGTAATACAACTCATCATACAGCGGGTGTAATTGATGTAACGTTTACTGATTATCACCAAATATTCATTTGTGTAGACTGTATCAGAATACAACGTTCCACGATGTGTACGAAGTCTCCATTCAAGGTAGTTACACGTTCTATTAACGACAGTATATTTAACACAGAGGTAACTCAGTGGTGTGCAATGTCCCGCGTCGGGCCATAGACAACGTGTATTCCCGATATACCAAGAAGTCAAAAGCTTCAATGACGATGTGGAAACCGCGATGGGTAAAGTCAAAACAAAATGCACTATGTTGATGGGCGACTTCAATGCCAGGGTAGGCAAGAAGCAGGCCGGAGACAAGTCAGTGGGGGAGTATGGCATAGGCTCTAGGAATAGCAGGGGAGAGTTATTAGTAGAACTTGCAGAACGGAATGATGTGCTGATAATGAATACCTATTTCCGCAAGCGGGATAGCCGAAAGTGGACGTGGAGGAGCCCGAAGGGCGAGACTAGAAATGAAATAGACCTCATACTCTGCGCTAACCCTGGCATCACACTAGATGTGGACGTGCTTGCAAGGTGCGCTGCAGTGACCATAGGATGATAAGAACTTGAATTAGCTTAGACTTGAGGTTGGAAGGGAAGAAACTAGTACGCAAGAGGCCGATCAATGAGTTAGCGGTAAGGGAGAAAATGGGGGAATTCTGGATCAAGACACATAACAGATATTTGGCCTTAACTAAGGAAGAGGACCTTAGTGTTGAAGGTATGCACGATATTCTTATGGGCATCATTAAGGAGTGTGCAATAGAAGTCGGTGGTAACTCCGACGAACAGGATACCAGTAAGCTATCGTAGGAAATAAAAGATCTGATCAAGAAACGCCAATATATGAAAGCCTCTAACCCTACAGCTAGAATAGAAATGGCAGAACTTTCAAAGTTAATCAACAAAGGGTAAGACAGCTGACATAAAGAAGTATAATATGGATAGAATTGAACATGCTCTCAGAAACGGAGGAAGCCTAAAAGCAGTGAAGAAGAAACTAGGAATAGCCAAGAATCAGATGTATCCGTTAAGAGACAAAGCCGGGAATATCATTACTAATATTGACCGGATAGTTCATGTGGCTGAGGATTTATATAGAGATTTGTACAGTACCGGTGGCACCCACGACGATAATGACAGAGAGAATAGTCTATAGGAATTTGACACCCCACAAGTAACGGTGGAAGAACTAAAGAAAGCCTTGGGAGCTATGCAAAGGGGCAAGGCAGCTGGGGAGGATCAGGTAACAGGAGATTTGTTGAAGGATGGTAAGGAGATTGTTGTAGAAAACCTGGCCACCCTGTATACAAAATGCTTCATGACCTCTAGCATACAGGAATCTTTGAAGAATGCCGACATAATCCTAATCCACAAGAAAGGGGACGCCAAAGACTTGAAAAATTGTAGGCCGATCAGGTTAATGTCTGTTGCCTACAAAGTATTTGCCAAGGTAATCGCAAATTTTATCAGGAACACCTTGGACTCCTGTCAACCAACTGACCATGCACGATTTCGTAAAGGCTACGAGGCAGATATCTGAAGGGTTACGAAAAGGGTTCTACTTAAATTGAGGACGACGCTAACGAGCTATGGAACGAAGGATGATAGGTGTAACGCTAAGGTATAAGAAAAGAGCTGATTGGGGGAGTGAACAGACGCGAGCTGATGAGATCTTAGTTGAAATCAAGCAAAAAAAGTGGGCATGGGCAGGACACGTAATGAGGAGGGAATATAACCGATGGTCATTAAGGGTTACGCACTGGATTCAAAGGGAAGGGAAGCGTAGCAGGGGTGGAAGAAAGTTTGGTGGTCGGATGAGATTAAGAAGTTTGCAGGCACAACATGGCCACAATTAGCACATGACCGGGGTAGTTGGAAAAGTATGGGAGAGGCCTTCGCCCTGCTGTCGGCGTAACCAATTTGGTGAGGATGATGATGATGAATTCAGGCACTCGAACCCATGACCTTTTGTGGGAGCCCTAGCCTCGACCTCTGATGTTCATTAAGATGGAGTTAATTAACACGCACTTAATTAGCAAATAGTTCATCTAGGCACTCGAACCCTCGAATTTGATGGTAGTCGATCCCGCGACCTTTGGTGGGAGTCAAACCGTCGACCTTTGGTGTTATTTAGGGTGGAGTTCATTAAATCACAGTGTATTAGGATATAGTTCATCAGGGCACTCGAGGAGCCTAACCCTCAACTTTTGGTGGGACTTGAACGCGCGACCTTTGGTAATGATTAGGATGGAGGTAATTAAATTACACTTAATTAGGAAATAGTTCATTAAGGCACTCCAACACTCGACCTATGTTGTGAGCCGAACGCTTGACTTTTGGTGGGAGTTGAAGACACGACCTTTGGTGTTATTTAGGGTGGAGTTAATTAAATAAAAGATAATTAGGAAATACTTCACTAAGGCACTCGTACCCTCGACCTATGTTGGGAGCCGAATGCTTGATATTTGGTGTTATTTAGGGTGGAGTTAATTAAATCATACTTAATTAGGAAATGGTTCATTAAATCACTCGAACCATCGACCTATGTGGGAGCCGAACGTTCGAGTTCTGGTGGGAATTGAACACGCGACCTTGAGTGTTAATTAGGCTGGAGTTAAATAACATAGAGTTAATGAAGGCACTCGAACCCACTACGTTTGGTGGGTGCCGCACGCTCGACTTTTGGTGGAGGTCGAACCATCCACCTTCGGTGTTATTTAGGGTGGCGCTAACTAAATCACAGTTAATTAGGAAATAGGTGATAAAGGCACTCGAAACCACGACCTTCAGTGAGGACCGACCCCTCAACCTTTCGCGGGAGTCGAACCATCAACCTTTAGAGTTATTTAGGCTGGAGTTAATTAAATCACACTTTATTCGGAAATAGTTCATTAGGCTCTCGAACCCTTGACGTATGGTGGGAGCCGTACGCTCGACTTTTGGTGGGACTTGAACGCGCGACCTTGGGTGTTAACTATAGTGGAGTAATTTAATGTAGAGTTAATTAAGGCACTCGTACGCTCGAACTTTGACGGGAGTCGAACCCGCGACATTTGGTGTTATTCAGGGTGGAGTTAATTAAAGAAGAGTTATTTAGGTAATCGAACCCACGACATTTCGTATAGGAAAAAACAAGTAATTATCAAGTAACAACGCGTTCGAACGACTATATCAAGTAATATAACGAATGTTCCACGAGCGCTGATGCTTTCGCCTTCTTTTGCCTTAGCTTAAGTCACTGTGAAAGTTTTTCGCTTATAATAAATTTGAAAATATATCTAACTGCGAACAAAAATCTGAAGGGGATTATGGTGGAGAACAACAAATAAAAGGTACTATTGTATAACGAATTTTTAGCCGAGAATACTTTGTGATTAAATTCCGACCAAACAGATTCGAATTGGCAGATTTCCATTGAAAGATCCCTGCGGCGCTTATAAATGAGTGACGACCTGGCGAAAATTGCAAATCCCCCACGGCGTACCCCATCTCGATTGTAGTATTGCGAGGTGCAAACTAAAGGCCCATGCAAGTTTCCATCACTGCGAAAGCCAAAAATTCTGATAAATAGATAAATGAAAACGGGGTAATAACCTAGAAGAAAGCAAGGTCATCGCGATGTTCGCGAGGGCTGCATACTGTAAAATGAATCAGTAATAGTAATGATGACATTACACATACTAAAGCCTGTTAAAAAGAAAACATGCTGATGGCTATATGTTTAAAGAAGAGAAAAACAAGGCCACACTAAGTTCTGGCAGGAAAGCTACATGAACACCGTCACGTTATTCATGCGAAACATCCAGAAAACGCAACTGCGGTCAATTTTTCTTAACCTGATTGTACAGCTTTCAGTCCTCACAGGAAAGTCCAGCCTCTTTTTTCTTCGGCGCAAGTCAAACTGAGGAGCAGTCGTTTTCTCGCTGAAGTCAAAGTGCCATTCACATATATTGATTTAGGTGTACTCTCCATAATACCGATATATTGAATGGTGCCATCTGCTCTTCAAGGCTTGCGTGAAAATCAGCTCTGGTAAACCTGACACAACCACGGCGAAAGTGGTTCGATGAGTTATTATAGTGCATGAAAACTGTCTTGAAATCTCTGCTGTCACTGCGTCGCTCACGATCCAACCAGTCAGTGAGCCACCAGTCTGCCTCACAATCACCTCCGTTCACCGCCGTTCACCTGGCTGAAGCCAGAAAGTTATCCCTTTTAAAGTCAGAAATGAATACGTTAAACATGCCAACGTAGGGCTAAAGGTGCTCAAGGACGGACAGGTAGCCAACCAGTCTGCCTCACGATGTCGTGCTCACAACTCTGTATGCAACCGCGCTGCACACTGAGTGAGTGAGTGAGTGAGTGAGTGAGTGAGTGAGTGAGTGAGTGAGTGAGTGAGTGAGTGAGTGAGTGAGTGAGTGAGTGAGTGAGTGAGTGAGTGAGTGAAGACTATTTGAAAACAAGGTATTGACGGATGACGTTGTTGTTAGGCAGCCACGAGCCCCGGGGCCCGGGCGGCTTCTTCAGATCTCTCGATGACCTTGGCCTGCAGGTCAGGGTCAGACCTGAGCAACACGGCCTCCCACTGCTCACTACTTCTTATTTCGTGATTTGTGTGATTATCGGCTGGGCACGACCACATAACATGGAATAGATTCGCTTTTTGCTTACAGGTATTAGGGTATTAGTCCGGGTAGTAGTAGTGATAGCCTACGGGGTTGGGGTAGGTGTTCGTCTAAGTCGTCTCCAAGCTACTTCTTGTCGCTTCTTAAACGATTTGTGTGCTGGCGGGTACACAGCCCTGGCTAACCTTTAGTGCTGAGATATTTCCTGGTAACTGACCATGCGATCTCTCTCTGATCCGAGCGTGAGCCGTCCGGGTGCTTGGTTGGCGAGTCCTCGAGCGGCGGTGTGGGCGACATCGTTGCGGGGGAGAGAGGAGTGTGCTGGTGCCCAAATGATCCGGATTGGTCGTGGGTGTTGGTTGGTGTCTACTATGTGTTTTACGGGAGCCGAGACCCGACCTTTCGCAATATTACGTACTGCTGCTCTGGAATAGCTAATAATGTAATGACAATGTGTGGAGGCTATTGCCAGAGCGATAGCCGCCCGCTGATTCGGAGCTTCTCCTGCGAATTGAACCACCAGCGCGTATTTGACCTGAGGAGTCCACCACTGCGAGGAACATATAGTTGCGTTCTATGTATTCTGCTGCGTCGACATAGACTACGTCTTTGAAGGCGTGGAATTTCTGATGTAGGGCTTTTGACCATTCAGCCCTCCTTTCCTTGTGGAATTTGAGGTGCATGTTTTTAGGGAGTTGGTTGGTTTAGGGATGGCGCCTCTGATCGTGATAAATGTCTACTTTAATGCTTTGCAATGACTCGTAGTTGATACCGAGATTCTGGTGGATGTTTCGCCTGGCGGCACTCTGAGCTAGCCACTCTTATTGAGATATAAGGTGCGCTTCTACAAGTTCATCGAGGGTGTTGTGCACACGTAGGGCTAGCAATTTAGCGTTGGGCCTCTTATAGGCAGCTCAAGAGCCTGTTTATAGACCCTCCGGATAATCCCCTCTATTTTCTGTCTCTCAGCCGCTTTGAGGCAGAGGTACGGGGTGATGTAGGTGATACGGCTGAGAACGAAGGCTTGTACCAACCTTATGAGGTTGGCTTCTTTCATGCCAGAGTGTCGGTTGGCAATTCTTGAAATGAGCCACATCGTCTGCAGAACGCATGCTTCCAGTTTATGAATTGTGTTGCCTTTGCGCCTGTGGGCTTGCATGAAGAGGCCTAGTACACGGATGGTGGTCAGCACCGGGATCGCGCCTCCTCCGACACGCACAGTGATTTCTGGGGATGGCGCAGTGTCGGATTTGTGGTTTGTAGGGGCTTTGAGTTGGAAGAGTTCTGATTTTTGCGGGGAGCAGGCGAGGCTTTTGACGGTAACGCACTTTTCAACCGTGTGTGCAGCTTGTTGCCGCGTAATTTCTATATCTCCATCGCTACCTTTAACCACCCACAGAGTGATGTCATCGGCATACAGACTGTGGTGTAGATCTGGAATATGATTTAGTTGTTCCAGTAATCTTATCATCGCAAAATTAAAGAGGGAGGGGGATAAGACTGATCCCTGCGGTGTTCCACGACTTCCAAGAGGGATCTTGTCCGATTGTAGTTCTCCTATACTTAGTTCCGCTGTGCGGTGGTTGAGGAAATCTTTGATGTAGTTGTAGGTCCTCTGGCCCACACTTAGGTACTGCAGATTCTCTAGAAGAGCCTGATGCGCAACGTTGTCAAAGGCCTTCGTAACATCAAGGCCCAGGACAACCCGGGTACCATGTGGTCCAGAACTTGATGTTTAAGCTGAAGCATGATGTCGTGCGTGGAAAGTTTTGGACGTTTTGGCTAGACCGAGTTGTCCCTGCATGCTGTCGCATACTTTTTCCCATTGCTTTTTGGTTAATTGGTTAGAGTATTCCCCGATTTCTATGTTGATTTCCGCGATGCGCAAGCGGGGTGTACGGTTTACTTCATTGCTTTTCCAGGGGGTTTGCATGCTATTTTTGGCTTCCCACAAGTGTAGGAGGCGACTATCCACTTCGACCAGGCCAATCGTCTTCAGGGATTTCCCTCGTGAAGCGTTTCACGCTATCTCTGAGATCCCCGATGCAGGCCTCGAGATAGTTTATATGCTCGGTGGCGGTTGTCTCCCGAATCTGGCGGAAGCCGGCCCATTCCGTGGGCGAAACTCGTTTGCCCTTCTTGCGGGGTGGACCCGCCTGAATGTGGATTTCTATGATATAATGATCGCTACTGAGGCTTTCCCCGGTATTAGTCCAATCATAGTTGCCTATGTTTTTGATGAAAGTAAGTCGGGAGTGGTGTCAACACTGACACTATTCCCGATACGGATGGGTGTCTGGGCGTCTGTGATGAGAGTCAGTCCCGGTTGTTGGGCTTCTAACCAAAGATTAAGACCTTTGACTACCTCTGTGCGGTATCCCCATGCAGTGTGGGGAGCGTTAAAGTCACCCAATAATAATATGGCCTTTTGTTGGGAGATTCTGAGAACCTTCCTGAATAGAGTTCCGAACTTGTGATGTCGGCACTTTTAGCTACTATAGACATTAAGAATGAATATGCTTTCATCCTCCTTACGTTTAGGAATGAGTTCAATAACGACGTGGTCTATGTCTGCTTCTTCAGTGTCATGTTTAATGACTGTTAGATTTCTGTGAACTAGAATAGCGGTGGTGAAATCCGACCCAGAAGCATTATAGGATTTGTACCATGCCAATTTTGCGTAGCCTCCCGTCTCCTGAAGGGCAATGATATCCGGGGCCGCCTTACCCTCAAAGAAGTGCTGAAGGTTTCCCCGTTTGCGGCGAAACCCACGGCAGTTCCAGTGCCAGATCTTGTAGTTAGGAGTGTGAGCCATTTTGGAGGTGGCGGGGGTTCAGCCATCGGTTTGGATATTTCGGATAGGGGTGGACGGTGATAGGGTTTGGATTCCACGCCCTTAAGGGAGCCGGAGGCCGTAGATGTAAATCTCGACTCCCAGCGATGTACTTTGGCTTCGGTCGCGGCTACCCGAGACTCTAGGTTCGTGGTTCTGGTTTCCAGAGCGTCTAGATGTGAGCTTATTTGTTGCAAGTGGGCGCCATTCTCCTGATGTTGCTGAAGCATCTGGTTGGCAAGTTCAGTAATCATATGTTCTAGTTTCTCGAATCTTGGTGATATGTCTGAAGAGTTGTCTGTATGATCTTCTGCTTTACGTTTATGCCGTGATAATGTGGTGTTGTGTGAGGGATTAGATAGTGGGGTTCGGCGCGGCGTCTGACTGCGCTCCTGTTGTCTTTGTTGTAGTCGGGTGATTTCTGCACGCTTTTTAGTGATTTCGGTTCTGTGTTCTATTAAATGCCGCATTTGTTGGAGTTCTGCCTCGAGAGCTTGCATCTTAGGATATTGACCATTGGGAGAAGAGACCATGTTAGCCCAGCTCACCTGTGGACCGCTGTTAATCGGGGTCGTTCGTCTCCCAGAACTCGATCAGTTCCGCGACGTCCCGTCGGAATCGGTGGCACTCAGAGTTGAGCTTAGTTTCGTGTAAGATAGAGATCAGCTCCTACTGCTCGATTCTCCGGGAAAAATACTTCCACTGGTTTCTTGGCTGTTCTGTGTCTATCAGCGTTCTCGCGATCTACTTTGCCTGCCCTCGTTAGGGTGGTTCTGTTCTTCCACCGAGAGTTTCTGCCACTGTCGTTGTCGGATTATATAGGGGATTTGGAAACGTTTCTTGCTTTCCTTTGAGCCACAGAGATGGTTGCCGTTGCAGATAGCGCATACTAGTTCACAGTCATGGTCGCTTGTCGGGTTTTGCTTGCCTCACCGGATACAACATTTTTCGTTAGGGGTGGGGCACAGATCGTCCCGGTGGCCGACTTTCCGGCAGATTTCGCACACTTCGATCTTCTTGTACTGAAGGCATCGGCACGTAGTATTTTGGTAGTTTACGTAGTGTGGTACTTCTTCACCTTGAAAAACGATGATAACTGAGGACGTCTTGCCCATGCATTTGGCGTGCAGAATCCGGAGGGTATTACGCGCCAAACTTCTAATAATGTCTTCTTGTGTGCCGTAGTCCGGAATCCCAAAGATGATTGCTTTGGCCGAGTTTTCGGGCGCCGTAATGTAGGTAGTAATGCTCAATCTCTTCTCTTGTGATTTGAGCTCCTTGATTTGGCTGTTCTTGACGGGGTTGTCTTCTCTTGGTGTGCTGACAATAATGATGTTTTGGCTCGTGCTGATTCGGATCGTGTCTTCTAGTTGCGTCGCCGCTTCCAGAGCGGCTGTTCTCATGATGTTTTCGGTGATGAGCGCGGAGCTGTAGCTCGCTGTATTGAATCCGTCACGCGGTCGGAGAACCACTTTGAAGTCGTCTTCCGGCAGCGGTGGG
The DNA here is from genome assembly GCF_023375885.2 of Dermacentor andersoni. Lineage (NCBI taxonomy): Eukaryota > Metazoa > Arthropoda > Arachnida > Ixodida > Ixodidae > Dermacentor > Dermacentor andersoni. The sequence continues at coordinate 75,007,585 of NC_092821.1, forward strand.
GGCTTCGGCACTTGCTGACGCGGACGGGACGACGGCGTCTGCGCTACCGAATTAGTTCTTGTACGCGGTATGGCGTTGGATTCGTTAAGGCTCGGTTTGCTTCGCTGTAGGTTCTTATGGGCGGCGAGCCATCCTGCCTCATTTAGTTCTTCCGGGGCGATTTCTGTCCCCTCCACTTCTATTTCCATTGTTCCCTGATGAGTTGGTAGAGATGCCGGGCTGCCGAACCGGCGTTTTGGCTAACGCGGCGCCAGGCAATCGGGGCACGAAATGTGGCGTTTTATGGATGGATATGGAAGCACTTGCCAAGATGTGGATCTCTTCGTGGTCCTGATGACTTCCCGCAGTAGTGGCGATGGCTACTTCCAGGAAATCTATAGGCTGACGGTCGCTGTGAGGGGAAAAAGCCGGAGCTCATGTGAGGTATTTCTACATTTCTCCTACTTCTTCTTCTTCCTACCTGCACACTGAAAAATACCCGCAAAACGGAAGCTCACATCAATGAGAGAGACTGGCATGCACACCTGGTGGTTTACTAACCGTTTCTACCAAGGCATTTACGTAGATAGTGCACACATATAGACCACATTCACTCGTGAATGCATAGCCAGGACTGTGGCCTTGCGACTCGAGGCGCTCGATCGCATCCTGGTAGGCAGTGGGCTCGAACCCTGACGGGAGTTGTCGGAAGCTGGAGGAGGTGTACTGAGCACATTCTCTAGGTTCTCCCCAGAGTTCGAGTCCACCAGCCGGTGGGGTGACGGCGCACTATATACTATGGCTGGGCTATGGCTGGGCTCTATTTGCGCCGTCTCAAGCCAGACCGGTCTCCCCCAATTGGGAGTGCCGGATGCTTGCAACCAAAACCTAGCGACCGGAAGTTGGGTGTCTGCGAGAGGAAAGACCTGGCGCGGGCGGGGTTGCGTCCCACTGCAGAATTTTTTTTTTTTGCTTTCACTGACAGCAACTCAAGGGAATGCATTAATTTGGATATCGGTATTTCAACAACTAGCAGATCTTTGAATTCTGCACAATCGTACTTGTCCCAACGCCGCGTGTATTGCGTCTATTTTCTTGTAGTTACACCTTTTCTCTTGACTAGTTAACGTCCTTGCCTTCCTATATTCCTCTCTCTCCCTCAGCCAGAGATTACAGCCTAGTCTTAAACCACGAAGACAAAACAAATACGTAGGTTTTCCTGTGACTGGCTTTTCTAGTTCTAATTCTTTTCTTATCTCACGCGCGGACTTCCCAGCCCCACCACTAGATGGCGCAATTCTCCGGAAAGAAGTCCTAGAAGGAAAAACGTGCAGCATACCTAAATCAAGCAGGTTAGGTGGCTCTTTTCCACTGCTCCGTTTCGAAGGCGATGGCCATAAATTACCGTTATCATTGTCAGCGAAGTACGACAGGAGAGATATTTTGCCACATGACCACGTTTCTAAGCATTCACTCACCCACCCGCGCACCGTGCATGTGAGAGGACACGTGCAGGCTTCGCGGTGGTGGTGCCTAACGGCGGCGAGTGTTCGTAAGGAAGCGCGAAAGAGGAGTCCCGTCGCAGTACACACCTCATACGTAACTCGTTGCAATGGCGGCAATACTTCGCGTCGCTGTATCTATTCAATGCTAAATGTAATACCGTCGGCAGCCATCGTGCGACGGGTTCTACCGAACTTTTGTAGCAACAAAATGAAGGGGAATACTTTTGACAGGAACTGTATTAAATGGAAAAGAATGAAAGCTTTTTTTTATTTTGTTTGCTATGGTAATTACAATTCAGTTTTTCCAATCTGTGCAACGGAGTTTTAGTGCGCTGGCTCTATGTGGAGCGTCCGCGCGAGCTCTAATCGCCAACCGAGGGTAATCAGGGAATGCTCCCGATACCGGCCCGGGCCGGAGGCAACAAATTCGGCCCGGCCCGGTCTTTTGGGCCAGCGCGGGCCCGTACCGCGATCTATTTACGAATGCCAATGCCATTGTAGATGCATTGACGGTTACGTATGCCTTTAACTCAAGTATCCGCATTCTCAGTTCATCTATCACAAAGCATCCCTCACAACTGTCACCATGTGAAGATACTGAACGCAAAATTCTATGTGGTGCTTTCAATATTTAAGTTAATGGATGTTTTTTTTTTTTTAAGAAAGGATGCACCGCGAACGAGTTTGTGGTTTTCTGTAGTTTTAATAAACCGTTAGATACTCAGTGAAACACTGCCAAATGACTTTAGAAGCAATATAGGTTTAATGAGATGATTCCGCTGGCATTGCGATGGGGGTTTGGCTCCATTCAGAATCCACTGCGGCGTCATTTTCCCACGCATTTCACAGATGTATCGTAGAGCGCCTCCCTTCTTCCCCTCTCCCAGGGTCTTGCACGCGCTGGAGAAAGACGGCGCGCTACCTCCCCGCTTTCCTGTCTTGGGCGGACGCGCCATACGCAACCGCCGCGGGAGTATGTTTGATCACCGTTGACAATGCTTCGACGCGGATTGGTAACGCGCTAAAGAGCGATAACTATAGCACTGTAAACGAAAATAAACCCACCTGGGAGTTTTTAACAGGTGATGTGCACTAAAACCTCCCCTCCTCAACTATTTACTCCGATGTATGGGAGCAAAACAGCGCCATTCCCTCGTTTCACTCCGCTGGCTAGCTGCGGGAGTATTAGGGCGACATGACGCGATTTTACTCCGCTTAATAATCTTGTTCTCCCGTAAAACTCCGACAGGGAGTTTTAAAAAACTCCCCTCCGCCGAAAGAGTTTGGTCACGTGGCGCTTCCCATGAGGCTGTGCGCCTCGCCAGCGACCGGGCGCATTCGGCGGAGTCGGCAGTGCTCATGGCTGACGGTTTGTTTACATTTGCGAAGTGTCGTTCCGTGACAGCGTTTCGTCAATTTGTTTCCCGTATTTCCTTCCAGAAAGTGTTATAGGCATGCCTGCAGCTCGCTCATTTTCAGCTTCAAGTACGTTAGCGTGGATCACTTTGCTGACAACGATGAATGCAAGAGCGACGTTTTAAAGTGCAGAAAAAGGCTTATGTATACCTCGAAGCTGCTCACTGGCTCATGATGTCGGGTCAGGTTCTGACTGTGTTTTCGTGCTGCGTGACCCTGGCTTGTGTTCTTCACTACGCGAAATACGACTTTTATGCCCTTTTGGGTACATGCTGACAACGTCCGGTGCAATGTTTGAAAGGACCGCATAGCAATGGCAACAGCAGCCACTGTTCGAGCGACGACATCCGTGCTAGTCGCGCATGAATGGCGTAGCCGAAGTTCGTTGCGGTGCTGTGTTGCCAGTGAAAAAGATCGGAGTGCAAGCAACTGCTCTTATGTATCTGCGAACGGATATTCTCACCCGAAGAAAAACGGTAAGACATAGGTATGCGTACTGTAAATAAAGCTTCTTATTGAGCGATGTGCATCGAATTGTTATCGCGCATGCAGGTTTTGGTCACGTCGTTGCTTCCGATATTGCATTAACATTACGCTCTATCCTAGACACTGATTTAGACGCATGCCTGCTGGCTCCGAGTTTAAGGATTCACTCGACAGATCAGCGATGTAGCTCCTTTTCACAACCGAGAGATATTGCTCGGACGCGGAGCAAGTATACAGTGCGGTGTATAAAATGTATGACTGCGCATTTTTCGGTGTTACGTCGGCTGCTGCGGGTCATGCTCACACGTAATAATTTGTTGCTACGCTACCACAATATCGCAAAAATTTTATTTTGCTATGAAGCTGACGCACTTACATTTTTCTTGCTTACTGTAACTAACGCACTACTTTTTGGCCGCGAACGCATGCAGTGTGCGAAGTCGCTCCAGCACTCATGGAATGGCATGCTAATTGTGAAAATTTACGCCATTAACTTTTTTCTCTCACTATTCTGAATTAACAGTTTTATGTTGATTGAGGTATTCTGTTAATATCAGAGAGGCACATCTCGTATGAACGAGCATGTGAGTCGTAATTCTGAAAACAGCACGGCTGCTCCCTAGGCGGTTACGAGGCACACAGTATCGTGGCTATATAAACTGGCACCGTCGCTTCTTGAGTATCGCGTGTACGTGGGATGTGTTTCAAATTTCTGCATTGGGCGTTTCTGAAATGTTTATGTATGTCACGATATATGTGCTTTCATTGACTTGTTTCGTCGAATTTGACGCGGTCTCGTGTGCATATTTCGAAATTTGACCAGCAGCCTCTGTATGTAAAGATGTTCGCGCGAACTCACGTGATGCCTCTTTTTATACTCCCGTTGCACCTCGAAAAAACTCCGTCCATTGCAAAGCAAAAAAGAAAGAAAAGATAGAACAAATAATTCCCATAATTTCACGTAAAAATTCCGCTCGCACGGAGTAAAAATTCTACTCCGATCATACGGAGCATAATAAACTCCGAACCGGGGGGTCGCTATAGGACAAGCGTTATACTCCCACATCGGAGTTATTTCCGTTTACAGTGTAAATAACGATTGGAACGTCATGAGCGCACCTCGCACCGCCACCTACAGTCGTTTGCTTCCGTGATCAATTAACCTATCGTCGCCGTGCGCCGCAGTTCTTGTCGGCGCAGCACTGCCCTTTATACTGGTCGGATCAAATTTCGTAACATTGTTAACGACACCGAGCTCCGTGGAAAGGAGCGCGTGGCAAAATGCTCACGCATGCTTTACACATTTCGCAGAGGAGTTTCCGCGTGATTTTTAATGCGATTATAATATCTTGTCTACTTTTGACACAATCTGTCTGTCTGTCCGTCCGTCCGTCTGTCTGTCTGTCTGTCGGTCTGTCTGTCTGTCTGTCTGTCTGTCTGTCTGTCTGTCTGTCTGTCTGTCTGTCTAGGCTCTTACGCCGCGTGGTCGTTTCTTTAAGTGCATATGTATCTTTTAGAGTTGTCTTTAAGTTAATACTGGTACATTAGTGTACTTATGTTACCGGAATTTGGGTTGTTATCATTTCACTATGTTTGTTATGACTTATTCTCTATTTTTTAGATGCCGATGTGAAAAGGAGTGGCTGGCGTCAAATAAAGGTTACAACATCTAAAGCCTTTATAATAAAAAAATCAGGATATGCTCAAGTCAACAATGACGTGGCCTGACAATACATGCATGTCATGACTTGCCATGAATTGCATAAATGACATGACATGCATTTATTGCATGACATCGCAAAAATGATATGCATTCGTGACATGCATGACATGAAGTTACTTACATGAAGGTTGTTTCACGTTTCATTTATTTTACCCTCAAGGTACACAGTACGCTATAGGGGGGAGGAGCTAAGAGAATACAAAGTAGACATCGGTAAAAGTAACTGAAACGAAATAAATAACAAAAGTAATTATTCCAAATTTTGAGTTGACATCCGACGATAACAAACAGAGGTACAAAAGATACAAATACAAAGGTGATGTACACGATGGCAAAGACGTTCGAAAAACATTATATACAGTGGATTTACAAAATGCATTGTTAACTTTTTTGATCATGATGCTGACGTAAACGCTACAATAGAGAAAGGTACGTACACATAGGCAAGGCAAATGGTAAGTATATTACAAAAGTTCGTTTTCAAGTGTGTTTCTAAATATAAGTGGATTAATTACACCTGTTAATGAAGGGGATAAGCTGTTCCAGTCTTTGCCAGTCATTGGTTAGAATAATTCGCACCCATGATAGTATTGAAATGCGATATGCTAACTTTCTGATTGTGATCATGGTGAGAAGAAAGGAAAGGCCTGGTCCACAGAGTGTTAAAAGTTATGATAACAGATTTTGTGAAAAAGAGAAATGCGTGAGTGTTTTCGGCGGTCGGATAAGAGCGGCAGATTTAATAAACATTTCATGTTTATTATTGTTATTGTGGTGCGACTTACGTCAAACCGTAAGTTCGCTATCGATTTCCTGCAATGAAAATCGCAAGCGCGCTCGCCGCAGGGGACCTGCGACGTCGCACTTTTCGAAGTGATCGGTGCGAATTTTGGACGCTGACACAAGAAAATATAGAAAAGGGAATAGAATAGGAGTTTATTTACCACATAAGTACGCCACGATGGAAGAATACTTTAGGTAAGCGAACGACGCCGGGAGCCGCAGCGCGCCAATGCTCTGCTTTCAAAGCGCGCAACCAGTAGCTCTCCGAACTGAGGCCCTCGATGTTCCGTAGGCGCCTGAAAGCAGACAGCGGACGCGCAATTTGCCGCGCTAGCCCCTGTACCGACTTAAGCTGTAGCTCCAGCCGCCTGCGCAAAGTCCATCAAATATGTGTTCACTGACGGCTCTTATATGCCTACATTAAAGAACGCCGGGCTAGGTGAAATAACCATGTATTGTCGCTGTTTCAGTCTGTGTTAAAAAGCAGCACGCAGATCCCGATCAAAATATTACGGGACGCATATTTTCAGAAATATGTTTATTGTAGCTCTACAGTTAAACCGCTTTAGTTGCGTGTTATTGCTACAAGCAGATAGCGCATGCGAAACCCCTCATATCTTGACACATTCCAGGCGACTGCAGACTATGCAGCATGTAAATTCTTTCCGAGCACTCGATCGCGTTCCTGAAAATTTCGAGCGTGATACTACATAGTCACAGTGGGCGCTTTGATTTCACGTACATTCTATGTGCAATACGACTTCCATGAATTACCGAAAAGGCTTCGTATGTTTCCTGTACGTCTCAATAGAATAGTCAAAACCGTGTGCGGCATGAGGTGAAGGCGATTTACCGACGTGGCTGAGCCACTTTCAACGGAGTGATACCGCGGTCCTTTATCTGTTCTGTACACCTAATGGAACCTACTTACGAGCATGTTTTCAAGCAGTGTAATCACCCCATGTAGCACAGGTAGAGAAATTGATGGACCAGCTGCTTTATGTAGCCATCAAGAAGGTATATACAGTTTTGGGCAGAACATCATGATGAGACTTTATTTCTCAGCTTTGCAAATAAGCAAGAAGGACACAAAGCACTTTCCCATCCCACAGCCGCATTAACCTGATCAAATTACTAAGACAAAAAGCAAATACGAATGTCTCGTAGCGATGCAGGTGTCAGCAGAACAAAGCTGGCGCTGGCAAGCGTGCGGGCACCAGCAGGAAACAAAGTGGATGGATGGATGGAAGGTAGGAGCGTCCCCTTTGAAACGGGGGGATGGTAGTTGGCACCATGCTCAGCTTTTTATTTTTCTGTACCTGTGCTGTGTGTTATTAAAATTCGCGATTTTCTTTAAATACGTCTTGCTACCCTTTTAACCTTGTCACCTCTCTGCTTTTGAGCCACGAATCCTCCAATCGCCTTTTGCTAATTTCCGCCGCATATTTATTTACATGAGTAGTGTTATCTGAACGCTCTGAACCCTAGGCCCTCAGGGAGCGTTACTGTGGCTGCATCGACATCAGGATTGATAGCATCACATTTTTGTATGAGGTGTTCCATTTTTTCTACATATTTACCACACACAGTACATGTGTCTTCGTTAAATTTTGTTATAGCTCCGCGTTCTGAGACACCCTGTCCTAGCTTCAAAGAGTAGCTAGGGCACTGGCTCTTGAGTTATCATAAAACGCTTCCTTGCTAATCTGCTGTTTCCAGTATAGATATAGTTCCACACTATGCTTATTTTCCATTGAATTTATTCAATTTTTACCTTCCGCGTTTTTCACCTGTCGTTCAATGCTGTCTTTCTCCGTCCTCGCGTCAGGCAAACTTACTGGTTAGCTTCCTAGTTCTTTTCCGCCATTGTAAGTGAACGCTCTTTCTGTATAGGTATTTAATACCTTAGCTGCGAACCTGTTATCGTCGAATTTCCTCGGGCGTTTTTCGTATACGATTTTACTCTCAGCTTCCCGTGCTTCGAACGATGCCCAGCCCATATCCCCCTGTACTGCTTCGTTTGCGGTTTTCCCGTGGGCACCTAGTGCTAATCTTCCCACAGCTCTCTGATTTACTTCTAGTCTCGACTGAACCTCTGCCCTTAAACACAGGACCCCAACCCCGAAAGTAAGCCTCTGCACCATTACTCCCTTCCGAATACCTCTCAGTACCTCATACCTGTGGTACCCCCACAATGCCCTATGTTTCATTATCGCGGCATCTCTTCGCCTTTTTGCTATGAGAGACTGTTCGTGATTTTCCATGTACATCTGCGCTTTGTTTATCCATACCCCGAGATATTTGTATTCGGCTACTCGGGGTATTTCGTGGCCTTGTATTGTAAGCTCCTGATCAGTTGTATTGTTTAAAAACATCCCACCGGACTTAGCTGCACTAAAACTGAAACCTAAACTGTCTCCTTCGTCTCCACAGTAATTAACCAGAGTTTGCAAATCTTCCTGGCTACCTGCTAACAGTACAATATTGTCCCCATATATGAAACCCGGTTGGTCAACAACCTTTCCGCTTACAACAGATTATATCCTAGATTACTTCGTTGTAACCTTCTTTCCATACTTATCATATTGCTACGGCATGACCCGGGCGAGGAGAAAAGGAAGAAGACGTGACCTGGTGCAGCCTCAGGACGCCATCTTGACTTTACCATCAATCTCGTCCTTTGAATAAAGCCGGTTTAGCATTAACCGTAACAGTTTTGTGGTGGATGTGCTGGGTACTTCGACCAAGATGACGGAGCTGCTGCAGCAAGTGCCACGCCGCCGCCGACGCGTCGCTCGACTGCCTCCAACACCACTTGAGATCCCGCTGTCCTACAGCAGCGACCAACAGCCTTCTCCGGCTGCTCCAGTGCGAACAACCGGCGCCTGGATGCATCAGATGGAGCCCCGCCTTTTCTCTGGAAAATTCGGCGAGGACGTGGAGGAATGGCTCACCCACTACAAGCGTGTGAGCGAGTACAACGGCTGGAACTCCGCGAATAAGCTCGACACTGCGCTAGTGTGGTTCGAGAACCATGAAGATACGTTCACAACGTGTGAGCTTCGTTACTCACCTCACACAGTGCGGAGAAGACATTGCTCCATCACGCTCAAGTCCCAGGTGAGACCTGTACTACGTATATAGAGGCGATCCTGAAGCTTTGCAAGACTGTCAATCCTCGAATGTCTGAAGAGGACAAGGTCGGACACCTTCTCAAAGGTATAGACGAGGATGTTTACAATTATTTATTCGGAAAGGAGAGTCTCGCCTCGGTCGCCGACCTCATCAAGCATTGCCGCTCATTTGAGGCCTTGAAGCTGCGCCGTATCACGCCAAAGTTTGGCAGGCTAGCAAACCTCACAACAGTGGCAAGCGTTGACGAAAACGACAACTACAGTTTTCAATTTGACCTTGCGGCAACTATAAGGCAAATTGTCCGCGAAGAACTTGAACGACACACCAAAGGGGCGGATGTCGAACAGCTCGGTTGCGCTTCCAACCAACCTCAAGAACATTCATCTGCTGTGTCAGCATTGTCTGCCATGCCAGGCGTTGCAGACGGTCGATTCGATCAGCTGCGACAGCACCGACGTACATTTCCCGACGACATGATGCACGATCAACGAACTCGTCGAGCTACCACCACGAATCGGAATTCGGAAGAGCGCGTTTATTATCCGCAGCGTCCCAGGGGGCATACAGCGTCGGTCGCGCACCGCCTGTATGTTACAGCTGTGGCGCCTCAGCACACATTGCTCGTTTTTGTCGCCGGCGCCGACAGACAACAACATATGGCCCACCACCAACTTCGCCTAATTTTGGACGTGATAGTTATGACGACCGTTGGCCGATAGACCCTGTAAACACCACAGGCGCGCCACGTCGGAATACCTTACGTCAGTATAGTAGAAGTGGCTCGCCATCTTCAGACCGCAGCCTGACGGCCCCAAGCAGTCGCCAACGCCGTTCAACGTCACCACGGCGACGTGCTACGTCTCCACCGACGTCGGGAAACTAGCCGGCGCGACCGATGGAGGTAAGGTCGCCGGACAGTCGGCGTCTCTGCGAAATACTCCTCTGCCTGTTATGATGGTGAACAACAAAGTGCGTGTGCTAATTGATAGTATACCTGCAACAGCATTAGTGGATACTGGTGCTACCGTTTTCGTCATGAGTGTGACTTTCAAAGAGACGTTGGGTCGGAAAGTTATGTTCCCGTGGAATGATGGTGTGACGTTTCGTGGTGTCAGTGGAGAGTGCCTAGTTGCCCTTGGTATTTGTGTCGCAAGTGTTTTATTCGGAGGAGAAAATCTTAAAACAGAATTTCTCGTACTACCGCGATGCACTCAAGATGTGATTCTCGACATTGACTTTCTTCAGGATTGTGGTGCATCCGTCAGCTGTGACACAGGCGAAATTACTTTGTTTAGCGCGCTTCTCGCCACCCTTTCCGACACATCCTTACCAGTGAAAAACTATTGTGTTGTTTCGAACGATTTGCTGCTACCACCTTGGTCGCTGTCACGTATCCCTGCCAATTTCGCTGCTGCCGACCTTTCATCGTTTGACGCGCAAGTCCAGCCACTTACATCCCGCTGCGCAAAGAAAGATGTACTTGTACCACGTTCTGTCGTGAGAGTAGTGAATGGCGCCTCAAATTTGTGGGCTTTCATTTGTTCTTGCGTCCCTGCCGTTCTCCCGCGTGATATGAAGCTCACTGAATTTGACGAGATTACCTACAGCTCCATTACAGTTCTAAGCGAGGAGGAGCAGTCTCAAACGAAGCATTTCTGAAGAGCAGATCCTACGAATGATCAACAAGGCACGGCCCTCACATGAGCGCCGCGCTCTCTCACAAGTTTTGTGGGCACATCTTTCTGTGTTCGATTTCACACAAGGCGGCAAGCAGGCTTCACTCCCGCGTTCTCGTGCTCGCCACAGAATTGACACCGGATCTGCGCACCCCATTGAGCAGAAGCTTTACCGCGTTTCTTCAACAGAGAGGACAGTTATTGCTGAACAAGTGAAAGACATGCTACGGAAAGGTGTTGTTCAAGAGTCTTCTATTCCGTGGGCAGCACCAGTAATCTTAGTCAAGAAGAAGGATGGATCGTGGCGGTTTTGTGTTGATTACAGGAAACTGAATGCGGTCACCAAAAAGGATGTGTATCCGCTTCCTAGAATTGATGATGTCATCGATTGTCTACATTCCGCTGCCTACTTATCATCACTGGATTTGCGATCAGGGTATTGGCAGATACCCATGCACCCTGACGATAAGGAGAAAACGGCCTTCGTAACCCCAGACAGTCTTTATGAATTCAACGTTATGCCGTTCGGCCTTTGTAACGCGCCAGCAACATTCGAACGATTCATGGATGCTATCCTCCAAGGACTTAAATGGGAAATTTGTTTGTGCAACCTCGATGATGTGGTGATTTTTGGCAGCACATTGAGTGAGGATAACAGCCGTCTCAATCTTGTTCCGGATTGTGTCAAACAAGCCGGCTTGATCCTAAATTCCAAGAAATGTCGTTTCGGAGAAACCGAGACGTCAGTACTTGGGCATCTGGTCGACAAAAACGGTGTGAGGCCAGATCCACGGAAGATTGAGACAGTCAGCTCCTTCGAAGCACCGAAGTCAGTACGGGAGTTGAGGAGTTTTTTGGGCCTGTGCTCGTATTTTTGTCGCTTCGTTCCAAGATTCGCGGACGTGGTGTACCCTCTAACATGTCTTCTCCAAAAAACCGTCCCTTTCAACTGGATATCGGCTCGCGGCGACGCGTTCCGTCAGCTAAAATATCTACTAACGTCAGGGCCCATATTGCGTCAATTCGATGCATCCGCACTACGGTATCGGTGCCGTACTTGCGCAACGTCTTCAAGGAGCTGAACACTTTGCGGCTTCTGCTAGTCGCTCTTTGACTAAGGCGGAACGCAATTACAATGTCGCCGAGCAAGAATGCTTGGCAGGTGTTTTCGCTGTCCACAAATTTCGGCCCTATAGCTACGGACGCCCGTTCACTATCATTACTGACCACCACGCGTTGTGCTGGTTGGGGAATCTCCGTGACCCCAGTGGACGACTGGCACGTTGGGCTCTTCGACTGCAGGAGTACGACTTCGTTATTTCCTACAAGTCCGGCCATCGCCACGCAGATGCGGACTGTCTCTCCCGCCTTCCTCTGACGAAGACGGAGTGTGACGAAGACAATTTTGATGTCTGTTTTGCTCCCGTTTCTTCTACGTTCCCAGACTCGATGACTTTCAAAGCAGAGCAGGAAAATGACATTACTTTGGAGCCTCTGTTTTTAGCCGCATCGCGTCCTGCAGCCACCTGTCGATTTTGTGTCCGTGATGGCCTGCTTTACAAGAGCAATTATTCGGCTAAAGGCGCACGCTTCCTTCTTTTGGTGCCGCAGAGTCTGCGAACGGACATACTGATACCCATGCACGACAATGCGACCTCTGGCCATCTAGGATTCATCAGAACATTGAAACGGACACAGGAGCGTTTTTATTGACCCAGAATGCGGGACACAGTCAAGAACTACGTCGCCAGTTGCGAACAATGTCAAAGCTACAAGCGCCCTACGACCGCTCTGCCAGGTCTTCTCCAACCTCTGCCGCCGCCTCGCCTGCCATTTGAACAAGTGGGTATCGATCTTCTGGGCCCATTTCCCCGATCATCTAACGACAACCGATGGGTGATCGTATGTGTCGACCATCTGACCCGTTACGCGGAAACGGCGGCCGTACCATCTTCAACAGCTGCGTCCGTTGCAACGTTTTTGCTTCGATTCATTATTCTTCGACATGATCCTCCCGTGTGATCTTTAGCGATCGCGGTCGTCAGTTCGTTGCGGACGCCGTAGAAGAACTGCTTCGTCTCTGCAGTTCGCAGTTCCATCATTCAACGCCTTATCACCCTCAGACAAATGGGCTTGTAGAACGTACGAACACAACTCTAACTAACATGCTGGCCATGTACGTATCCTCCGATCACAAGAACTGGGATGACGGACTCCCCTTCATCACCTATGCTTATAATACTGCAAAGCACGATACGACCGATTACAGTCCTATTTATCTCCTTTACGCACGTCCACCTCTAAGCTGCATTGACACTATACTACCGTTTGACTTTCACAGCGAGTAATCTGTTGCCGAGACGCTTTGTGTAGCCGAAGAAGCCAGGCGTATCGCTCGTCCTCGCACTGTGGCATCGCAACACCGATCGAAAGAGCGCTATGACAGCCGACACTAGTCTGTCTCCTACGCCTAAGAAGACTTTGTGTGGATGTGGACGCCGCAACGTAAATGTGGCTTATGCGAAAAGTTTTTACCTCAGTACACGGGCCCATTCGTCATTGTAGATCGCTTGAGTGACTTGACGTACGTGGTGACAGGGTTGACGTCGGCTGGTCGTTGGTCTAGCCGGACCCAGTTAGTGCATGTTGCCCGTCTTAAGCGGTTTCACCCTACGCTTTCCGAGTGATTTGGACTTGCCCAGCGGGCTTCGTCTGGCAACCGGGGATTGGTACCGCATGAACCTAGCGAGTAGAAGAGGAAGAAGACGTGAGCTGGTGCACCCTCAGGACGCCATGTTGACTTTACCATCAATCACGTTCCTTGAATAAAGCTGGTTTAACATTAACCGTAACAATGTAAAGCAGGAACAGCAGCTGTGATAGAGGAACACCTTGCCTTTATCCTTTGTGTACCTCGAGGGTTCTCGTACTCCTAATTCCTTCCCATGTTATTTCAACTTTATTTTCTCGATATATTTCCTGTAGAAAATCAATTACCACATCACCTATACCTTCATCTTTTAATATTGTTACGGAGGAAGATGCAGACGAAAAGCTATGTACATCTTTATTTACAAGAAAATACGCTGCGCTTGGCCAATAGGCAACAACCCGCGCTAGCTTCAAATCGTCGTCGTCGTCTTCTTACTGCTCGGCTCTTCGTCATTGGAAATACTATCCCGTAGCAGCACCCCCGGCGGCAAAAGCGCCGTCCCGGAGCGACTAAAGGCCGGAGTCTGAAGCAGTGTAGTAGGTCTTGAGCCTACTGACGTGCATGACATCAGTAGATGCCAGAATAGATGACGAGGTTGAGCTCACAGGAGCAATTTCGTAAGTCACAGGCGTCACCTGGCGCAGCACGCGGTAGGGCCCTGTGTATCGCGAAAGGAGCTTTTCGGAAAGTCCGACGTGACGAGAGGGCGAATACAGGAGCACGAGTGCACCAGGCGATAACTGTACGTCACGGTGGCGGGCGTTGTACTGACGGTGCTGAGTGGTATTCGAGTCCGTCAGTCGAGCACGGGCAAGCTGGCGTGCATGGTCGGCGAGGGCGATGGCGTCGCGCGCATACTCAGTTGTTGAGATCGCAGCAGGAGGAAGTACCTTGTCAAGGGGGCAATGTCGGTTCGCGACCGTAGAGTAGATAAAATGGAGAAATTCCGGCGGCATAGTGCCGGGAAGAATTATAAGCAAATGTGACGTAAGGAAGGGCAACGTCCCAGTCGTGGTGGTCCTTCGAAACGTACATGGACAACATGTCGGTAATATTATGGTTTAACCGCTTTGTCAGGCCATTGGTTTGAGGAAGGTATGAGGTAGTCAGCTTGTGTTGAATCGAGCATGAACGCAAATGTCGGCGATAACTTTCGAGAGGAAGTTACGACCACGGTCAGTAAGCAGCTGTCGCGGGGTGCCATGCACTAATATAATGTCCCGCAAGTGAAAGTCCGCGACGTGAGTGGCGCAACTGGTAGGGAGAGCTCGCGTGATAGCGTATCGGGTGGCGTAATCAGTTGCGACGGCTACCCATTTGTTTCCAGAGGATGACGTGGGAAAGGGACCGAGGAGGTCTAATCCAACGCGAAAGAACGGTTCCACAGGGACGGTGATCGGCTGTAAATAACCGGAAGGTAGCACCTCAGGTGTTTTTCGACGCTGGCAGGGATCACAGGCAGCAACATAGCGTCGGACGGAGCGAGCGAGACCAGGCCAATCGAAGCGGCGGCGGACGCGGTCGTACGTGCGGGTTACCCCAAGATGTCATGCAGTGGGTGCGTCATGCATCTCAAAGAGCACAGTCTCTCGTAGATGTTTTGGCACGACAAGAAGAAGATCAGGGTCATCAGGGAGGAAGTTCCTTCGGTGCAGAATGCCGCCCTGGAGGACATATCGGCGAACGGATGCGTCGGTAGGTGTAGAGCGCAGACGCTCGATGAGTACTCGCAGCGATAGGTCTCGGTACTGCTTATCGGCGATGTTAGCGAAGGCAGACGCAGAGGAAATGCCGTCGGCCGTACTACTGTCGGCGCCGTCAGGCTCGTCTGCCGGGTAGCGAGACAGGCAGTGAGCGTCCTTGTGTGGTCGGACAGATTTGTAGGTGACAGAGGACGAATATTCTTGGAGGCGTAAGGCCCTGCGATCAACGGAAAAGGGTCGGCCATATAAGTATGGCGTAACTTCGCAACCACCCAGACTAGGGCCAGACACTCACGCTCAGTGATGGAATAGTTGCGCTCCGTGGGCGAGAGGAGCCTGCTGGCGTAAGTGATAACACGGTTGTGGCCACGCTGACGTTGTGCCAGTACTGCGCCAATTCCGTGACCGCTGGCATCGGTACGGACTTCGGTAGGCGCAGAAGGATCGAAATTGGCCAGAACGGCAGGCGTTGTGAGAAGGTCAATTAGAAGCGAGAATGCAGAGGCCTCGTTATCGCGCCACTGGAAAGGAGCGTCTTTTTTCAAAAGCTCGGTTAGTGGTCGCGCTATGGCCGCGAAATTTTTCACGAAACGGCGGATGTACGAGCAAAGGCCGACGAAGCTGCGCACATCCTTGACACACTTTAGAACAGGGAAGTGCGTAACAGCATGGATCTTGCCTGGATCCGGTTGCACTCCGTTCGCGTCAAAGAGATGTCCAAGGACGGTAATCTGGCGACGGCCGAATTGGCACCTCGATACGTTGAGCTGCAGACCGGCTCGCCGAAAAACGTCCAGGACTGCTTAGAGGCGCTTGAGGTGCGTAGCGAATGTTGGGGAGAATACTATAACGTCGTCCAAGTAGCACAGGCAAGTGGACCATTTGAAACCGTGAAGAAGGGAGTCCATCATGCGTTCAAAAGTGGCAGGAGCGTTACATAGACCGAACGGCATCGCTTTGAATTGATAAAGACCGTCGGGTATTACAAAGGCAGTCTTCTCGCGGTCGAGATCGTCCACGGCAATCTGCCAATAGCCCGAGCGAAGGTCAATAGAGGAGAAATAGCGAGCACCGTGGAGGCAGTCAAGGGCGTCATCAATCCGAGGTAAGGGATACACGTCCTTTTTGGTAACCTTGTTAAGGTGCCGATAATCCACGGAAAAGCGCCATGAGCGATCATTCTTTTTTACCAGCACAAAAGGCGACGCCCATGGACTACATGACGGTTCAGTGATGTTCTTGGCAAGCATTTTGCGAGCTTCGGTATGAATAACTTGACGCTCAGCTGGTGATACTTGATACGGGCGGCGATGAATAGGAGGAGCATCGCTGGTGTTAATGCGATGTTTGACAGCTGTTGTTTGGGCCAAAAGACGATCGTTCAAGTTAAAGATATCTTGGTAGGAAATCAGCACGCGATAGAGCGCACGAACGTGCTCGGAGGGCATGTCGGGTGCGATCATTTTCTGTAAGTTGGCGATGGTACAAGTTGCCGACTGCTACGGTAGAGGAGAATCGGCTGAATGGTCGTCTACTGAAATCGATGCTACAGAGCGATCCCCGAATGAGCAAAGTTGGGCCAGAGACATCGCGCGTGGCAGCACTTGTGTCGTCAAGCCTAAATTGACCACTGGTAGGCAGACGCAATTCGCCGTAATAGATAAAACTGTATGAGGTACTGTGATCCCGTGTGTTAGGAGGACGTCTTGCATAGGAGCCGCGATGTAGTGACCGTCGGGAACTGGTGGGGATGGCACGAAGTCAACGTAAGTCAGTGCCTAAGGTGGCAAGCGAACGAAGTCGACGGAACTGAGGCGAGTAGGGTGTTGTTCAGCGGGATCCAGAATATGCAGGTCGACGCGGAGAGTACTGGCGGAGCAATCGATGAGAGCAGAATGTGCGGAGAGGAAGTCTAAGGCGAGGATGATGTCGTGGGGACAGTGAGCGATGACTGTGAATAGCACGATTGGTGAGCGATCGGCTAAGGAGACGCGGGCGGTACACATACCAACTACGGGGGCTGTTCCGCCATCGGCGACACGGACAACAGGCGTCGTGGCGGGTGTGATAATTTTCTTTAGCCGGTTACGAAGATCAGCGCTCATTACGGACAAATGCGCGCCAGTTTCTATGAGTGCAGATACAGAAACACCGTCTACTTGCACTTCAAGAAGGTTCAGATGAGTGGGCAACGTCAGGAGAGGATTTGGCGGCGCAGGGAGCAATGCAATGTCACCTCGAGGCACTGCATCGTCTAGTTTTCCGGCTGGGAGCGGCGTCCGAAGGGAGTCGGCGAATAGGAGCGATGGGGCTGGGGAGAGCGAGATTGTCGTCATTGGGGCGAAGGCGAACGAGAATAGGAGCGGTTCGGTGCAGGAGAAGCAGCGGCGGCGTTATCGGAGCGTGCGGCATAGGGACGAGAAGGGCCACCTGGAGGGCGAGAGTAGGCAATATAAGTAGGCCGGGTCGGGGAACTCCAGCGACTGCGACAGTGCCGAGAAATGTGCCCGATTCGATGGCAGTGGAAATAAATGGGCTTGTCGTCAGCAGTGCGCCATTCAGATGGGTTGCGGAAACGTGGTGGGTAAGAAGATGCGGGACGGGGTGGAATCGAAGAAGCCGGGCGGGTATCAGGACGATGGGCCGAGCAGATGGTGTGAAGACCCATGTTTTCGAACTCTTGGCGGACAACTGCCTGGATCAGTGAGACCGTGACTGCAGATGTGTTGGTGGGACTGGAGTCGAAGGCAGACGGATAGGCGGCCTCGATCTCACGCCGGATGATCCTGGTAACACCGGCAGTGTTGTTGGGACGAGGAGTGTCGGCACAGGAAGATGTCGCTGGAGTGTTGGGCACACGGGCAAACTGCTGGCCTATAAGTCGGCTTTTAGCGAGTTCCAGGTGGCGGCATTCTTTTATAACTGCATCCACTATCGCTACGTCGTTGCGAACGAGCAAGTTGAAGGCGTCGTCGGCAATGCCTTTGACGATGTGGACAACCTTGTCGGACTCAGTCATGTGGGTGTCAACTTTGCGGGACAGAGCCAAGACGTCCTGAATATACGTGATATAGGGCTCTGTTGATGTCTGCACACGGCGGGAAAGCGCCTTCTGCGCGGCAAGTTGGTGACCGTAGGGGTTGCCGAACAAGTCTCGAAGCTGTCTCTTAAGTGAATCCCAACTGGTGATCTCATCTTTGTGCGTGCGATACCAAACTCTAGGTGTGCCACCGAGGTAAAAGACTACGTTGGCGAGCATAATAGTAGGGTCCCACCGGTTATTGCGGCTGACGTGTTCATACAGGCTGATCCATTCATCGACGTCTTCCCCATCTTTGCCCGAGAATACGCCAGGATCGCGGGGAGCGGGGAGAGCGATGTAGGTCGTCGAGGTGGCAGCAGGTGTCGGAGCCGGGAGCCATGAAGGAAGGCACGACACGTACCGTCCACTGCGAAGCTCCGTGACGAGGTACAGGGAACGTCCACCTCCACCAGATATGTTACGAAGGAAGACGCAGACGAAAAGCTATGTACAAGTATATTTACAAGAAAATACGCTGCGCTTGGACAAGAGGCAACAGCCCGCGGTAGCTTCAAATCGTCGTCGTCGTCTCCTTACTGCTCGGCTCTTCGTCATTGGAAATACTATCCCGTAGCAATATGTTCCACAGGAGTTCCCTGTTCACGTTGTCGTATGCACCGCTTATGTCCAGGAAGGCTAAATACACAGGTCTATTTTTCGCCTTCGCTATTTCTATGCACTGGGTAAGCACGAACAGGCATCTAAGCGCCTGCCACTTCTGAACCCGTTCTGAAGTTATCCGAGTATTCTATTACGTTCTACCCATGAGTGCATTTTTAATTTCACCGCCTGCAACGCCAGCCTATATATAACTGATGTTATCGTAATTGATCGGAAGAATTTTATGTTCTTCTTATCACCTTTCCCATTATAAATCAAATTGATTTTACTCTATCTCCAGCTGTGCGGAATATGCTTATTTCTTGGGACTGCCTCCAATGCTTTTATCAGCGTTTCCTTGCTTCTTGGGCCAAGCTCATTAACTTGATTGTAATTTTGTCTCTCCCATTCGCAAGCGTGCGGGCACCAGCGGGAAGCAAAGCGGGCACTAGTCTCGCGCACCCTCTCTCGTCGCGCCGAGTTACCAGAACGCCGTCCGCGCCTTTCCACAGAGCGCTGACAGCGCTCCGTTCTCTCACCTAGCCTATCTTCCACCGTGAAGTAGACTGATGTACATAAGCGGTGGGGATGGCAGGATAATGGCTCCGTAAGGGCAGCTTGACCGGTCCCATGTGCCTCTCTGAACAGGCAGGAACAGATAGCAAGAACTTGCACTTGACTTTTGTAGTGTTATTTTCATGGGCGTCAAGGACTGTGCTGAGGGTTTCTGACCGTATGAAGTGGTGTCTGTTTATTTTCCTACATATAATTTTATTGTTGTTTCCGCTACTAGAAAAGGAGTAGCCGTCACCATTATAAGGTGACTACGTCTCTTTCTTTTATTTTATTTTCAGTAATAAAAATAATGAAGGGCTGAAGATTCGTCGAAATTGCGCCGAGTGCTCTTTGGTTGCTTATTTCTTTAAGATATGGCGGTTATTGGGACATGCTGCCTGTCGCACAACGAATCCGGAAAACTGTAAGTCATTACGGAGAGCCTCGAATAAAGAAATCCAGTACGAACCGTGTCGGGAATGCAGAGATGCCGACGATTACGAGTTGGAAATAATCAGAAGCCATCTCGACGAGCAAAGTCGACCAATTAATTAACGGTACTGCACGAGCGTCGATTGGTCGGCCGGCCGGTCAGCGCCTTCTATCGGCGCGAAGCGACGGGATCAGCGAGAGTCGCGCATTGATCGGCTTCTTATGTACCATTTTCCTTCCGTTCCCTGCTCAAGTCTAGGCTAATTCGAGTTCTTACCTCCGATGGTCACTGTAGCGCACCTTGCCGAGCACTTCCACATATTGTATGATGTCATGGGTAGCGCAGAGTGTGAAGCCTATTTCATTCCTAGTATCGCCATTCGTGGATAGCCATTCGGCTATCCCGCTTGCGGTAGAAGGTATTCATTATCCGCACATTATTCTCTTCTGCAAACCCTTCTAATAACTCTCCCCTGCTATTCATAGAGCCTATATCATATTCCCTCATTGACTTGTCTCCAGCCTGCTTCTTGCCTACCCTGGCATTGAATGCGCCCATCGGTATAGTGTATTTTGACTTTACACATCCCCGATTCCACGTCTTCAAA
Organism: Dermacentor andersoni; assembly: GCF_023375885.2. Classification (NCBI taxonomy): domain Eukaryota; kingdom Metazoa; phylum Arthropoda; class Arachnida; order Ixodida; family Ixodidae; genus Dermacentor; species Dermacentor andersoni. The sequence goes on from NC_092821.1 coordinate 75,027,981, forward strand.
GAAGCTTTCGACTTCCCGATCATCATGACTGGATGTGGGGGCGTAGGCCTGTACCAGCTTCAATTTGTAGCTCTTATTAAGTTTCGCAACAAGACGTGCCACCCTCTCGTTAATTCTACAGAATTCCTGCATGTTACCAGCTACACCCTTATTAATCAGGAATCCTAGATCTCGTCTGTCCGCTTAGCCCCGGTAGCGCAGGACGTGCCCGCTTTTTAGCACTGTATATGCTTCTTCTTTCCTCGTAACCTCACTGAGCCCTATTATATCCCATTTACTGTCCGCTAATTCCTCGAACAGCACTGCTAGACTCGCCTCACAAGATAACGTGCTAGCGTTAAACGTTGCCAGGTTCATATTCCAATGGTGACCTGCCCGGACCCAGAGATTCGTAACACCTTCTGCTGCGTCACAGGTCTGACCGCCGCCGTGGTCAATTGCTTCGCAGCTGCTGGGAACTGAGGGCTGGGGTGTGATTGTTGCGTTCATATAGGAGGTTGTGGCCAAGTACTGCACAAGGGTGGTCAATCCTGCTCTGGTGAGAGAGTGCGTTACCGGTTCTGGTCACCGGGATCAGGCCGCACTCCAGGCCTGTTTGTGCAATTTTCTCAACACACGGTTTTTTTTTTGTTGTATTTTCCGGTGGAGAATTGTGCGGCACCGTGATTTGAATCACGGTCCTCTTGCACGGGAGGCGGATGCTCTACCGTCCCCGCAGGAGTTAAACTAAAAATTAAATTATGGGGTTTTACATGACAAAACCTCTGTCTGATTATGAGGCACGCCGTAGTGGACGACTCCGGAAATTCTAAGTACACGGGCGTGTTCCAAGTACACGGGCGTCGCCCCCTCGGCGCCCCCATCGATATGCGGCCGCCGTGGCCGGGATCCGATCCCGCGACCTCGTGCTCAGCAGTCTAACACCATAGCTACTGAGTAACCACGGCGGGTCCCGTAGGAGTTGTATGCCTCATTTAACCTACAGTGGTGCCCCATTTGATCAGTCAAGGTGGACCAATCTGAGCTCCGTTATACCGCGCGGATGGCACTCGGCTAGAGAACCTGGTATTTATGACCTGCACATGTGTGGCCATACATAATTGAAGATATCTTTCTTTATTTTTTATTTTAGGAGGGTTCCCGTACAGTGACAAAATAAAGGCAAAGACATTAAAAAGAAAGAAAAACAAGAAAGAAAAGGGGGGGAAAAAGGAACATAGCAGGTGATTTGAACTCGTGACCGTTGGATGTTGCCCGGAAAGATAGCTCAGTCGGTTGGTTCGTCAGGCCCCCGGTTACTTTCAAGCGCCATAGCTCCTGCTCCGAGCCTCATACTTACGTGCAAAGAGGCTGATGTTGTCCGCGATAGTCGATTTTCTTGGAAAAATTGTCTTCGAAAACGCATACTTTCTTGGAAAAATGGCCGCCCGAGGGGAAGAGCGAACTCGAGCGGCTTTAGAGACTAAAAAAACTGCCCTAAAATATTTATACTTGAGGGAAAGCTTCGTTATCAAACGATAGCACGGCAATCAGCACTCGAATACGACGAGAGAAATTATTGAGACGTGGAAAATTCCCTTCAAATAAATATGGTTTGCGAGACAAATGCTTGTAAGTATTGAACCTCTTAAAAGATGAGGGGGGAATATGCGCTCACCGAGAGGGCATCGTCGGCACGAGACCACCACCAGGCACCTTACTGAGACGTGGAGGGCTTTGCGGCCGGAAACAAAGCCTCCCTTCTCCGCCGGCCAAGAGGGGAAAACGCGCTATCCGATCGCTCAAGGTTGCGCAGACATAGTATAACTCTAGCGTTTAGCAACAGCTTAACCAGGTGCGGGGGCGGCACGCATAGCGTGGGAAGCTAGCCGCCGGAATAACTATCTCAAGGACTGCTGCTGACGAGGGCGAAATACCTTCGTGTAATTATAATAACCCTAATAGCACTACTTTCGAAAAAAAAAGGACACGGCCCAGGGGGCTATACTACGAGAGCTATGACTGATAATTTTCTATATATATATATATATATATATATATATATATATATATATATATATATATATATATATATATATATATATATATATATATTGTTACGGTGAAGGGAAGGAAGAAGTTGGCTCGGACGAGAGGAAGACGAAGCCGGGCAGTTGCCTGAACGCCATGAACCTCAGTTGTAAATATACATTATTTTGCACTCGTGGGCCTGCTTTGTTCCTGCAACATTTTGGTGGAAGGTGCGGGGTACTATCACGGAACTTCGCAGCGGACGTCATCTACCTGCCGCCACAATGGCACATCAACCGACACAAGCGACAATGCCTCAGCAGCCCGTGCCAACGGTCATCCTAACTCACCTGCGGGACCCAGGGACATTTGGTGGCACGGACAACGCCGACGTCGAGGACTGGCTTGCGATGTACGAGCGAGTGTGCGACAACAACAGGTGGGATCCAACAATGATGCTTGAAAACGTGATATTTTATCTAAGAGGAACTGCGAAGAAATGGTACGACACACACGAAGCTGACCTAACGAGCTGGGATGTCTGCAAAGAAAAAATGCGAGACCTGTTTGGCAGACCTGTCGGTCGTCAGCTGGCAGGGAAAAAAGAACTTGCGTGCCGCGCTCAGACGTCCACAGAATCCTATGTCATGTACATACAGGATGTGCTGGCCCTCTGTCGCAAGGCTGATGACAACATGACCGAGGCAGACAAGATTGGTCACATACTGAAAGGTATTGCAGACGATGCCTTCAATCTCCTAATGTGTAAGGATTGTGCCACTGTGGATGCAATTGTAAAGGAGTGCCGGCGTTTCGAACAAGCGAAGGGCCGCCGCGTCGCTCAAACTTTCGACCGGCTGCCCAATACCGCCGCGACATCTTCTTGCGAAGACCCGCCGCGGTTCGTTCAGCCCGCAGGACCGGAAGATATCACGCGCATCGTTCGCCGTGAGCTTGAGGCCATGGCTCCGGCTCCTGTTCATCCCGACTGTCGGGAAAGCGTGCCCGCTATCTCCCTCATACAAGCGGTCGTTCGGGAGGAAATAGCAAGTTTGGGCATTCCATCTCTCTGCTCGGTCCGCCATAAAAACACCTACCAGATTTCTCCGGCCGCTCGCTCCCAGACGCAAAGCTTTCCGCCACGCCGTCGCAACCCAGCTGACTGACGCACAGCGGATGATAAACCCATCTGCTTTAATTGTTCCGGTATTGGACACATCGCCCGTCATTGCCGTAACCATTGGTCGTCGCCCCCTCGGTGGTTGTCTCCGAGTCACTACCGCCAAGTACCAGAGAATCGTACTTTCTCGCCCTATACGCCGTCTAGGAACACCAACGCCGACAGTGCTCCACCAAGATCTAGCCGCTCCCCGTCTCCGCAAGGTCGTAGGTCCCGTTCGCCTCTCGTTCACCGCTCTTCGTCTCCTTCTGCAACCGGTCGCTTCACTTCGGGAAACTAGGCGATGCAGCTCCCGGAGATGAAGCTGCAACTACGACCCGGCCCACAAATCCTCTGTTGACCCTGCCTATATGTGGAAACCTACTGGACATTGAAGTTGATGGCGTTCCTGTTAGATCTCTCGTTGATACAGGAGCGCAGCTTTCAGTTATGAGCGCTGCTCTCCGCCGAAGGCTCAAGAAGGTTCTGATACCCGCCGTACTGGGCACTGTGCGAGTCGCCGATGGGAGTACTTCACCTGTCCTTGGAATGTGCACAGCACGTGTGACCATTGGGGGCCATTATACCGTTGTTCTATTTATCGTCCTTGAACACTGTCCGCACGACCTAATTCTCGGCCTCGACTTCCTTTCCAAACACTCTGCCCAAATTGACTGCTCCGCAGGTGTTGTACAGTTGGATCTGCCGCTTCCTGCCGACGCAACAACATGCGCTTCACACCGCTTATGTTCAGCTGAGTTTGCAAGGCTGTCTCCACAAGCGGCTACAAATGTCCTCCTGACGCCCTGTCCTCCCGTACCTGATGGCGAGTACGTCGTGTCGCCGATTACTGACGTGGTTTTGTCGCGCAATATTGCCCTGCCGAGCACCTTAGTCCGGATCCGCGAAAACTGCACTCGTATGCCCATCCTCAATTTTGGATTTTCGTCGCATGTGCTGCCACACGGTATCGCCATAGCGCATATCACTGCTTTGGAAGAATTTGAGGTTTCTTCTTTGACCTCTCAATCCTTCCTCAGCACCAACGGACCTCTGTCACCCACTGCTCCGTCCTCGACGCCTACAGACGATGTTTCTAAGATGATCGCCCCAGACCTTCCTTCCGAGCAAACAGCAGCTCTTCTTCACGTCCTGTCATCTTATCGGGGCATCTTTGATTTGGACGACCGTTCACGTGGCCAGACATCTGTTGTGACGCATCGCATCAACACCGGTGACGCCAGCCCCATTCATAGGCGGCCATATCGTGTCTCCGCAGCAGAAAGGGCCATCATACAGAAAGATATAGACAGGATGATGGACAAGGACATCATTGAACCTTCAAGTAGCCCGTGGGCATCACCAGTTGTCTTAGTAAAGAAGAAAGACAACTCGTGGCGCTTCTGCGTTGACTACCGTCACCTCAACAGAATAACAAAGAAGAATGTTTATCCCCTGCCTCGCATTGATGACGCTCTTGACTGCCTTCACGGATCCCAATATTTTTCATCAATTGACCTCCACTCCGGCTATTGGCAGATTAGCGTCGATGAGATAGACCGCGAGAAAACCGCCTTCGTCACACCGGATGGTCTGTACCAATTTAAAGTCATGCCCTTTGGATTATGCGATGCGCCAGCTACATTCGAGCGCATGATGGACTCTCTCTTGCGCGGCTTGAAGTGGTCTACATGCCTCTGTTATCTCGACGATGTGATTGTGTTTTCACCGAACATTGAGCCATCTGCGGTGCCTCACAACCATACTCTCCGTGTTTTGCAGGACTGGCCTTCAGCTAAACTCCTCCAAGTGCCGTTTCGGTCGCCGTGAAATTACCATGCTTGGCCATCTCGTAAACGCCGCCGGAATCCAACCTGATCCACAGAAAGTTCACGCCGTGCGAAATTTTCCTGTACCTTGTTCAACAAACGATGTCCGTAGTTTTCTGGGCTTATGCTCTTATTTCCGGCGTTTTGTGAAAAATTTTGCCGACATAGCTCACCCTCTCACTGACCTTCTTAAGAAAGACGCCTCTTTCTCTTGGGGACCACTACAGGAGAAAGCGTTCTCCACCCTGATTGAGCGGCTTACAACTTCCCCAATTCTGTCACACTTTGACCCTTCTGCGCCCACTGAAGTACGAACTGACGCGAGTGGTCATGGCATCGGCGCTGTCCTCGCTCAGCGTCAACAGGGCCAAGACCGTGTCATCGCTTACGCTAGCCGCCTTCTTTCCACGCCCGAGCGAAATTACTCCATCACTGAGAGAGAATGTCTCGCGCTCGCATGGGCGGGCGCGAAATTTCGGCCGTACCTTTTCGGTCGGAGCTTCTGCGTCGTAACCGATCATCATGCCCTCTGCTGGCTCTCCTCTTTGAAGGACCCAACTGGACGACTTGCACGTTGAGCCTTGCGTCTACAAGAATATACGTTTTCTATTATGTATAAGTCAGGGCGCCTGCATAAAGACGCTGACTGCCTGTCCCGCAATCCAGTGGATCAACCGGACGATACCGATGCAGACTCGGACATCAGTGTTCTATCCCTCTCCGGCTTCCTCCATATTGGCGACGAGCAGCGCAAAGATCCTGTTCTTCGAACGCTCATGGAACGCCTAAGCTCCTCGCCCAATGACCCGTCCCTCCGGATGTTCACCTTGCGCGATGGAACATTATACCGTCGTAGCGTTCGTCCTGACGGCCCGGAGCTCCTCCTAGTCGTTCTCAAGCACCTTCGACTAGCCGTGCTCCAGCAACTTCACGACGCTCCTACTGCTGGAAATCTGGGCATCACTCGAACATACGACCGCCTGCGGCGACGCTTCTTCTGGCCCGGCATTTATCGCTCTGTGCGCCGTTATGTCGCTTCTTGCGACCTGTGTCAGCGCCGGAAGACGCCTGCTATGCCTCCCGCTGGTTTGGTGCAACCAATTGACATCCCTACAGAGCCCTTCTCCCGTGTGGACCTAGACCTCCTTGGCCCCTTTCCAATTTCCATCAAAGGAAACAAATGGATTGCTGTAGCAACCGATTCTGCCACGAGATATGCCATTGCACGAGCGCTACCAACCAGCTGCGCTACAGATGTCGCCGACTTCTCACTAAAAGACGTCATCCTGCACCACGGCGACCCTCACCAGTTGCTGACGGATTGCGGCCGCTACTTTCTATCGAAAGTCGTCGACGATCTGCTCCGCTCCTGTTTTACAGAACACCAGATTGCTACCGCGTACCACCCTCAAACGAACGGCCTCACCGAGCGACTCAACCGCACGCTAACTGAAATGCTGGCCATGTACGTTTCCGACGATCACCGCGACTGGGACGTCGCTTTACCATACATCACTTTCGCATACAACTCGTCCCGTCACGATACTGCCGGATTTTCACCATTTTATCTGTTTTATGGCCGTGACCCCACCTTGCCCTTTGACACGTTGCTACATTCCGCAGTACAATCACCCAGCACTAATTACGCTCGCGATGCTATTGACTTAACCGCCCAGGCCCGAGAAGTCTCCCGTCATCGCCTCACAGTCTCGCAAGCTTCTCAAAAGCGACGCTACGACCTTCGGCACCGAGACTCCCATTTTTCCCCTGGTTCCCTTGTCCTTCTCTGGACGCCTGCACGACGCGTCGGCTTGTCGGAAAAAGTACTTTGCCGTTATTCTGGACCGTACCAGATCTTACGCCAACTGTCCGACGTGACATACGAGATCGCCCCAGTCGGTCAGCCTTCAGTGCCTCCAACGTCACCAGCGATGTTGTTCACGTCGCCAGGGTGAAGCCCTATGGCCCCCCATTAAGTGAGGCTCTATAACTTGCACCGGGACGGAGCTACTCCGCCGGGAGGGTGATGTTACGGTGAAGGGAAGGAAGAAGTTGGATTGGACGAGAGGAAGACGAAGTCTGGCAGTTGCCTGAACGCCATTAACCTCAGTTGTAAATATATATTATTTTACGCTCGTGGGCCTGCTTTCTTCCTGCAACAATATATATATATATATATATATATTCATCTCATCTATGGGATCGCATGCGCGCGCTGTTGCTTTGTCTCTGCGTGTAGTAGTTAAGAGAGCCAGTTTAAGGGCGGAGAAGAAGGAAGGAAAGGACAGCAAAATTGCAGCGCCATAGTTTTAAAGCGCACCCGTGGTAGAGAAACGGAAGGCGATATAAGCGTGCGTGGCCATGATACGCACACGACAAACTGCATTAAAACATTTAGACTTGAGGGAAAGCTTCGTTAACAAACGATAGCACAGCAATCAGCACTCGAATATAATTATAACCCTAATAATAATTGTAAATATTCATCTCATCTATGGGATCGCATGCGCGCGCTGTTGCTTTGTCTCTGCGTGTAGTAGTTAAGAGAGCCAGTTTAAGGGCGGAGAAGAAGGAAAGAAAGGACAGCAAAATTGCAGCGCCGTGGTTTTAAAGCGCACCCGTGGTAGAGAAACGGAAGGCGATATAAGCGTGCGTGGCCATGATACGCACACGACAAACTGCCTTAAACCATTTAGACTTGAGGGAAAGCTTCGTTAACAAACGATAGCACAGCAATCAGCACTCGAATATAATTATAACCCTAATAATAATTGTAAATATTCATCTCATCTCTGGGATCGCATGCGCGCGCTGTTGCTTTGTCTCTGCGTGTAGTAGTTAAGAGAGCCAGTTTAAGGGCGGAGAAGAAGGAAGGAAATGACAGCAAGATTGCAGCGCCGTGGTTTTAAAGCGCACCCGTGGTAGAGGAACGGAAGGCGATATAAGCGTGCGTGGCCATGATACGCACACGGCAAACTACCTTAACATATTTAGACTTGAGGGAAAGCTTCGTTATCAAACGATAGCACGGCAATCAGCACTCGAATACGACGAGAGAAATTATTGAGACGTGGAAAATTCCCTCGAAATAAATAAGTTTGGGAGACAAATGCTTGTAAGTATTTAACCTCTTAAACGATGAGGGGGGAATATGCGCTCACCGAGAGGGCATCGTCGGTACGAGACCACCACCAGGCACCTTACTGAGACGTGGAGAGCTTTGCGGCAGGAAACAAAGCCTCCCTTCTCCGCCGGCCAAGAGAGGAAAACGCGCTTTTCGATCGCTCATGGTTGCGCGGACATAGTATAACTCTAGCGTCTAGGAACAGCTTAACCAGGTGCGGGGGCGGCACGCATAGCGTGCGAAGCTAGCCGCCGGAATAACTATCTCAAGGACTGCTGCTGACGAGGGCGAAATACCTTCGTGTAATTATAATAACCCTAATAGGACTACTTTCGAAAGAAAAAAGGAAACGGCCCAGAGGGCTATACTACGAGAGCTATGACTGATCATTTTCTACATATATATATATATATATATATATATATATATATATATATATATGTATTCATCTCATCTATGGGATCGCATGCGCGCGCTGTTGCTTTGTCTCTGCGTGTAGTAGTTAAGAGAGCCAGTTTAAGGGCGGAGAAGGAAGGAAGGAAAGGAAAGCAAAATTGCAGCGCCGTGGTTTTAAAGCCCAACCGTGGTAGAGAAGCGGAAGGCGATATAAGCGTGCGTGGTCATGATACGCACACGGCAAACTACCTTAAAATATTCAAGCTTTGTTCATAGTTACATTAATTAAATTTGGAGCTTTACGTGCCAACACCACTTTTTAATTATCAGGCACGCCGTAGTGGAGGACTCCGGAAATTTTTAACAGCCGGGGTTCTTTAACGTGCACCTAAATCTAAGTACACGGGTGTTTTCGCATTTCGCCTCCATCGAAATGGTCTCCGTGGCCGGGATTTGATCCCGCGACCTCGTGCTCAGCAGCCAAACACCATCATTTTTCATAGTTAAACACTCTCGGAGTATGGGCGAACCGGCCATATCTCCAAGTTGGATTCCAAGTGCCATGGTGAAGGTCGAAAGTCCTATCCTCTACCTTTGGCAGGAGTCGAAGCCACTACCTTTCGTGTTAAACCTAATGTACATTTTATTAAGAAATAGGTAATTGAGGCACGGTGCAAAGTGCAGCGGTGGCGTAGAGGTACCTCGCATGCAAGAGGTCCGTTGTTGGAATCTGGGTGCCGCGCAACTTTCCACCGGATTATACGAATAAAATCCGCATGCTAAGTCAATAAATGCACTCGTACGCGTGCTAAGTCAATAAATGCAATCGAACCCTTGATCTTTGTTCATAGCTAAACCCTCTCGGAGTACAGGCGAAACGGCCAAGAACTGGCCAAGCCACTACCTTTGCTGTGAATTAAGGTTAAAGTAGATATTATTAGGAATAGGTAATTCGGGAACGGTGCAAAGTGTACCGGTGGCATAAGGTAGAGCATCCGCCTCGCATGCAAGAGGACCATGGTTCGAATCCCGTTGCCGCGCAATTTTCCCCCGGGTTTTCAAAAAATCCGTGCGTTGATAAAATTGCATAAACAGGCCTGGAGTGCGACCTGATCTTGATGAGCAGAACCGGTAATGCACTCCCTCACAAGAGCAGGATTGGCCACCCTGGTGCAGTACTTGGCCACAACCTCCTGTATGAACACAACAATCAAACCACGGCCCTCAGTCCCCAGCAGCTGCGAAGCAACTGACCACGGCGGCGGTCAGGCCTCTGACGCCGCAGAGGGTGCTAAGAAACTCTGGGTCCGGACAGGCCGCCATTGGAATATGAACCTGGCAACGTTTAACGCTAGAACGTGATCTAGTGAGGCGAGTCTAGCAGTGCTATTGGAGGAATTACACGGCAGTAAATGGGATATAATAGGGCTCAGTGAAGTTAGGAGGCCACAAGAAGCATATGCAGTGCTAAAAAGCGGGCGCGTCCTGTGCTACCGGGGCTTATCGGAGAGAAGAGAACTAGGAGTCGGATTCCTGATTATTAAGAATATAGCTGGTAACATACAGGAATTCTATAGCATTAACGAGAGGGTGGCAGGTCTTGTTGTGAAACTTAATAAGAGGTACAAAATGAAGGTTGTACAGGTCTACGCCCCTACATCGAGTCATGACGACCAGGAAGTCGAAAGCTTCTATGAAGACGTGGAATCGGCGATAGGTAGAGTGAAAATTAATTACACCATACTAATGGGTGACTTCAATGCCAAGGTAGGCAAGAAGCAGGCTCGAGACAAAGCAGTGGGGGAATATGGCATAGGCACTAGGAATAGCAGGGAAGAGTTATTAGTAGAGTTTGCGGAACAGAATAATATACGGATAATGAATACCTTCCTTGCAAGCGGGACAGCCGAAAGTGGACGTGGAGGATCCCGTACGGCGAGACTACAAATGAAATAGACTTCATACTCTGCGCTAACCCTGGCATCATACAAGATGTGGACGTGCTCGGTAAGGTGCGCTGCAGTGACCACAGGATGGTAAGAACTCGAATTAGCCTAGACTTGAGGAGGGAACGGAAGAAACTGGTACATAAGAAGCCGATCAATGAGTTAGCGCTAAGAGGGAAAATAGAGGAATTCCAGATCAAGCTACAGAACAGATATTTGGCCTTAACTCAGGAAGAGGAGCTTAGTGTTGAAGGTATGAACGATAATCTTATGGGCATCATTAAGGAGGGTGCAATAGAAGTAGGTGGTAACTCCGTCGGACAGGACACCAGCAAGCTATCGCAGGAGACGAAAGATCTGAGCAGGAAACGCCAATGAATGAAAGCCACTAACCCTACAGCTAGAATAGAACTGGCAGAACTTTCGATGTTAATCAACAACCGTAAGACAGCTGACATAAGGAAGTATAATATGGATAGAATTAAACATACTCTCAGGAACGGAGGAAGCCTAAAAACAATGAAGAAGAAACTAGGAATTGGCAAGAATCAGATGTACGCGTTAAGAGACAAAGCCGGCAATATCATTACTAATATGGACGAGATAGTTCAAGTGGCTGAGAAGTTCTATAGAGATTTATACAGTACCAGTGGCACCCACGATGATAATGGAAGGGAGAATCCCACAGGTAACACCGGAAGAAGTAAAGAAAGCCTTGGGAGATATGCAGAGGGGCAAGGCAGCTGGGGAGGATCAGGTAACAGCAGATTCGTTGAAGGATAGTAGGGGAGATTGTTCTAGAAAAACTGGCCACCCTGTATACAAAATGCTTCATGACCTCGAGCATACAGGAATCTTTGAAGAATGCCGACATAATCCTAATCCACAAGAAAGGGGACGCCAAAGACTTGAAAAATTGTATACCGATCAGCTTAATGTCCGTTGCCTACAAAATATTTACCAAAGTAATCGCAAATAGAATCAGGAACACCTCGGACTTCTGTCAACCAACTGACTAGGCAGGATTTCGTAAAGGCTACTCAACAATAGACCATATTCACGCTATCAATCAGGTGATAGAGAAATGTGCGGAATATAACCGACCCTTATATATAGCTTTCATTGACTACGAGAAAGCGTTTGATTCAGCCGAAACCTCAGCAGTCATGGTGGCATTACGGAATCAGAGTGTAGACGAGCCGTATGTAAAAATACTGAAAGATATCTGTAGAGGCTCCACACCCACCGTAGTCCTCCATAAAGAAAGCCGAAAAATCCCAATAACGAAATACGTCAGGCTGGGAGATACGATCTCTCCAATGCCATTCACAGCGTGTTTACAGGAGGTATTCAGAAACCTGGATTGGGAAGAATTGGGGATAGGAGATTATGGAGAATACCTTAGTACCTTGCGATTCGCTGATGATATTGCCTTGCTTAGTAACTCCGGGGACCAATTGCAATGCATGCTCACTGACCTGGAGAGGCAAAGCAGAAGGGTGGGTCTAATAATTAATCTGCAGAAAACTAAAGTAATGTTTAACAGTCTCGGAAGAGAACAGCAGTTTACGATAGGTAGCGAGGCGCTGGAAGTGGTAAGGCAATACATCTACTTGGGGAAGGTGGTGACCGCGGATCCAGATGATGAGACTGAAATAATCAGAAGAATAAGAATGGGCTGGGGTGCGTTTGGCAGGCATTCTCAGATCATGAACAGCAGGTTGCCATTATCCCTCAAGAGAAAAGTTTATAACAGCTGTGTCTTACCAGTACTGACGTACAGGGTAGAAACCTGGAGGATTACGAAAAGGGTTCTACTCAAATTGAGGACGACGCAACGAGCTATGGAAAGAAGAATGATAGGTGTAACGTTAAGGGATAAGAAAAGAGCAGGTTGGCTGAGGGAACAAACGCGAGTTAATGACATCTTAGTTGAAATCAAGAAAAAGAAATGGGCTTGGGCAGAACATGTAATGAGGAGGGAAGATAACCGATGGTCATTAAGGATTACGAACTGGATTCCAAGGGAAGGGAAACGTAGCAGGGGGCGGCAGAAAGTTAGGTGGGCGGTTGAGATTAAGAAGTTTGCAGGGACGGCATGGCCACAATTAATACATGACCGAGGTTGTTGGAGAAGTATGGGAGAGGCCTTTGCCCTGCAGTGGGCGTAACCAGGCCGATGATGACGATGAGTAGGAAGAGTTCTGACTTTTGCGGGGAGCATGCGAGGCCTTTGTCGGTAACGTACTTTTCAACCGTGTCTACAGCTTGTTGCAGCGTGATTTCTATATCTCCATCGCTACCTTTAACCACCCACAGGGTGATGTCGTCGGCATACAGACTTTGGTGTAGATCTGGAATCTGATCAAGTAGTTCCGGTAATCTGATCATCGCTATATTAAAGAGGAAGAGGGATTAGACTGATCCCTGCGGTGTGCCACGACTTCCAAGAGGGATCTTGTCCGAGTGTAGTTCTCCTATTCTTAGTTCCGCTGTGCGGTGGTTGAGGAAATCTTCGATGTAGTTGTAGGTCCTCTAGCCCACACCTAGGTACTGCAGATTCTCTAGTATAGCCTGATGCGCTACGTTGTCAAAGGCCTTTGTAAGATCAAGGCCCAGGACAACCCGGGTACCATGTGGTCCAGAACTTGATGTTTAAGCTGAAGCATGATGTCTTGCGTGGAAAATTTTGCTCGAAAGCAAATATCGAGTTCGGGAATAAGTTGTTGTCCTCCGCAAAATTGTGCAGGCGGTTAAGCATAACGTGCTCCATGAGTTTTCCTACGCATGAGGTCAGAGAGATCGGGCGTAAGTGCTAGAACTGTAATCGCTTACGATGTTAGGTATGAATATTATTTGTGCATGCTTCCATTGCGAGTGGATAGAACCTGTTTCCCAACAGCGGTTGAAGTACTTGGTTAGGGCAGTGATAGATACGTCGTCTAGATTTCCCAGGGTCTTATTAGTTATTCCATCGGGGCGTGTTGCAGATTTAGTTCGGAGTTTCAGCAAGACGGCTCGTACTTCAGCCTCTAGGATGGGTGCGTCTAGGTTAAGATTCTCCGGACCAGTGTACGGCTTCTGGAGGATTTGTGCATTTGTGCCTATGTACCGGGTTTTGAGCTCTGTTAGGAGCTCGTCGTTCGTGCCCTGGTATTGGTGAGTGATCTTACTGAGGCATTTCCTCTGCTCGGATTTACTCTTATCCGGGTCCATAAGGTATCGGAGGAGATTCCACCTTTTGGCTAGACCGAGTTGTCCCTGCATGCTGTCGCATACCTTTTCCCATTGGTTTTTCGTTAATTGGTTAGCGTATTCCCCGATTTCTATGTTGAGTTGCGCGATGCGCAAGCGGAGTGTACGGTTTAGTTTATTCTTTTTCCAGCGGGTTTGCATGCTATTTTTGGCTTCCCACAAGTGTAGGAGGCAGCTATCCACCTCGACCAGACCATCGTCTTCAGGGATTTCCCTCGTGGCGTGTTTCACCCAATCTCTGAGATCCCCGATCCAGGCCTCGAGATCGTTTGTATGCTCGGTGGCGGTAGTCTCCCGAATCTGGCGGAAGCGGTCCGATTCCATGAGCGAAACTCGTTTGCCCTTCTTGCGGGGTGGACCCGCCTGAATGTGGATTTCTATAATATAATGATCGCTACCGAGGCTTTTTCCGGTATTAGTCCAATCATAATTGCCTATGTTTTTGATGAAAGTTAGGTCACGAGTGGTGTCAACACTGACACTATTCCCGATACGGGTGGGTGTCTGGAGGTCTGTGATGAGAGTCAGTCCCTGTTGTTGGGCTTCTAGCCGAAGGTTACGACCTTTGACTACATCTGTGCGGTATCCCCATGCAGTGTGGGGAGCGTTAAAGTCATCTAATAATAATATGGCCTTTGTTGGGAGATTCTGAGAACCGTCCTGAATAGAGTTCTGAACTTGTGACGTCGGCACTTTGGGCTACTATAGACATTAAGAATGAATATGCTTTCATCGTCCTTGTGTTTAGGAATGAGTTCAATAAAGACGTGGTATATGTCGACTTCTTCAATATCATGTTTAATGACTGTTAGATTTCTGTGAACTAGAATAGCGGTGGTGGAATCCGACCCAGAAGCATTATAGGATTTGTACCCTGCCAATTTTGCGTGGCCTCCCGTCTCCTGACGGCCAATATATCCGGGGCCGCCTTACCCCCAAGGAACTGCTGAAGGTTTCCCCGTTTGCGGTGAAACCCACGGCAGTTCCACTGCCAGATCTTGTAGTTAGGAGTGTGAGCCATTTTGGAGGTGGCGGGGGTTCAGCGATCGGTTTGGAGATTTGGGATAGGGGTGGACGGTCATTGGAATTTTATGCCACGCCCTTAAGGGAGCCGGAGGCCGTGGATGTAAATCTCGACTCCCAGCGAAGTACCTTGGCTTCGGTCGCGGCTACCCGAGACTCTAGGTTGGTGGTTCTGGTTTCCAGAGCGTCTAGACGTGCGCTTATTTGTTGCAAGTGGCCACCATTCTCCTGATGTGCTGGTTGGCATGTTCAGTAATCGTATGTTCTAGTTTCTCTAATCTTGGTGATATGTCTGAAGAGTTGTCTGTGTGATCTTCTGCCTTACGTTTATGTGGTGGTGCTGTGGTGTTGTGTGAGGGTTTAGACGGTGGGGTTGGGCGCGGCGTCTGACTGGGCTCCTGTTGTCTTTGTTGTAGTCGGGTGATTTCTGCACGCTGCTTTTCTGTGTTGTTCTATTAAATGCCTCATTTGTTGGAGTTCTGCCTCTAGAGCCTGCATCTTAGGATACTGAGCATTGGGAGAAGAGACCACGTTAGCCCAGCTCACCTGTCGACCGCTGTTAGTCGGGGTCGTTCGTCTCCCGGAACTCGACCGGTTCCGCGACATCCCGTCGGAATCGGTGGCACTCGGAGTTGAGCTTAGTCTCGGGTAAGATCGAGATCGGCTCCTACTGCTCGATCCTCCGGGGAAAAAGCTTACACTGGTTTCTTGGCTGTTCTGTGTCGATCGGCGTTCTCGCGATCTACTTTGCCTGCCCTCGTTAGGGTGGTTCTGTTCTTCCACCGAGAGTTTCTGCCACTGTCGTTGTCGGATGATGTAGGGAATTTGGAAACGTTTCTTGCATTGCTTTGAGCCGGAGAGGTGGTTGCCGTTCCAGATAGCGCATACTATCCTGGCCTGAGATGCCAAGAGGCGGAGTGGAAGAGATTCGGCCTCATTAGTGACTTTCTTGTTTGAAGCCGCCGTTGGAACTCCCATCGCCAAGCGAAGTCCCTTTCTGTGCAATGCCTCCAAGCGCTCGAATTCACTCGATGACGGAGATATCAGAGGGAGCTGATAGAGAATGCGGCTTGCTATCAGTGCAGCGTTCAGTTTAAGCATGGATATTGGATCGTTTCCCCAACGTACACCTGCCAATCGACGAAGTGCGTTGATTCTTTGCACTGATGCAGCCACAACATTTTCAACCGCACCACGCCATAGCAGCTGATTGTCGATGGTGACGCCCAGGAATCGAACATGAGTTGCACGAAGAATTGAATGCCCTCTGATATTCAGCGTCAGACGTGTTGACTTGCGTCTCACTCCCGGGAAAAGCATGAAGGCTGATTTTTCTGCTGATAAAGATAGGCCAAGCGTCGATAAGTGGCGATCGATAGTGGAGATTGCGGCCTGGGCTATCCGGGCCAAACGTTTGTGTTGGTACCCCGAAATCCAAATGCAGATGTCATCTGCGTAGATGGACATTTTAACTGCCTCCGACCTACTTTCAGGGCATCTGGAAGGCTGGCCATAGCAACGTTAAAGAGCAAGGGGGATAGGACACTTCCTTGTGGGACGCCGAGGGAAATTCGTCGCTTGTTACTCATTATACTTCCGAGCTTAACTTGAACACATCGATCACTGTGAAATTCATGGACGAATCGAAGAGCATTTCCCGAGACGCCCATGGCTTGGAGTCCGTTGATGATGCCTGTATGAAGCACACAGTCGTATGCCTTGGCAACGTCCATAAAGATGGCGACTGTGGAAAGGCCGTCTGGGCGATGCTGCTCGATATGGCTTAGTAGATCCAAGACACTGTCCTGGGCACTCAACCGTGGACGAAAGCCGGTCATACATGATGGCAGTCTATTTCCTTGCTCAAGATACCATGTTAACCTCGTACATATTAGTCTTTCCATCAACTTTGATACGCATGATGTTAGCGATACTGGCCGATATGAGGTGAGGTTTGCAGGATCCTTTCCGGACTTGAGCACTGGCACCACCCATGCTGTCATCCACGCTTCTGGGATCTCTCCTGTGCTCCAGACGTGATTAAATATGTCCAGAAGTGCTCGTTTTCGTTCATATGGCAGATTTGTCAGCATATGATTGCTGATCGAATCGCGACCCACAGCACAGCGTCTTCTTAATTTGCTAAGCGCCAAATCCAACTCCCGAAAGGTAAACGGCGTATCCATGGTATGGAATGCTTCAGACGACAGAGGGTTCGATACTCCTGCTGATCTGCCAGATGTGTATACGTCTGCAAAATCTTCTGCAAGGGTTTGCAAATCTTTTCCTTGCTTTAAAGCAAGTGCTTCGAATGGCCTGCGTAGGCGAATCGTTCCCGATAGGCCATTCATTACTCCCCATATCCTTGTCATGGGAGTAAACGCCGATAAACTCTCATAGAAAGCAGCCCATTGAACTCGTCTTAACCTTCTTGTGTGACGACGGATGACAGCGTTTATCCTGTTGTATTCAGTTTTCGCAGATGGATTTCCCGTTTTTCTCATTAGTTTTCGCTCCGCTCTCCTACGCGCTGCGCAGAGGTTCTTTAGTTTCAAATCAGCAGTAGGGAAATGATCTGGCAGTTTCAACATTGAGGTAGCCACTCTTTTGCTCCGCAGCATATCTGCGAACAGCTCACCAGGGGATTCGTCCAACGCTTCTATGTATGTGTCCCAGCGGGTCACAGCACAGAATTGTCGCCCAGCAGTGTGAAATCCGGTGATGTTGGTGAAGATCGGAAAGTGGTCACTGCCTATCCTGTCTGGGGCCGTTGTTGACGATACGACAAGGTCTGTAGAATGGATCACGAGGTCTATGGCACTCCATGAATCTGGTGGTCTGAAGAAAGTCGGTTTGCCAAGTCAGCAGCATCCGCGGCTGTGACAAGTTCCTTGCCTCGGGAATCTGCAGTCTTATCTCCCCAAAGCGAATGATGTGCGTTAAAGTCGCCACAGATTATTACAGGAGAGGGGCAACGAATGCAAAGGTCCTTTATGAACGCCTCCATGGAGACCTTCCTGCGCGGACTTATATACACCGACACCACACTGAGTTTTCGTTTTCCGAGGCACACTTGCACAGCGGCGACTTCCAAGAAGGTAGAACAAAGGTCTTGCACTGGTAAGGTGACGTGAGGTATTTCTCGCCTGATGTATATCATCGCACTTCCATTTGCAAATGATGGTATACTCGGATTTCCATGTCTGATGCACCCTGGGATCGTCCTTCCATTTGGGAGACCGGCCTCAGAGAGGGCTAGAATTGGTATAGGTATGTCTCGAAGGAAAAGGCTGAGTTCAGATAGACGCTGTAGAAGACCGGCGCAGTTCCATTGCATTAATAAGGGCACTTTTGGACGACGGAATGGACCAAGTGGGCGAGACATTTCCATTATGCTACTGAGTGTATGTGGAAGTAGAACAGAGTATTACTGACTCAAGAGCCAGCACTGCTTCCAGCATATCCTTCGTTGAACTAGCAGGCATCTTCGCGATGTGGGAACGTAGTGCCGTGAACAAAGCGCGTATCACATGCTGGCAATTTTCCTGCTGACTGTTGCCAAGTGGTACTTGATGTCGGTTTACTGCGGCCGCATAGGTGCGTTTTTCGGACTCTTTTCGAACAGGTTTCTCAGCCGCTGTGACCGTTTGCGCTGGTTCAATAACTTCGTTTATCGGTGTGAGACGCGGGAAATGAGATGCGTACTCTGTTTCCAAACCAGTTAGTTGTGGCGCTCTGGACGTCGTCTTCGTGTTCGATGGTGCGCTTGCACTCTTTGGACCCAGAACAAACAACTTATTTCTTCGCTGAGCAGCTGTCCGCGCAGGACATCGACCGTAGCTAGCAGGATGGTCACCGCCGCAATTTGCACACACAAAGTTGTCTTTACTTGCACACGTCTTAAAGTCATGAGGTCCCCCACAGCGCTTGCACCTCTGTTCCCCACGACAGTACTTAGCGATATGTCCGAAGCGCTGACACTTAAAACAGCGTGGTGGTGTCTCCACTTTTGATTATTCAAAAGAATAGCGCAAAGTAGCAGGGACAATGACAGAGAATACGACAGGACGAGCGCGATGTTTAGCGCTCGTCCTGTCGTATTCTCTGTCATTGTCCCTGCTACTTTGCGCTATTCTTTTGAATAATCATGACACACCAACTAGCCCAGCTTTCTGCTTTGATCGCTTTGATTGTCTCCACGTAGTCGACAAGCTCGTGTCTGGTGAAACCAAGGTTGATTTTCTCCGGGCGTTCAGAATTTGGAGCAAATGTGAGAACCACCGAGTTAGTGCGCCTTGACTCCCATTCAGATGACGAGGTTTTGACCCGACGGATGATTCTTCTTGCATGGAATACTCCCTGAGGTCTCAGGTAGGTGAGCAGCTCCTCATCCGAGTTCCATTTAGAGACTCCTCTAACAATGCACGTGTTTTTCATATAACTGTGTGGGACACGGGCAGATATGACTATGCCGCCGATATTCTTGGTCTCTAGAAGGACGTTGGCTTGTCCTTCTGTCTCTACATCTAAGAGCAATGCTCCCTGTGCTGTGAAGTGGCTCTTCACTGGTGCTCCACCGAGAATCGTTTCAAGCTCGGAATACAGGATAATAGGGTTTACTTGCCTTAAATCTTCTCTTTCAGATGTTGCAGTGATTAACACTGGAACGCCCTCCGCCCTGTCTTTAAAATGGCGCACAATTCGGAAACCACCCTCGTCCATGTCTAGGTCTGAAGGGTTCGCCACGTTGTCGTCCTCGATGATAGTTGACTCGTCTTCAGATTCACCAGTGTCTTGTCGCTTGCAGTCAGGCTGGCTTGTACAGACCAGCTGGCGTTTCTGACCCGGTGTCAGACCTTGGGAGGTCATGGCGGGGTGCTCGTCGGTGCCAGCTTGATTCCTTCTAGCACCTTGTGAGGCGGCGGGTGGCGCAGCACCCATCGGTCTCCGATACGGAAGGTACCTTTTCGAGACGACAGACGTCTTGAACCCTTCTGACCAGTAATATTACCAGAAAATAACGAAAGTAACGATAAATGTAGGCAGAGCTACTCAGACAGGCTAGCAGCAGATTCGTCGTCTTCTTCTTCTTCCCGACCCACACTGAAAAGTACCCACAAAACGGAAAAGTACCCACAAAACGGAAGCTCACATGAATGAGAGAGACTGGCATGCACACCTGGTGGTTCACTAACCGTTTCTACCAAGCCATTTACGTAGATAGCGCACACATATAGACCACATTGAGTCATGAATACACAGCCAGGGCTGTGGCCTTGCGACTCGAGGCGCTCGATCGCACCCTGGTAGGCAGTGGGCTCGAACCCTGACGGGAGTTGTCGGAACCTGGAGGAGGTGTACTGAGCACATTCTCTAGGTTCTCCCCAGAGTTCGAGTCCACCAGCCGGTGGGGTGACGGCGCACTATATACTATGGCTCGGCTATGGCTGGGCTCTAAGTGCGCCGTCTCAAGCCAGACCGGTCTCCCCCAATTGGGAGTGCCGGATGGTTGCAACCAAAACCTAGCGACCGGAAGTTGGGTGTCCACGAAAGGAAAGACCTGGCGCGGGCGGGGTGGCGTCCCACTGCAGAATAAAAAAAAGTTTTTTTTTGCTTTCACTGACGGCAACTTAAGGGAATGCATTAAATTGGATATCGGTAGTTCAACTACTGGCAGATCTTTCAATGCTGCAGAATGGTACTTGTTCCAACGCCGCGTGTATTGCGTCTATTTTCTTGTAGTTACACCTTTTCTCCTTACTAGTTAACGTCCTTGCCTTCCTATATTCCTCTCTCTCCCTCAGCCAGAGATTACAGCCTAGTCTTAAACCACGAAGACAAAACAAATATGTAGGTTTTCCTATGACTAGCTTTTCTAGTTCTAGGTCTTTTTTATCCCATGCGCGGACTTCCCAGCCCCGCCACTAGGTGGCGCAATTGTCCGGAAAGAAGTCCTAGAAGGAAAAACGTGCAGCATACCTGAATAAATCAAGCAGGTTAGGTGGCTCTTTTTCACTGCTCCGTTTCAAAGGCGATGGCAATAAATTACCGTCATCATCGTCAGCTAAGTGCAAAAGGAGAGCAATTTTGCCACATGACCATATTTCTAAGCATTCACTCACCCACCCGCGCACCGTGCATGTGAGAGGACACGTGCAGGCTTCGCGGCGGTGGTGCCTAACGGCGGCGAGTGTTCGTAAGGAAGCGCAAAGAGGAGTCCCGTCGCAGTACACACCTCATACGTAACTCGTTGCAATACGTAACTCTTCCCCCCTCCCAGGGTCTTGCACGCGATGGAGAAAGACGGCGTGCTACGTCCCCGCTTTCCTATCTTGGGCGGACGCGCCATACGCAACCGCCGCAGGTGTATGGTTGATCACGGTTGAGAATGCTTCGACGCGGATTGGTAACGCGCTAAAGAGCGATAACTAAATAATGATTGCAACGTCATGAGCGCACCTGGCGCCGCCACCTACAGTCGTTTGCTTCCGTCATCAATTAACCTATCGTCGCCGTCCGCCGCAGTTCCTGTCGCCGCAGCGCTGCCCTTTATACTGGTCGGATCAAGCTTCGTAACATTGATAATGACAACGAGCTCAGTTAAAAGGAGCGCGTGGCAAAATGCTCACGCATGCTTTACACATTTCGCAGAGGAGTTGCCGCGTGATTTTAATGCGATTATAATTTCTTGTCTACTTTTGACACTATCTATCTATCTGTCTGTCTGTCTGTCTGTCTGTCTGTCTGTCTGTCTGTCTGTCTGTCTGTCTGTCTGTCTGTCTGTCTGTCTGTCTGTCTGTCTGTCTGTCTGTCTGTCTGTCTGTCTGTCTGTGCTCTTACGCCACGTGGTCGTTTTTTTAACTGGATATATATATTTTAGAGTTGTCTTTAAGTTAATAGTGGGACATTAGTGTACTTATGTTACCGGAATTTGTGTTGTTATCATTTCACTATGTTTGTTATGACTTATTCTCTATTTTTCAGATCCCGATGTGAAAAGGAGTGGCTGCCGTCAATTAAAGGTTACAACATCTAAATACAAGTCATCAATGACGTGGCGTGACAATACATGCATGTCATGACTTGGCATGAATTGCATAAATGACATGAAATGCATGGCTTGCATGACATGCATGACATGAAGTTAATTACATGAAGGTTGTTTTACGTTTCATTTCATTTATTTTACCCTCAAGGTACACAGTACATTATAGAGGGGAGGGGCTAAGAGAATACAAAGTAGACATCGGTAAAAGTAACTGAAACGAAATAAATCACAAAAGTAATTATTCCAAATTTTGAGTTGACATCCGATGATAAGAAACAGAGGTACAAAAGATACAAATACATATGTGATGTACACGATGGTAAAGAGGTTCGAAAAACATATGTACAGTAGATTTGTAAAATGGATTGTTAACTTTTTTTATCATCATGCTGATGAAAACGCTGCAATAGAGAAAGGTACATACACATAGGCAAGACAAATGCTAAGCATATTACAAAAGTTCGTTTTCGAGTGCGTTTCTAAACATAAGTAGATTAACTATACCTGTTAATGAATGCGACAAGCTGTTCCAGTCTTTGCCAGTCATTGGTAAGAATTAATTCGCGCCCATGATAGTATTGAAATGCGATATGCTAACTTTCTGATTATGATCACGCTGAGAAGAAATGAAAGGTGCTGGCCTGATCCAAGGAGTGTGTAAAAAGTTATAATGACACAGTTTGTGAAAAAGAGAAATGCGTGAGTGTTCTCGGCGGTCGGATAAAAGAGGTAGGCTTGATAAACATATCATGTTTATTATTGTTAGTGTGGTGCGACTTACATCACGCCGTAAGTGCGCTATCGATCTCCTGCAACGAAAATCGCAAGCGCGCTCGCCACAGGGCACCTGCGACGTCGCACTTTTCGAAGTGATCGGTGCGAATTTTGGACGCTGAAACAAGAAAATATAAAAATAAGGAATAGAATAGGAGTTTATTTACCATGTAAGTACACCGATGTACATAAGCGCTGAGGATGGCAGGATAAAGGCTCTGTAAGGGCAGCTTCACCGGTCCCATGTGCCTGTGAACAGGCAGGAACAGATAGCAAGAAGGGGTGAAGATTCGTCGAAATTGCGCCCAGTGCTCATTGGTGGTTTGGTTTAGATATGGTAGTTGCTGGGACATGACGCCTGTCGTACAACGAATCCGGAAAACTGTACGTCATTACGGAGAGCCTCGAATAAGGAAATCCAGTACGTACTGTGTCGGGAATGCAGAGATGCCGACGATTTCGAGTCGGAAATAGTCAGAAGCCATCTCCACGAGCAAAGTCGACCAATCAATTAACAGTACTGCACGAGCGTCGATTGGGCGGCCGGTCAGCGCCTTCGAACGGCGCGAAGCGACGAAATCAGCAAGAGTAGCGCATGCGCACAAAGTTCATTCGAAGCGCAAGTTTCGTCTGCTAGGCTCTTCCCACAGGCATGACACCGAAGAGGCAAGAAGAAGCATGTGCTGACACCATAAGAAAGAAGAAGAAGCATGTGCTTGCTGCAAGGGAAACTATGGCACATGTTTTATTAGGATGTCAAGATATCTGCCCTGCGGTCGATTTAGGCACCACTGGCCTCCCTGAGGTCCTTGGGTTCAGCGAGAGCAGGGGGAAAGGAAGCTTTCCGCACTAAAGATTACTAAGAGGCGATGGGAAGATTGGTGGAAGGAAAGTAGGGAAACGTCAAACAACGGAGACGTGCAAAAGCCAAGTTCACATAGGTATTCAGAAACTTTGGCTATGGGATCGGAATTCATCGTGTTTTTTTTCTTTTATTTCTTTTTTAACATAGGTAGGATATTAGGCAATATAATAACAAGAGCTTGATGGCGTAACCCACCCTCCCGTTACAAAGAAGGCGTTCATAGCATCCATCCGTTAGGAAGCTTACATGCAAGCACTGTTCTGCGCTTGCATGTAGGCCCCCTAGCAGCCGTGTCTGTTTAAAAGCCGTAATGAACGTACACGTATGTATCGTCCAATCTGAGTTCGTGTATTGAGTGACGTCGATGTCGCTTAGCGACCTTATCGGCAGTTGTCCTTGAGCGGTTCCATGGGGAGGACGCGTATCGTGTGCACAGAAGAGGAGCAACGTGTCCTTCCAGAACGACGACGGGAGTGACAGCGAGTATAGTCGCGCCGGCGGCGGGAAGCCGCTAAGACCGATCGTGCGTCCGTCGATGAGCCTGGCCCGTCGTGTGTGCCTAACGTCGAAGAGCGACAACGTGTCCGTCGAGAACGGCAGCGTGAGCAGAACCGGGAATGTCCCCGTCGTAGCAATCAACGAATCTAAAGACGTGGGTGGCAATCTCCTAGCCGGCGACGATCCGCAGCGTGATCGTGACGAGAGGGCACGCGAACAGAACCGGGAGCGTGAGCGCCGGCGGCGGCAAAGCAGCATTGGCGAGACGCGGGCTTTCATTTGCATGTACATAGTCATACACATATATAATTTCGTCATTTTAGAAGAACACATAACAGCTTCGCATGGTCGTCCTTCTTCACACAGTGGAAGGGCCGATTAATTTTTTTTCTCCCATCCTTTGATTTCGCGTTATATAGTAAACCTGTCATTACGTTGATTGCCAGCGCGCACTTATTTTCACTTCTGATTGATATTTTTGGTACTCCCTGTGATGCATTCTTGGAACACCTAAACTATGAACACGCTGAGTAGAACACGCTCTTCGAAGAAAGGAAGATGGAAAGAGATTGTTGGCAATAGACTCAGAAAGCTGTTGCCCTTGGCTAGCGGTCTGGCGAAAAACAACAGTTACACTTAGAGCAGTTTAGTTCGGAGGACTCAAATGCAATATATTTAAGGTCTTTTTCGTCACGGCTGTAGCTGTCTTGAAGTATTTGTAGGTTGTGTTCGGCCTGTGTAGCCGTTATGCTCCCAACATGCCTCAGCCAATTGTTCAACTTGCAGTTCTTATGGACACTTTCCTAGTCTTGTCCTGATGAAAGCAATGTGGGTCGCGGATCCATGGTCTCATAATTATTATGGCGATAAATTTCTACCGTAAACCCAGAGTGATGTTTCTGTCCTTGATCGTCTGAATAAATATCTTGTCGCTTAGGAATTAACAAGACTTATGATTAATTTTAGAGCGAGGTTTGCAAAATTATGCAAAAGCCTGCTATCAGAATGAAAGGGAAACTACGTCGTGATCCGTCACGGTGGCAGATAAACTGCCAAGCTCTGGTCCAGGGGAAAGTCATTTACTACCCCTTCGGCCAGATCACAGGAAGCAGATGGCGTTCTAGGCTTTAGTTTCCTGTCAGGTCACTTTGGCAGCAATGCCAAATATAATAATATGGTTAGTATTTATTTAGTAGTTAATATGGTTAGTACTTATAAATATTGTATAGTGTATAGTTATTTTCCCAGATGACGACACATACAAGAATGGTATTTCCCGTATGCAGGGTGCCTCAGCTATTAGCACCAAGGTTGTTTAATGCTGTCAGCATTGTTTGGGAACTTCACCAAATTTTCGATATCTATGTACACACCTCACCTTTCTTTCCGTCTGCGTTATAGGAGCAAGCTGAAAAAGCGTCCAGAATATTTTGTATCGTTCCTGATTAATTTGTCTGCAATAATTACTGAACCAACTTCTTAAATACTCGTAATATACTTAAAGCGGATATACACTCCTATCAGCACTACGTTTTATAAGACATTCGTGAACGTCAATTTCAGTTGTCTTATGGCACTTCGTAACTTAGCTCTGTAAGTCTGCTTGCCGGTGTCGCAACCGCTCGCGTGCTCGTACGCGAGCATAGCTGCGATTTCTCCCCCCATACGAAGATAAACGCCGTGTAATGTTCTTCGTCTGGATCAGGCATTGTTTAGTCGAGTTGCGTCATGTTTGAAGAATGAAGATTTTCTTCTGGGAATGCAAGCTGTTCATCGTCGGGCATTGGTCCCGGAGACCGGTGCTAACATTTATGGTCCTTACTCTGCGACATGGGCAGCCGCTCATTCAGGACTCTTGAGGACTGCGTTTCTTTTTATATGGGTGATCGCGTTTGAAAAGGGAAGTTTGTTGCGCCTTGTATCATGTTTACAACCTGCATAGTCAGTGCTCTTCACGAGGTTTCATTTATGTTATTCGATATATTACAATTACATACATCCTTATAGAATGATATAAGCGCGTAGCGGACACTTTAGAAACTGGTTATTTTTTGTCAATTCATTTCAACCATGTGGTTTTTCTTAAAAAACATAATACAATCATACAATATTTGTACATCACCCTTTGTAAATCCCAGTTACCTATTTTTTTGTTCCTTGTGTACTGGCAGCGTTCTTTTCGGACGACAAACTCCCATGTGAAAAGTAAGGGAAACGCGACTACCTCACACTTCGAATGGAGCCAATTCCGCATCGCACTGCCAGCCGAATCATCTCATTAAACCTCTATTTCTTCTCATGTCATCTGACAGTGTTTTTCTCTGAGTATCTCCCTGTATACAAATTAACGGTTTATTAAAACTACAGTGTCAACAACAAACTCCTTCGCGGCGCATCCTTTTAAAGTAACATCCATAAACCTAAATATTGCAAAGCACCACATAGAATTTTTGCGCTCAGTATCTTCATATGGTGAAAGGTGTAGGGGATTCTTAGAGATAGATGAGACTTCGGGTACTTGAGTTAAAGGCATACGTAACCGTCAATGCCTTTTCAATGCCGTTGGCATTCGTAAATAGGTCACGGCAGGGGCTCGCGCTGGCCCGAAAGACCGGGCCGGGTCGTATTAGTAGCCTCGGGCCTGGGCCGGTATGGGGGCCGTTTGCTGATGAGCACAGGTTGGTGGTAAGAGCTCGCGCGGGCTCTCTACATAGATCCAGTGCATTAAAGCTCCGGTGCTCAGATTGGAAAAACTGAATTCTAATAACCA
The DNA here is from genome assembly GCF_023375885.2 of Dermacentor andersoni. Taxonomy (NCBI): domain Eukaryota; kingdom Metazoa; phylum Arthropoda; class Arachnida; order Ixodida; family Ixodidae; genus Dermacentor; species Dermacentor andersoni. Next base: position 75,054,678 of record NC_092821.1, read on the forward strand.
TAGCAAACAAAATAAAAAAGTTTACATTCTTTCCCATGTAATACACATCTTGTCAAAAGTGGTCTCCTTCATTTTGTCGCTACAAAAGTTTGGCAGAACCCGTCGCACGATGACTGCCGACGGTATTGCGTTTAGCAATGAATCGATACAGTGACGCGAAGTATTGCCGCCATTGCAACGGGTTACGTACGAGGTGCGTACCGCGGCGGGAATCCTCTTTCGCGCTTCCCTAAGAACACTCGGCGGCATTAGGCAGCACCACCGCGAAGCCTGCACGTGGCCTCTGAAATGCACGGTGAATGCTTAGAAACGCGTCATGCGGCAAAATGGCTCTTCTCTCGCACTTCGCCGACGATGATGATGACAGTTTATTCACATCCCCTTTGAACCAGAGCAGTGACAAATAGCCACCTAACCTGCTTGATTTAATCAGGTGTGCTGCAAGTGCTTTTCATTGTAGCACTTCTTTCTGGACAATGCGCCATCTAGTGGCGCGGCTGGGAAGTCCGCGCGTACAATGTGAGACGAGCAACATGGTGCGATGGTGCCTGCTAACGCTGGGAAATTGTTCCCTCGCCTGCCGCACACCCAGTGGCACCCAATCAGTGCATAAATGGCGCAGCACGCTAAAGCGTTGGCGTAAAAAGACGCCCATTGAAAAGTGGCACATATACTAGGCCCATGTGTTGCGCAGCCTGCTAAAGCGTCGGCTTGCTATCATTGAGGAGCTTTTGTGAAGTGGGTTGGATTCCGCTCGGCGTTGGAGAGATTTAAGTCGTCGTTCTCGTCATTGTAGAGCAGCTCGTTCGCAGTGGCAGATGCCGACTTACCAAAGTTGGCGTCAAGTACTTTACTTCAAGCGCGGTACGCACCTATTGGCGCAATGCCCAGTGAGTCGAGTTGGCATCAAAGGGGTTCAATGAAGACCGGCACAGACCGAGTTGCACATACCCAGTGCTCCGAGTCGGCTTTACGGAGTTTCATTGAACAGCGGCGCCTACCCAGTTCCGCATCTACAGTGACCCATGTAGAGGTGAAAAAGAGCTTCGTTGAAGGGAGGCACGTATGTGCACATTGCCACGCACTCAGTGACACAAGTTATTCCAACGACTGGTTTCGAACCCTGCTCTTTCAGCACAGCAGCCCGATGCGCTAAACGTTCGTCCATAGACAACGCAGCCACACAGGTGGGCGGGAGAATGGTTAGATACAATCATAGCTGGGTTATAGTTTTCGGAAAGTATGTGAAGTACCCTGATAATGTTAACGCCTTAAACAGGCTTTCTTCTGGCGAAAGAAAAAAGTTAAGCATCATACCATCATTGATAAAGTCTGACTGTTGCCTCTCTTGCCGCTGCATTATTACGTGGCTTATTGCTACACCTTACCGCTTTTTTTTATTTTCAATGTGAATGAGTTTTAGGGCAGTTAACGCACCTTTCGCAGGCAAGTATGTATGTATGTATGTATGTATGTATGTATGTATGTATGTATGTATGTATGTTGTATGCATGTGTATGCATGCATGTGTATCTATCTATCTATCTATCTATCTATCTATCTATCTATCTATCTATCTATCTATCTATCTATCTATCTATCTATCTATCTATCTATCTATCTATCTATCTATCTATCTATCTATCTATCTATCTATCCATCTATCTATCTATCTATCTATCTATCTATCTATCTATCTATCTATCTATCTATCTATCTATCTATCTATCTATCTATCTATCTATCTATCTATCTATCTTTCTTTATAACCAACTCACCCGGCATACAGCGTTTGGCGTTACGAGGGAGCCGCCTTTTCAAATACATGAAAAAAAAAGCAGAAGCGCTTTTCTGGGATTGCGTCTTGGCCCATTTCGATGAAATTTGTTGCAATTGAGAGACATTGTTAAGTTATCGTGACAGTTGGCAGCGAAATCTTCATTTAGGGCCCGAATTATTTAAACGGGACTCTCAAAAATTGGCAAGTTGGAAAGAAATGGAAGCATAAAGTTAACCAATTCTTAGCCCTGCACTTACTGTCTTACTGCTTACTGTCTGCCCTTTCCCATTACACCATGTATTATCGCCTATACTGAAGTGTTGCCCGACGGCAATCAAAAATGTGAGATCCAAAAGCGGCGCTCTTGCTGTACTAGCCTCGGTTGTGCTACGTTTCCGACAAAACTGTTCAACATAATAAAATTAAGTTTGCTATGCCTTTAAACGAAAAGCTATACCAGCTTTCTATGGAGCGATATTGCGTGTAATGCAATTAGAAAATTATATAGGCTTTAATAAAAATTGGCAGAACAATAAACATATATGAATGAATATCTTTCTTTCTTTTCACAACAGAACAATATCTAGTGGTTTTCTAGGCTGCAGTGCATTTATCATCTATACGAAGTTGTGCGTTCTGACGAATAGTGCATGAGTTATTTTTACTTCAAATTGGCAATTTCTGGCTATACTTTATCATGCATTATTGAAGAGAGGCAAAACAATTTAAGTTGAAACTCTGAAGACCTAATCAAGCAGAAAGCTCTTGTTTGCGATTCTGTGAAGAGAAAATTGTCTTATGTTTATTAAGTAATGCAGAAGAAAGCAGTGAATATAGCAAATTTTTGTGCTCGTCAGGCCCGTGCAAATTGACATTCTTTTGCACGTACAATTCGCAACGAATGTTGGACATCAGTAGAATCGTACGATGTCTTGTAGTTACTGACACTCATGAGTTTTACTAAGCAATGCTTGAAAGAAAAGATTTCCAATGACTAAATCTCACGTGCGTTTTTTGCTGGTGGCACCATCTGTGCAAAAAAATATCAAGCTGTTTCAAGTCAGTAACAAGATTTGTCAAATGTGGTGCCACTAAACATTACAAAGCGCGGAAAGCGCGGATGGATTCTTTACGCAGATTTTAGTGTTTGACTCAGTCTAGTCGCCGCGCCTACCCTACATTCCTGCAAGTACGTGTGTCTGCAAGCAGACCTTCAACGTCGCCCAAGGTAGAGCGTAGTAGAATGACCATTGCCTGGTACATCCTATAGTTCTAAGGGAGCTCATTCAATTGTGGCTGCTGCAAGAAAAAGAAGGAAAGAAACCGCCGTGCACGGTACACCATGACTTCATGCGAGCTAGCCAATGGTTGAGGCTATTATGCCATTGCCCCATGAGAATCGCAGATCAAGTCAGATTCCAGTAATTTTCTGGGGGCTCACTTTTGTTCACTGGTGACTGTGAAAGCGTTTTTGAAGTGCGAACAGAACAGGCCCTCGCCTCCTCCTGATTCCTAGGATCGTACGACGATATCTGGAAACTTGCTTTCCCCACGAGGTAGGTGGGACGTTTCCGCAGAGTACTGGGTTGGGCTATTCTGCGTGACGCCGGTTGAAAGATAGGATTGGCAGCAAACAATGAGTGAGTCTTTATTTGCCCAACTACACCGAAATGTGCGGATGACTGCGTGGCCTGTAGCAATCCAAGCCGCGCACGCCAAACCGAATGCCACGTGTTCCGACGCCTATTGAAGTTTTGAAACACGGCATTTCCAGTAGATGCTCTTCACGCGTACAAACATATATCGTATCAACCCGCATAATCATCGCACTCGCTCAATGCTCGAACCCGCACATTGCCCACTTTCTTTTCCGAGCAATCGACTGCAACATACGTGGTAAACAATCAAATAAGTGGACATCAGGAATTGACAGATGACAAAAGTTTAGGCAAACCCATATAATAAACATTTTTATGTACGCACATAGGCATATTCATCATTTCATTGAGTGACACTAATCAGTTCAATAATAATGGTTTCTTTCACTCCTGTTTTTATCTGCAGAGAATAAAGTAACAAGGAAGCAGTGCTCTTTGGTTTCCATTCCTTCCTTCACGTGTTCGCTTGTCGAATTCTTCATGAATAAGTAGCCTAGGCAGTGGGAGCACATGAAACGCGCGTGATTCTTCTGTAATATCATAACTGCGGGGCTGTCACCTCCCTTCAGAAGAGTAGGCAGGCGTTGTGCCCCTTCCGGTGGCAGTTGCCAGCCTGCTCCTTGCTTTCCCTTTCCTGATACCTGTGTATATGTGTATATATGTTCAAAACAAATAATAATAATAACTGCGGGACGCATATTTGTGCTTAGTGCATCATACGGACGTCTATCTTTACTAGATGATATAAACAGTAACCTTCTCAAGTTTCTCTCACAGCCCACACCACACCAATAGTGAGCTAAAAGCATGCAAGCACATGGACGAAAGAATCGGAAATAATTCTGCACCATTACTGCTTTGAAGTAAACAGGCATGAGGCAATCTCGATATTATCGCGTGACCTAATGTCCGGGAGTGCTGCCATCTGCGCTTCGTCCGTAGGCCGTACAGACCGAAAATCTCGGCTATTTATGACATCTGTATTCTGGCGCCCGAGCACTGCAAATACTGATGACGAGCACTGAAAGGGCTTTTGTCCGCATGCTCAGAAACAGCAACTAGTGCCAAAAACCGTTCGGCCGGCTCGTGGGACAGTAGGCAACATGACGTCTTTCGAAAGGGAGAGAAGGCAACGTCCCACGCACACGAAAAGCGAAGGAGGCCATCGACAGAAAGTAGGGGCACTGCCCGGTTGCGTCCGTTTACCTCGACATTTGTGTGGATAGCGTCTTGCGAACCTTCCTTCAGCTTTTGGTTAATTTTTGGTGATGAGGAATTGTTGCTAGTGTGGGGGAAGGAGACATCCCTCGCCGCCGTTACCGTAACTGTATTGCACAATTCCACGGCAGGCGGACCTATCATCAGTCGGCATTCCTGGAGGTCATGTACTACCGATTCATGTAGTAGCTAAGTTCAGCGTTGTTTAGCTTCGACGATTGCAGGAGCTGGCATTCTTGCACCAAAACATGGTCGATGGTCTAGGAACATTTGTTCGCTACCGTTATCCCCATTCATTTTCATGCAGTTTGCAAACAGCGCTGAAAAAAAAAAGAAGAAAGCGGCGCCCCTTACATCAAGATCTGTTTCTGGAATCATCAGGCTAATAGCGCTTTAGTTGGCTACACAAAATTATGGACAGTGCTTCTGTCACATCGTCATTCTACATACCCATTGTGTACACTGTATATATCCAAGATCCTTTTCTATAATGTGACAACTAGTGTACGTGTATCAACGCATTCCTTGTGGGTCAATGTGGTAGTATGGTAGTGAGTGGGGATTCGCACACTTCTTTGAAAACCTGCTGTGTATACAATGCTACGTAGATTGCATATGTTATTGTCCTGGTAGAATTGTGCCGTCATTGTGAGTCAGTGTTCGCGTCGTCTCTTACTGAAATAAACTTTTTCTTTAACACACACACGCCCCTGTCACGTGGGCACTCTTAGGTGTACTTTGAGGCAGTGCACTTCTCCGCTAGTGTCATTCGCAGGCGGCTACACAGGAACGAACGCTTAGTCACGCTTACTGCTGAGTGCACTCGTGGGCGAGTGTGTTAGGCGAACACAATCCGTGGCGGCGATGTAAGTGGCCTCGTCAGCAATGAGTAAAAAACAAGTAAAGTGACATCGAAAGCAGAGTCAGAAGTAATTTTCAATAAAAAAGTTTCTTTTTTAATTTCTAGCGTTGCAAGGTACTAAAATGCCTCACTACAAAAATAAAAAAAAAATCATAAAAGAGTAATGAAATGGCTGGCTCTCCCGTAATTGAAAGTAGATTTAAGCGTTAATGGCTACCCGCAAACCAGATTGGCTGGAGGTAATGCTAGCCACAATGTGTTTGCGAAGGCTGCGTACGGCAAATAAATAAATAATAGTAACGATGACATTACACGCAGTAAACCCTTAACCTGTTAAACAGAAAACATGCTGATGGCTATACATAAAAGAAGAGAAAAACACGGACACACTATGTTCTGGCAGGAACGAGCTAAAAGAAAACTGTCATCATTCGCGCCAGAAATTCGGAAAACCCGACTGCTGTCAATTTTTCTCGACTTGATTGTACAACTGTCAGTCTCCGCAGAAACGTCCAGCCTATGTTTTTCTTCAGCGCTAGTGCCTTAGAGCAGTCGTTTGCTGTCTGGAGTCAAAAGTTAATTCACGTATATTGATTTGGGCCTACTCTCTGTGATCCCGGTTGATTAAATGGTGACACGTGCTTTTCTAACCTTGCGTGAAAATCAGCCATGGTGAAGCTGAAGTGACCACGGCGAAAGGGCTGCGTGATTAAATATTGACACGTAGACTTGCTTATCTTTTTTCGGGTGAGCGATTTTCATTGTCTAACAAATGTTATCGCTCAGCGCGGGACGCACCTGCATGTATCGGAAGTTTCTGGAAAGTTATCGGTGGCTCTATCCACTGTCTGTTGTCACTGAACCTTGTTTAACCTGAGTGCATGTATGCGCGACGCGAATGGTGTAGAACTGTCTGCAAGACAGGCGGGCACCAGCGATTACTCTGGAACGTTCCATGGCTCGTGCATGGAAACCGACGCACTTGACCGGCAGATCAGATTTTCGACGATCGCCAACTGTGTTTGCCGCTGTCGCCGTTCTTTGAGTGTAGCCTGTTTTTGAGGGCACAAGTTCGCCCAATAAAACGCTAGTTTCGTCATTCCCAGTTTTGTTGCTTTCTTCACCGTCAATACTACGTGACAATATATTGTATGAAAATTGGCTTGAAATCTGCACTGTCATTGCGTGTCTTATGATACCACGCTCTCAGCATGCTGCCAGCGACTCCAAGAACCCAAGAATTATGGCACTCGAACCCACGACGCTTTTTGGGAGTCAAACCCTCTACACTTGCGGTAGTCGAACCTACTTCGAGATATGGCCGAACTGGCGATATCTCGAAGTTGGATTCCAGTTGACATCGTTATGGTCGAGAGTCGAACCCACGACCTCCGGTGGGAGTCGAACCCTCGACCTCTGGTGAGAGTCATTTTCGAGGCTGTTTCTGCATATGAATGAAACTAGGACTTTTTCCCTTTTTCCTTGCTAGTCTATTAAGGCTAAAACCTGAAAGGGCTCGTTGCAATGGCCATGCCTAAAAAACGCGGCGTCTAGCCGAGTGGCACAGAAAATTTTGTCGGCAGCAATGGCTTCACCCCCGTAAGCAAGCAGAAAATGCAGTGTCTCATACCCCTTAAGAAAGAGGCTACAAGTGCTCTGCAAAACGAAGCGAACAGTGCATACACTCACTGAAATCACCCATACAAACCACTCAGCAGAATAAGCTTCAATAAAGAACAACCTCAAAACAGGCATCCGAACCATCAATAACGCAATGCATACCCCACTCTGAAGTACGCTAAGGCCATGGATGCTCGCCAATAGAGAAACGAGGTGCGACATCCGAAGCGGTGGGAGCAAGGCGTTCGACTGCGAGTGCTGTTTTTCCCTGCTGAGAGGATGCAGCGTAAAGTTGAAGAGAAAAGTCGTTGGCGCGAGTCCGACCCCACTATACGAGCGCCCGAAGCCGCAGCTAAGCGTCGAAAACGAGACGAAGAAGCCGAACTGCGGAAGCCGCAACGCGGCGATGTGAGACGGCAACGTAGAGTGAAGGCCGAAGCTCGCAGCCAACGGCTTGCAACATGTTTTCTTCGCACTGCGGCTCGCTATGTCTTGCGAGAAGTCTGACACCTGCGATCGTATAACTGAATGCATTACCAAGTGTGCAGCAGGTGTTGGCCTTCACGTTTTACCGCAGTGTAACACGCTGCGGAATATTTGTGTTGATTGTAATTGGTTGTGAATAACCTCGAAACATCATTGCTGTAACTGTACAGCTAACTTCGTGCTGTACATTTAAATGCCAGGTATTATTCTTTGCCTAATTATTAAAATTCTTTGTAGCAAATACGTATTTTTTATGTGCTAGTGTGCGGGGTTCAGGGACACCTGCCAGGCACTCATAGCGTTTTCTCCCTGCATCCTATTGAGATTTTCTGTATTTCAAGAATAAGTTCAAGCTAAAAAAAAGTTCGACAGCACGTTACACTCCTCTAACACGTGAAGGCGAAAGGCTGCTGCACACTTGGTAATACGATCGGTAAATTATACGATCGGAGGGGTCAGACTTCTTGTAAGACATAACGAGCCGCACTGTGAAGTACAAGTGTGGCGCTTTAGGTCGACCTCCTCAGCGACACTTGCGTGCACTTATTGCGCTACGTAAACTGCAGCATGCTTGTCGCCAGTAAGTGTCACAAAGGTGTAACACAAGCCGAACACAATTACGTTGCATGCTCTCAGCAGGGGAAAGCGGCATCCTCGGCCGTAGCGTACTCCCGAGGCCTACCGCGCAATCCGCTGGGCCCCGGGCGAGCGTCCTCCATCGCCGTCTCCCTCGCAGTCGACTGTCGCCACAACCGCCGAAGCCGCCGCGTGACGTCCGTGACGGAACAGCTGTTCAATCTGCGCGCGCCGCTTGTTCCCCTCTCCACCCGCCGTTCACTGTGGACAAGGTCACGTCGGTATTTTTGTACCACTCGACGAGACGCCGCATTTTTTTCAAGGCCAAAGCGCGACGAGCCACATTAGGCTTTCGCCTTATTGGTTCACCACGTGTGATTTATAATCCGGCCTATAATATGTTCATCATGAAAAAAAGATGCCGCAGAAATCTCACGATGAGTGCCGACTATAATCAATATAGCTGAACACCATATTACCACCGTTGAAACGTTTATCAGGCATGTACTGCAGCGGGGCTCTTCTGCTCAAGAATGGATATCTTCTCTCCCGCTTCTTTGTCGACACGCTGCGCCGATGAGCGGCACTGCCGAGATGTCTGCGCCTTGCCTTCGACACGTGAAACGTGGCATGCCGGTGCCTGCGAATGCTGATAGGTAGAATAAACTTTATTGTCCAACGGATAAGGTGATCTGCACAACCCCCGACACGCAGGTCAGGGGGTGAGTGCCGCCGCCTCAGATGCAGGCTGGGAGGTCTTGGGTCCCAGCAGCCTCTTCAGCCAGTTGGACAAGCCGGAGCTGGAGCTCGCAGTCCGAGCTGCCCAGCAGGGTCTCCCAAGTGTCTCTACTACCTATTTTGTGCGTTCCCCCGGGAGAGTGCGGACATTCCCATATCATGTGGTCGAGGGAGACATTTTCGTCATTCCAGCACGGTACATTCCCAGTGGCGCATATTCAGTTACCTAAGTTGACATCAAAGACGTTCATTGAAGAACGGCACACACCTACTAGCACATGCGCAGTGACCAAGTTGCCATCAAATAGGTTCATCGGAGGCCAGCACAGATTCAGTGGCACAAACCCAGGGCTCGAAGTCGGCATAAAAGAGTTTCTTCAAGCAGCGGCACCTACGCAGTCCCGTATCTTACAGTGACCCACTCCGGAGTGAAAGAGGTTCGTAGAAGGACGGCACGTATGTACACATTGCCATATATTCAGTGACCCAAGTTGGTTGGCTTCAAACCCTGTTACCTCAGCACGGCAACCCAATGCGCCAACCATTCGATTATGGCCTACCCAGTGACCCATGTAGGCGGGATAACGCCTAGACCCACATACATACATACGTACATACATACATACATACATACATACATACATACATACATACATACATACATACATACATACATACATACATACATACATACATACATACATACATACATACATACATACATACATATCCCCCGGAAAGTGCGCGAAGTGCCCAAAGACTGCGAGGACATTAAAACTGTCACTGAAGCATTCTCAGCCTTTTTCTCTTAATGCAATAGTAACTATATATAGTGAAAGTGATTTTCACAAGTTCGCGGTAATCCATGCTTTATTGTTGAAAGCTTCGAGCTGAATCCTTACCTGGATACCACGATCCGACCTCTTAGTGGTCCAATTCATGTTGTCCGCGTAGATAGCGTGACGACAATCCGGTATACTATCGAGCTGTGGGGAGAGTCCTGAGAGCGCGATGTCAGAGCTAGAATACCGGACCTTAGAGGATATCGCGACACGTTAAGCGCATTCTATTTTTGTAGTGAGGACATACCCAATCCTGGCGGCACGACCGCATGGGAAGGCGCTGATGTAGTCGCACACCCATGTCCCGTAACGCAAAAGGCAAGATTGCTGAACATGAGGCCATGCTAGATGTCGTCAAACGCCTCCTTCAGGCCTAAGTCGAGCACTGAGAGCTTAACCAGAGTAAGTGTCCGGTTGTCTACTCTGCACAGGGGGGTTGGGTAAGGAAGGATGGAAAAAGTGGAGAAGGAAGGCAGGGAGGTTAACCAGTTTAGCCTAACCGGTTTGCTACCCTACACATGGGAGCGGGATGGGGGGGGGGATGAAAGATGGGCAGAAGAGATAGAGAGCACATAACACGGCACACACATCGTTGGTTACCCGCCGCGGTTGCTCAGTGGATATGGTGTTAGGCTGCTGAGCACGAGGTCGCGGGATCGAATCCCGGCCACGGCGGCCGCATTTCGATGGGGGCGAAATGCGAAAACACCCGTGTACTTAGATTTAGGTGCACGTTAAAGAACCCCAGGTGGTCGAAATTTCCGGAGTCCTCCACTACGGCGTGCCTCATAATCAGAAAGTGGTTTTGGCACGTAAAACCCCACAATTTATTATTATTACATCGTTGGTTACAGTCTGTCACTCTTGCGCGGCACGTGACATCACTGTCACAGCCGCTTGTCTAAGCCCGTCTCCTTCATAAACGGAAGTAGTCCCTTCGTCGCCTTCAGCTGCGATGTCTTCTGTCGGCGATATGTGAAAATGGTTGCAACTGACAATGGTCTATTGTCAAGGTGCGCTAGAACGGACGCCATGGACTATATCTGAACATTATATTCAGGACAGTCGCACAGAATGTGTTCCAGCGTTTCCTCGCAAAGACAGGCATTGCAGAAAGCGTTGTCGGCCATTCCAATGCGAAACGAGGAAGATTTCGTGAAGGCCACCCCTAACCATAAGCGATAAAGCAGGGTAGCCTCACTTCGGCGGAGTCCAGTTGGCATACAGAGATGCATCAAGGAGGGCAGGTGGTGTTGACGATTGCTCCGGTTGGTCTGGCTGCTTGGTGTGCACCATAGAGAGCGCGTGATCTCCCGCGCAAGTACTTGAAGTCTGCTGGCTGCGTCGGATCGTGAAAGTTGTATGGCCTCTTCCTGTGTGTCTTCAAGAACTGTCCGAGCGGCTTTATCGACGTCTTCATTTCCTATGACGCCGCAGTGGCTTGCCAGCCACTGAAACGTTACGTTATGTCCTTTCTCATGTGATGCGTGGAGTAGGAATCTAATATCGAGCACGAGCTGTTCGAATGGCCCACGACGCAGAGCTGATAGCACAGATTGTAGGGCTGCCTTTGAGTCACTGAAAATTGACTATTGTCGAGGTGGTTCCCGACTGACGAAACAAAGTGCAGTGCGAAGACCAGCTAGTTCCGCAGATGTAGATGTCGTTGGGTGGTCAGTCCTAAAGCTGGTGGTAATACCTCTTGCTGGGACGACCACAGCACCGGACGGACACTGGATGTTTGTCGAACCATCAGTATAAATATGTGCACTGTCCGCTTACCTCTCGTGCAGAAGAAGCAGAGACAGTTGTTTCAGCACACGCAACGACAGCTCAGACTTTTTCCCGATTCCTGGTAGGCTGAGATGGACTGTGGGGCTGACAAGGCATCAAGGGGGTATCGATGGTTTAGATGCAGCGGTGAAGCCCGAGGGAAGTTTGTCGTTGTACTTGACTATAGTTTTAGAGAAGGACGCTTGGTGCCTGTCTGAAGGTAGTGTTGCAAGGTGGTGATAGGGGGCACGGGCAAAATGTCTGATACGCGTTCTCAGGGCTTCTACCGTGATGTGAGTTTGCATTGGATGGTCCCGAGCAATCGCAACAGTTGCCTCAGTTGACGTGCATCTGGGCAAACGAAGACAAACTCTGAGTGCTTGAGCTTGTGCTGCCTGCAGAACACGAATATTTGTCTTTTAGGTGTTGTTCAGTACAGGCAGACTGTATCTTAAAAAACCGAGAAAGAGAGCTCTGTAGAGTCTCAGCATTGCGTCTACTGACATCCCCCACGTCTTTCCTGTCAAGTATTTAAACAACTGGGAACTTACTGTCAGGCGCCGTTTCATGTAGGTCACGTGCGGGCTCCAACAGAGGTCTCCGTCGATAATTACGCCAAGAAATCTGTGGGTTCTGTCATAGGAACTGGTCCACCCATTGATTGAGATGACATAAGGCGTCATGGGTGGGGTAAGAATCTTGCTGGAGCCATATGGGGAAAACGAAGCAGCTAGTGCGTACAGCGAACTTACTTGGCTGCGATGAAGTGCGTTTGCTCGGATGCGATGATGTCTCGCCTTGGCTCATGACGATTGCACCCAGCTTGCACCACGTGGGTTGCACGTCGTCACGGCGTAGGAGCGTCCATTCTGTCGGCTAGAGAGAAGGCCGCTGGGCATACGGCGTGCCGTGTACCCTTCTGCATTTCATTAGGCTTTTGGCTTCTAAACCGCTTCTAAAGCTTAAAATGCTGTCAATAATATCAAGCTCTACCAATGGCTGTACAATTTTAAATGGCCATTGTCATCAACCCGAATTACACTTCGTTTTGCCGCTTAGCACCACGCCGCCATAACGCCGTTGCAGTGGTACTCGGCGAGGCAATGTGAACTAGGTCCAAGTGCCACTAAATCTGCCCGTCTGACTTGAGTATTAGTCACAATAGTGCTTATAAAAGCTAGTCACAGGAAAACCTACATATTTGTTTGGCCTTCGTCGCTTAAGACTAGGCTATAATCTTGGGATGAGAGAGAGGAATATAAGAAGGCAGGGATGTTAACTATAGTCAAGGGTCTGGTTGGTTACACCACGCTGGGGGAAGGGAGAAGGGGAAGAGAGAAAAGGGAGAGAGAAGGTGTAACTACAAGAAAATAGGCGCAATACCCGCGGCGTTGGGACAAGCACGATTGTGCAGAATTCAAGGATCTCCTAGTAGTTAAACCGGACACGTAGCCAGAGGGGGGGGGGGGCGCCCCCCCCTCCCCGAAATTAAGCGGCATACCCCCTCCCCGCCTACGCCACCACTCCTCACACACATTCCTAAAGCGCCGCCAAATCAATATTGAGACTTCACAACTATTTGGAGGTCAACCTTTTGCTGCCTTTTTCACGCCTTTTCGATGGCTGTAGTTATCGGCATCTCCTGGGGTGTGAAGGCCAGTTTTCTCATAGATTCGGTGGCCGCGCGATTAACTCGATATGCGTTCAGTTGTCACCACCTATTCTACGCTCTCGCACATTGCTGTTGCTTCGTTAGTTCAACCTTCTTTGTTTAGACTGATCGAGGGACCAGGAAAGGGATTCGGTTCGTAGTCAGTTGGTCTGTATGCACGAGAAACGAGTTGCGGCCGGACAAAACGCCAGTTGCGTTTTTCTCCTTTTGCTTCATTATTTCCTCGAGTGACGGCTCGCCGCGGTGGTGGCAGATCCTCGGAACCATATACCCGCGATATCGATTAGATAACTCGAAAATAAAATAATGCGAAATAGCGTCCATCATCAAACCCTGCAATAACCCTTAAGAGGAAGCTTTAGCTCGGGCCCAACTCCAACGCTGCCTATTCAAATACATGTAACACGTAAAAACGCTTCTTTGACACAACCCCTGGACCGATTTTAATTAAATTTGTTGCATTTGAGAGAGAAAGTTAAATTCTAGTGACTGCTGCAAGGTAAATCTCGATTTACGGCCTGAATTTTCTGAAAGAGATTTCCAGAAATTCGGAAGTTCGTAAAAAGAATAGACTCACGAAGTTTATAAATGAATAGCTCTGCATGAAAACCAGATACCGTGGTTCTGTAAACGGCGTGCATTAGATTATTCAACGCGGACAAATTAGATACGTCAATTTATTTCTTACGTGAATTCGTTGCGTTGTGTACAAGAGTTCAGGAAAAGCTTTATCTCAATATTTCAAAATCTTTCTAGCTTCATGTGTTACATGTAAGTGTTGTCGCCTTTAGATGTAACATCAGATGCGACTCACAGAATTGCGAGATTATTTTTCCTTGCTGAGTTAGCGAGTTCTAAACCTGATAATCTCGTTTACTGAAATTTTTTTATTTTTTGCCAATTATTTAATAAAAAATTGACGACATCAATAAAAAAATTGGAAACCAACAGTCACTAGATTTTAAGTTTCTCTTTTAAATGAAACAACCCTCGTCTAATTTGGTGCCGTGGTTGCCGAGAAAAATGAATTCTCCTTTTACATGTGTTTAGATAGGAGCACCCGAGATAAAGCTTCCTAAAACTGTCACCCCTTACCTCGTCTGGTTTTTCCCTAATTGTACAGAACTTTTCGTGCAAAATTGGCAACAGAAAACAAGAGTACTAAGGAGTTAAGAAATTAAGCGATCTATTAAGGGAGATACAAACCAACAGCCAGAGACAACCGCCAAACAAGAAGAAAAAGCGAATATTAACAAATTTAACCGTTGTTTATGAAAATATTCATCGATCAACATCTGTTTATTTAAAAAGGAAGTAGAGGAAGCGCCGCCGGAAGTGGAGAAGAATTTCGTGTGTTTTGAATGACGCTTCTGCAGTTATCAGTCGAGCGGCCTGACGTAGCCACTTCTCTTCTGTGCTCATGTATACGTGTTTTCGCAACCTTCCGCGGTGGGCGCAGTACGTCAATAACTGCAGCGTCCTGTGCTATGCCGGCTTATACGGGACTGGAGGTCACGCAAGGTTACGCGACTTCCCAAATGACAATACGAGTTGGTTGTAGCGCTTAACTTGCTAGAGCAGTAAACGAGGGATCCAAAAGAATTGTTATTGTTCCGCAAGTCCATATTCCTCTATAATTCTTCCAGAGCTAATTCATAAAAACGTTGCTATAGTCGGATACAATTCAAGTCTACAGTGAAGCCCCCCGCACACGCTCTCATAACCGCCAGCCACTGTTCCTCCGCGAGGCTGCAAATAATTCATACTTCAAACTTTTCCCCTTACCAAATCAAGCGGTAACCACAATAATAATAATAATATTTGGGGTTTTACGTGCCAAAACCACTTTCTGATTATGAGGCACGCCGTAGTGGAGGACTCCGGAAATTTTGACCACCTGGGGTTCTTTAACGTGCACCTAAATCTAAGCACACGGGTGTTTTCGCATTTCGCCCCCATCGAAATGCGGCCGCCGTGGCCGGGATTCGATCCCGCGACCTCGTGCTCAGCAGCCCAACACCATAGCCACTGAGCAACCACGGCGGGTCGGTAACCACAACAATAACATTCATCATCATCATCATCAGCCTAGTTACGCCCACTGCAGGGCAAAGGCCTCTCCCATACTTCTCCAACTGCCCCGGTCATGTACTAATTGTGGCCATGTTGTCCCTGCAAACGTCTTAATGTCATCTGCCCACCTAACTTTCTGCCGCCCCCTGCTACGCTTCCCTTCTCTTGGAATCCAGTCCGTAGCTCTTAGTGACCATCGGTTATCTTCCCTCCTCATTACATGTCCGGCCCATGCCCATTTCTTTTTCTTGATTTCAACTAAGATGTCGTTTACCCGCGTTTGTTGCCTCACCCAATCTGCTCTTTTCTTATCCCTTAACGTTACACCCATCATTCTTCTTTCCATAGCTCGTTGCGTCGTTCTCAATTTCAGCAGAACCCTTTTCGTAAGCCTCCAGGTTTCTGCCCCATATGTGAGTACTGGTAACACACAGCTGTTGTACACTTTCCTTTTGAGGGATAGTGGCAACCTACTGTTCATGATTTGAGAATGCCTGCCAAACGCACCCCAACCCATTCTTATTCTTCTGGTTATTTCAGTCTCATGATCCGGATCCGTGGTCACTACCTGCCCTAAGTAGATGTATTCCCTTACCACTTCCAGTGTTTCGCTACCTATCGTAAACTGCTGTTCTCTTCCGAGACTGTTAAACAGTACTTTAGTTTTCTGCAGATTAATTTTCAGACCCACCCTTCTGCTTTGTCTCTCCAGGTCAGTGAGCATGCATTGCAATTGGTCTCCTGAGTTACTAAGCAAGGCAATATCATCAGCGAATCGTAAGTTGCTAAGGTATTCTCCATCAACTTTTATCCCCAATTCTTCCCACTCCAGGCCTCTGAATACCTCCTGTAAACATGCTGTGAATAGCATTGGAGATATCGTATCTCCCTGTCTGACGCCTTTCTTTATAGGGATTTTGTTGCTTTCTTTGTGGAGGACTACGGTGGCTGTGGAGCCGCTATAGATATCTTCCAGTATTTTTACATATGGCTCATCTACACCCTGATTCCGTAATGCCTCCATGACTGCTGAGGTTTCGACTGAATCAAACGCTTTCTCGTAATCAATGAAAGCTATATATAAGGGTTGGTTATATTCTGCACATTTCTCTATCACTTGATTGATAGTGTGAATATGGTCTATTGTTGAGTAGCCTTTACGGAATCCTGCCTGGTCCTTTGGTTGACAGAAGTCTAAGGTGTTCCTGATTCTATTTGCGATTACCTTAGTAAATACTTTGTAGGCAACGGACAGTAAGCTGATCGGTCTATAATTTTTCAAGTCTTTGGCGTCCCCTTTCTTATGGATTAGGATTATGTTAGCGTTCTTCCAAGATTCCGGTACGCTCGAGGTTATGAGGCATTGCGTATACAGGGTGGCCAGTTTCTCTAGAACAATCTGACCACCATCCTTCAACAAATCTGCTGTTACCTGATCCTCCCCAGCTGCCTTCCCCCTTTGCATAGCTCCTAAGGCTTTCTTTACTTCTTCTGGCGTTACCTGTGGGATTTCGAATTCCTCTAGGCTATTCTCTCTTCCACTATCGTCGTGGGTGCCACTGGTACTGTATAAATCTCTATAGAACTCCTCAGCCACTTGAACTATCTCGTCCATATTAGTAACGATATTGCTGGCTTTGTCTCTTAACGCACACATATGATTCTTGCCTATTCCTAGTTTCTTCTTCACTGTTTTTAGGCTTCCTCCTTTCCTGAGAGCCTGTTCAATTCTATCCATATTATAGTTCCTGATGTCCGCTGTCTTACGCTTGTTGATTAACTTAGAAAGTTCTGCCAGTTCTATTCTAGCTGTAGGATTAGAGGCTTTCATACATTGGCGTTTCTTGATCAGATCTTTCGTCTCCTGCGATAGCTTACTGGTTTCCTGCCTAACGGCGTTACCACCGACTTCTATTGCGCACTCCTTGATGATGCCCATGAGATTGTCGTTCATTGCTTCAACACTAAGGTCCTCTTCCTGAGTTAAAGCCGAATACCTGTTCTGTAGTTTGATCCGGAATTCCTCTAGTTTCCCTCTTACCGCTAACTCATTGATTGGCTTCTTGTGTACCAGTTTCTTTCGTTCCCTCCTCAAGTCTAGGCTAATTCGAGTTCTTACCATCCTGTGGTCACTGCAGCGTACCTTGCCGAGCACGTCTACATCTTGAATGATGCCAGGGTTCGCGCAGAGTATGAAGTCGATTTCATTTCTAGTCTCACCATTCGGGCTCCTCCACGTCCACTTTCGGCTAACCCGCTTGCGGAAAAAGGTATTCATTATACGCATATTATTCTGTTCTGCAAACTCTACTAATAATTCTCCTCTGCTATTCCTAGAGCCTATGCCATATTCCCCCACTGACTTGTCTCCAGCCTGCTTCTTGCCTACCCTGGCATTGAAGTCGCCCATCAGTATAGTGTATTTTGTTTTGACTTTACCCATCGCCGATTCTACGTCTTCATAAAAGCTTTCGACTTCCTGGTCATCATGACTAGATGTAGGAGCGTAGACCTGTACAACCTTCATTTTGCACCTCTTATTAAGTTTCACAACAAGACATGCCACCCTCTCGTTAATGCTATAGAATTCCTGTATGTTACCAGCTATTTCCTTATTAATCAGGAATCCGACTCCTAGTTCTCGTCTCTCCGCTAAGCCCCGGTAACACAGTACATGCCCGCTTTTTAGCACTGTATATACTTCTTTTGTCCTCCTAACCTCACTGAGTCCTATTATATCCCATTTACTACCCTCTAATTCCTCCAATAACACTGCTAGACTCGCCTCACTAGATAGCGTTCTAACGTTAAACGTTGCCAGGTTCAGATTTTACTAGCGCGTAAATTTATACGTTTTCCCTCGCCTAATATAGTGGAATGGCGAATGCTTAATTCTTTATTGAACTGAAATAAAATGCTTGCTTCGCTGCAACTGTGCAGTATATTGTCACGTTGCACTTCAGGTGGCAGTGACGTTTCATGACTAAAATGGGCTCAGCAGTGAAATGAATTGTACTGCAGACTTTTGAAGCTTCAATTAATTGATTATGGAGTTTTGCGTGCCCGAACCATGAGGCATGCCGTAGTGGGGGAATCCGGACCACCTGGCGTTCTCTAACGTGCATCTAAGTGCATGGATGTTTTCGCATTTCGGCTCAATCGAAAATGCGGCCGCCATGGCCGGGATTCGAACCCGCGACCTCGCGCTTCGCAGCCCAACATCATAGCCACTAAGCAACGATGGCAGGTAGACTTTCGAAGAGTGAAATGCTCAGGCTCAACACACTTTGTCCATGTCTGTTGCGCACCTCATTGCTTCCGTAGATTAAAAGACTTCAAGAACAGCAGAGGCTCCGGAGGTAACAAGTATGATGCCATATTGAAAAGACCGCATGACGATGATCTTGTTTGCTTCTGTGATTGGCGGGCGTAGTAACACAACCCCGTGTGGCCCGTATGCCTTGGTTGTTAACTGCTGTTGCTTTTTTTTAAATTGTATGCTACCATATAAATCTTTATTTTACACATTCGCTTTTTTAAATGTTCTTGGCAGTGTTCTTCCTACGGCACTTTCCTGCGCAAGTCCATTTGATGTGGTTCCTTGTTTGACTAGTAAAGGAGAGGTGTACCTCACAGGCGTACCAGTGGAATACACCTTATTTCATGTCCCTGTTGCACGAAGACGCGTTTTTATGGCGAATGGTAGGTGTTATTCATATTTATAATAGCGAAGGTAGACCCCCCCCCCCCCCGCTATTTGCATAGAAAAGTTACCTTGGGTTGCCACCCCCCCCACCCCGGCTGAAAAAAATATCCTAGGTACGTGCATGAGTAGAACTACCGTTATCCAAATTAACGAATTCCCTTAAGTTGCCGTCATTGAAAGAAAAAAAAAAATTTTTTTCTGCAGTGGGATGCCACCCCGCCCACCAGTTCCTATTATCTCGCGGACACCCAACTTCCGGTCGCTGGTTTTGGTTGCAACCATCCGGCACTCCCAGCTGGGGGAGACCGGTCTGGCTTGAGACGGCACACTTAGAAGCCAGTCATAGCCCAGCCATAGTATATAGTGCGCCGTCACCCCACCGGCTGGTGGACTCGAACTCTGGGGAGAACCTTGAGAATGTGATCAGTACACCTCCTCCAGGTTCCGGCAAATCTCGTCAGGGTTCGAGCCCACTGCCTACCAGGGTGCGATCGAGCGCCTCGAGTCGCTAGGCCACAGCCCTGGCTGTGCGTTCATGACTCAATGTGGTCTATATGTGTGGACTATCTACGTAAATGACTTGGTAGGAATGGTTAGTGAACCACGAGGTGTGCATGCCAGTCTCTCTCATTCATGTGAGCTTCCGTTTTGTGGGTACTTTTCACTGTGCAGCGGTGTTGCATACAGTGTTGTGAGCACAACATCGTGAGACCGACTGGTTCGCTACCTGTCCGTCCTTGAGCCCCTTTAGCCCTACGTGGGCATGTTTAATGTATTTATTTCTGACTTTAAAAACGGTAACTTTCTTCCTTCAGCCACGTGAACGGCCTATGGGTCTCTGTGTTCGTCGCCGCATAAATTCAGGAGCAAGCTCGCGAAGAAATCACCTTGGATTTCTGCGTCAGGTGGAGGATGCAGTCCCAATCTGAGTTCTGTGGTTCTCGGAGTCACTGGCAGCGTGCTCAGAGCGTGGTATCGTGAGCGACGCTGTGACAGCAGAGGTTTCAAGCCAGTTTTCATGGACTATAATTGCTCATCGAACCACTTTCGCCGTAGTTGTGTCAGCTTCACCAGGGCTGATTTTCACGCAAGGCTAGAAGAGCACGTGTCACCATTCAATCAATCGGGATCACAGAGAGTACACCTAAATCAATATATGTGAATGGCAGTTTGACTTCAGAGAGCAAACGACTGCTCCTCAAGGCACTTGCGCCGAAGCAAAAATAGGCTGGACTTTCCTGTGAGGACTGAAAGCTGTACAATCAGGTTAAGAAAAATTGACAGCAGTTGCGTTTTCTGGATGTTTCGCATGAATAATGAGACGGTTTTCATGTAGCGGTTTCCTTTCCTTTTTTAATCATATAGCCATCAGCACGTTTTCTTTTTAATAGGCTTTACTATGTATAACGTCATCATTACTATTACTGATTCATATTACCATATGCAGCCTTCGCAAGCGTCGCGATGACCTTGTTTTGTTTTCTAGGTTATTGACTCGTTTTCATTTATCTGTTTATCAGAACTTTGGCTTTCGCACAGTGGTGAAAACTTGCATGGGCCATTAGGTTGCACTTCGTAATACTGCAATCGAGATGGGGAACGCAGTGGTGGATTTGCACTTTTCGCTAGGTCGTTACTCATTTATAAGCGCCGCAGGGATCTTTCATATTGAAATCTACTAATTCGAATCTGTTTGGTTGGAATTTCATCACAAAGTATTTTCGGCTAAACATTCGTAATACAATAGTACCTTTTATTTATCGTTCTCCATCATAATCTCATTCAGATTTTTGTTCGCAGTTAGATATTTTCTTCAAATTTATTATAAGCGAGAAACATTCACAGTGACTTAAGCTTAGGCTAAAGAAGGCGAAAGCCTCCACGCTCGTGGAACATTCATTATATTATTTCACATTGGCTTTCGAACTCGTTGTAACTTGATATTACTTGTTTTCTCCTATACGAAATGTCGCGGGTTCGATTACCTTAATTAACTTTACTTTAACTCCACCCTGATTAACACCAAAGGTCGTGGCTTCGACTCCCCCCAATGTTCGAGCGTGCGAGTGCCTTACTTACATATACATTAACTCCACCCTAAATAACACCTAAGGTCGAGGGTTCGACCTCCACTTAAAGTCGAGCGTTCGGCTTCCATCAGAGGTCGTGGTTTCGAGTGCCTTCATTAACTCTTTCCTAATTAACTGAGTTTTATTTACCTCTACCCTAAATAACACCGAAGGTCGCGGGTTTGATTCCCACCGAAGGTCGAGGGTTCGAGTGCCTTGATGAACAATTTACTAATTAAGTGTATATTAATTAACTCCACCATAATGAACACCAGAGGTTCAGGCTAGAGCTCCCACCAAAGGTCGTGGGTTAGATTGCCTCAACAATAAGATCCACTTCCCGACTTAAAGCCGATTATCTGTAGTGTGGCTTGATCAGGAATTCCTCTATTTTCCCTCTTACCGATAACTCATTGATCGGCTTCTTATGTACCATTTTCTTCCGTTCCCTGCTCAACTCTAGGCTAATTCGAGTTCTTACCATCCTATGGTCACTGCAGCTCACCTTCCCGAGCACTTCCACATTTTGTATGATGCCATGGTTAGCGCAGAGTATGAGGTCTATTTCATTTCTAGTATCGCGATTCGGGCTCCTCCACGTCAACTTTCGTTTATCCCGCTTGCGGTAAAAGGTATTCGTTATCCGCACATTATTCTGTTCTGCAAACTCTACTAATAACTCTCCCCTGCTATTCGTAGAGCTTATGCCCTATTCCTTCATTGACTTGTCTCCAGCCTGCTTCTTGCTTACCTTGGCATTGAAGTCGCCGATCAGTATAGTGTATTTTTACTTTACCCATCGCCGATTCCACGTCCTCATCGAAGCTTTCGACTTCCTGGTCATCATGACTGGATGTAAGGGCGTAGACCTGTGCGACCTTCAATTTGTACCATAAATTAAGTTTCACAACAAGGCCTGCCACCCTCTCGTTAATTCTATAGAGTTCCTGCATGTTACCAGCTACATCCTTATTAATCAGGAATCCCACTCCTAGATCTCGTCTGTCCGCTTAGCCCCGGTAGCGCAGGACGTGCCCGCTTTTTAGCACTGTATATGCTTCTTCTTTCCTCGTAACCTCACTGAGCCCTATTATATCCCATTTACTGCCCGCTAATTCCTCGAACAACACTGCTAGACTCGCCTCACAAGATAACGTGCTAGCGTTAAAGGTTGCCAGGTTCAGATGCCAATGGTGGCCTGTCCGGACCCAGAGATTCGTAACACCTTCTGCTGCGTCACAGGTCTGACCGCCGCCGTGGTCAGTTGCTTCGCAGCTGCTGGGGACTGAGGGCCGTGGTTTGTTTGTTGTGATCATATAGGAGGTTGTGGCCAAGTACTGCACCAGGGTGGCCAATCCTGCTCTGGTGAGAGAGTGCGTTACTGGTTCTGGTCACCGAGATCAGGCCGCACTCCAGCCCTCCTTATGCAATTTAATCAACGCTCGAATTTTTTTAAAAATCCGGCGGAAAATTACGCGGCACCGGGATTCGAACAATGGTCCTCTTGCATGCGAGGCATCGCATGCATCGCTTGCACGCCAGGCATCGGATTTTTCGACCCATGAGCCATCTAATTCTTTCACCTCAATAAGAGCCTAATCATTGCAGTGCTCTGACTATTACTAACATTCTTGTCTTTATTAAACGTTCATGCTCTGGCTACATTATCTGCTTAGTTATGTCTTCTTCATTAATTATAACCCTCAATATGTGCGACTCAACCGGCACAAAAGATATAATTTAATACAATTTTTTTCTTCTATTACATCTCATCATACAGTGGGTGTAATTGATGTCACGTTCACTGACTATCACCAAATATTCATTTGTATAGACTGTATCAGAATACAACGTTCCACGATGCGTACGAAATCTTTATTCAAGGTAGTTACTGATTCTACTAACGAGGGTATATTTCACACAGAGGCAACTCAGTGGTGTGCACGGTCCCGCGTCGGGCCATAAACAACGGGTATTCGCGAGATGACGGCATATATGTACAGTGAGCTGACGAATTCAATCATGCGCAGATTATGCAGGAGCGAGTGACATCATGCTGACTCCGCACTGCTGCATCTTCCCCTTTATGGAAAAAACAGAGTTTAGCGTCGCTTGGGTTGGGGTACCGACAGGGCTGGCGTCGCTGCCTTGTGCTTCGGCGTAGTTTTTGGGCGGGCTCCTTGCAAGGGCCTTCTCGAGGGGCGGGACTGGTCTCAGGTCACAGACCGGTCAGTCACAGGTGTTCTCGAATGCGTCGAATACCGCTGCCGCCTTCAGTTTTGACGATCGCCGAGTTTTGACGTTCGTTGTAGCTTGCCTGAGAAAGACCGCTTGAGACCAGGTCCGCTTGATTGTATCATACACGCTCACCTCCTGGCCTGGTGTCGCAGGTGGCCAGTACCTGCTGCCATGGTTGTAGTAGGTCCTTTGGCGTAGGTGTATCTCCCGAGGACGGCTTCGGACCACGTTGCTGGTTATCGCCTGTGGCTCCAAGTGGCTGGTAGGCACTGGGAGAGGAGTTAGAACGCGGGTTAGAACGCGGGTGGTAGGAGCTCGACGCGACGTGGGCGATTCCTTAGCCGTTGAGAAAGTCCTTAAACTTCCGTCTGTTAATGGGTGGTCCATTATCACTGCACTACTTCACAGGGAAGCCATGAGCAGAAAAGATTTCGACACACCAGGCGTTCAGCGAGGCTGCTGTGGCGGTGCGAAGTTCCCGAATCTCGAAAAAGAACGAGCAAAATTCGACGATGATGGCCAATTCGCGACCTTCGTAAAAGAACAAGTCAATGCCAACCACTTGCCTGGGTAGGATGGGAACATCGTGACTTAAGGGGAAGTTTTAGCTCGGTCCCAACTCCGACGCGGGCTATTCAAATACATGTAAAAAGCAGAAACGTTATTCTGAGATAAGCCGTGCACCGATTTTAATGACATTTGCTGTATTTAAGGGAGAAAATTAAATTTTAGTGACTGTGGGAAGCGGGAATTTGAATTAGGTTCCGAATATATTTAAAAAGATTTTCAAATATTCGTAAGTTCGAAAAATATAGAAACACGAAGTTTATGTATTGATAGCTCTGCATCAAGAACAGATATCGCGGTTCTGTAATTGGCCCCCATTAGAACATTTAAGGCGGACAAATTCGGCGGGTCATCGTTTATCTTACGTGAATTTGTTACGTTGGGTACAAGGGTTCTCAAAAGCTGTATTTTCATATTACTAATCTATTTAGATTCATTTGTAACATATCAATTTTGTCAGCTTTAGATGTGCCATTATATGCACTTCACAGAATTGTGATTTCGTTTTTCATTGACGAGTTAGTTGTAAACTCTATAGTTTCGTTTTCTGAAAACGTTTGATTTTTGCCAAGTTTTTACAAAAAAAATGACGACCTAAATCGAAAATTCGAAACCAACAGTCACTAGATTTTAAGTTTTTCTTTTAAATGCAACAAACCTCGCCAAATTTGGTGCCGTGGTTGCCGAGAAAACGAATTCTCCCTTTACATGTATTTAGATAGAAGCACCCGAGCTAAAGCTTCCTCTTATGAGGTGCATTTTGGCGTTTCGCAGCCCGAGTCTTTAGGCACACCTTGGAGCGTTTGCAGAACTGCTGAATGTCACTTGTTACATTCGGCCAGAACATATTCCTAGCCCTCGCCTTCATTTTATCCGCTCCAGCATGCGCCGCGTAAGGGAGGCGAGTCATTTCGCATGTTTTTGACTCGGGTGTGATTACCTTGTTGTTGCGAAATACGAGGCCATGGTGCGCGCGTATCTGCTCTCGGTACGCCCAGTAGGTCCGAGGTTGCTCTGGGAATTCGAGCTTGTGAAGAGGCCATGCTTGCTCTTCGCATTCACGCAGCTTTGTCAGGTTGCTGCCATCACTGGTTGCTGCACGCAGGTCTTTCAGGCAGCGCTTTCAGGCTGAAACAAAATCAAGAACATTAACTTGAAATTGCTCAAGTCCTTCCAGGTGTGCTTTACCGGGGAAAACGAGACAAAGCATCTACGAGGAGCACTTCTTTGCCGGGTTTATACGTCACAATGATGGGGTAACGTTGCAGGATCAGTCGCATGCGTTGCAAGCGTAGATGGCACTGGTAAAGTAATTTATTGAATATGACCTCCAATGGCCGATGATCTGCCACAACTGTTACTGCATACTGTGCAAATATATAGTGATGAAATTTGGTGCAGTCGCCCACCATCGCTAGGGTTTCCTTTTCTATCTGAGCATATCTTTGCTTCGCATCTCTGAGTAACCCTTACGAAAGCGCAATTAGCGGCGCACCCTGCATAAAAACGGCGCCTATCCTGAACTGAAAAGCGTCAACTGATAACGTAACTGTTTTCTTGGGGCCAAAATAAGAGAGAATCCGGGATATCAGAGCCTCTCGAGACTTTTCTCAGGTTTCTTGCTGCTTTTCTGTCCATACCCATGCGATTTCCTTGCGCAACAAAGATCGAAGAGGGACGGTCACCTCCGACATGTTAGGGGTGAGACGTTGCAGAAAGTTTATCGTGCCCAGAAAAACTTGCAGCTGCTTACTATTCTTAGATGCTGACAATAGAAGAGTATGTTGCCCACGTTGTGGGTCAACTCGCACGCCTTCTACAGTGAGCACGTGTCCCATGGTAGATTACTTCGGGCTGGAAAAACGAACATTTCCTCAGGGTTAGTTTCCGGTTGTATTCACGACAGCGTGTTAAAAGAAGCTTCAAGTGGTAGTCGTGCTCTTCTTTAGTCTTGCGCCATAAGAGGATGTCATCCATTACTACTGCGACATTTGGCAAACCTTGTAACACGCGATGCATTGCTGCCTGAAACGCTTCCGAGACTGAGGCAATGCGGAAAGGCATGCGCAAGAACCGATAGCGTCCGTACGGTGTGCTCATTGTGCAGAGCTTCGAGCTCGTGTCAGCTAGTTTTATTTGCCAGAATTCTGATGGTGCGTCTAGAGTTGTAAAAAAAACTAGGCTCGGGCAAGTCTACGCACTACTACATCTTCGAGAGTCGGCGTGGGCTGATTCTCCCGTATCGAAGCTTTGTTTAGCGCAGTGGGGTCTAGGCAGATACGTAATTTTTCTTTCTTAACTACAGTAACCATGTGACTGGAGCGTTCTGTTGGCTCATTTAACTTGGATGTGACGCCTTGGTCTTCCATGTGCTGGAGCTCCTCCTTCAAGTTTTCTCGTAGGGCCAACGGAACACTCCTCGCCGGCACGACGACTTCTACGGCTTCGGGCTTTAGCTTCATGGTGTACTCAACGCCTTTTAACTGTCCCAGTCCACTTAAAACATCTGCACACGGTTGCGCTGCTAAGTACAACTGGTCGACTTGGATATAAAACCTAGGCGTTCATCTACTAATCCAGTGAGATTCACGGGCATGTTTTGATCAACGACAAAAAGTATGTTTTCATTCACTTTGTTGTCTGCAAACAAATGCAGTCGAATTTTTGTTTTGGTCACAGTTCTGTGGCCGAAGGACGCCGTTAAAGTTACACGACAATCTTGCTGAGGCTTGCTCGGAAGCTTGCTGACATCCTGGCTCGAAACTACACGGCAGTTAGCTCTTGCGTCCAGCTTGCATGCGAATGGGCTTCAATGTCAACTGTTTCGCTCCAGTGGTCTGAGGCTAGCGCACCGACGGTTAAAGTTTGCAGAGGGTAATCACCGTCGTCCTCGCTTTGCAGACCGCGCACTTCTTTTTCCAAGCTTCTGTTCTGATGGCGCGCCGATGCTTTGCATGCTTGTGCGAAGTGACTGCGCCCACCGCGCTTTGTGCCCACCTTCCCTAGAGCCGGGCAGATTACGCCACAGTGGGCGAAATAACCGCAACGAGTACAAGGTCCCGTTTGCTGGGCCACTGCATGGACTACTGTGTTGCCTGCTGTTACGGTGCCTTCGCTGAATTCCTTAAATTGCTCCTTGCCTTGTTCGTGGCTCGGCATATTGCGACTGTCTTCTGATGCGACAGGTTTTCGGCTATAAGCTTTTGCTGTAAACATTTGTACTGCACTCCCAGCATAATGCGGCTGCGGAGCAAGCGGTCTTCCAAGTCTCCGAACTCGCACTCCTTTGCTAGGAGCCTTAGGTCTGTGAGACCGTCGTTAAAAGGTCCCCGCTGTTTTCGGTCTCTTGATCCGAAGCGGAACTCATGAAATGTCAAATTCGTCGATGGTTTGTAGAATTCTTCAAACTTTTCATGCAAAACGTTGACGTTGTTCTTGTCCTGGTCATTGTTGAATTTGAAAGTGCTATAAGTTTTCCTGCAGTCTTTTCCAATTGTTATTTTATTTATTTTATTTATTTATTCAGTGATACTGCAATCCCAGGGATTTTCGCAGTCCCAGGATTTTGGCAGGGTGGGCGTACAGATACAAGCACTGGTCAAATATTTACAAAAGAAGCCAGAAAAAAAGGCCGCAAATGATTAGCGAACAAACAAAAAGGATCAGCATTTGAGATAACAAAGTTCAATGATGATGTGTAACATAGGAGTAGACAAAGCAGCACTGTGAGGTTTATGGCATATCGTAATTATTCAGGAACATGTAAAATAAGTCGATTCCATTCCGTCACTGTTCTTTGAAAAAATGAATAGTTAAAGCAGTTATTACGCTGACGAAAAGGGGTGATTGTGAGGTTATGACGTTGTCTTGTAGTGTAACCGGAAGAGAAGGATATTAGTCCGTCAATATTATTATTAAAATGACCTTTGATTAATTGATATAAGAACTTAAGTCTGGAAACGCGATTTCTTTCGGATACAGGTATCAAACCAGCCCTATATAACAGATCAGTTACTGATGTGCCTCCATAGTCATTGTAAACAAAACGACCTGCTTTCTTTTGTAGTTTTTCAATTTTAATAATGTTCGTTTTAGTAAATGGATCCCAAATTATCGCCGCATAATCTAACATTGGAAGGACAACCGATTTGTAAGCTAGGAGCCGGACTCTGGGTGTGGAGAGTTTTAGCGCTCGCCTAAGAAAAAAAAAGTAACGTGAAGTAAAAAAAAAAAGTAAAGTAACGTTGCTGCTTGCACTTCTTTAGGCTGTTTACTTAACTCTGTGGCCGTAGAAAATAGCAATAACTCACTTTTCCACATTTTGCACGCAATCCATGCGTGTTTAGAGGCATCCAATGGTTTCGGACGCGGGAACAGCGTAGACGGGGCGGACATAGTGAACGGGCACCGCTGCCACCATGTGCACGGTCCCGCGTCGGGCAATGAACGCGTATTCCCGATACGGCGGCATATATACGCAGCGCGCTAACGTATTGGGTTATGCGCAGATTATGCGGAACTGAAGTGACGTCAGACTGGTTGAACTGGTTCCACAAACCAAGAAATCCTCGGATTACTACTGCCCAGAAGAGGTCTATTGAGAAGAAAAATCGACTCCACAAGAAGCTCAAGAATCAGCCATTTAACCTTGAATTTAAGTATAGATTTTAAAAATATCAATGTGCTTTATCCTATCTTTAAGCGTGCCAAATGCGATTTCTACGAACGCCGGACCGAGAAAAAAATTTGGCTGATAGAACCGAAAAAGAATCATAGTTTCCTCACAATCGCACGTCTGTACCATGCTTGCGTGAAGTCATTCATACTGGTAACTGTTGTAATAATTCCACTGATGTTAGCCAATGCTTTTAGTGACTATTTTAGTGGTCTAATGGATGTTCAAGCCGTTCCCGACTTGCCTAGTCTTGCACTTTGCTTTCGCTCAGTTTACCATTTTCCAACGTCAGCCAACGAGGTCCATCAAGGAATATCCTCCGTAAAGACAACAGGACCGAGCTTTTACGTGATACGCCCCGCGACGGTGAAACTTGTGTCAAGTCAGTTGTCGCCGGTCCTGTCAGATATCATAAATAAGTGATGGGGTCCGGTATTTTTCTAAAGTTCTTCGGGATTGGAAAGCAATTCACACACAAAAAAAAAAAGGTGACGGAGGTCATGTTAACAATTGCTGTCTGATCAGCATACTTGCTTTCTTTTGTAATGTCACCAAAAAAAAAACACACGGTGCCATCTAGTGCCGCCGCCGCGAAGCCTGCGTGTGGCCTCCAAAATGCATGACGCGCCGGTGCGTGCGAGCGCTTACGAACGCGGCAAGCGGCAACCGGGCTCCTCTCTCACGATTCTTTCTGGACACGTTGCGCCATCTAGTGCCGCCGCCGAGAAGTCCACGCTTGGCCTCCGAGACGAGAAGCTATTTCTATAAATTTTGTCACTTATTCCTTTCTGTTCTCGTTTCAGTTATAGAAGAAAAAAAGTCACTGCAATTACCAGTACTTATTCTTTATTCAACAATCAACGAACATCACCATCAACGAACAATATCCAATAAACCCTTTGCAATCCCTTCCTTGCTAGATCATTTGTACCAGAGTTACAACCGCACCAAAGCTAGCTCGGCAGTTGCCACGTGCACAAAACCGAGACGTCATTGTACACACGTCAATGTAAGTGCGCACAGCTGTATGCTCGGAGTGAGCTCGGACGAAACTATACAGTCTTGCTTGCAAGTTACAAATGACAATAGCGCGTTCGGCCGATATCAAATATCTGCTGCAGTTATCACTCATTTGAACATCTTTCGAGGCCGATAGGAAACGCCCGAACGGAATGCCAAATCTCGGAAACGTTAAACGCAAGACTGTTTAGTTTGGTCCTGCAACACAGCCGTACAACCTTTCGCTCTCCAACAACCTCGATCGATAGATCGCTCGCACTCCACGACGAAATTTCCTGGCAACGTTTCAACAAACAAGATTCATGGCTGAAAGAAATTTACACGCGGACGACGAACTTTCCCATCAACGAGGCACATGTACTTGATCCAGAAATACCACAAAAAGTAAAATGGCAGTAATTAAAAAAAGTACAGACAGTAGAGCATCATGCTGTTTTAACAGAAATACGTAGGAAGGGATGCGACTTTCTTCTAATAACAAAAAGTTTTATTGCCAGGATAGTTACAACTGCCACACACAAGTGGCCCTTCAGTTGCGCGATCACCTTGCAGCACGCATTTTGTACAGTCGCTGAATCGACGGGCAATAGGTCATCCCCTTTGAAATTGGGCGGCCGCCGATACTGCCACGCTATTTATTTTTGCTTTCGTGTTTATCGGCTCTTAGGACGCGTAGTTTCTGGTAACAAACAATTAAAGTTCGTATAACTTTATTGCCTCAAATATATTCACGTTTCCGGGTCATCCATGTCAACTATCGATGTCAAAATGTTCATCAATTATATTGTCACCTGTTTGGCTACTTATTGTTATAATCGTCCTTCTGTTATATATGTGTATGCTTGTATACTTGGCCTACTGAAGTCAGCACGTTTGCCGGGAAGTGTCTAGGCAAACATAGAAGTGGCTAGAAGTGTCTATAGCAAACCGGATTCACCGCACCTCAATCACTGTCTTCATGGAAATCGTGGGTGTTGCTATTCTGCATTTTGTGTGACAGACGGGCGCTGGCTGGTCCTCAAGCTGCGAAAAGCAGGTTTTTGCGCAGGCTCCGCTCTTTGTGATTTCAAACTCTGCAGCATGAACAGAAATAAATCTGTAATGTATTGTAATGTTCCAGCCGTCTCTCAGTATTTTCCGCAGCAGATTCATTACCTCCCCCTCCCCTTTTCTGTATAATCTCTAAACTACGAGGCATCGCGTAGAGTTATTGCGTTCTGATTGAGACTTGCGTGGATACTGAAAACGTGCAAACGCAATAAGCCCGATAATTTCAGCTTTAATTCTGGACTTTATTTACGCATGTACAGTCGTCATCGGCGTATTTTCTCGCATAACACCATTATCTCGCTTCAAACGGCAGTACCCTGTTAGCCTTGAATTATCGTCAAATATTTGTTTTGTAGCACTGTCAACTTGTGATAAGTGTAGTAACGATTCTGGCATTGGTTCTTTCAACGTTCCCACGCAATTCTGTGCATCTTTTAGTCAATAGCATCCTACAAGTGTCTATATCTTTGGTTAGTGATGTTTTTCATTTTTTGGTGTACTTCAGGCCACACTTTGGACGAAGAAACAATTATGTACATCGACATTTTAACAAAGTTAGCCCAGTATGGCTCGTGCGGTTAGACAGAATTCTAAGAACAGTTCGCCGCTTACTTGTCATGCAGGATGGAGGAGCGAGTTAGCTCATGCGCACGTTTTCTTTAAAAAAAACATGCGTAGTCCGTATAACTTCTTGCGTGACATCGCTGATCGCTGCTATTCTTTTCGAGCGATTCTTGTGCCTCCATCGCAGGGTGACAGCATTTCACCTCCTTACTTGTACTGCGCAGTCAAACGACACGTTAATTATTCTCGTATGAAAAAAAAATGATGCCACCAAAATTAATCTATCTCTACAAATGACTAAGAGGTGACCCTAAAACAGCGAGAAACTTGGGGATGTAAACTGGCAATCTAAAACCGTTTAACGAAATACATTAGCCTAAAATCTATTTGATCATGGATCTATTTGACTGAGTCTGTGTTTGTTTGTTTCTTGCTTGTTTCTTTCAGGATCACACGTATGCTTTGTACACAGATGCGCTATGGTCTATGCTGCTTATAGAATGTCCATCGGAAAACATCCTGTTGTACTGAATATCGCATTTGCCACAGAGGGAAAAAAGAACAAGGGAGCACGGCTTCGTGTCGTCGATAGCGGTTGCCTTTGATGTAACCAGGTCTAGCTCCACAAGAAGCTGGCATAAAACACAAAGCATTTCACAGACAAACCACACGGATAAAGCTTTGGTCCTTTCATACAAGTATATATGCAGATTTAGTGGTAACAAGTAAAGGTAAGAGAGATCAATTCACAGCCACAATCACAGGCAGGTCGTCCTACAGACACGAGCTGTGGCACCGACCCCTGTATGCTCAACGTGCAGGCCCGGCTGCAGTATTTTATTTTTACAATACCCCACCGTAGATCTATGTATATATGTATGCTCAACCATGCGTAATACATTGTGCAAAAAAAGTCTTTCCTATTAATTCCTTTATCGATCTTTATCTGCTCTACACAGTTATGCCCGAAAATTCGCCATAAGACGCGCAGCATTTTGCAAACAGTTATTTTTAAAGTTAGAAGAACTTTAATACGCTATCTCGCCTGCATGTGCCACTCTTCAGCTCAGCAATATTTCAACAGCTGCGCAGCTGTAAGCGTGAACAAGAAAAGTTTATGCCGCACCATAGTCGCTTCTCCACAACGCCGTGTTAGTGCTATGTAAGCATCCTTACAAGGCAATTCTCGGTGTGCGGTTTCTACTGGATGGACAGAACACAAAACATAACAATAAAATAAATAGAAGCTTACCCGTACATTTGGAAAGCATATTTAGAGCCAGCCAGCAAGGTCAGGAAGGTTAGAGCATTGTGGTGTCGTCTCTCTTGTGTCCTTGTTCGCTGCTGCTAAATATGCTTTCCAAGTCAGTTTACCAACACGCCCAACAAATGACAATTACCCGTACAGTCGCGGTTACCGTGGTAGTATTCTATAGGCGCTGCCAAGCGGGCAATAGTTTGGCCAAGACTGTCCGCAAATAGTTTTACAATTACGGTACTGTCAGACGCTATAAAAAATACACTAAGGTCAATTCGCATAAAGATTCGAGTGAAAAGACTTGCGACACCCGGGTCTCTTGCACACTATGTCGCTAACGCAACCGCCCATGAATATCAGTTCAAACCATTTTAGCAGCACGTTTACAAACAAATATAACAAGAAGAAATGCCCAAAGGCGTACCAAACAATCCCCTTGCCGAGGTTCTGTTATCTGCGATGCGGTTTTTTGGCGCCATCTAGCATGCAGTCGGTGAATTACACATGTTCTACGATGTTTTTGTGGACACATTTGTGCACTTATTCCTATTATGTCGTGTATTCTTTTTCGGTACTAAGCACAAATAAAGCGTCATACAATATGACAAAAACCAAAGCATGCAAGTAAAATTTTGCCTGGTCACGCATCTCAAAGGTACATATGACGCGATGAGGCTTCATACAAGACGCTTCGCAAACTGCCCCAACAGTAAGCATAACCTGCTATCTAACTCGAGAAAGAAGAACAATATACAGACACTCTCTCAGAGTTGCTCGCACCACCTTGTTTTTAGAGAGTGCGCCAAAGGTGCAATGAGTTGTTAGCGGGCGTGTTGTCAAAATGTGTGTCATGTCGTTACTCTTGCGTAGCGCGAATCCCGATAAGTCGCTCGCGAACAGTGTTGGCCAACGTGTTGCCCTGCAGGCACGGCCTCCGTCACAGGCTTGCAAAGAGTATAACATGTATGACGGGACATCAACACATGCTGCTCAAAATTGGCAGGGTCCTGAGCATGAACCATTATTGGTAGGTCTAATCAACTGATGCAAGAAGAATATTGCGCAAACAACAGCTGACGTTTCCGCAGTCAACGTCAGCAGGCTTACACGGATTGTATACGTTGCATTCGTCTGCTGACAGACATCGTCAGCTTCGCAATGGGCGTCAAAAGCGTACACTTATGCTTAGAGGCACTTGGAAGAGTGGAGAGGTTCTTAGCAGGAAGGAAGGCAAACAGGTCACGACGTGAATACCAGAGTAAGTGAACATTCGCTTGTAATTAAAATCAGCCCTTCGTATCTCCCCTAGCACTAAGAACAAACGCGAATATCGCACACAACAGACGTAAACAGATGCGTGACAAGGAAGGTAGGCATGGTTGATTTCGGAATGTTCTCGTGGAACCGAGTAAGACTTGAAGCGAGGCGCGTACGTACACATACACAATCTACGCCACCCGTACAAAATATAAGCGGTTTACGACGTCAACAGTTGAGGATTCTCGTAAGTTACTGTTCGGGCGAGCATTTTGCCAAGCACGGCCGGTGTCGCTATACATGAAACATAAATGTACACAAGTACTTTTACACACTAAGAGGCTTCAGCTCATGCGTCCGCGCTGCCCTACTAGGAGCCCTAGGCTGGTTCTGCGCAACGAGGAAATCTCGCGAGACACCACGAGACGCGAAAATTACCACCTGGGGGCTTGCCGAACGCCGGTGAACTCTCCGTTCGTTGGAGATGAGGAAGGGCGCGCTAAGCGCGACACGGTCATCTGCGCGCCGCGGCAGTGACGGAAAGGCGTGCGGCAACGCCGGCTTGTAGTCGAGACGGTTAACGCAGTGGGCCGAGCCACTCGCCTCCCGTCTTTCCGCCTCACTCCTTCTTCTTCTTGGGTCCGTCCTCGAGGCCGTCCTCGGTGCCGTCCTCGAAGGGCGGCAGTCCGAACTGCTCGGGCTTGAAGTCGAGGAGCGAGGCGATGCATAGCGTTGCGCGACGCCGGTTCTCTTCGTCCATGCGAGCGTCGGGTATCATGATGACCTGCATACCGGCGGCGAGGGCGGCGGTGACGCCCTTCGGCGCGTCTTCGAACACCAGAACCTGCGACCAAGAGAAGTCATATACATTTACAATAAGGGGGGAAAAAAGGCTAAGAGGCCGGCCTGCACTACTCGGTTCGAACGAGAATGAGCCACGAGGGAAGCCGGGATAATTTATTTGTTATTGCCACACCAATTATATGGACATTGCGTAGGCATGCTTGCCGCCGCCGTCACCATTGCCATGATGTTCGGTACAAAGACCAAGGGCGATAAGACCGTCGCCGCGCGTCGTATGCTTTTGGCGGCGAGGTCTTACGGAGTCACTGCCTCCCGGAAGCGCCTCGCTTGAGTAGTATGAGGGATAACGCGGCGCGCTCCTCATCGGTTTTGTTGTGGTCGCTCAATAAAAACACCACGCGGAAGCCCTGCTGGTCACTTCTGTAAGTGCTGTCGAAACGACAGAAGTTTTTTAATTGTAGAAACAATAACCTTGGGCAAACGGAAAGCACAGGATGCGCACAGTGAATGCCCACTGCGCGCGGTCGCCGCGATGGAGTACCCCGAACCGGTTGCTTGCGCGTGAAAGGTAAGGAGTCGCTTAGACCAAGCTATGTGAAATATGTTCTTATAGTGGGCTGTCCGTATAACTAAATAGAGCAGAATAGAATGAAGCCTCAGTGGAGCGATCGCGCGGGTTCGCGGTAACCGCGAGTGCGCGCCTGCATCCATGTCCGCGCACAACATTTCGTGTTCGCTGCGACCATGTTTTGGCACCGTGCCGTGCGCTTCAGGCCGCAGCATATGAGTATTTGACCGTGCACAAGCAACAATACACATAGCAACTAAAAAAATTTTTTTTCTATGTTCTTGGAGATTTCAATATCATTATTTCTCAGGTTGCATCGCACTAACTTTATCGGTCTTCCCAACAAGCAATTTCCCGCTGCTTTTTTTGTTGATTCATTGTTTAGTGCTAACAGAAATATGACCCTATGCCATGCCTTCCTTTAATGTGCTTCTTGCGGCTCCCTTTCCATTCCAGTGATCTCGCCAGTATCTAGCATCAACAAGATCCCAGACCAAAGCGTCATGACATTATCCGGGCACCGCAAGCGGACGAACCTCTCATTGCGCGCTTTACATCGCAACCCCGACGCCGTAGGACAAATCTTCCCCGCGGAAGTGCTTGCTGCACACCCGATCTGTAGCCGGCGGCTGCTTGTCGGTTCTAGGTTTCGCGAGCCATGCTTCTTGCCCTGTCCATGGGTACGTGTGAAGGTTGACACCGGGCTCCGCTGCGTACCTCCGACACTGCGGCACCGAGCAGTAGCCTACCATGTTGGACACCTTCAAAGGCAGCCAATACCTATTATAGTGCTTTTAAGTGTTCTCAAGAAGACACCCGAAGCGGGACCCCCCCCCCCCCCCCCCCCACTTAACCAGAACGGCAGCGCAGGGGGACCTTTAAAGTTTCGTTTTTATCTTGCTTTTGAGCGTCTGAAGCAACCGACGCGGCCGCTGTGCCCACTAGTATCCACGTGATCCCTCATGCCACGTCACGGCGACGGCAGCGCCAGCTTTTCCACTGGTGGAGCTCGCCCCCAATATGTGCGAGCAAAATCACGCGAGGCAAGCAGACGATCACGGCTCAATCTGGCGCGTGCGAAGGAAGAAAGCGGAGAGCAAACGCGCCGTCTTCTGTCGCGCGAAAGGCAGGGGGGGGGGGGGATTGGTGGGACAGAGGGAGGGGTGGGTGGCGCCATGCTGCGGCAGCAATTGCGCATTTCGCGACTGGGCGTAAGGGGAGCTTGCGACTCATCTCGCGTGCGGGGAGGCAGGAAAGCGGGAAGGCAGCGCGGTAGAGAGGGGATGGGGTGGTTTCTACTCCGCAACAAGTGCGTACTTTGCACGGCCGCGCGCGGTTGCACGCGCCATATCTTGAAAGTGATCAGCAGACGGCTCATATCTTTGTGCGCGCGGTTTCCTCGCCGCTTTTGCGTTGAAGGGATAGATCGCGCGAAGGTTACTTCGCTCGCTGCTGCTGCCGCACTTGCTCACACCGGCGTTTTCACAGCGAGTGTCCGCGCTCATCGAGTGTGATGTGTTCATATATGCTTGTGCACGCTCACACCATGCTTAGCGAATGTTTAGTTAGCGATTGTTTACAAGTTTATACGGCCAATAAAACTATCCTTAGTTCGTGTATGTCTCCTAATTTGCTATCGCAATCGATGCTTCGCCTTTCGGCGAAACTGCAGCGGACGGTAACTGTTCTTTTTTTTTTTTTTGCTATGTAGAAATAATAAGGAAATGGAGCGATCAACGTTGGAATAAGGAGGAATGGGAACGAAGGGAGAGGGCCAAAGTGAAGACGGTGACAATCAAGGGAGAAACTTATGTGGCCGAAAAAAAGGCGCTTCACACAGGTAATTAGTAAAGATGAATATGTGGATTTTGAAGCTCAGCTAATCTCTGCGGAGAACCGCGCTGAAATCGCATTTTAAGGCGAAAGCCTTAGATCTCTATGTTTCAAGGTCACGTTGTGAGGTACAGAAAATCGGAGCGGTCATGTCTTTGCTCGCGCGTTCGTCGTCGTCTTTCACATCGATGCCGCTAATCATGCCAAAACAAGGCACAGTTAAATAATATAGAGTTAATTAAGGCACTCGAACCCACAACCTTTAGTGGGATTAGAACCCACGACCTTTAATAGGAGAAAACAATAAGAAGTAACAGCGCATTCGAATGATAATATCAAGAAATTTATAATATAAAGTTAAATAATTTTGAGCGCGGAGGCTTTCGCCTTCACCCACTTTGGCGTATGCTAAGGTGACCGTCAATTTTTTTATTTTTTTTTAGACAACCGCATTGCGATGACGCCAGCCACAAGCGTTCACCATGACTGCAAGATAAATAAAGTGGACACACCATAAGTCAAGTTCCACGTTTGTATGCCGAACCGAGGCACGTACAAGGGGTGAGGGGGGAGGGTCCGGGGGGTCACACCAGGGCCCTCGATTCTCCATTAACTCGGCTCGTCGCGGTCGCCGCGCGGCCACCGCTCCTGCCGTTGGGGGAAGCCACTAAGTGCGAAACCACTAAGTTTAATAACATGTCTAACTACAAGCGAAGCCTAAGAGCAGCCGGGGGTCTGTAGCGATCGCTACTCGACTAGGTTTACCCAGAGCTAAACCACAGCCAATCTTCTTTTAAATTGTATTCTACTATGGAAATCTTTATTTTAAACTTTCGCTTGTTTACTTCTTGGCAGTGTTCTTCCTGCGCGAGTCC